>NW_027361750.1:23177500-23885000 GCF_039654945.1 Dendrobates tinctorius | reverse complement strand
ACGCTGGTTTTTGTTCATTCTGCGTCCCAAAAATCGGAATAAAAAGTGATCAAAAAATGTCACGTGCCTGAAAATGGTACCAATAAAAACGTCAACTCGTCCCACAAAAAATAAGACCTTACATGACTCGGTGGGTCAAAATACGGAAAAATTATAGCTCTCAATATGTGGTGATGCAAAAACTATTTTTACAATAAAAAGCGTCTTTTAGCGTATGACAGCTGCCAAACATAAAAACCGCCATAAATAGTAAATCAAACCCCCCGTTATCACCCCCTTAGTTAGGGAAAAATAATAAAATTAAATGAAAATGTATTTATTTCCATTTTCCCATTAGGGTTAGGGCCAGGGCTAGGGTTAGGGTTAGGGCTGAGATTAGGGTTAGGGGTGTGTTGTGGTTAGGGTTGGAGTTAGAATTGGGGGTTTCCACTGTTTGGGCACATCAGGGGTTCTCCAAATGCAACATGGCGTCTGATCTCAATTCCAGCCAATTCTGAGTTGAAAAAGTCAAATGGTGCTCCTTCCCTTCCAAGCTCTGCCATGCGCCCAAACAGTGTTTTACCCCCACATGTAGGGTATCAGCCTACTCAGGACAAACTGCAAAACAACTTTTGGGGTCCAATTTCTCCTGTTACCCTTAGGAAAATAAAAAATTGGGGGCAAAAATATCATTTGTGTGGAAAAAATATTTTTTTTTATTTTCACGCCCGGGCGTTATAAACTTCTGTGAAGCACTTGGGGGTTCAAAGTGCTCACCACACATCTAGATAAGTTCCGTGGGGGGGTCTAGTGTCCAAAATGGGGACACTTGTGGGGAGTTTCAATAGTTTAGGTACATCAGGTGCTCTCCAGACGCACATGACACCCGCAGACCATTCCATCAAAGTCTGCATTCCAAAACGTCACTACTTCCCTTCCGAGCCCCGATGTGTGTCCATACAGTAGTTTTCTCCCACATATGGGGTATCAGCGTACTCAGGACAAATTGTAAAACAACTTTTGGGGTCCAATTTCTCCTGGTACCCTTGGGAAAATAAAAAAAATTGGTGACTAAAAGATCATGTTTGTGGAAAAAATACAAATTTTTTATTTTCACTCCCGGGCGTTATAAACTTCTGTGAAGCACTGGGGAGTTCAAAGTGCTCACCACACATCTAGATAAGTTCCTTGAGGGGTCTAGTTTCCAAAATGGTGTCATTTGTGGGGGGTTTCCACTGTTTTGGTACATCAGGGGTTTTCCAATCGCGACATGGTGTCCGATCTCAATTCCAGCCAAAAACGTCAAATGGCGCTGCTTCCCTTCCGAGCTCTGCCATGCGCCCAAATAGTGGTTTATCCCCACATGTGGGGTATCAGCGTACTCAGGACAAATTGCACAATAACTTTTAGGGTCCTGTTACCCTTGTAAAAATAAGAATTGAGGGTGAAAAGATCATTTTTGTGGAAAAAATATGATTTTTTAATTGTACGGCTGTATGTTATAAACTTCTGTGAAGCCCTTGGGGGTTCAAAGTTCTCACCACACATCTAGATAAGTTTCTTGAGGGGTCTAGTTTCCAAAATGGGGTCACTTGTGGGGGATTTCCACTGTTTAGGTACATCAGGGGCCCTCCAAACATGACATGGCGTCCGATCTGAATTCCAGCCAATTTTGCATTGAAAAAGTCAAACGGCGCTCCTTCCCTTCTGAGCTCTGCCATGCGCCGAAACAGTGGTTTCCCCCCCACATATCAGGTATCAGCGTACTCAGGACAAACTGCACAATAATGTTTGCAGTCCAATTTCTCCTGTTACCCTTGGTAAAATAAAAAAAATTGAACCTGAAGTATTTTTTTTGTGAAAAAAAGTTAGATGTTCATTTTTTTTAAATATTCAAAAAATTCCTGTGACACACCTAAAGGGTTAATAAACTACTTGAATGTGGTTTTGAGTACCTTAAGGGGTGCAGTTTTTACAATGGTGTCACTTTTGGGTATTTTCTATCATATAGACCCCTCAAAGTGGCTTCAAATGTGATGTGGTCCGTAAAAATAAAATGGTGTTGCAAAAATGAGAAATCGCTGGTCAATTTTTAACCCTTATAACTTCCTAAAGAAAAAAAATTTTGGTTCCAAAATTGTGCTGATGTAAAGTAAACATGTGGGAAATGTTACTTATTAAGGTTTTTGTGTGCCGTATCTCTGTGATTTAAGGGCATAAAAATTCAAAGTTGGAAAATTGCGAAAATTTTCAAAATTTTCACCAAATTTCCGTTTTTTTCACAAATAAACGCAATTTATATCAATGAAATTTTACCACTGTCATGAAGTACAATATGTCACGAGAAAACAGTGTCAGAATCACCGGGATCCATGGAAGCGTTTCAGAGTTATGACCTCATAAAGGGACAGTGGTCAGAATTGTAAAAATTGGCCCGGTCATGAACGTGCAAACCACCCTTGGGGGTGAAGGGGTTAAAATCCCACCCCACTCACTTTGCTAGTAATATCATATGCTGTGGATTCTCTGCCTACAAATCTGGATGGATAGTCCACAGTAGCAACATACTGTGGTGACAGATCTGTCTGTAGTTGGCTTCATTACATGTATTTTATTTTTTGCCCTTCTTCTCCCAGGACCATGCTGTCTGTGGAGTGGAGTCAGGTGGCAGAAATGTGTCTTTACCTGGATGATCTTACAGAGGACAGGAGGATAACATGTCTCTGTTCCAGAGCGTTGTTCAAGTAAGTCCTGAACTTTGTCATTGTGTTACATGTGTACAAAGCAGCATTCATAAGACTTCATATCAAGAAGTTATTTCACCCCCAAAATGATCAGACCTATTTTATTTCCTCTGTATTCCCTCACTGCCTTTCAGTGCGCCCAATAAATGTTGGTTGTGGTTACAGGAGTTTATCTGAATCCACTGTGATATGCTCCTAAAAATTTTTAAAATTATGTTTCTCATACATTTTCTCATGTTAAATACAGGAAAAATATCTTTGTACCCTGTAAGGCCCCTTTCATATATCAGTTTTTTGGCGTCAGTCACAAACTATCGGATGCATCGCAGATTGTGAAAAACTGATGCGACGGATCTGGCGAAAAACGTATCCGTAGCATCATTTTTTTTCTTCCGGTTTTCGATGGATCCGTTTTTTTAAAAGCCGGCAATTCAGTGCGCTGTACAGTAAAATCAACACTGACATTAATCGAAAGAATAGATATCTACACATAGAATACATATACACTGCTCAAAAAAATAAAGGGAACACTTAAACAACAGAATATGACTCCAAGTAAATCAAACTTCTGTGAAATTGAACTGTCCACTTAGGAAGCAACACTGGTTGACAATCAATTTCACATGCTGTTGTGCAAATGAAATAGACAGCAGATGGAAATTGTTGGCAATTATCAAGACACCCTCAATAAAGAAGTGGTTCTGCAGGTGGGGATCACAGACCACATCTCAGTACCAATGCTTTCTGGCTGATGTTTTGGTCACTTTTGAATGTTGGTTGTGCTTTCACACTCATGGAAGCATGAGACGGACTCTACAACCCACACAAGTGGCTCAGGTAGTGCAGCTCATCCAGGATGGCACATCAATGCGAGCTGTGGCAAGAAGGTTTGCTGTGTCTGTCAGCGTAGTGTCCAGAGGCTGGAGGCGCTACCAGGAGACAGGCCAGTACACCAGGAGATGTGGAGGGGGGCCGTAGGAGAGCAGCAATCCAGCAGCAGGACCGCCACCTCAGGCTTTGTGCAAGGATGAACAGGAGGAGCACTGCCAGAGCCCTGCAAAATGACCTGCAGCAGGCCACAAATGTGCATGTGTCTGCACAAATGGTTAGAAATTGACTCCATGAGGATCGTCTGAGTGCCCGATGTCCACAGATGGGGGTTGTGCTCACTAGGGTGACCGGATCTCATATGGGGGGGGAAAAATGTCAGAATCTTGTTCGTCTGGACCCCACAAAACGATTCCCCTTTCCAGATATTGAGAGAGCCAAAATTTGAGCTCGATCAAACGACGTTAACCCGTGCCGCTCGTCGCTCAAAGTTTGAAAAAATCCAAATTGAGGTATTTTAAGATTTAGGTATTTTGCATAGTCTGTTAGACTATAAAGAATGTGACAACAACATTGCAGAAATAGCCCTGACCAAATTTTCGAACCATTTGTGGTATTTGAATGCAGAGTTGGTGGGATTATCGTTTTTTGATCCCACCATTACAGACAATGAAAAGTTGTTAATGGCTAATAAATTGCTCAGTAGCACAGATGAACCATCAGAGCACGCTAACATACATGAGTTGATAATTTTACATAGTTATCTAATCTATTCTAGAGCTTTTGTTAAAGTAGTTTTTGAAACGTCAGAATATAATGCTCGGCATTTGCTTACAACTTGCAGGACATATTGCTTTTGTTCTTCATCTTTTGTCAGAAGGTCGTTAAAGTCGGTTACTTCCTACCTCTTTTAATTTTTCTTTCCTAACTTTTGGATTTACAACCCTAGCGTGCTCTGATGGTTCATCTGTGCTACTGAGCAATTTATTAGCCATTAACAACTTTTCATTGTCTGTAATGGTGGGATCAAAAAACGATAATCCCACCAACTCTGCATTCAAATGCCACAAATGGTTCGAAAATTTGGTCAGGGCTATTTCTGCAATGTTGTTGTCACATTCTTTATAGTCTAACAGACTATGCAAAATACCTAAATCTTAAAATACCTCAATTTGGATTTTTTTCAAACTTTGAGCGACGAGCGGCACGGGTTAACGTCGTTTGATCGAGCTCAAATTTTGGCTATCTCAATATCTGGAAAGGGGAATCGTTTTGTGGGGTCCAGACGGACAAAATTCCGACATCGATTTTTTTGCGGTCACCCTAGTGCTCACAGCCCTTCCACCTCGGTCTCTCAATTTAATGGCTAGGCCGTTGAAACCGCAGTACTGAGGGAGGCAGGCTTCTCCTCCCAGGTCATACAGACCATGATTAAGGCGAGGAAACCTTTATCCTCACGCATTTATAGTCAGAACTGGAAGGCCTACTTTCGCTGGTGTGAAGACAGCCACACAGCTCCCATGTCTTTTTCCCTTCCATCCATCCTGGTGTTCTTACAATCAGGGCTAGAGTCCTGTTTGCGCTTAGTATCTTCGAGGGTCAGGTCTCCACATTCTCAATTCTGTTTCAGCATAATTTGGCCTCTCATTCCCAGGCCAAGACCTTCCTTCAGGAAGTTGCTCACCTAGCTCCACCAAATTGTTCCCCTGTGGACCCGTTGGATCTTAACCTAGTTTTAAGCCTTCTTCAGGGTTCTCCCTTCGAATGAAGTATGATGAAAAAGCATGTTTTTTGCCATGTTTTTATTTCTTTTTTTATGGTGTTCTCTGAAGGGGTTAATTAGTTTGACCGTTTTATAGGTCTGATCGTTAAGGCCGCGGGAATACCAAACTTTGTACTTGTTAATAACTACCTGACTGTAAGTTCTTAGACCCATAAGAGAAAATAAGATGCTCCCGGATAACACAATTTAATAAAAAACTAATTATAAAATCCATTTCAGAAAATTGTTGTTAGATGGGTTTCTCCTTTTGACCATACAGTTTTTACACTCCCTCTTGGCATATCGTAGAGCTCATTGGGGCCGATTCAACAAGACTGACGAAGCATAGAATGGTAGAGTTAGAAGGGACCTCCTGGGCCATCTGGTCCAACCCCCTGCTCAAAGCAGGATTCGCTAAATCATCCCAGATAGATGTCTGTCCAGCCTCTGTTTGAAGACTTCTATTGAAGGAGAATTCACCACCTCTCGTGGCAGCCTGTTCCACTCATTGATCACTCTGTCAAAAAGTTTTTTTCTAATATCTAATCTGTGTCTCCACCCATTCCATTTCATCCCATTGCTTCTAGTCTTCCCTTGTGCAAGTGAGAATAAAGATGATCTTTCTACAATGTGACAGCCTTTGAGATATTTGTAGACTGCTATTAAAGGGCACCTATCACCCCCTCCAGCCGTTTTTAAGTAAAAGAGCCACCTTGTGCAGCACTAATGCTGCATTCTGTCAAGGTGGCTCTTTTACTTAGGCTCTGTTCCACCGCCGAAATAATCGTTTATAAAGTTGTTCCCAAATACCTGAAATTTCTCAGGTGGGCTGGACTTTCCTCCTCTGCCAGACGCCTGTCATCCATCTTTCCTTTCAGACCTGGCGCCACCTCCTTAGTTTGCATTTGAAAGTCTGGCGCCTGCGCTCTCCTCTTTTTTTTTTATGGGGCATGCGCAGTTATCGCTGCCCGACGTGCCTGTGCTGCTAGAGCGCGGCCCTGAGATCCCGCCCCGCAATCGTTTGAGTTATTCACACTGCGGGGCTGGGATCCTCGGGCATGCGCAGTGGTTATCAGCGGCGCTCCGCCTCCCGGAAATCACTCTGCCTCCCCGAAATCACTCCGCCTCCCCTTCTTACATTGCATCGTCAGCGCTGTACTCGTCTGCTCCTTTATTATTCACGTGGCATCACATTCTCCTCTCTCAAAGCTCCTAAAGCTGAATGCTGGTGTGTGGGTCTGCCTGTGTTTGTTCTTTCTTACTATGGCAATGCTGTGGGTGATGATTGCATGGCACTGTAGTGCCAGGTGGCAATGTTGGGGGTGATGATTGCACGGCACTATAGTGCCAGGCGGCTATGCTGGGCATGATGATTAGACCGCACTATAGTGCCAGGCAGCAATGCTAGTTGCTGTTAGTTGCTGCCCACTGCTCCAGTTTATATATGTCTTTTTGAATCCTCTCTCTCTTCTCTAGTATTAGCTATCCCTCCTAGCTTTGTGTCATCAGCAAATTTAATGAGATTACCCTCAATTCCTTCATCTAAATCATTGATAAAGATGTTGAACAATACAGGGCCCAGGACAGAGCCCTTTGGTACCCCACTTGAGACATTCTTCCAGCTAGATGTGCAGCCATTTACGACCACTCTTTGGGTCCGATCACTAGCCAGTTATGAATCCACCTAACAGTTGCCTTGTCCATTCCATACTTAGCCATTTTTTCAATAAGGATTGTGTGAGATACTTTGTCAAATGCTTTGCTGAAGTCAAGATATACTATATCTACAGCATTTCCCCGATCCACCCAATCAGTGATTCTGTCATAGAAGGAAATTGAGTTAGTCTGACATGACTTATTAGTTACAAACCCATGCAGACTCTGTTTAATCACTTCATTCTTATCCAGGTACTGACATACATGTTGTTTAATAATTTGTTCAAAGATCTTTCCTGGTATAGAAGTCAGACTCACCGGCCTATAGTTGCATGGGTCCACCTTCTTTCCCTTTTTGAAGATAGGAACAACATTTGCTCTTCTCCAGTCTTCTGAGACTTCTCCTGTTCTCCAAGAATTTTCAAAGATTATGGAGAGGGGTTCAAAAATTTCTTCTGCTATCTCCTTCAGTACTCTGGGGTGTAATTCATCTGGACCTGAAGACTTGAATTCATTTAGGTTAGCTAAGTGTTTCCTCACTATCTTTCTGTTTATAGATATTCTGGATTCTTCTATTCCCTTAATAGGACAGTGAAGAACAGTTGATGTTGCCTTTCCTTTCTGAGAGAAAACAGATCCAAAATAGGAATTTAAAAGTTCGGCCTTTTCAATATCCTGTGCTGTACTATGCCAGTCTCAGTGGAGTAGAAGGCACCAATTTCTTCAATAGGCGCACCCCGTTTAATGAATCTAGCGCCTCTTCTGAGTGGCGTGCGACGTGCCAGTTATGCTATTCCAGTCTGGAACTGGAGTAGCAATGATGGCGTAAAAACTGCCAGCGCTTTTCATCAGACGGCCTTTACCCCGATCTTGTCGGTGACTTCTCAAATCTTTTGGCGTAAAAGTGTTGATGAATCGGCCCCTTTGTTTAGGGGATACTGATTGTTTTAGCTCAGTGACTGAATGGTATGTGTGCTAGCACTTTCTGTAAACCATCTTATACAGGTAATGTAATGGCATGATAAATGGGCTCACATGGTCTCTGTATTCCTCCAGATCTGCTCTTCCTTCACACACTATCACTTTTTTATTCTAGTGATCGTAACCTGTACTATTTAGGATTGAAAGGAGTTGAAGGCGGTAAGAAGACTCTCCAAGGTATTGTTTACCTATCAGCTTTTCTTATTGAAGCTTCCTGTTCATTTCAGATTGTCGCTTTTGTTTCTTTAGTGAGACCAAATCCAGATTTGTGTTCCCGTTGGTCAGAAAATGCTGCTGTAATAATGAAACCCGTTTAGGGAATGTGCAGGGCATGTGCAATATAGGGTTAGATGTGGACTGCCCTTGTTAGGGCGGGAGTTTTGGGGGATAGATGATTGCTAGCCCCATAGGGATTGACAGGGTATTGTCTTCCCAACCTCCTTTCCAGGGACCTCTGTCAATATATGAATCCCTGAAGACTCCCGTCTTGCTTCCAACCTTTTGGTGAGATTGTTCCATTTTTCCTTTTTTCTATGGTCTCATCTTTTTATGCATATAAATAGCCAGTATTTTGGGCTTTCAATACTTGTATTTACTATGTATGTGCAAACTGGGTTATGGTGTATACACGATGAACAAAAATTGCTACACCTCAGTGCTTGTTTTGTTATCTAATTGTACTTAGGTGACAATTGATATCCTTAATAGTGTCGAAGTGTGGTCTGATTTTTGTATTATTAAGTACCCTTACTAAATCGACAATTTTAAATGATTTTTGGTGACACATGTTTTTCAAGTCTTTTATTGAACAGAGTAAAAGTTATGTTTTAAATTTCACCTATTGCTGTATATTGTAATAATGAAAGCCATGATTTCTAGAATTCTGGTCAAGGGTTTACTGTAAGATGACCACAGTAATGCTGTCACTTACCGCAGGGATAGCAACCTGATCGTAGACATTTGTGAGGCATTCAAAAAATCACAGAGAAAAAATCAAAGTTATCCAGGACAATCCGAAGAGAAATAAATGTCCAGGCTCGAGATGCTGTGGGCGGAGTGCAAAGACAAACCAGCTCAAAAGATGCCGCAGCCACACAGCGAGCTGTCCGTGACGTGTGTGAAGCCTGATTATAATGTATTCTGTTTACTATGTATATACAAGTGACGTTCTTATCGTACGTCTGTCTATGACAATGTTTGTCTTGGTGCCTTCACTTTGCTGTTACATTTTTGGTCTGCTTTTCATTGTGCCAATAGCACTGTTCACCTGCACATTTATTTAGTTTGCATTCTATCACCAAGATTTACCACCTAATCTGAGAGCAGGAAAAACCAGAGAACAATGGAGTCCAAACCAATTCATATATATACATTTATTTATACAAAAGACACATAGGTGAGAAGAGGACAAATACATACAAAAATTACAATCGGTCAGATGGTTAGTTTTAGCCTGAAACTGTGAAACAGAACAGACTGGCGATTTGAAATAAAAGGCCAAAGTAGGTGACACAATGGAAGGTAAATGGTGCCACTTTCTTGCAATGAAGAATGGGTAAATAATCATGACAAGGGGCCCTAGTAAAAAACGCCCCCCCGAAGAAGTGGTATCTGCACCGCGAAACGTATGTAGGGGCTCTCCCGACTGGCGGTTTACATGTGTCATGATGGGTATGTCTATTTTCATGTTTATATGCGGTTTTGGTGTAATATATTTTTACTTTTAAATTACTTGGGTTCCCTCCTTATGGTATTCAGCAGTTCCTTTTACACATCTGATATGGCGGTGATTGCTGCATCCACGGCTGGCACTACATAGACTGATGCCAATCGGCTATTGTGACTACACATAGTAACTTAGGTGCTACCTGTGACTGCACTTTCTGACCACCAATTTTACTGTTCATTTTCTGCTTTCTAGGGCAATGTGCAATATAACTAGATAATTATTAGTGATTGATTCATTTTGTCTTTATTGCACAGGTGCCTTTTTTACTAGGGCCCCTTGTCATGATTATTTACCCATTCTTCATTGCATGAAAGTGGCACCATTTACCTTCCATTGTGTCACCTACTTTGGCCTTTTATTTCAAATCGCCAGTCTGTTCTGGTTCACAGTTTCAGGCTAAAACTAACCATCTGACCGATTGGAATTTTTGTATGTATTTGTCCTCTTCTCACCTATGTGTCTTTTGTATAAATAAATTTATATATATGAATTGGTTTGGACTCCATTGTTCTCTTGTTTTTCCATTTATTGGGAGTCGTCTCTATGGATACGTTACGAGGCATTATCCGTGTATTTACAATTATGTATTGAAAATGTATTTTTTGAGTTTCTTTTGTATACTAATCTGAGAGCAGTATAAGGTAGAGACAGAGACTCTGCTTCTAGTGATGCATCACTTACTAGGTTGATAGCTGTAGTTTTGGTAAAATCCCTTTTTACCAGCAAGAGATTAAAATCAATGACCATGTGGATAATCCAGGGGAGCCATGGGAGAAGGTTATGTAGTCAAATAAGACCAAAATAGAACTTTTTGGTACCAACTACACTCACCGTGTCTTTAGGAAGAAGGATGAGTACAACTCCAAGAACGCCATCCCAACCGTAAAGCATGGTGAAGGAAACATCATACTTTGGGAGTGCTTTTCTGAAAAGGGGACAGGATGACTGCAGAATGATGGACGGATCATGTATCGCAAGATTTTGGTCAACAACATCCTTCCCTCAGTAAGAACACTGAAGATGAATCGTGGCTGGGTCTTCCAGCATGACAGCATGAAAGTGACCCGAAACACACAGCCAGGGTAACTAAGGAGTGACTCCTTAAGAAGCATTTCAAGGTCCTGGAGTGGCCTAGCCAGTCTCCAGACCTGAACCCGATAGAAAATCTTGGAGGGAGCTGAAATCAATGTTATCCATCAACAGCACCGAAACCTGAAAAATCTGGAGAAGACCTGTATGGAGGAGGGGGCCAAAATCCCTGCTGCAGTGTGCGCAAATGTGGTCAAGAGCTACAGGAAACATCTGGTCTCTGTCATTGCAAACATGGGTTTCTTTACCAAATTATTACTTGCTGTTATTCTATTGTATCAAATACTTATTTCATGCCATAAAATGCAAATTAGTTATGTAAAAATCTTAGTGTGATTTTTTTTTTTTTTTTTTTTTTAGATTTTATTTTTCGATTTTGCCTCTCACAGTTGAATTCTACCCACAATAAAAATTACAGACCTCTCCATTTTTTGTAGGTGGGAAAATTGCAAAATCGGCAGTGTATCAAAATACTTATTTTCCCCTGCACACTGTACGAGCATGTATATACGCATATCTACTGTATATCTATGTGTATATATACCCACATTAATGTATAGCTAAAGGTTGAACGTGATGGACCGAGGTCTTAATTCAACCTATGTGACTATGTAGTAATCAGCTGGAACTGTTCTGTCTCTGGTACACATAACATTTTGTTTTCTTTTCTGCAGATTGTGAAGATGATGATGATGAAGAGGAGGAAGAAGAGTTGGAGGTGTCCAATGTCTCTGAGAAAGAAGAACTAGACTCAGAGTCAGAGCTGATGCTGCAGATGGGACTCCCGATACAGTTTGGTGGATCATCGTTTGAGAAAAACTTTGTGGTAAGGCTTTGGTTGGTGCTTATGTCAGTTTAGGATGCGTTCAATGTCAGCCGCTAGTAAATCGATTAAATATATAATATACAATGTGGAAAATAAGTATTTGATACACTGCCGAATTTGCACGTTTTCCCACCTACAAAGAATGGAGAGGTCTGTAATTTTTCATAGGTACACTTCAACTGTGAGAGACAGAATCTTAAAAAAATCCAGAAAATTGCATTGTATGATTTTTGCATAATTAATTTGCATTTTATTGCATGAAAAAAGTATTTGATACAATAGGGGGACCTTGTGTGCCTTGCAAGATTTTAATCCATGACGGTGTGGTGTGTTATTGACAGTAATGTTTGAGACTGTGGTCACAGCTCTCTTTAGGTCATTGACCAGGTCCTCCTATGTAGTTCTGGACTGATTCCTGACCTTTCTCAGATTCATCCTTAACTCCAAACCGAGGAAGATTGGTAGTCATCTTATGTTTCATCCGTTTTCTAATAATTGTGCCAACAGTTGTTGCCTTCTTACCAAGCTGCTTGCCTATTGTCCTGTAGGCATCCCAGCCTTGTGCAGGTCTACAATTTTGTCCCTAGTATTCTTAGACAGCTCTTTGGTCTTGGCCATGGTGGAAAGGTTGGAGTGCAATTTTATTTTTAGATACTGGCTCTCAGTTGAAGTGTACCTACACTAAAAATTACAGACCTCTCCTTTCTTTGTAGGTGGGAAAACTTGTAAAATCTGCAGTGAATCAAATACTTATTTTCTTCACTGTGTATATACAGTGGGGGAAATAAGTATTTGATCCCTTGCTGATTTCTCCTTCGTCTCATTGGGGGACACAGAGACTGTGGGTGTGTGCTACTGCCGTCTGGAGGCTGACACTAGGCATACAAAAAAACAAGTTAGCTCCTCCTCCGCCGCATACACCCTCGCCCCGATAGCGGGCGGAAACCAGTTTTTTGCTTAGTGTCTTATGGAGGCACACGCAGTCTGGATCTCTCCAGACTATTTTTTTCTAGTTTACCATGAAGATGTGACAGGGGCGACGGATCCTATAGAAAGGGTCCGATCTCCCCAAACCAACAACGGGCGAGCACGCGTTGAGTATCGCCTCCGCGTATCCTTTCCCGCACCGAGGGACATATCTGGGACTTTTCCCCAGACATCTATTTTTTTCTTTGTTTTTTTGTTTTATGAAGATAAGACAGGGGCAACGCATCCTATTGAAAGGATCCGATTTCCCCAAACCAGCAACGGGCGACCACGTGCGAGTATACCTCCACGTTTCCTCTCCCGCGACGTGGGACATTAGGCCAGACTTAGCCCTGTCCACCCCTAGGTATTGAAACCATGGGCTTGCACAGAGGCACAAAACTAGTCTGTGCGGCCCCCATGACTCCACCAACGCATGACGGCGGTGCTGCATGGCGTCAGACGGTCCCTCTCCTCGCCCCGGCAAGGCGGTCGGAGCTAGGGTGCCTGCACCGTCTTAAACAGAGTACCTCAGGTATGTGCTGGAGCGAGTGGAGGGCCCTGGGCAGCGTTTTCGGAAAGGCACGCTTTCCCCTTCCCCTCCCCCACCCACCCACCCTCCCTCCGCTCTTCTAACCTGCTTCGCCTCCCTCCGGGTATTGGCGCGGTCTGGGAGACTGTGGGGAGCTGCAGCTGGATGGCTGAGGTAGCGGTCTGCCGGCGTGCCAGGTGGGCGGACTGGCTCTAATTTAGCCCGCGGCTTCGGCCTGGGCCGCGGGTGGAAGCGCCGCACTGGGCTCATGTCTTCTCCGGCGCCGCCCCCCGTCGTCAGCCGGGCATGGGGAGGCGGGCGGCCGGGGTAGCGGTGGGGCGGACCGCTTCTAAATTTAGCCCGCGGCTTTGGCCTGGGCCGCGGGCGGAAGCGCCGCCCTGGGAGCACGTAATTTCCGGCGCCGCCCCCCGTCGTCAGCCGGGCATGGGGAGGCGGGCGGCCGGGGTAGCGGTCGGGCGGACCGCTTCTAAATTTAGCCCGCGGCTTCGGCCTGGGCCGTGGGCGGAAGCGCCGCCCTACGCGTGACGTCATTTCCGGCACCGCCCCCCATCTCCAGGGAGGGCGCCGGATTAAATTGAGGCCCCGGCGGCAGGGTAGGCCGCGATCACAGAGGAATCGCAGCCTACCAGGAGTGAGGAGCGAACTGAAGCACGGGGAGAGACGCGCAGGAGCGGGTAAGTGCGACCCCATCCCGGAGCCACACTAGGGCACTACACAGTACCCTCCTCCCCCTCCGCCTACCCCCCCCCCCCCAAACCTTTAAGGCATTTTTTGTGTGTGGGCCGACGCCAGCAGTATGTCTGGGAATGGGAAAACGCACACGTTCCTTTATGCCGCATGCGTTTCCTGTGGGGTGATGTTCCCACGAGCGCAAACTATTAAGTTATGTGAAGCCTGCGACTCCGAACGCGCCCAGGAGCCCTCCCCTGCGACAGAGCCCAGGGGTCGGGATCCCCCAGAATGGGCGTTATCACTCTCTCGGTCCATGGTTTCGCTCACGAAGGCGATTGAGACCCTTCAGGCCCCGGATAGGGGTAGAGATGACGGCTCGCCTGTTTGTGAGGGGTCATCCACCTCACAAGAGCCTCCAGCCTGCAGGGGCCGCACACTCTCTAGGCAGACGCACAGGAAAAGAGCCCGTACGGCGTCTCCTGGCCCCTCCGGTGCCTCGGCATCCGTGAGTGCGGCATCTCGCTCACCGTCACCATTTTCTGGGAGCGAGCAGAGTTCAGGTGATGACTGGGAAGAGTCCTTGGACCTGGATACCCCGGGGTACCGGGAGACGGTTGACAGTCTTATTGATGCAGTCAATCAGGCTCTGGGTATTGACGATGATGTCTCCCTAACCGCAGGTCATAAGGTATCCTTTAAGAAGACCAGGAGACCACATAGAGTATTTAGCACTCATCCTGAGTTCGAGGATATAGTGTAGCTGCATAGGGAATGTCCAGACAAAGTTTTTCAGGACAAAAAATGCTGGAAACGAGATATCCGTTCGCATCGGAACTTTGTAAAAAATGGGCGGAATCTCTGGTAGTGGATCCCCCTGTGTCACGCCTAGCTTCAAGGTCCTTGTTGTCAGTACCTAGCAGTTCTTCCATTAAGGACCCCACGGATCGACTCATAGAAGGTTTAGCTCGCTCGGTGTATGAAGCATCGGGATCAGCGCTCTTTCCTTCTTTTGTGGCAACATGGGTAGCCAAAGCCATGATGTCATGGTCAGATTCTTTAAACAAGGTCCTACAGGATAGAGATTTGCCGACGGAAGTGGCGGAGATAGCAAGTCAGATCGCGATGGCGGGTGACTATTTAATTAATGCATCCTTGGATGCAGCTAATGGCGCTGCTGTAGCGGCAGCAAATGCAATCGCCATTAGGAGAGCCTTGTGGTTAAGGTTATGGCGAGCTGATTCTATTTCTAAGAAGTCTTTGACTTCCCTTCCTTTTCAGGGTAATCGGCTATTTGGGGAGAAATTAGACAAGCTCATTTCAGATGCTACGGGGAGAAAAAGCAGCTTCCTTCCACAGCAAAGGATTAGGCCGCCTTTTCGTCATCCTCAGGCGCGCTTTCGAGCATTTCGCACCCCCGGGTGGATGACAGCGGCCAGTACCTCCAGCCCAGCTCGCTATAACCAAGACAAGGAGCGTCAGGTCACGTATAGAACCAACCCGCTGGGTAGGATGCGGGGCCGCCCGCCCAGATCAAGGGGGGCCAGGTCCCAGAAGCCCTCAGCGAAATGGCTCGAGGCATCCAGTACCCGAGGACAGCAGAGTAGGCGGATGTCTGCGCAGGTTCTGCCGCGCCTGGGTCGCGGTGGCGCGCGACGCATGGGTGGCAGAATTAGTGTGTTCCGGGTACAAAATAGTTTGTCAAAGATCCGCCAAGACGATTTTTTCTTTCCCGGCTTCCCAAAACAGAATCCCGGGCAGAGGCATTGCTAGGGGCCATCGAGGTGTTGCGGCGCAACGGGGTCATTGTCCCTGTACCAGAGTGCGAGAAGACCCAAGGATTTTATTCCAATCTGTTCGCAGTCCCCAAGAAGGACGGAACAGTAAGGCCGGTTCTGGACTTAAAGCTCCTGAACAGGTTCATCAGGGTCAGGCGTTTTCGCATGGAATCTCTCCGGTCGGTCATATCGTCCATGGAGCACAGAGAATATTTGGCCTCGATCGATGTCCAGGATGCCTACCTGCACATCCCTATTTTTCCCCCACATCAAAGGTTCCTTCAGTTTGCAATCGAGGGCCGGCATTTTTAGTTTGTGGTCCTACCTTTCGGGTTGGCCACGGCCCCCAGGATATTCACGAAAGTGATGGCGGTCGTCATGGCCGTTCTACATTCTCGGGGCATAGTGGTTTTGCCGTACTTAGACGACCTCTTAGTAAAGGGGCCGTCCTTTCGGGCATGCGAAGAGAATGTGAGCATCACACTGGATACCCGTGGATGGTTGATCAACGGGAAGAAATCTTCCCTTACCCCAGCTCAGAGGATTTTATTCCTGGGGATGATTTTCGAAACTTCCCGAGGGTTGGTAATTCTCCCTCAGGACAAGGCTCGGGCGCTCCGGCAGGGAGTCCGAAGTCTTCAACAACCAGGCCCTCACACTATCCGGTTCGGGATGAGGGTTCTAGGAAGGATGGTGGCGGCGATGGAAGGAATTCCGTTTGTTCAATTTCATCTCCGTCCCCTGCAGCATGCTCTCTTAGCGGCTTGGGACGGGAGTTCGTTCTCCCTCGATCATCAGTGCAGGTTGCCCTCTCAGGTTCGACGGGCGCTTCAATGGTGGACATACGACTCCTCTCTTCGTCAGGGGAAGCCTTTTCCCCCAGATCATTGGTTGGTGATCACGACCGATGCAAGTCTTTTCGGCTGGGGGGCAATCTTCCGGCATCACACGGCCCAGGGACAATGATCGCCTCAGGAGGCTCGTCTTCCGATCAACCTGTTGGAGATTCGAGCGGTGCGGTTGGCGCTGCAGCGTTTTCAGCACTTGCTAGCAGGACGCCCAGTCCGAGTTCAGTCAGACAACGCCACGGCAGTGGCGTACGTAAATCACCAGGGAGGCACGCGCAGCAGGGCAACCATGCGCAAGATAGAGCATGTGCTCCGTTGGGCCGAGAGGCACCACTCGGTAATCTCAGCAGTTCACATACCAGGTGTGGAAAATTGGGCAGCAGATTTCCTAAGCCGACAGGGCGTCGCGGCCGGGGAATGGTCCCTTCACCCCGAGGTCTTCCAGCAGATTTGCCAACGGTGGGGGACTCTAGACGTGGATCTGATGGCGTCCAGGGAGAACGCCAAGGTGAGCATGTTTGTCGCTCGGTCTCAGGACCCGCGAGCGATCGCGGTGGATGCGTTGGTCCTACCGTGGAGCCAGTTTGGGCTCCCATACCTGTTTCCCCCACTGCCGCTTCTCCCAAGGGTCATCAGAAAGTTCAAGACAGAGGGGGTCCCGGCAATTCTGCTGGCCCCGGACTGGCCCCGTCGAGTATGGTACGCGGATCTAGTGCAGCTTCTCGCAGACGTGCCTTGGCGTCTACCGGAACGGCCAGACTTACTGTCTCAGGGGCCGATCTGCCACCCGAACTTAGGGGCCCTGTGTTTGACGGCATGGCCGTTGAATCTTGGATTCTGACCCAGGCGGGATTTGGGCGTGAAGTGGTTGCGACAATGGTTAGCGCCCGAAAGCCAGCCTCGGCGAAAATTTATCATAACACTTGGAAGGTTTTCTTTCATTGGTGTCGAGTACACTGGGTTGCGCCATTATCCTTTTTGGTCCCCAACATCCTGGCTTTTCTGCAGTCCGGCCTGGACGCAGGGGGGGCGCAAAGTTCCCTTAGGAGGCAGATTTCGGCCTTGTCGGTCCTTTTTCAGCGAAAGATCGTTACCAATATGCAGGTCAGGACGTTCATTCAGGGGGTCTCGCATTTGGTGCCCCCCTATAGAGCACCCATAGACGCCTGGGACCTTAACCTGGTCCTGGTTGTCCTACAGGAATCCCCGTTTGAACCATTACAGGAAATTTCATTGTCATATCTCTCTAGGAAGGTGGTATTCTTGGTAGCCATAACTTCCATTAGGCGGGTCTCGGAGTTAGGAGCATTATCTTGCAGAGCTCCTTTTCTGACTTTTTTTAAGGATAAAGTAGCCCTTAGACCACCGCCGCCTTTTCTGCCGAAGGTCGTGTCCTCTTTCCATATTAATGAGGACATTGTTCTGCCTTCGTTTTGTCCAGCGCCAGTACACAGAGTGGAAAGGGCGCTCCACTCTTTAGATCTGGTAAGAGCTCTCAGGAGGTACGTGTCAAGGACAGCACCTTTTTGCCAGACGGACTCATTGTTTGTGATTCCGGAAGGGCGCAGGAAGGGTCTCGCAGCCTCACGATCAACCATAGCCAGATGGATTCGCCTAACTATTCAGGAGGCTTACCGTATTAGAGGCGCACCGATTCCAACAGGGATAGGGGCGCACTCTACTCGGGCAGTGGGCGCCTCTTGGGCACTTCGGCACCAGGCTTCGGCAGAGCAGGTATGCAAAGCAGCAACCTGGTCCAGCCTGCACACTTTTTGTAAGCATTACAATGTGCATACTCAGGCCTCGTCGGATGCGAGCCTGGGTAGGAAAATTCTCCAAGCAGCAGTGGCACACCTTTAGACAGGAGGGCATGCGGCTTGGATCGGTGAGTTGTCCTCCCACCCAGGGACTGCTTTAGGACGTCCCACAGTCTCTGTGTCCCCCAATGAGACGAAGGAGAAACATGGATTTTTGTGAGTACTCACCGTAAAATCCTTTTCTCTGAGACGCTCATTGGGGGACACAGCACCCACCCTGATAGCCAGTTGGCTCTTGTTTATTTAATTAGTATAATTCCTTATTTAATGTAGGGTGGTCCTTTTTCAGACATATGATATTCTGCGTTAAGGCTAATTTTTGGATGTTCTACTACTGCTTTTGCACTAAACTGGTTTCCGCCCGCTATCGGGGCGAGGGTGTATGCGGAGGAGGAGCTAACTTGTTTTTTTGTATGCCTAGTGTCAGCCTCCAGACGGCAGTAGCACACACCCACAGTCTCTGTGTCCCCCAATGAGCGTCTCTGAGAAAAGGATTTTACGGTGAGTACTCACAAAAATCCATGTTTTGTAAGTTTGCCCACTGACAAAGATATGAACAGTCTATAACTTTAAGGGTAGGTTAATTTTAACATTGAAAGAATATCAAAAATAAAATCCAGAAAATCACATTGTATAAATTATATAAATTGATTTGCATTTTGCAGTGAGAAATAAGTATTTGATCCCTCTGGCAAACAAGACTTAATACTTGGTGTTAAAACCCTTGTTGGCAAGCACAGCAGTCAGACGGTTTTTGTAGTTGATGATGAGGTTTGTGCACATGTCAGGAGGAATTTTGGTCTACTCCTCTTTGCAGATCATCTCTAAATCATTAAGATTTTGAGGCTGTCGCTTGGCAAATCGGAGCTTCAACTCCCTCCATAAGTTTTCTATGGGTTTAAGGTCTGGAAACTGGCTAGGCCACTCCATGACCTTAATGTGCTTCTTTTTGAGCCACTCCTTTGTTGCCTTGGCTGTATGTTTTGGGTCATTGTCTTGCTGGAAGACCCTGCCATGAACCATTTAATTGTCCTGGCGGAGAGAAGGAGGTTGTCACTCAGGATTTTACGGTACATGGCTCCATCCATTCTCCCATTGATGCGGTGAAGTAGTCCTATGCCCTTAGCAGAGAAACACCACCATAATGTTTTCACCTCCATGCTTGACAGTGGGGATGGTGTTCTTTGGGTAATAAGTAGCATAAGCATAAGTAGCATAAGTAATAAGTAGCATTTCCCTTCCTCCAGACACAGCGAGTTGAGTTAATGCCAAAGAGCTCAATTTTTTGTCTCATCTGACCACAGCACCTTCTCCCAATTACTCACAGAATCATCCAAGTGTTGATTGGCAGTCTTCAGACGGCCCTGCACATGTGCCTTCTTGAGCAGGGGGACCTTGCGGGCACTGCAGGATTTTAAACCTTTACGGCGTAATGTGTTAACAATGGTTTTCCTGGTCACTGTGGTCCCAGCTGCCTTGAGATCATTAACAAGTTTCCCCCCGTATAGTTTTCGGCTGATCTCTCACCTTCCTTATGATCAAGAATACCCCACGAGGTGAGATTTTGCATGATCGATGTCGATTGACAGTCATTTTATATTTCTTCCATTTTCTTACTATTGCACCAACAGTTGTCTCCTTCTCACGCAGCACCTTATGTATGGTTTGATAGCCCATTCCAGCTTTGTGCAGGTCTATGATCTTGTCCCTGACATCCTTATAAACCTCTTTGGTCTTGCCCATGTTGTAGAGGTTTTAGTCTGACTGATTGAGTCTGTGGACAGGAGTCTTTTATAAAGGTGACTATGTAAGACAGCTGTCTTTAATGCAGGTTACAACTTGATTAGGAGTATCTAACTGGTCTGTAGGAACCAGAACTCTTAATGATTGGTAGGGGATCAAATACTTATTTCTCACTTAAAATGCAAATAAATTTATATCATTTATACAATGTGATTTTCTGTATTTTATTTTTGATATTCTATCTATCAAAGTTAAAATTAACCTACCTCAAAATTAAAGACTGTTCATGTCTTTGTCAGTGGGCAAACTTACAAAATCAGCAAGGCATCAAATAATTACCGTATATACTCGTGTATAAAACCGACCCCCCCCCCCCCCCCCCCTTATTTTGCCTAAAAAAACTGGGAAAACTTATTGACTCGCGTATAAGCCTAGGGTTAAATGGTGGTACAAGAAGATGCTCCATAGATAAACCCCCCCCCCATATGCTGCTGCACAAGGGTTAATGCTGGCCCAAGAAAATGCTCCATAAATACCCCCCATATGCTGCTGCACAAGGGTTAATGCTGCCCCATAAGATGCTCCATAAATACCCCCATAATATGCTGCTGCACAAGGGTTAATGCTGCCCCATAAATACCCCCCATATGCTGCTGCACAAGGGTTAAGGCTGCCCCATAAATACCCCTCATATGCTGCTGCACAAGGGTTAATGCTGCCCCATAAATACCCCTCATGCTACTGCACAAGGGTTAATGCTGCCCCATAAATACCCCTCATATGCTGCTGAACAAGGGTTAATGCTGCCTCATAAGATGCTCCATATGTACCCCTTATTTGCTGCTGCCGCTGCTGCTATAAAAAAAAATGACATACTCACCTCTCCGTCGCTGGGGGCCAAGTACCGGTGTCCTGAACCCTGGCAACGGCGATTTTCACCTCCGGGTCACAGCAGGAGGACCCGGAGACACAGCGTTGCACGGCTTGGAACGGGGACAGGTGAATATTACTCTGCCCCCATCATACTCGCCTCTCCTGGTGCACGGTCTTCTCTGCAGTGGTAGCCCCTGCTTCTCCTCTGCCGTCTGCTTCCTGCATTCAGATGGTCACGTGGTACCGCTCATTAAACTCATAAATATGCTCATATTCATGAGTTTAATGAGCGGTACCATGTGACCGCTGAATGCAGGAAGCAGACGGCAGAGGAAGAAGCAGGGGCTGCAGAGAAGTGGCAGGAGAGGTGAGTATGATCTCTGACACCCCCGCTCCCCCTCCCCCGCCCACCCCCCGGTATATGACTCGCGTATAACCCGAGAGGGGAACTTTCGGCCCCAAAAAATGGGCTGAAAATCTCGGCTTATACACGAGTATATACAGTATTTCCTTCCCTGTACATATTCAGTGGCATTGTGAACAGTTAAGCAAGTTGAAGATGTAATGATCTCTAAAAGGGCTAAAGTTAAAAATGACACATTTCCTTTGTGTTCTAGCAAAAAAAA
The DNA here is from genome assembly GCF_039654945.1 of Dendrobates tinctorius. Classification (NCBI taxonomy): domain Eukaryota; kingdom Metazoa; phylum Chordata; class Amphibia; order Anura; family Dendrobatidae; genus Dendrobates; species Dendrobates tinctorius. The sequence continues at coordinate 23,863,533 of NW_027361750.1, read as the reverse complement.
ATATTGTAATTTTTTTACATTTTAAAAATTACTAAAGGCAAAATGGGCTGATGCAAAGGTTTGGGCACCTTTGCAGATTTGTGTGCTCAGATAACTATGACCAAGGTTACAGACCTTAATTAGCCTGTTAGGGTTATGGCTGTTCATGGTCATTAGGAAATGCCAGGTAATGCAAATTTCCCAGCTTTATAAAAACCCAGCCTCCTCTAACCTTATGCCGAAAACTGCAGCCATGGGTTCTTCTAAGCAGCTTCTCAGCACTCTGAAAAACAAAATGGTGGAGGCCTACAAAGCAGGAGAAGATAGAAGAACATAGAAAAGTGTTTTCAAGTTGCTCTTTCCTCATTTCAAAATGTAATTAAGAAATGTCAGTTAACGGGAACAGTGAAGGTCAAGATAAGGTCTAGAAGACCAATCAAAACCTCAGTGATGGCTGCTATTAGAATTTCTAGAGAGGCAAATCAGAAACCCTGCTTGACTGCAAAAGACCTTCAGAATGATTTAGCAGACTTTGGAGTTGTGGTACATTGTTCTGCTGTTCAGAGACACCTGCACAGATATGGCCTTCATGGAAGAGTCATCAGAAGAATACCTCTCCTGCATCCTCACCATAAAATTCAGCTTGAGAAGTATGCAAAAGAACATCTAAACAAGCGTGATGCATTTTGGAAACAAGTCCTTTGGACCTATGTATGAATTTAAAATAGAACTCTTGGCTACAATGATCAAACGTGTCACACCCCCAGATGTTTCGTGGACCCACTTTTCCAAAGGGCCAGGCTTGCCAATGAAGGGGCATAGCTAAATGGCTACCAGTTGTCACTGGAGCTCCAGATGGTGGAGTCAGGCTTGGCTGCTGGTAGACGCCAGGTACCACTCATAGGCTGTCCCTGGTACTGCAGCTGCTGACCCCAGGGTTCAGGTTCGCTGACACTGATAAGGACTAGTATACAAAAAAGTTGGACTCTATCATGCTAAAGCATGTCAATGTGAAATATCTGAAATATGAATAGCTAAAAAAACATTTTTTTTCCTGGCTCTCCCGCTTGTAGCTCAGTTGCTGACACAGCGCCAAGTGCGGGGAGGACTGGGGATCAGCGGAGCCCATGGTCAAACAGAATGTCATGCCCACAGGTGGCGCACATGGTTCATGGACCCACTGTGCCACAGGGCCAGGCTTGCCTAGGAAGAGACATAGCTAAGCGGCCACCAGGTGTTCACTGTGGCTCCTGATGATGGAGTCAGACTTGCCTGCATGTAGCCACCTGGTACTAGTCAGTCCCCGGTACTGCAGTTGCTGAAGGTTTGCTGACACTGATGAATAGGGCTTATTTCAGTCTTCTAGGTTCTAGCTCGTCCACAGAATGGTAACTTAAACGGATTCAGGATGCTTTCAAATTGGACAGATTCTGAGACTAGTTTTGGCACCAGCTGCACACAGACTAGTGGATGGAGTTCTAGCATTGGCCACACTAGGACCAGGGATGTCGAGTTCAGGACTGGGCACACCAGGACCACGGACCTCGAGTTCAGGACACTAGCCACACTGGAACCATGGGTTTGGGTTCAAGACATTGGCCACACCAGGATCTGGAATCTCACTGGTAGAATACAACACTACCTAATGGCTAAACGTTCTGCTTGGCTGCTCCCTAAGGGGGAGGGAGTCTTCTATACAAGATGCCTCCCAACTATTGGCTGGGAGCCATCTTGCAGGTAAACAATTAGACTGAAGGCATTTTACTATATACACGCTGCCCCTTAACCCCCGGAACTTTTGTAGGTTTTCGTTTTCCACTCCCCTCCTTCCAAGAGCCATAACTTTTTTTTATTTTTTTACCAATATGGCCATGTGAAGGCTTATTTTTTGCGTGACGAGTTGTACTTTTGAAAGACACCATTTGTTTTACCATTTCATGTATTAGATAGCGGGGTAAAAAATTCCAAGTGCGGTGAAATTGCAAAAAATGTGCAATCCCACACTTGTTTTTTTGTTTGGCTTTTTTACTAGGTTCACTAAATGCTAAAACTGACCTGCCATTATAATTCTTCAGGTCATTACGAGTTCATAGACACCATCATGTCTACGTTATTTTTTTATCTAAGTGGTGAAAAAAAATTCAAAACTTTGCTTAAAAAAAATATTGCGCCATTTTCCAATACTTGTAGTATCTCCATTTTTTTGTGATCTCGAGTTGTTTGAGGGATTATTTTTAGCACGCCTGGCTGACGTTTTTAATTATACCATTTTGGTGCAGATACGATCTTTTGATCGCCCGTTATTGCATTTTAATGCAATATCGCAACGACCAAAAAACGTAATTCTGGTGTTTTGACTTTTTTTCTCATTACACCATTCACCAATCAGGTTAATCCTTTTTTTTATTGATTGGGCGATTCTGAACGTGGCAATACCGAATATGTGTATGTTTGATTCTATTTTTATTGTTTTATTTTGAAAGGGGGGTGATTTGAACTTTTTTATTTATTTTTTTTACTTTTTTATATTTTTAAACACTTTTTTTTTTACTTTTGGCATGCTTCAATAGTCTCCATAGGAGACTAGAAGCTGGCACAACTCGATCGGCTCTGCTACATAGAGGCGATGGGTGGCGCTCACCGCAATCCAGCACTGACAACCATAGAAGTCTTCTCCGGTTGTCATGCCGACACATCGGTGACGCGAGTCACCGGTGTGCGTATTTCCGGAGTGATTGCCGGAGCGCTAAAAACCGCTGTCAGCATTTGACACCCGCAGGTATTGTGGGCTCATGTCAGCTGTGGGCACCGCCGGAGCCCACATCAAAGGGAGGGAGTCCGACATCGGCGAACTATTACGCCCGATGTTGGTAAGGGGCTAAGAGCAGGGACTCTGTACAGGAAATATGCAGAAAGCGTGCCAGGGGATTACGCTGCCCAGTCAGGGCAGTGAGTATGCCGGTGTCACTGCATGGAGGGGGAAGGGAAACCATGCAGGGACGCCAGCAATAGCGTTGCAAAAGGTATGTTTGGAGAAAAAAGTGCACAGAATTTCAGGAAAAGATCATCTCTCCAACCATTAAGCATGGGGGGGGGGGTGGATCAATCATGCTTTGGGGTTGTGTTGCAGCCAATTGCATGGGGAACATTTCACTGGTAGAGGGAAGAATGGATTCAGTGAAATTTCAGCAAAATTTTTATTCAAACATAACACAATCTTTAAAAAAGCTGAAGTTGAAAAGATGATTGATTGGTTCTACAAGCGGATAATGATCCTAAACACAAGTCAAAATCCACAGTAGACTACCTCAGACTGAATGTTTTACAATGGCCCTCACAGTCCCCTGATCTGAACATCACTGAAAATCTGTGGCTAGACCTCAAAAAAGCAGTGCGTGTAAGACAACCCAGGAATCTCCAAGAACTGGAAGAATTTTCCAAGGAAGATTAGATGAAAATCCCTCAAACAAGAATTGAAAGACTCTTGGCTGGGTATAAAAACCGTTTACAAGCTGTGATACTTTCAAAATGGAGGGGTGCTACTAGATACAAACCATACAGGGTGCCCAAACTTTTGCATCAGCCTATGTATTTTTTCTTTGGCTAAAATACAAGGATATGTGTCATTAACTTCAGGCCTTTTGTAGATCATTTCATCTTCAACTTGCTTAACTGTTCACAATTACAGCAATTTTGACCAGGGGTGCCCAGACTTTTATATACCACTGTGTGTGTGTGTATGTATATATATATCAAAGTACAGACCAAGTTTGGACACACCTTCTCATTCAAATAGTTTTCTTTATTTTCATGACTATGAAAATTGTAGATTCACTCTGAAGGCATCAAAACTATGAATTAACACATGTGGAATTATATAATTAACAAAAAAGTGTGAAACTACTGAAAATACTGTATGTGTTATGTTCTAGGTTCTTCAAAGTAGCCACCTTTGCTTTGATTAGTGCTTTGCACACTCTTGGCATTCTCTTTAGCACACTCTTGGCATTCTCTTTAGTGACCAAAGTAGTAAAAAGCTTACTCCCCGCCCTGTGTCTCTGTGAGACGCCGCCCTGCTAACCACGGGTCCATCTGGATGTCTAGTTATCATATGTTCTGGCATCTCCTAAACCCGTTCTTGGCTGCCATGTTTGTTCTGTACTACAGATCTTTCCATTATATTGATACAAGTCATATTTGGATTGTGATTATTTTCACTTTATTATTGATTTCCTTTGTTTTCAGTCTCTGGAAACTCGTGTAAAGCAGCATAAAATCCACAAGAAAAAGAAGAAAAAGACAAAATGTTGCTATGACATAAAACAAAGCATAAAGGAATGTATAGACGTCATTGATGAGGTGTGTGAAGATGAGGATAGCTCTCTCAGCATTGAACAGCCCGATGAAGGATGTCCTTGTGAAGAGAAGCCCGATGAAGGATGTCCTTGTGAGGAGAAGCCCAGTGAAGGATGTCCTTGTGAGGAGAAGCCCAGTGAAGGATGTCCTTGTGAGGAGAAGCCCAGTGAAGGATGTCCTTGTGAGGAGAAGCCCAGTGAAGGATGTCCTTGTGAGGAGAAGCCCAGTGAAGGATGTCCTTGTGAGGAGAAGCCCAGTGAAGGATGTCCTTGTGAGGAGAAGCCCAGTGAAGGATGTCCTTGTGAGGAGAAGCCCAGTGAAGGATGTCCTTGTGAGGAGAAGCCCAGTGAAGGATGTCCTTGTGAGGAGAAGCCCAGTGAAGGATGTCCTTGTGAGGAGAAGCCCGATGAAGGATGTCCTTGTGAGGAGAAGCCCGATGAAGGATGTCCTTGTGAGGAGAAGCCCGATGAAGGATGTCCTTGTGAGGAGAAGCCCGATGAAGGATGTCCTTGTGAGGAGAAGCCCGATGAAGGATGTCCTTGTGAGGAGAAGCCCGATGAAGGATGTCCTTGTGAGGAGAAGCCCGATGAAGGATGTCCTTGTGAGGAGAAGCCCGATGAAGGATGTCCTTGTGAGGAGAAGCCCAGTGAAGGATGTCCTTGTGAGGAGAAGCCCAATGAAGGATGTCCTTGTGAGGAGAAGCCCAGTGAAGGATGTCCTTGTGAGGAGAAGCCCAATGAAGGATGTCCTGTTGAGGAGGAGCAAAATGAAGTATGTCCTGGTGAGAAGGCCGCTGACCTGAAAGTGACCTTCGCAGAACCTTGCTCACAGGAGAGCTGGGAACGGTACTGGGACCAGTATGGGCAGGGTCTGCTGTGCCAGGGCTGGATCACAAAGCACAAAGAGATGGCAATATCAGGGGAAGATTGCAGCAATGAGCCATGGAATTGCTCCACAACCAAGGAGGAATGGGCAGAGCACTATAATGAATCATACTGGCGGTATTATGAGCAGTTTCAGTACTGGACACAACAGGGCTGGACATTTGATGAGCTCCAGGACTGTGACGGTAAAGACACAGTGGAGGCACAAGCTGCTGCTAATCTTCAGCTCACAGGCCATACTCCGCACATACCCTCGACTTCTGGTATTGATTCTTTCAGTGACTGCGTAAATGGACTGAAGAACATAAATCTTGATATAAAGGAAATGGAGGGAGACAGTAAACCTTTAAGTGTTATTTACGACAGTCATCAGATGCAGAACCCAGAGAGCCTTGAAGCTCAATGCCCTTGTGATCCGGATCACAGTGAACCCGCAGATGTTGGCTCAGCGGATAGGCATGCATCATCTGGACACTCTGATACCAGCCGGCCAGGTCTGTAAAATTAGCACCTATCGATTGTACTAATGGCTAATTTATTGCCGATATAAAGCAGGAAATGGCCCTAGCTGAGTTTTCATTAAAGCCATTTATAATTGGGTGGAAAGTGTCCTGGGATTAAAAGCTGGGCATTTATTATTCCTTCTTTCGCACATTCTGGCGATTTGTTTGAGCGCACACTTTCATGGGTTAGGATTTTGAAACGTTTAGTTAATTATGATGGGAATTTTACTGCTAATTAGAAATATGTAGTCTAAGACCGGAAAAGCCAAACTTTCCTCTATTGTATGGCTTCCACTATATGTGGAGCTATAATGAGATAATCACCAGAGAAGGGCATGTTATATAGGGTGCTACAGCTATATATATTTTTTTTGTTTGTTTGTTTGTTTTTTTTTCACCTTTTCAAAAATCCCAGTTATTGCCGTTACCGATTGCACTTGCAACATCCCTAGCTTTTGTGGCTATTCTGTACATGGCTGTGCTTCTGTCTTCCCGCTCTCCCATACAGTCTGTGTTATCTGTCATGGATTGCATGGTGGGAAGGGATGTGACAGGAGGACTAAACATTGACATTTTTTGGCTCCCCCCCTCATGAGGTCTACCAATAGATCTCCATTACTATTTAGCCACTACTGGTCTAATATTCAGTATTTATATGGATGACCCTATAAAGTGCCTGGCTTGTCTGCGAGCTTATGTAATTAAAGGGAACCTGATATTGGATTCATGCTGCCAGATCCCCTGGGATGTCTATAGATGCGGTTTGGAGGAGGGTGGAAAGTTGATCTTGGTGACAGATTCTCTTTAAAGCCTCACCAATGAAGCTATTCTTTGTACATGTACTATACATATTACCATATTTTTCGGACTATAAGACGCACTCTTTTCCTCCCGAAATGTTGAGGAAAATGGGGGGGGGGGGTGTCTTATAATCCGGATGTACCGGCTGTGGTGGATAGGTGGGGGAACGATTAAGGTGGATCAGTGGGTCACAAGAGGCAGGAGCCGGCGGCTGCGGCTAACTCCTGTGCCCGCTGCTAAAGAGCAATGAATATTCACTGCATTCCACACCCATGGGCTTGAAGGGTAATGAATATTCATTTCTTTTTGGTATCCTGGTATGATTGGCCCCATCCTTATCCTGGTATGCATGGTCCCATCAGAAAAGATTAAAAAAAACAACAAACCATTACACTTACCTTCCTCCTCTCCCTCGCAGTATCCTGCTCCTATGCCAGCAACTACTTTATGCTTGTAAGCAGCGCATGGCAGGGACGTCATGCGCTGCTCACAAGCAGAGCACTACTGCCTGAATACTCACCGGGACTGTTCATTGCAGAGAGTAGTGACACTGCAAGGGAGCGGAGGAAGGTAATTGTAATTGTTTTTTGTTTGTTTTTTTTATCTTTTCCGATAGGGCCATGCATACCAGGAATGGGATGGGGCCAATCATACCAGGAACGGGATAGGGCAGCACGGTTGCTCAGTGGTTAGCAATTAGTTGAATCCCACCAAGGACAACATCTGCAAAGAGTTTGTATGTTCTCCCCGTGTTTGCGTGGGTTTCCTCCGGGCACTCCGGTTTCCTCCCACACTCCAAAGACATACTGATAGGGAATTTAGATTGTGAGCCCCATCGGGGACAGTGATGAAAATGTGTGCAAACTGTAAAGCACTGCGGAATATGTTAGCGCTATATAAAAATTAAGATTATTATTAATCATACCTGGATAAGGATGGCGCCAATCATACTTGGACGGTATGGGGAACCTTCATACCAGTATAGGCATGTGTATCAGGATGGGGATGAGGTAATTGTAGACCAGGCTAGGGATAAGGAGGCATGCATATCGGGATAGGGATGAAGGGGCCATGTGTTGTGAGTTCATTCTCCCCTTCACCTTTGATGTCTGATGAACTCCCTTTGCTGGTGAAGAGAGGTAGTGAAATTGATTGGGATGGGAAGAACCTGTCATCTGAACAGGCGGAGTGTGATTGGACATCTGGAATTTCTGAGTGGATATAAGGCAGCCGACGCCCTGCAGGGCTGCTGGTGATCGTTTCTGCTCTGAGCTCTTGCATCCAGCTTAGTTCCTGTCTACTAAAAGCTAAGTTTTTGCCCTGCTATTATTCCATGAGATTTTGTCTGGTTTCCTTAGTGTTTGTATTCAGCCAGTCCTGGTTGGGACTGGCAGAATTCCATTTTTGTCTCTGATCAGTTGATCTCTTTGCTCTGTTTTCACAATATACATGAGTGCTGATATAGTGATTTTGAAGTCTAGCGACTTCAGGGCCTTTTTCCCTATCAGACGGTTGGGACATTTTTGGTGGGGTTTTTTGCGGATTGCAGCCAGCATCTTTTCTGTCCTGTCCTATCTAGTTAGTTGGGCCCCATCGTTTGCTCAGCCTGTCTTTCTGTCTGTGTTTTGTGTTTTCATCTGTTTTTCACCGACAATACATGTTGGGGGCTGTCTATTGCTTTGGGGTCTGCTCTGGGGCAGTTTAGATTTCCCCTTTCCTTGTTTAGGCTTATGTAGTTCTCCGGCTGTGACGAGGGGTCTAGGGCACCGTAGGAACCCCCCACGGCTACTGTTAGTTGTGGTGTATAGGATCAGAGGTCTGCAATCCGATAGCTACCAACCTCTCCGGTTTTCTGGACGTAGCTTGTATTTTTGTTTTCTCCTCCTCCGGTGACTCATTCATAACAGAATCACCAGCCATACCGCAGATTCTAGGGTGCTCAATAGCAGGAAGTAATTTTAAAAAAAAAAAAGTGTCAGAATTTTTTTTTTTTGGTGTATATTTTTTCCTCTATTTCTCTGAGGCCGTAGGGGGAATTTTTTCTCAATGGAGATTGATCATGTGGAGCAGCTTACTGCTGAAGTGCGGGGAATTTCCGCCTATCTTGCTCATTCACATGCTGCTGAACCAAAGATCCCTACTCCTGATGTGTTTTTTGGGGATCGGTCTAAATTTCTGAATTTTAAGAATAATTGTAAATTCTTTTTTGCCTTGAAGCCTAACTCATCGGGGAGCTCCGCGCAGCAGGTTAAAATTGTCATCTCTTTGCTGCGCGGCGATCCCCAGGATTGGGCGTTTTCTTTGAAACCTGATGATCCTATTCTGACTGATGTGAACGCGTTTTTTCATGCCTTGGGGTTGTTGTATGATGAACCTAATGCTATTGATCAGGCTGAAAAGGCCCTGTTGGCATTGAGCCATGGTCAGGAGGATTCTGCAGAGTTGTACTGTCAAAAATTCCGAAAGTGGGCGGTCCTTACTACCTGGAATGATGGTGCCTTGGCCGCTCTCTTTCGGAAGGGTTTGTCAGAAACCGTAAAAGATACTATGGTGGGATTTCCTGTCCCCTCTGGTCTTGACGATTCTATGTCATTAGCCATTCAGGTTGATCGGCGTTTGCGTGAACGCAAAACTGCACTAGAGGTGTTGCCACCTGTTGAACAAATGTCTCAACCTATGCAATGTGATAGAGTTTTGTCTAGGGCGCAACGTCAGGCGTTCAGAAGGTGTAATAAGCTGTGTTTTTTCTGTGGAGATGCCTCTCATATTATTTCTGTCTGCCCTAAACGAGAGAAACGTTTTGCAGACACATTTGCTGTGGGTGGTGTTCAACCTAAGTTTCTTCTGGCAATTACTCTGATCTGCTCCCTGTCCACATTTTCCGCTAAGGCTTTTGTGGATTCGGGAGCAGCTCTGAACCTGATGGACTTGGATTTTTCTAAACGTTGTGGGTTTCCTATGACACCTCTGCGACGCCTATCCCTTTGAGGGGTATTGATGCTACTCCTTTGGCGAAGAATAAACCTCAGTTTTGGACCCAGGTGGTAATGCGGGTCGCCCCAGACCATCAAGAAAATTGCAGATTTTTGGTGTTGCATAATTTGCATGATACCATCGTTCTGGGGTTTCCCTGGTTGCAAATCCATAAACCAGTTTTGGATTGGAAATCTGTGTCTTTGGTGAGTTGGGGTTGTCGGTGTGCCCTTAGTGACGCTCCTATTTTCTCCACCTCTCCCCAGTCGCATGATGTTCCTGACTATTTGGCTGATTTTTATGATGTATTTAGTGAGATTGAGTCTGCGTCTTTGCCTCCTCATAGGAGTTATGACTGTGCAATTGAGCTGAGCCCTGGGTGTAAATTTCCCAAGGGTCGACTTTTCAATTTATCTGTACCCGAGCACGAGGCTATGCGATCCTATATTAAGGAGTCGTTGGAGAAGGGTCATATTAGACCATCCTCTTCACCCTTAGGTGCTGGGTTTTTTTTTGTGGCCAAGAAAGATGGTTCATTAAGGCCTTGTATTGACTATCGTTCCCTCAACAAAATTACTGTTAAATATCAGTATCCATTACCCCTGATTTCTGATCTATTCTCCAGAGTTAAAGGTGCTTGCTGGTTTACCAAGCTTGACCTCAGGGGGGCGTATAATCTTATTCGCATTAAGCAGGGGGATGAATGGAAGACGGCGTTTAATACTCCGGAGGGACATTTTGAGTACCTGGTGATGCCTTTTGGGCTCACTAATGCCCCTTCTGTCTTCCATTGCTTCATGAATGATATTTTCCGAGACTTCGTGGATAAATTTTTGATCATCTATCTGGATGATATTTTGATCTTTTCCAAGGATTGGGACTCTCATGTGGAACATGTTCGGACTGTGTTCCGGATTTTGAGGGAAAATTCCCTGTATGTCAAGGGCTCGAAATGCCTTTTTGGTGTACAGAGGATTTCATTTTTGGGATTTGTTTTGTCTCCGTCAACTATTGAAATGGACCCGGCCAAGGTACAGGCCATTTATAATTGAGTTCAGCCCACTTCTTTGAAGGCCCTCCAGAAGTTTTTGGGTTTTGGTAATTTTTATCATAAATTTATAGCTAATTTTTCTGGTATTGCCAAACCATTGACTGATTTGACTAAGAAGGGGGCTGATGTGCTGAATGGTCTCCGGAGGCTGTTTCTTCTTTTCAGGAGCTGAAGCGAAGGTTCACTTCTGCTCCGATTTTGCGGCAACCTGATGTCTCACTCCCGTTTCAGGTAGAGGTGGATGCTTCTGAGATTGGTGCAGGAGCTGTTTTGTCCCAAAAGGATCCTGTAACATCTAAAATGAATCCCTGTGCTTTCTTTTCCCGAAAGTTCTCCCCATCCGAACGTAACTATGATGTGGGGAATCGAGAACTGTTAGCCATGAAATGGGCATTTGAGGAGTGGAGACATTGCTTGGAGGGAGCTAAACATCAAGTCGTGGTCCTTACTGACCACAAGAATTTGATTTACCTGGAGTCGGCCAAACGCTTGAATCCTAGACAGGCTAGGTGGGCCTTGTTTTTCACACGTTTTGATTTTGTGGTCTCTTTTCTTCTGGGCACTAAGAATGTCAAGGCAGACGCCCTCTCTAGGAGTTTCTTTGCTGATTCTCCCATTGTGACCAAGCCTGCTACCATCTTAGGTGAGGGGGTAGTTCTTTCTGCCATCTTGCCCGATTTGAGACGTGTTCTGGAAGAGTTTCAGGAGGACAAACCTGAGCGTTGTCCCATTGGAAAATTGTATGTTCCTGACCAGTGGAGGAAGAGAGTGATGTCTGAGGTTCACTGCTCCGCATTGGCTGGTCATCCAGGTATTTTTGGTACTAGAGATTTGGTGAGTCGGTCTTTTTGGTGGCCTGCCTTGTCTCGTGATGTCAGGAATTTTGTGCAGTGAAAATGAGGATGAGTGACCTCATGGAGATCAACATCCAACACTGCGGAGACACCATCACATGTTTCTCAACGCAGTGATTCTAGAGCAATGCCCCCATCCCTTATGGGAAATATGCAAAAACATGTAAATCAATCAGCCGCGGAGACACCATCACATGTTTCTCAACGCAAGCAATGACTAGCCAGGTCTTTCACCGGGAAGGAACAACCACGGGAAGGGCAGTCTCCAATGAAGGAAACCACCTATGCCAAAACATGGTATCCATCCACAGACAGCTGTTTCGGGATATTGCCCCTCATCAGTGTGGAGTAGGAAACTGGCTAGTAGGAGCAATGCCTAGTAAAAGACTGTGAAAATGAGGATGAGTGACCTCATGGAGATCAACATCCAACACTGCGGAGACACCATCACATGTTTCTCAACGCAGTGATTCTAGAGCAATGCCCCCATCCCTTATGGGAAATATGCAAAAACATGTAAATCAATCAGCCGCGGAGACACCATCACATGTTTCTCAACGCAAGCAATGACTAGCCAGGTCTTTCACCGGGAAGGAACAACCACGGGAAGGGCAGTCTCCAATGAAGGAAACCACCTATGCCAAAACATGGTATCCATCCACAGACAGCTGTTTCGGGGTATTGCCCCTCATCAGTGTGGAGTAGGAAACTGGCTAGTAGGAGCAATGCCTAGTAAAAGACTGTGAAAATGAGGATGAGTGACCTCATGGAGATCAACATCCAACACTGCGGAGACACCATCACATGTTTCTCAACGCAGTGATTCTAGAGCAATGCCCCCATACTCCACACTGATGAGGGGCAATACCCCGAAACAGCTGTCTGTGGATGGATACCATGTTTTGGCATAGGTGGCTTCCTTCATTGGAGACTGCCCTTCCCGTGGTTGTTCCTTCCCGGTGAAAGACCTGGCTAGTCATTGCTTGCGTTGAGAAACATGTGATGGTGTCTCCGCGGCTGATTGATTTACATGGTTTTGCATATTTCCCATAAGGGATGGGGGCATTGCTCTAGAATCACTGCGTTGAGAAACATGTGATGGTGTCTCCGCAGTGTTGGATGTTGATCTCCATGAGGTCACTCATCCTCATTTTCACAGTCTTTTACTAGGCATTGCTCCTACTAGCCAGTTTCCTACTCCACACTGATGAGGGGCAATACCCCGAAACAGCTGTCTGTGGATGGATACCATGTTTTGGCATAGGTGGTTTCCTTCATTGGAGACTGCCCTTCCCGTGGTTGTTCCTTCCTGGTGAAAGACCTGGCTAGTCATTGCTTGCGTTGAGAAACATGTGATGGTGTCTCCGCGGCTGATTGATTTACATGTTTTTGCATATTTCCCATAAGGGATGGGGGCATTGCTCTAGAATCACTGCGTTGAGAAACATGTGATGGTGTCTCCGCGGCTGATTGATTTATAGGAATTTTGTGCAGTCCTGTGGGACTTGCTCCCGGTCTAAACCTTGTTCTCGCTCTAGTGGGTTGTTGATGCCTTTGCTGGTGCCCAGGAGGCCATGGACCCATATTTCAATGGATTTTATCTCTGATATGCCTGTCTCTCAGAGAATGACTGTTATTTGGGTGATTTGTGATAGATTCTCTAAGATGGTCCATCTTGTACCACTCCCTAAGTTGCCATCTTCCTCAGAGTTGGTGCCCTTGTTTTTGCAACAGGTGGTTCGCTTGCACGGGATTCCTGAGAACATTGTATCTGACAGAAGAGTTCAGTTTGTTTCTAGATTTTGGAGGACTTTCTGTTCCAAGCTGGGAATTCAGTTGTCCTTCTCCTCTGCGTTTCACCCTCAGACCAATGGACAGACGGAGAGAACAAACCAGACTTTGGAGTCGTATTTGAGATGTTTTATTTCTACTGATCAGGATGATTGGGTTTCATTTTTGCCCTTGGCCGAATTTGCTTTAAATAATAGAGCTAGTTCTACCACTTTGATGTCACCTTTTTTTTGTAACTGAGTTTCATCCTCGATTCTCTTCAGGGCAGGTGGAGTCTTCTGCCTGCCCAGGTGTTGACACTGTGGTGGAGAGAATGCACCAGATTTGGGACCAAGTGGTGGATAAGTTGTCTCTCTCCCAGGAAAAGGCCCAGTGGTTTTCCAACCGGCATAGGACCATTGGGCCCCGGTTTTAAGGTGGACGATATGGTTTGGTTGTCATCAAAGAATATCTCTATGAAGGTGGCTTCTCCAAAGTTTAAACCTAGATTTATTGGACCTTACAAGATTTTGGAGATTCTTAATCAGGTCTCTTTTTGATTGGCTCTTCCTGTTACATTCAAGATCCATAACGTGTTTCATAAGTCTCTGTTAAAGAGGTTTGTTGAACCAGTAGTTCCTGTGGTGGTACCTCCTGACCCTGTATTGGTTGAAGGTAATGTGGAATATGAGGTTGAGAAGATACTGGATTCTCGTCTGGCTAGACGGAGACTCCAGTATTTGGTCAAGTGGAAGGGTTATGGCCAGGAGGATAATTCTTGGGTCACTGCATCCGATATTCATGCCGAAAGATTGGTTCGTGCTTTTCATCGGGCCCATCCTGATCGCCCTGGTGGCGTGGATGAGGGTTCGGTGACCCCTCCTCAAGGGGGAGGTACTGTTGTGAGTTCATTCTCCCCTTCACCTTTGATGTCTGATGAACTCCCTCTGCTGGTGAAGAGAGGTAGTGAAATTGATTGGGATGGGAAGAACCTGTCATCTGAACAGGCGGAGTGTGATTGGACATCTGGAATTTCTGAGTGGATACAAGGCAGCCGACGCCCTGCAGGGCTGCTGGTGATCCTTTCTGCTCTGAGCTCTTGTATCCAGCTTAGTTCCTGTCTACTAAAAGCTAAGTTTTTGCCCTGCTATTATTCCATGAGATTTTGTCTGGTTTCCTTAGTGTTTGTATTCAGCCAGTCCTGGTTGGGACTGGCAGAATTCCGTTTTTGTCTCTGATCAGTTGATCTCTTTGCTCTGTTTTCACAATATACCTGAGTGCTGATATAGTGATTTTGAAGTCTAGCGACTTCAGGGCCTTTTTCCCTATCAGACGGTTGGGACATTTTTGGTAGGGTTTTTTGCGGATTGCAGCCAGCATCTTTTCTGTCCTGTCCTATCTAGTTAGTTGGGCCCTATCGTTTGCTCAGCCTGTCTTTCTGTCTGTGTTTGTGTTTTCATCTGTTTTTCACCGACAATACATGTTGGGGGCTGTCTATTGCTTTGGGGTCTGCTCTGGGGCAGTTTAGATTTCCCCTTTCCTTCTTTAGGCTTATGTAGTTCTCCGGCTGTGACGAGGGGTCTAGGGCACCGTAGGAACCCCCCACGGCTACTGTTAGTTGTGGTGTATAGGATAAGGGGTCTGCAATCCGATAGCTACCAACCTCTCCGGTTTTCTGGACTTAGCTTGTATTTTTGTTTTCTCCTCCTCCGGTGACTCATTCATAACAGCCATGTATATCAGGATAGGGATGAGGGGCCATGTATATCAGGATAGGGAAAAGGGACCATGTTTATCATGGTAGGGATGAGGGGGTCATGCCCACCAGGATAGGGATGAGGGAGCCATGCACACCAGGATAGGGATGAGGGGCCATGTGTATCAGGATAGGGATGAGGGGGCCATGCATACCAGGATGGGGATGAGGGGCCATGTGTATCAGGATGGGGATGAGGGGCCATGTGTATCAGGATAGGGATGAGGGGGCCATGCATACCAGGATAGGGTTGAAGGAGACATGCATACCAGGATAGGGATGAGGGGCCATGTGTATCAGGATGGGGATGAGGGGACCATATTTACCAGGATAGGGGATATTAAGTACAGAATTGACCACATTTTTTGCTTCAGTTTTTTTTCTCCCTAATTTCTTCCTCTAAAACCTAGGTGCGTCATATGGTCCGAGGCGTGTTATAGTCCGAAAAATATGGTAATGAAGACAATATTAAATGTATTAGTGTTCTTATTACATATATTAATTTTCTTCCTTCAAGTTTCACAGGTTTTCAGGAATACATCACCAAGTGGACAAACGTCAAGAAATGGACAAGATGATGCCGACGATGATGATGATGAACCCCCAGAGTGCAAACAGGCTAAAATCAAGAGGAGGTAAGGTGTAGTTTTAACCCCTGCATTTTTGCAGTGATCTTCAATGTATACCTGGTATCGGAAGCTGGCTTGTACAGGCTGGACTAACTTCCAGCATTTTCCCTGGTGTTCATGGTGTTTCTAAAGTCCAGTAGAGAAGCTTGTGTGAGAAAGGAAAACAGAAGCCAACTCCCGCACTGCTCTGATAGATTATGGAGTTTTGAACCTTACATGCAATTACAGCTTTTTTTCCACACTTGTGGATTTTAATTACATCTAAATAACATAAATAACATTTGGACAAGTTTCATCCTGCAAATTGGACTGCACATTTGTTTTCTCAAAATGGCCCAGAAGCACTACAGATGAAACTTTGTATGTAAAAAAAGAAGCGTAAAAGCCATCCCACCAACGATAAAATGTACCCACTCGGGATGGTCCTAACCTCTAGTATTAAAACCTTACCATGTGTCAAAAATGACTTCAGTGTGAATAAGGGCCGAGAAGGATACAGTGCACACAAGCGCTTGGCCTCCCTTTCTAGAGGTTAGGACCGTCTGACTGGGTACACCTCAGCGTGAGGGATTGCTTTTATCGGTTTTTTTTCACTCAAAAGCCTTGTTTACGAAGTACCCTATGTTATTTATATGCACTATTGCTTTTGCTTCTTTACCGCAGGGTGTTGGCTCATTTTCTTTCTATCTTAGGTGTTGTCTGTTTAGTGGCCAGTGTGAACATGCTTCTACGCGCTTCATGTATGCCAATTTATACTCCAGATCATTTCTTTGGGTTTTGCTTATCCGTAACACAGTGTGTACTGTGTGTTATACGTTTCTTACAATGCTATCATTTGCCCACATTTACCACTGTGTGCCGATTCTTTGCCACACATGAGGGGCATCAGTCTGAGGTGTACTGCTGGCAATACTCCTGACGTAATCATCTGACTGGATTTAAGACGTGACGTGAATAATCTATGAAAAAGTGAAATAAAACCACTTTCGTAAAAACCCTCAAATTTTCTTTCTTTCCTTAGCCATGAACTGGATGCTGAAGAGAACCCGTGTGATGTGGCCGCTGAACTCTCCACTGTCTTGGGGCTAAAACATGGCACAGGACAGAAGTAAGTAAATAAATCTTGATTTCTGATGTCATTGTAAAATCTGTTGTAAATGTGAGAGAAGTGACTAGAGGAACAACAAACATTTTCTGCTGTGATTTGTCTTGTTTCTCGTTGTCCATGCAGTTCTGGTGAAGGAAACCTTCTGCTCCCGGTGTTGTCATATACACCACTCAGAAAAAGTCAGGGACATTTGGCTTTCTGGTGAAATTTATGGAAAACCAAAAAGTTCACGCTACAGTGATATTTCATCATGAAAGTAGGGCATGAAGTAGAAGCATGCAATGGTGATTTCCTCATCTCTAACAATTTATTGAAACGGAAGGCAACAACAGTGATCAGTATACCCGCCAAAAGAATGTCAGTGTCTCAATAACTTGTCATGTGGCCTTGAGCATCAATTACAGCTGACAACGACGTTTTGTGCGGTTGACAAGTGGAGTTATTGTCTGCTGAGGCATGGCATCCCACTGTTCTTGAAGGGCGGCCCTCAGGTCATTGAGGTTCTGGAGTAGAGTTACGAGCCTCTACACGGTGACACAGATAATCCTATAGGTTTTCTATGGGATTATGGCATGGAGAAAGTGCAGGCCACTCCATTTGAGGGACCCCAGTCTCCAGGAGATGTTCCCTAATGATGTGACTTCGATGAGCTGGAGCATTGTCATTCATGAAGATGAAATTAGGCCTGTGTGGTTCATGCAGAGGCACAATGACTGGATTAATGATTTCAAGTAGTAGTAACTTGTCACTGTACCATTCACAAAGTGTGAGGCAGGATTGTATTGACTAGACCCACCTGCCCACACTAACACCACCAAAGGCCCATTTGGTGATAACAGTAGCTGATGCATAGCGCTCTCCTTGATGTCTCCTACATTGTTGGCAGCTATTATTTCTGCTCAGTGTAAATTGACTTTCATCAGTGAACAGCACTGACGCCCCCTGTTCTCTCGTCCAGCGTAGATGTTCCCTGGCCCAGTTGCTGTGGACAGGTACCTTTGCAGGTCGTCTAGCACGCAGACCATGCTGATGTAAATGGTTTAGACTGGTCTGATGTGATATTTGGGTGCCTCTCACCTCGCTTAAATGTACCTGGGGTTGTGTGGCATTCATTATCTGATTCCACAGGGTTCATAATGAAGCAGTCATCAGTGTGGGATGTGGCCAAAGGACATCCACTTCTTTGCCTTTCTGTGACTCTTCCAGTCTCTGTATCTCTGTTGTCACCTGCTGATGACCCAGTGACACTCTAAGCTCAGTGGCCGCTTCCATCTGAGAACATCCTGCTTGAAGCCTCACAATGGTGAGATACTGTTAATTAATGGTTAGGTGTCATCTTGGTTTCATGATGTCAAAATGTGACCAGCGTGATGAGGAGGACTTTCTAAATCCAATTCTAATTGAACCTCAAGATTTATTGGCCAATTAATGGATCAAACATCTGTTGTGACTTTTACCATTAAGCTCCTTGTTAGAGGACAGCAAGTTGTGCGAAAACTACTGAAACATTGAACAGGTGGACATGTGCCTAAAACAGTTTAGAGATGGTCAGATTAAGTTCACCTGGAAAGGTTAGAGCAGGGTTCCCCAACTTCAGTCCTCAAGGCCGACCAACAGATCATGTTTTCAGGATGTCCTTTGTATTGCACAGGTGAAGCAATTATCACCTGAGCAATACTAAGGAAATCCTGAAAACATGATCTGTTGGTGGGCCTTGAGGACTTTAGTTGGGGAACCCTGGGTTAGAGGACATTTTAAAGGGAATCTGAAGTACAGGTGATAAATCACCTATTCTCTGCCTTAACATGTTCCCTGGATACAGGTCAGGAGCCCATAACACGGAGTTACTGAGCCTTGCTTTACATGAAGAGGACTTACACTACACAAAAAAAGTTAGGGATATTTGGCTTTAGGGTGAAATTTCAGGATGATCTTAAAGGGAATCTGTCACCTATTTTTTCCCATATAAGATGCGGACACTGCCATCTGGGGCTTATCTACAGCATTCTGTAATGCTGTAGATAAGCCCGCGATGTAAACTGAAAGATAAGAAAAACGAGTTATTACTCTGTCGCCTCATTGGGGGACACAGGACCTTGGGTGTTATGCTTTCTGTCCACTAGGAGGCGACACTATGCTTAATCTGAAAAAGATTTGGCTCTGGCTCCTCCTCCACAGTATACACCCCTGGGCAGCATCTGCCTTACCTCAGTTTTTGCTTAGTGTCGCAAGGAGGCACACCTAAGAAGATTCTTCTTGACACAAATGAAGAAAAGAGGGTCTCTCTGAGACTCCCGGCATGGCTCCCTCCTCGGTCCTCTTTTTAGCGGTAACCGGTTGAGGTAGAGATGGCTCTTCCCCATGTCGCTCCCTCCCCAGCCCTTCGGGTGCATGGTTCGAGGTCGAGAACCTCCCTCCTTCCCCAGGCCCTGGGCCTTTTGGGTTGAGGCTGAGGTGAGGAAGAATTCCTCCTGATGGCGGTGAAGCGCCCTCCCTAACCCCCTCTAGGGATGTTAGGTTGAGACGCCACAGGTAGGAGCTGTGTTCACAGCGCTAACTTTATTGTAGCCCCAGCACTGCTGTGGTCTGCTATGGGGCCGGGGGCTGTCATATTTGGGCCACAGTATGCAGGGATTCCTGTCCCTGCGGCAGCGTTAGCCCTCTAAAGGGGTCAAAAAGACCCTTCACAGGGCTGCGCTGCGTATATAGGGGCGCCCGGGCGATATGGCACTCATCCGGGGGGTTTTGGTTCGTTTTCCGCCCCCCTCAGGACTACCGCGCCGCTCTGGAGCCCTTCACGGGCAGGATTTTGTACTTTAGACCGCGGCTTCGGCCTAAGCCGAAGCCGCCGCCCTTGTTACTGCCCCCGGCCTGCCCCCCTGGATGATGATAATGACGCTGCACAGCGTCATACAGGGGGCGGATCGAGCCAGGAAGGCGCGGTTTTGCCTGTCTGCGCGCCCTTTTTCTGCTCTCCGCCCCTCCTCCCTCCCACCTTTTTACCTCAGGGAAGACAGCAGCGCTGCTATATTACTCAAGAACACTGCACAATCTCCAGGGGGCGCAGAACCGAATTTTTTCTGCTGGCGCCGGATCTAGGAGCACACCGGTGGGGTAAGGCACAGCAGGATATTATCCTGCTGTGGACGCAGACTCCCTATAGGTTCCCTATAGCGCTCCTCTGCATAGCCACCCCTGTAAGGTTTTTGGTCATAGAATAACCTGCCGGCACTCAGTGCACTATGTCGGTCTCCAGGTCCGAAGGAAAAAAAAAAAAAGAACATGTTTATCTGCTGTTACGCAGTCTGTTTAGCCTGCAAAGCCAATCTTCCCAGTTGCAACATGCACCGTACTGCTAGAGTTGTTCCCAAAATGCTGGGTCAGTGCCCCAAGAGGCTCCTGTCACTGTTTCAACTCCACTGACAGCCGGTATGGGCCGCATCTATGTCACAGTCCATAGATACGCTGACTTCCACATTGGTTCAGGCTATGCAGGGTCATATCCCAGCTATAAGCGGACAGGCAGTCCCTGGCAATGCTAGTAGTGAACGGTCCCATAGGTCACGATCAGCTACGTCCTCCCATTGCTCACGGTCGTCCCGCTCTAGGCAGAGACACCGTAATTCTAGGTCTCCTAGACCGTCTTGTTCCAGAGACGGGCGCAGCAGATCTCCACAGAGATCTTCGGGCATGGAAAAGCGGCGGTCCAGATCTCCATCCAGGCAACGCCTCAGTGATGCGCAGGATTCAGAGGGCATCTGTGACTCCGAATCAGAAAAGGAAACATAGGAGTCTCAGGCTCCTTGTCCTCCTAGCAATACAGCGCTAGTTGAGGACATTATCACTTCTATTCATCGGTTTTATCCGATGCTCCCCAAGAACCCCCAAAACATAAGATCTGTTTTGAGGGGTCCCTGAAGTCCCTAAAGTTTTTTTTTTCTGATCACCCAAGCTTTCAGGACATCCTTGATAAGCATTTTTCGCAGCCTGCCAAAAAATTCGCCAACCGTAAATAAAACCGTAAAAAAGGGCTATATACCCTTTTTTCTCAAAAAGAACAAGAAGTGGACAGATCCACCGGAAATCGATCCCCCTATCTCTAGGCTTGCAGCACAGTCTCTCCTCTCACTGCCAAATAGCTCAACCCTGAAGGATACAGCAGATCGGCAGGTTGAGTGCATGGCTCGTTCAATTTTTGAGGCTGCAGGAGCCTCCCTAGCTCCCGCGTTCACCTCAACGTGGGCAGCCACGGCCATTCTGGAATGGGCCAAAAGATTGCAGGAGAGCCTCCAAAAGTCTGCTCCTCAGATGTTCGATCAACTAGTTCAGATAGCGGTGGTGGCAGATTACATACGCCTTGCAGCTTTTGATTCTGCAAGAAGCGTAGCAGGTATAGCAGCGAATGTAATTACAATCAGACGTATCCTCTGGCTGTGAGAATGGGAAGCGAACGTGTCTTCAAACAAGTCTCTTACGGATCTCCCGTACGTCAGTGGGAGATTTTTTTCGGGGAAAAATTAGACAAGATGATTTCCAATGCCACGGGGGGTAAGAATACCTTTCTTCCCCAACCGCAACCTAAACGTACGTTTAAGCGACGTAACCAGGCTAGGTTCCGGTCTTTTCGGAACTCCTCAGGCTAGGCCGCTTCACGTCCTTCACAGAATTACAACCGTTCCCCCTCACAGGGACAACCAAAGGACAGCACAGAGGACGGACAAGAATTGGCTGTCAACATCAGGCCAGGCAAAGCCCAAAGGAGGGAAATTCCAGAATTTCTCCTCGTCATGACTCACGAAATACGGAAGACACCCCACCTGTAGGCGGTCGACTTTTAATCTTTCAGCAAGTCTGGCTGCCTATTACAGAGGACAGGTGGGTCAAGGAAATAGTGTCTCTCTCTCCTTCAAGCAGGAGTCATAATACGGGTTCCCGAAAACGAGAGATTCCGAGGACTCTACTACAACCTATTCGTGGTTCCCAAAAAGGGAGGCAGCGTTCGGCCAATTCCTGGACCTAAAGCAACTCAAAAAGTTTGTAAGAGTTCGGCAGTTTCGCATGGAGTCCCTTCGATCCATCATTGCGGCTATGGAACAGGGAGAATATCTCGCCTCCATAGACATACAAGAGGCATACCTGCACATCCCTATTGCGCCTGCTCATCAAAGATCTCTCAGGTTCACAATAGGGCAGAATCAATACCAGTTCGTGGCTTTGCCTTTCGGATTAGCCACGGCTCCCAGAACATTCACCAAGGTTATGGCAGCCACCATGGATGTCCTACACTCCAGAGGCATAGTGGTCGTCCCATATCTGGATGATCTACTCATCAAGGCACCTACTGTCAAAGACTGCGAAGACGGCGTCTCGATCACGATCAACACACTAACTCGTCTAGGCTGGCTAGTCAACTTTAAGAAGTCGTCAACTACTCCCGAGTCAGTCACTGATCTTCCTAGGGATCCTATTCGATACCTCCAGGGGTCTGGTACACCTTCCCAAGGGCAAGGTACAAGCTATCCGCTGTGCAGTTCGCATGTTAATCCACATACCTTGCCGATCTCTTTGGTTTGCCAGGAGACTCCTTAGCAGGATGGCAGCAGCAATGGAGGTGGTACCATTTGCCCAGTTCCACCTCAGACCTCTTCAACTAGCCATTCTCAGATCCTGGGACAGGAACCCTTTCTCCCTCGAAAGGGAGTTCCGACTGACGGAGTCAATCAGGAAATCACTGTACTGGTGACTCAAACCACCCGTACTGGCCAAAGGAAAATCCTTTCTTCCCAGTCGATGGAAAGTCCTGACCACCGACGCGAGTCTAACAGGATGGGGTGCAGTACACCTACATCACAGGGCACGTGGTCTCCAATAGAAGCGACCATGCCCATCAACATTCTGGAGATACGAGCTATCTTCCTGGCGCTAAAAGTTTTTTGCCATCTGCTGAAGGCCTCTCACATCAGAGTGCAGTCGGACAATGCCACGGCAGTGGCATATGTGAACCACCAAGGTGGGACTCTCAGTGCCCAGGCAATGAGAGAAGTGGCGCGTCTCCTTCGCTGGGCAGAAAACAAGAAATCAGTACTCTCAGTGGTCCACAGTCCGGGTGTGGACAACTGGGAAGCCGACTACCTCATCAGACAGGAAATGGACTCGGGGGAGTGGCCTCTCCATCCCAAAATCTTTCGTCGGATCTGTTATCGCTGGGGGACTCCGGACTTGGACCTAATCGCATCTCATCTCAATGCCAAGGTCTCCAATTTCATGGCAAGGACACGCGGTCCGAGGTTGCTCGGGGCAGATGCCCTGGTTCAGGACTGGACTCAGTTCCAGCTTCTGTACATTTTCCCACCTCTTCCCCTGATGGCCAGAGTCATGAGGAAGATCAAAAAGGAAGGAGTTCCGACCATCCTAATTGCGCCGGACTGGCCCAGACGTACATGGTACGCCGACATCCTTCAGCTTACAGCAGACACCCCTTGGCGTCTTGCAGACCGTCCTGATCCCCTGTCTCACGGCCCGTTCTACCACCAGAATTTAGGGACTCTCAATTTGACGGCGTGGCCCTTGAAACCTGGGTTTTAACCCAGGCAGGGTTTGCTCCAGACGTCATTAGAACCATGATCAGGGCACGGAAACCAGCTTCCGCCAAAGTTTATTATCGTACCTGGAAAACGTATTTTACTTGGTGCGACTCTCGCGGGCGAATTCCGTTCCCTTACTCTCTTCCGAAAGTTCTTGGTTTCCTTCAATCAGGTCTGGACGCCGGCCTATCCTTAGGATCGCTTAAGGGTCAGGTGTCAGCGCTTTCACTGCTCTTTCAGAAGCGTATTGCTAACAAACCACAAGTCAGGACGTTTCTTCAGGGAGTCTCCAGATTGGTCCCTCCTTACAGACGTCCACTGGATACGTGGGACCTTAATTTGGTCCTAACTGCTCTACAGGCACCTCCTTTTCAACCTCTTAAGGAAGTTCCACTTCGAGTTTTATCACAAAAGGTGGTCTTCCTCGTGGCAATCACCTCGCTACGCAGGGTGTCTGAGCTGTCAGCGCTCTCCTGCAAACAGCTTTTCCTATTCTTCCACCAGGACAAGGTGGTTCTCCGTACAGTTCCATCCTTCCTTCCAAAGGTTGTGTCTGATTTCCACCTCAATGAGGGCATCTCATTACCGACCCTTTGCCCGGATCCGGTTCATAGAGTGGAGAGGGCCCTGCATACGCTTGACCTTGCCAGGGCATTGCGTATGTGTGTGTCTAGGACTCCACCCTTCCGGAAGTCTGATTCCTTTTTTTTCCTTATTCCAGAAGGCATTCGCAAGGGTTTACCGGCTTCAAAAGCTACCCTTGCCAGGTGGATCAGGTCCACCATCCATGACGCCTACCGCCTAAACAATTCTATTCCAGCCTGTATCACGGCACATTCCACACGGGCGGTAGGAGCCTCCTGGGCCATTCGACGCCAGGCTTCAGCACAACACGTGTGTAAAGCGGCCACTTGGACTAGCTTACACACGTTTACAAAACAATGCAGTGTGCATACTCAGTCCTCAGTGGAAGCGAGTCTGGGTAGACCGGTACTGCAGGCGGCAGTGTCCCAAGTCTAGGGACCTGTCAGCACAATCTTCGTCCATTGCTTCCCACCCAGGGACTGCTTTGGGACGTCCCAAGGTCCTGTGTCCCCCAATGAGGTGACAGAGTAAAGGAGATTTTTGTGTACTCACCGTAAAATCTCTTTCTCTTAGCCTCTAATTGGGGGACACAGCTCCCACCCTGTTGCCCTTGCGGGCTGCTATTATGTTGGGTACTCATATTGTTCCTTGAGCTGTACATAGTAGCCTTTGTTTATAGGCTTGGTTATGTTGGATTTGTTATCTCCTCCTACTGCTTAGGTACAAAAACTGAGGTAAGGCGGATGCCGCCCAGGGGTGTATACTGTGGAGGAGGAGCCAGAGCCAAATCTTTTTCAGATTAAGCATAGTGTCGCCTCCTAGTGGACAGAAAGCATAACACTCAAGGTCCTGTGTCCCCCAATTAGAGGCTAAGAGAAAGAGATTTTATGGTGAGTACACAAAAATCTCCTTATTATACTCACCTGGGGGGCGGTCCAGTCAAGGTCCGATAGGTGTCGCGGTCCGGGTCTGGCGCCTCCCGTCTTCTAGCGATGACGTCCTCTTCCTTGCTTCCCGTCACGGCTTCGGTGCAGGCGTACTGCTCTGCCCTGTTGAGGGCAGAGCAGAGTACTGCAGTGCGCAGGCGCCAGACTTCTCTGACATTTCCCGGCGTCTGCGCACTGCAGTTCTCTGCTCTGCCCTCAACAGGGCAGAGCAGTACGCCTGCGCCGGAGCTGCGATGGGAAGCAAGAAAGAGGACATCATCGCTAGCAGATGGGAGGCGCGGACCGGACCGCGACACCCACCTCCCCCGGTGAGTATAATCTAACTCGTTTTTCTTATCTTTCAGGTTGCATCGAGGGCTTATCTACAGCATTACAGAATGCTGTAGATAAGCCCCAGATGGCGGTGGCCGCATCTTATATGCGAAAAAATAGGTGACAGATTCCCTTTAAGATCATCTTGAAATTTCACCCTAAAGCCAAATATCTCTAACTTTTTGTGTGTAGTGTATGTCCTCTTCGTGTAAGGCAAGGCTCAGTAACGCCGTGTTATGGGCTCATGACCTGTATCTGAGCCACATGTTACAGGCAGAGAATAGGTGATTTATCACCTGTACTTCAGAATCAGTAAGGTGTGTCCATATAGTGTACTTTAATGACCAGATTCCAGCACAAGGGATGGCACACTTTGGGTATGTTCACATGTAGTGTTTTTGCCTTGAAAAATGCAGCATTTTAGTGTTCCAGCAAAGCGCATGAGATCCCTGGAGTCTCAAGCATACGTTACTTATTTTTTTCCTTGCAGACTTGAAGCAGTTTTAAATCTGCAGCTTGTGAATTCTGTCAACATTTTCATCCATTCTAATGAACTCCGGCCAAATGACACATACTTATTGTGTGAACAATACCCTTTCACTACCGGCATGGGATGAGGCTAACCCATCTTGATTGATCATATTCCTCGCCAATCGTTACACCGATGCCTCTACCTTGTGCCAGTCAATACACTGGCTACCCATCCACTCCAGAATCCAGTACAAACTTATTACCCTCACCCACAAAGCTCCTCATGGCTCAGCACCATCCTACATCTCCTCCCTTGTTTCAGTATACCATCCTACCCGCACCCTCCGTTCTGCTGATGACCTGAGGTTAGCATCCTCAATAATCAGAACCTCCGTCTCCCGTCTCCAAAACTATACACGTGCTGCGCCAATTCTTTGGAATGCACTTCCCAGGTTAATACGATTAGTCCCTAATCCCCACTATTTTAAGCGTGCCCTGAAAACTCATTTATTCAGGCTGGCCTACCGCCTCAACACATTAACCTAATTTATCCCTATGTGGCACAGCCAAAAGTTTTTACCATAACCAGGTTCCCCGCATCATGTTCCCACATGCTTTATGCATCCATTAGTCCTCTGCGCCTGTACTGTTACACACTTAACATTATGGCTGGTCCATACAATCAGGGCAACTGTTACCACACACCTTTCGTGAAGTCCTTTTTCCTCATAGATTGTAAGCTTGCGAGCAGGGCCCTCATTCCTCTTGGTATCTGTTATGATCTATGTGAGTATTGTTATGCTGTAATGTCTATTGTCTGTAAAAGTCCCCTCTGAAATGTAAAGTGCTGCGGAATATGTCAGCGCTATAGAAATAAAATGTATTATTATTATTATTATTATTATTATTCATAAGCATGGCTTTGTACTCCTGCTCACTGGCTACCATGTCTCTTTTGCTGACTGGCCTTTATATTTATAGAGTTTAATGCAAATGTTCACATTCCTGTGGGAGCTTAACCCCTTAAAGACCGCTAATACGCCTTTTATCCCGATCCTCCCCCCTCCTCCTCTACCGGTGGTCCTCGGCCCGCGTGAGTCCCCTCTATGGGCGCCGCCATCTTCAAATGGCAGCCGCATGCAAAGGTGCGCCCGCCGAGATCTGCCAGCCGGCTAATTTCATTCATTCAAAGTACATTTTGATCACTGTGATAAACCCTATCACAGTGATCAAAATAAAAAAAAAATTGTAAATAGCCCCCCCTTTAACACCCCCTTAGTTAGGGAAATATAATGAAATAAAGAAAATATTATTTTCCGCTTTGTAAGACGCACTTTTTTTCCCCAAAATTTGGGGGGAAAACGGGTGCGTCTTACAAAGCGGACATGCCTTACCTAGGCTGTGATCGGGGGTGTCCGGCGGTTGCTGGCCGCTGCTGCGGGTGTGTCCGGTGCCGCGTTGTGTGCCCGTCGATGCCCGGGGCTCTGCCAACATTGTGCGACAGGCCAGAGCCCCGGCATTTCCTCGGTTCCCTGTGTGCCGGTAAAAAGATGGCCGCCGGCGCGTGCGCAGATGAGATCTCGGGACCCAGTTCTCGAGAGATGAGATTTGAAATCTCATCTCTCGAGAGCTGGGTCCCGAGATCCCATCTGCGCACGCGCCGGCGGCCATTTTCCCTGGGTTCCCTGTGTGCGCGCGGTGGTGCCTGCAAAAAAATGGCCGCCGCGCGTGCGCAGATGGGATCTCGGGACCCAGCTCTCGAGAGATGAGATTTCAGATCTCATCTCTCGAGAACTGGGTCCCGAGATCCCATCTGCGCACGCGCCGGCGGCCATTTTTTTTTTTTACCGCCACTTCAGCGCACGTATACAGGGAACTGAGGAAATGCTGGGGCTCTGGTCTGTCGAACAATGTCGGCAGAGCCCCGGGCATCGATGGGCACACAACGCCGCACCGGCCTCCAACCGCCGGACAAGTGGAGAAACCTGACACCAGCACAAGACTCTGCAGCAGCAACGGCACACATCGGAGCCCCCCCTCATCCCTGAATGCGGCCTGCAGCATCACTCCACGCCTGCCTCCTCCAGCAGCGAGCCTGGGACCCCGCTACACCGCAGCCACCAACCCTGGTAAGCAATAAGATGCAAGGATTATAAGAGGCACCACCATTTTATTAAAAAATTTTTTCTTATTTTTCTCCTCAAAAATTGTGGTGCGTCTTATAATCCGGAGCGTCTTATAAAGCAAAAAATACGGTATATTTATTTTCATTTTTCCGTTAGGGTTGGAATTAGGGTTAGGCCTCGTTCACACGTACCGTTTTTTTCGCGTTTCCGCGCTTTTTTGCCGCGAAAAATAAGCATCCCATGCATTCCTATGGGATTCCGCAATGCTGTGCTAATGCTGCGGTTTTTACCGCTGTGGAATCGCTTCGCGGTAAAAAACGCAGCATGCTCATTAATTTCGCGGAAGCGTGGCGATCCCGCACCCATAGGAATGCATTGTTCTGCTTACTTTCCGCATGTGGCTGTGCACACCATGCAAAAAGTAAGCAGAACATTTGCGGATGGTACCCACGGTCCAGAGGAGAGGAGACTCTCCTCTGGGCTTTGGGTACCATATCCCTGTAAAAAATAGAATTTAAAATAAAAAATATTGTTATTCTCACCTTCCGACGTCCCGCGCAGCCTTCCCGCCTCTCTCCACGCTCCCGGTCCCAGTAAGCCTTTGCGAGCGATGACGTCCGTTCTCGCGGGATCGCGAAGTCTCGCGGTCATTTGCGTGACGTCATCGCGAATGACCGCGAGACGTCGCGATCCCGCGAGAATGGACGTCATCGCGGTAATTGTCGCAAAGGATTACTGGGACCGGGAGCGTTGAGAGAGGCGGGAAGGCTGCGCGGGACGTCGGAAGGTGAGAATAACAATATATTTTTTTTTTTTTATTATGATTTTGTACATCCTATCTTTTACTATTGATGCCGCATAGGCGGCCTAAATAGTAAAAAGTTGATCACACTCGTCAAACACTATGACAGGTTGGTCACACTCGTCAAACAATCAGTTCTCCAAGCGATGCTACAGATCGCTTGGAAAACGCTAGCAATTCTGCAAGCTAATTACGCTTGCAAAATGCTAGTTTTTCAGCGGGAAAATCACAGGAATTTAAAATGCAATTTTCCTGCGGAATGGAATTCCAGAATTCTCGCGGTAATTTCCGTGAGAGTTCCCTTACGTGTGAACCCAGCCTTAGGGTTGGAATTAGGGTTAGGGATTAGGGCTAGGGTTTGGATTAGGGTTAGGAGTGTGTTGGGGTTAGGGTTGGAGCTAGAATTGAGGGGTTTCCACTATTTAGGCACATCAGGGGGTCTCCAAACGTGACATGGCGCCACCATTGATTCCAGCCAATTTTGCGTTCAAAAAGTCAAATGGTGCTCCCTCCCTTCCGAGTCCAGACATTTGCCCAAACAGTGGTTTACCCCAACATATGGGGCATCAGCGTAGTCAGGACAAATTGCACACCAACTTTGGGGGTCTAATTTCTCCTGTTACCCTTGGGAAAATAAAAAAAATTGTGGGCTAAAAAAAATCATTTTTGTGGAAAAAAAAATGATTTTTTATTTTCTCTTTCGCCTCATTGGGGGTGTATGCTACTGCCACCTGGAGGCTGACACTAAGTGAAAAATAGAGGATAGCTCCTCCTCCGCCGTATACACCCTCGCCCCGATTGCGAGCGGAAACCAGTTTTTTGCTTAGTGTCTGTTAGAGGCACACGTCGGTCTGTCTGAAGACTGATTTTTTTTTTTTCCCCATGAAGATGAGACAGGGCGACGGACCCTATTGAAAGGGTCCGATCTCCCCAAATCAACAACGGGGGCGAGCACGTGCGAGTGTCCCTCCACGTATCCTCTCCCACAACGGGGATATTTTTCCGGATGTTCCTTTTTTACATGAAGATGAGATAGGGGCGACAGATCCTATTGAAAGGGTCCGATCTCCCCAAACCAAAAACGGGCGAGCACGTGCGAGTGTCTCTCCACGTATCCTCTCCCGCAACGTGGGATATTGCCAGACCACGGAGGTGAGATACGGGCGACGGACCCTATTGAAAGGGTCCGATCTCCCCAAACCAACAACGGGCGAGCATGTGCGAGTGTCCCTCCACGTATCCTCTCCCGCACCGTGGGACATGATGCCGGACTTAGCCCTGTCCACCCTAAGGTATTGAAACTATAGGCTGCAAAGAGGCACAGGTGTAGACCGTGCAGCCCCCACTGCCCCGCCAATGCTAAGACTGCGGTGGGGCAAGGTGGCGGACGGCCCCTCTCCTTACCCCGTTAAGGGGTTAGATGGAGTTAGGGTGCCTGCACCGTCCTTTTTCATATGGCCCCCCTCCCCTCTACCTGAGCTGGACGGAGGAGGATGGCCGGGGAGGGCTCCTGCAGCGACGTCTGGTAGTGGCGGATCCTGTTTTCCCCCCCCCCGGGCAGATGGTAAAAATCGTTTCCGTCTGGCAGACCTGGTGTGCCTCTGTCCTATGGACGGGGTTCTTCATTGTCTTCTGTGTTTCTTTCTTGGCCTATTCCTCTGCGGGATGACCTGGGTTGCCGGGGTGCTGTGCACTGGTTCCGGAAATGGCCAAGGTTGCCACAGTTGAAACACTTGCTAGCTCTCCTGACTCTGTGTGATAGTTGCTCCTCCACGTCAGTGGCCACCACAGGAGGGCCTGTCCTCCGCACCCCTGGGAGGGACTCAGTTCTTCTGGCTACTGTGAGCAGGACATCTACTGCTATTGTCCTTCACTCAGGCCTGGCCACTATCAGTAGTTTTTTGATTGGTTCTCTTAGTCCATG
Organism: Dendrobates tinctorius; assembly: GCF_039654945.1. Taxonomy (NCBI): domain Eukaryota; kingdom Metazoa; phylum Chordata; class Amphibia; order Anura; family Dendrobatidae; genus Dendrobates; species Dendrobates tinctorius. The sequence continues at coordinate 23,833,118 of NW_027361750.1, read as the reverse complement.
CACAAAGGCCTGTGCCAACATTTGTCCGTGTATCTGATCATGAATAGTGAAGCCTAAAATTTGGAATGCTTGCCTCACTCTGCCATGAAACTCGTCTACAAACTCTGTCTCAGCTTGGCTCATGTTATGCAGGCTGAGTGCTTGTCTGGCGTTGGCCCACTCTCTAAGCTGTTCAATTAGCTTTGATCCTGACTCCCAGGAATGCACATCTAATTCTGATGGAAGCTTGAAGTGTTCCTTCATGATTGGCCAGAGTGTTTCACCTGCTTTTATCTCCATTATGGACCAGAGATCACTCCAGGTTGCAGCATATGTCTGCTTGCTCTGCTGCATTCTTCGGTAAAATGGCATGGGGTCCATATCTGGGTATGGAAGATTTTTTAGAATACTGAACACCTGACTAGGGGTGAAGGGCACATAGTGTAAGAGTTGTGGCTCCGTCTGCCCCTGCCTACTTGGTGTCTGTGAGTTTCCCCTAGTACTATGCAGCACAATCTCCTCTTCATGTTCATCAGAGGAGAAACTTTGCCATTGTGTGTGGGGAGTACTCCCCCCCCCCCCCTTCTGAGACTGCAGCTCCATGTCAGACTTAGAAGGTGCAGTCTTTGATGGCCCACACATCCCTTCTGCTAGCTGCTGTATCGGGAGGGCACCTGTGTTGTTGTGTGTGGGGAGTGATTCACTTTCTTCTCCTGGTGTCATAACTATCTCTTTAGAGAGGGTGCCTTGTGGAAATAGGGACACCTCACTGTCTGGATCTGGCACTGGGCCAGCTGGTGACGATGAACGGAGAGGTGGACGGGAGGGAGAGAGAATGGAGCAGGGAAAGGTAGAGGAGAGGTTGGCAACAGGAGAAGTGAGAGATAGTGGAGGAGAGTGGGAAGGAGACAGAAGAGGGGGAGAGAGTGAAGACGAGGGCGATGACGAGGGAGGAGAAATGTAAGAGAGTGAAGGTGGCGAGATGGGTGTTGGAGAGGGGAGAGAGAAGGGGGAGAGATGGGTGTTGGAGAGGGAGGAGAGATGAGAGAGAGAGAAGGGGGAGAGATAGGCGGAAGTGAAGAAGATAGAGGAGGGAGAGATGGTGAGGGAGGATGAGGTATAGGAGGAGAAATAGATGAGAGAGGGGAGGTGGGAGTGAGACTAGCGGAGATAGAGGGAGGAGAGAGGTGAGGGATGGGAGGAGGGAAGAGTGGGGAGAGAGAAAATGGTAGGGGGAGCGGACTGCTTCCCCTTTTCTGTCGTCACAGAAGGCATTCTTAGACCTGTGGTCCTTCTCAGACGGCACAAATTAGAATGCCGCTGAAAACACTTTTTACACGTAAAAACAATCCTTTCCTGTTCACACTATCTGTTAGCACCTTCTACGCTGTAAAATCCTCTGTCACTTTAAGAAATGCAGACGGCAATTACTAGCTACTTCCCTTTTCTTTTCAATGCATCATGTCATGCTACAGCTTAAAGAAAAAAACTGTTCTTGCAAGACCACATACTATGTTCTAAAGACTGGAGAAAAGTGATTAGAACTTTAAAAATTTTGCAACCCCTTTTAACTTGCTTAAAAGGGAAGGAAAAACAAAACAAGAATATTTAGTGAAAAAACTCCAAAAGTAGTGGAAACAAAGAAGGGAAATCAAAATTGACAAGAGAACACAGGAATGACCCAACGCAGGTAAAAATTCTCTTTTTAACAAAAAACTGGAAGAAAGAAGTGAAAATTAAAACCTAAAAAAACTGATAAAATGTCACAAAAGGTGGTGGAAAACTAAAAAGGGATAAAAAGGGGAAAAATGATTTTTCTTTCTAACAAAATAAAAGAAAAGGAAAAAATCTCTGAGTGGTGAAAACCAAAAAAGACTCATAACAAAACGTAAAAATGGAAGAAAAAAAAACAAAAGAAAAAGAGAAAAATGATCAGGGAGTAAAAGATTTTTAAAAGGAAAACAAATCAAAACATTGATAAAACTTACAAAAGCACCACTCAGAGAAATCAAAAAATCAGTAGATTCAGGAAAAAATGGAGGAAAAAGGAAAGAAAACAAAAAGAGTACTCATGAAGTTGGTAGACCTTGCAAAAACACTCCAAAATATTTATAAGAATCTAAAAAATCAGTACAACTTCCAACAATAAAAGGGTTAATGCAGAAATGATGCAGGATACACACACTTCCCCTTTTTTTTTTTTTTTTTTTTTTTTTTTTTCTTCTGCCTGCATCTCTCAGTCAAATCTGAGAACAATGGAAAACAGAAAGCAGTCTGAGACCCAGTTTTCCCGAAAATTCTCACACTACAGTAACAAGAATAAAAATCTCCACCAAAAATGCAAGATAAAACATAAAATAGGGAAAACAGAGTACAAAATATAACAATATGAAAAAAAAATATATATAGCAGGGGCACACCATGCAGGCATAGAAAGAGGAAGTGTACAAGAAGGAGGAAAAAACTTTTTCTGCTTCAAATCTTCGTGGAAACCTGCAATGAATTCACATATAGACGTCCGGGGAGAGAAGCCCTTGTTTTGTGACTCGTATGTCAAACAGCTGCTGACAACCGATAACTGCCAATCACCCGTGGCGCTTTGGTTAGCACCGGGATGTATCACCCTCCGTCGTGGGAGACGGGAGCCGTGATATCCCACTAGATTATCACCCCTCCGTGTGCACCCGGGGACCGTGGTAATCTCTCCAGTGATCAGTCTGTGATATCTCTCCAGTCTGCCAGCATCTGCATGTGTGCGGGAGCCGTGACAGCCGAGGGATTCGCATGTGTTACCTCCTTGAAGCTTACACCTCCGTGTATGTGTGCGGGGACCGTGACCGCTCTTTCAGAGGAATTTACCTGTGATTTCCCGTCTAAGTCAAAACCTCCGCGTGGTGCGGGGACGTGATTTAACTTAGTCAGAGAGATTCAATGTCTTGCTATCGGTTTTTCAGCAACTACAAGCACAAATCAGTCACCGTGTTTCCACCAACTCTCTCATCCGGATCTTAGACACTCAGGACCACAGCAGACACTTAGCTTATACCAGGGTTTGGATAAGGGTGGACTTTTTTACACTACCTGGGGGTTAGGTGACTACACTGACTGGCTAGAGTTGCTGACCCGGACTGGGCACAGGGAACATTCAGGTAAGATAACTAGATTTTCTTACCTTACTTATGGAATTGCGCAAATCTCCGTTCCCATGAGCCAAGACCTTGGCTGGCACCTCTGTCCTTTCCGGTCAGCAGGATCCCCGTGCGTTTTCGTCCACGGCCCCACGTTGGGCGCCAATTGTTGTAGATTTTTGATTGATATAGATATATATCTCTGTGTGTGCTGCGGCCTGTCCTAATTAGACAGAGTCTTATTGAGCGCTCAAAGGAAAAGAGGAAGCTACACTTGGTTAGCAACAACTCATTCCAGCAGAACTCTGCCAGTTTATTCACATTCATGTTTTTTTATCAGTTCGTACAAAGGAGTGGTTATTCATTAACATAAAGGCTGAACTTCTTATCTAATTGGTCAGTTTAAATACATGAACATGTATGGGTGTCCGACCTAAGGTGACTTAAGCATCAGATGATATACTCTGCCCCTTGTCTTACAATGTCAGCAAGACTCCAATATCGGCTTGGACCATCTGGCCTAACTTCCTCTTCTGTATTGTCTGGGACAAATGTCACAAGACAATGCTCTGGCTTCATGGGGTTAGGTCATCTTTAGCAACTGATTACAAAGTTCAGAACAGCTGTGATTATATCTCTTAAGTGCGCATATAGAAATATATACTTGAGTGTATATGGGTACATAAGTATATCGCATATAGCCTATAGCAGGCAAGTGGGATCTAGATGAAATACATATACATATATATTTCCATAACATAGCAGAAGAAATTTTTGAACCGCTCTCCTTAATCTTTGAAAATTCGTGGAGAACAGGAGAAGTCCCAGAAGACTGGAGAAGAGCAAATGTTGTTCCTATCTTCAAAAATGGGAAGAAGGTGGACCCAGGCAACTATAGGCCGGTGAGTCTGACTTCTATACCAGGAAAGATCTTTGAACAAATTATTAAACAACATGTATGTCAGTACCTGGATAAGAATGAAGTGATTAAATAGTCAGCATGGGTTTGTAACTAATAAGTCATGTCAGACTCACTTAATTTCCTTCTATGACAGAATCACTGATTGGGTGGATCAGGGAAATGCTGTAGATATAGTATATCTTGACTTCAGCAAAGCATTTGACAAAGTATCTCACTCAATCCTTATTGAAAAAATGACTAAGTATGGAATGGACAAGGCAACTGTTAGGTGGATTGATAACTGGCTTAGTGATCGGACCCAAAGAGTGGTTGTAAATGGCTGCACATCCAGTTGGAAGAATGTCTCAAGTTGGGTACCACAGGGCTCTGTCCTGGGCCCTGTGTTGTTCAACATCTTTATCAACGATTTAGATGAAGGAATTGAGGGTAAACTGATTAAATTTGCTGATAACACAAAGCTAGGAGGGATAGCTAATACAAGAGAAGAGAGAGAGAAGATTCAAAAAGATATAAATAAACTGGAGCAGTGGGCAGCAACTAACAGAATGGTTTTTAACAGGGAAAAATGCAAATTACTACATCTGGGCAATAAAAATGAAAAAAAGCATATACAGAATGGGAGGAATAGGGCTAAGCAACAGCACATGTGAAAAAGACTTGGGTATACTAATACATCACAGACTGAATATGAGTCAACAGTGTGATGCAGCAGCAAAAAAGGCAAATGCAATTCTAGGATGTATTAACAGAAGCGTGCAGTCTAGATCACTTGAAGTCATTATTGCCCTCTACTCCTCTTTGGTCAGACCTCATCTGGAATACTGTGACCAGTTTTTGGCGCCACATTTTAAAAAAGACATCAACAAACTGGAGCAAGTTCAGAAAAGAACGACCAGAATGGTGACCTGTCTGCAAACCCTGTCTTATGAGGAAAGGTTGCAGGATTTGGGAATGTTTAGCCTGCAAAAGAGAAGACTGAGAGGAGACTTAATAACGGTCTACAAATATCTCAAGGGCTGTCACATTATAGAAGGATCATCTTTATTCTCATTTGCACAAGGAAAGACTAGAAGCAATGGGATGAAACTGAATGGGAGGAGACACAGATTAGATATCAGAAAAAGCTTTTTGACAGAGTGATCAATGAGTCGAACCGGCTGCCACGAGAGGTGATGAGTTCTCCTTCAATAGAAGTCTTCAAACAGAGGCTGGACAGATATCTGTCTGGGATGATTTAGCGAATCCTGCTTTGAGCAGGGGGTTGGACCAGATGGCCCAGGAGGTCCCTTCCAACTCTATGATTCTATGAGGCCGCGGCCGGAAGTCCCAAGCGTCGCGTCACGGCGGCCCCGCCCCCCCGTGGCCTGGCGGACGCCGTTGAAATTTAGGCCTCGGCTTCAGGCCGAAGCTAAGCCGCACACAGAAGTACCACTCACAGGATCCCTTTTTGCCCGCAGCTGTGGCGCGCAGTATGAAGCGACGCCTCGCACGCTAGGACACAGGGGACATAGGACTGGGGTAAGCGCTGCCCCCTAGCCCCACAGAAAGGCCACGCTAAGAGAAGCAAAGAGCGCCCTCCCCCGACGTTTTTTTCAGCGCGGATGCCTGACAGGTACAGCATGTCAGGAAAACCTAAGACGCATATGTTTTTATACGCTGCATGCATCTCCTGTCGGTCCGCTTTTCCGCGGGCGCAGACCAAGCGAGTATGCGAAGCCTGCAAGTCCGAACGCGCTCAGGAGCCCTCTCCTGCAACCGAGCCCAGTGTACCAAGTCCCCCAGAATGGGCGTTGTCACTGTCACAATCTATGGTGTCACTTACGAGAGCAATCGAGTCCCTTTGGGCCCCAGATAGGGGCAGGGACAGTGACTCACCTGTCTTAGAGGGGTCCTCTACCTCACAGGAGCCTCCGGCCTGCAGGGGCTGCTTTCAATCCAGGCAGACCCGGGGGAAACAAACCCACACGGCGTCTCCCTGTCCATCCGGTGCCTCGGCATCCGTGAGCTCTGCTTCTCGCTCCCGTCACCGGCAGTCGATAGCGAGCAAGGCTCGGACTACGACTCGGATGAACCCCTTGACCTAGATACGCCGAGGGGTCAGGAAACGGTCGACAGTCTCATAGAAGCCGTCAACCAGACTCTGGAGATTGAGGATGATTCCACTCTGGCTTTGGGCCAAAAGGTGTCATTTAAGCGAGTCAAGCGTCCCCATAGAGTATTTTGCACTCACCCTGAATTTGAGGACATAGTGCAACAACACAGAGAACGGCCGGACAGGCGTTTCACGGGCCAGAAGGCACTCGAGGCGAAGTATCCTTTTCCCCGGATCTCCGTAAAAAGTGGACGGAAACCCCAACGATGGATCCACCTGTGTTGCGCTTGTCTACAAAAAGTCTACTATCCCTACCTAGTGGTTCTTCTATTAAGGATCCCACTGATCGTCTCATAGAGAACTTGGCTCGATCAGTGCTTGAGGCATCGGGATCAGCACTCTCTCCCTCGTTCGCAGCAACATGGGTAGCCAAGGCCGTGATTTCTTGGTCAGAATCATTGAATAGAGCCTTGCGAGACATAGACCTACTAGCTGAAGTATCAGAAATCACAAATCAGATAGCCGTGGCTGGGGACTACTTGATCAATGCATCTTTAGATGCGGCCAGCTGCACTGCACTTGCGGCCGCAAATGCAATCTCCATTAGGAGAGCGCTATGGTTAAGGACATGGCGGGTCGATTCAGCCTCAAAAAAGTCCTTGACAGCACTACCATACCAGTGTGGCCGCCTGTTCGGAGAGAAATTAGATCAGCTCATCTCCGATTCCACAGGAGGCAAGAGCGGTTTTCTTCCTCAACAAAAGGTCAAACCGCCATTTCGTCACTAGATTCAGGCACGTTTTCGGGCCTTTCACAACCACGGGTGGACGACAGCGGCTAATTCCGCCGCGTCAGGGTGCCCCAACCAGAATAGGGACTGACAGGTCTCATATAGAGCCAACCTATTGGGGAGGATGTGTACTACCAGTCCAGGTTGAGGGGATCCAGGTCCCAAAAATCTTCAGCCAAATGACTCCGGGCATTTGTCAGGCGGCACCAGCAAGGTAGGCGGCCACCTACTCCGGTTTCACCACGCCTGGTTCAATGTCGCACCCGACACATGGGTGAGAGAGCTGGTGTCCACAGGGTACAAGATAGACTTTGTCAGGTACCCCCCAACCCCAAGACGATTTTTTCTTTCCCGTCTTCCCAAAGTGGATACCCAGGCAAAGGCTCTACTAGGAGCCATCGATTCGCTCACCACAACGGAGTCATCATTCCAGTACTGGAAAACGAGAAAACTCAGGGCTTCTATTCCAACCTGTTTTGCAGTCCCCAAAAAGGTCGGGACTGTCAGGCCCGTTTTGGATCTAAAGCTCCTGAACAAATTTATCAGGATCAGACATTTCCGGATGGAGTCTCTCGGTTCAGTCATATCGGCAATGGGGCAGGGAGTACTTGGCCTCTATCGATATCCAGGACGCCTATCTACATATCCCCATTTTTCCCTCCACATCAAAGGTTTCTACGCTTCGCCATCAACGGTCTACATTTTCAGTTTGCAGCGCTGCCCTTCGGGCTAGCCACTGCCCCCAGAGTGTTCACAAAGGTCATGGCAGTCCCCATGGCCATCCTGCACTCCCAGGGCATAGTCAAATTCCCCTACTTAGACGACCTCTTGGTCAAGGGCCCTTCAAGGCAGGCATGCAAGGAAAGTGTCAGCATCACGCTAGATACTCTTGCCCGCTTAGGGTGGTTGGTCATTGTAAAGAAGTCATCCCTTGTTCGAGCTCAGAGAATTTCCTTTTTAGGGATGACCTTCGACACTTGCAGAGGGTTGGTAGTTCTCCCTCGAGACAAGGCCCTAGCCCTCCGGCAGGGAGTGTGGGACCAGTCCCTCACACCATCCGTTTCTGCATGAGAATTCTAGGAAAAATGGTGGCGGCGATGGAAGCGATCCCGTTCGCCCAGTTCCATCTACGCACCCTGCAGCACGCCCTCTTGTCATCCTGGGACAAGAAGCCGTTCACGCTCGATCATCGGTGCCGGTTGTCCTCTCAGATCAGACAGTCACTAGAGTGGTGGACAATCAGTTCCTCCCTTCTTCAGGGGAAACCCTTTCCCCCTGATCAGTGGCTGGTTTACAACCGACGCCAGCCTCCTTGGCTGGGGAGCGGTTTTTCGTCACCACATGACCCAGGGACGGTGGTCACCGCAGGAGGCACGTCTCCCGATCAACTTGTTGGAGATACGGGCGATCCGGCTGACTCTGCAACGATTTCATCACCTTCTAACCTTCTAGCAGGCCGCCCCGTCCGGATTCAGTCGGACAACGCCACGGCGGTGGCTTACATAAATCACCAAGGGGGCACCCGCAGCAGGGCAACCATGCGCGAGGTAGGGCACGTGCTTCGCTGGGCCGAGAGGAACTGCTCGGTGATATCGGCGGTCCACATCCCAGGGGTAGAGAACTGGGCGGCAGACTTCCTCAGCCGGCAGGGGCTTGTGTCTGGGGAATGGTCACTACACGCAGAGGTCTTTCAGCAGATTTGGATGTGGATCTGATGGCCTCTAGGGTGAACGCCAAGGTGTCTGTATTTGTCGCTCGGTCCTGGGACCCGCAGGCGATCGCCGTGGATGCGCTGGTTCTGCCATGGAATCAGTTTCACCTCCCATACCTATTTCCCCCGCTGCCACTACTTCCAAGGGTCATCAAGAAGATCAAGGCAGAAGGGGTGCCAGTGATTCTGCTGGCCCCAGACTGGCCTCGTCGGGCGTGGTACGCAGATCTAGTGCAGCTGCTCGTCGACGTGCCATGGCGACTGCCAGAGCGCCCAGATCTAGTTTCTCAGGGGCCCATCTGCCACCCGAACTCAGGGGCCCTGTGTTTGACGGCTTGGCCGTTGAATCTTGGATTCTGACGCAGGTGGGGTTTGGGCGCAAAGTGGTTGCTACGATGGTTAGCGCCCGGAAACCTGCCTCAGCACGAATTTACCACCACACCTGGAAGGTTTTCTTTGCATGGTGTCGAGACAATGGTTGTTCTCCACTGAGCTTCTCCATCCCTAATATCTTGGCTTTTCTCCAGTCTGGCCTAGACTCAGGCTTGGCCCCCCAGTTCTCTCAGGAGACAGATATCGGCTTTATCCGTCCTTTTTCAGCGCAGGATTGCTACCAACTTGCAGGTAAAGACTTTCATCCAGGGGGTCTCCCACTTGGTACCGCCCTATAACTCGCCTATGGACGCCTGGGACCTTAACCTGGTCCTAAGTGTTCTGCAGGAAGCTCCATTTGAGCTGCTACAGGATGTCTCTTTATCATACCTTTCCTGGAAGGTGGTGTTCCTGGTTGTTATAACATCAATCAGGCAGGTCTCTGAGCTGGCAGCGTTATCTTGCCGAGCCTCGTTTCTGACCTTTCACAAAGACAAGGTGGTTCTTAGACCAGCTCCTCCTTTTTTGCCAAAAGTCGTTTCCTCGTTTCACATTAATAAGGATATTGTCTTGCCCTCTTTTTGTCCAGCACTGGTACACTGTGTGGAAAAGGCCCTGCATACGTTAGACCTGGTGAGAGCACTCAGGAGGTACGTGTCGTGGACGGCACCCTTTCGTCAGTCAGAAGCGCTGTTCGTGCTCCCTGAAGGTCGCAGGATGGGACTCGCTGCCTCAAAATCGACCATAGCCAGGTGGATTCGTTTGGCTATTCAGGAGTCCTACCGCATCAGAGGCACGCCGATTCCAGCAGGGATCAGAGCACACTCTACTCGGGCAGTGGGCGCCTCTTGGGCGCTTCGGCACCAGGCTTCGAAGGAACAGGTTTGCAAGGCAGCAATCTGTTCCAGCCTGCACACGTTTACTAAACATTACAATATCCATACTCAGGCTTCAGCGGATGCGAGCCTGGGTAGAAGGATTCTCCAAGCAGCGGTGGCGCACCTTTAGACAGGAGGTGCATGTAGCTTGGATCGGTGAGTCAACTTCCCACCCAGGGACTGCTTTAGGACGTCCCACAGTACCTGTGTCCCCCAATGAGGCGAAGGAGAAACATGGATTTTTGTGATAACTCACCGTAAAATCCTTTTCTCCGAGACGCTCACTGGGGAACACAGCACCCACCCTGTTAGCAAAGTTGGCTTCTGTTTGTTTAATAAGCTCTCCATATGATATTAGGGTGGTTATTTTCTAGACATGTTGTTACCTGCATTAAGGTTGATGTTGTCTGATTTTTGTTTGATCTCCTACTGCTTTTGCACCAAACTAGTTTCCGCCGCAATCGAGGCGAGGGTGTATACGGCGGAGGAGGAGCTAACCTCTTTTTTTCACTTGGTGTCAGCCTCCAGGCGGCAGTAGCATACACCCACAGTACCTCGGAGAAAAGGATTTTACGGTGAGTTATCACAAAAATCCATGTTTCACGGCTCTTCGTTATAAACTTCTGTGAAGCACTTGGGGGTTTAACCACACATCTAGATAAGCTCCCTGGGGGGGGGTCTAGTTTCCAAAATGGGTTCACTTGTGGTAGGTTTCCACTATTTAGGCACATCAGAGGCTCTGCAAACGCAACATGACGTCTGCAGAACATTCCATCAAAATCTGCATTCCAAAATGGCGCTCCTTCCCTTCCGAGCTCTCCCATGCACCCAAACAGTGGTTCCCCCCCACATATGGGGTATCAGTGTACTCAGGACAAATTGCACAACAACTTTTGAGGTCCAATTTCTCTCCTGTTACCCTTGTGAAAATACAGATTTGGGGGCGAAAAGATAATTTTTGTGGAAAAATATATTTTTTTATTTTCGGGGTTCAAAGTGCTCACCACACATCTAGATAAGTTCCTTAAGGGGTCTAGTTTCCAAAATGGTGTCACTTGTTGGGGGTTTCCACTGTTTAGGCACATCTGGGGCACTGCAAACGCAACATGACACCCGCAGAACATTCCATCAAAGTCTGCATTCCAAAACGGCGCTCCTTCCCTTCTGAGCTCTGGTTTATTCCCACATATGGGGTATCGGCGTATTCAGGAGAAATTGCACAACAAACTTTGTGGTTCTATAATAAAGGAGGAACAACGAGTAAATGTAGCCAAAGATTTAAAGAGCTGATTATATTTATCAAACAAGTTAAACTTTAATAAATATTTATAATACAGGCATCATATATAGAACAACATGCATGGGCATATATCAATGTCATGTGACTGACTCCATAGGTCAATGTAATGACCAAGAGAAACGGGACCCATAATGTGAATAACATATATACTGTTCAAAGAGAAAAAAAGAAGATAAGTGCAGAGTAATTACCCATAGCGGCGTGTGTGCAGTCCCGTCTGAACCTCGGTCAAATACCCCGACGCGCGTTTCACGGTGTCGCTTCCTCTTATAGACCGCTCTTTATTGTGTACTGTATCATAAAGGAGCTAATCTGTGTCTATGTGAAGCTATTCATCTAGCGGTATAGTAATAGTGGGTTTTGGGGAAGTTTGTACCGTCTAAATCCCTATCCCTGGAGAATATGTGAATTAAAAAATATGTTTTAATTTCTAATTGAGAAAACCTTTTTTTCTCTTTGAACAGTATATATGTTATTCACATTATGGGTCCCGTTTCTCTTGGTCATTACATTGACCTATGGAGTCAGTCACATGACATTGATATATGCCCATGCATGTTGTTCTATATATGATGCCTGTATTATAAATATTTATTAAAGTTTAACTTGTTTGATGAATATAATCATCTCTTTAAATCTTTGGCTACATTTACTCGTTGTTCCTCCTTTATTATAATATGATATTGAGTCGCCTTGTAGCATGGGCATTTGACATCTTTTGCTGGTATTTCTATTTGCAAATTTTGTGGTTCGTTTTCTCTTTTTACACTTGTGAAAATAAAAAAAAAATTGGTTCTGAAGTAAAATGTTTATATAAAAAAAATGTAAAAAAAAAAAGTTAATTTATTCCTTCCACATTGCTTCAGTTCTGTGATGCACGTAAAGGGTTAATAAACTTCTTGAATGTGGTTTTGAACACCTTGAGGGGTGCAGTTTTTAGAATGCTGTCACTTTGGGGTATTTTCTGTCATATTGACCCCTCAAAGTGACTTCAAATGTGAGGCGGTCCCTAAAAAAATGGTTTTGTAAATTTTGTTGTAAAACTGAGAAATCGCTGGTCAACTTTTAACCCTTAACTTCCTAACAAAAAAAAATTGGGGTTCCAAAATTGTGCTGATGTAAAGCAGACATGTGGGAAATGTTATTTATTAAGTATTTTTGTGACATATCACTCTTGATTTAAGGGCATAAAAATTAAAAGTTTGAAAATTGCAAAATTTTATAATTTTTTGCCATATTTCTGTTTTTTTCATAAATAACCGCAAGTCATATTGAAGAAATTTTACCACTAACATGAAGTAAAATATGTCACGAAAAAACAATGTCAGAATCACCGGGATCCATGGAAGTGTTTCAGAGTTATTACCTCATAAAGGGACAGTGGTCAGAATTGTAAAAATTGGCCTGGTCATTAAGCTGCAAATTGGCTCCGTCACTAAGGGGTTAATATGAAACTTTTCATCGCCATGTCCTATTACACTGTGGCAACTGTGTAGCCATACAATTATGCCACAGGATGGTAGGGAGAGAGTTGTGTCAATTTTATTAGATTAGCTGACACTCTGCTCTAAGGCTATGTGCACACGTAGTTTTAGGTGCTGCGGATTTTGAAAAATCTGCAGGTAAATTCTCAGGTCAGAAGACCTGCAGTTTACCTGCGGATTAGCCTGCGGTTTCACACATCTACAATGGAGAAGGTGTAAAACCGCTGTGCACAAAGAATTGACATGCTGCGGATTTGAACCCACAGCAAATCCGCAGCATGTGCACTGCATTTTTCAGTTTATCATTGAAAACAATGGTACTGTACAACGCAGCTAAATCTGCTGCGGACCCGCAGAGCCTGAAACGCTGCTGATCCGCAGCAGAATCCGCAACATGTACACATGGCCTAATGGCTACTATAAGAGAGAACTTCAGTTCTAGCTATTTACACTCTTAGATCGGGCATCAATACTGACCATTGCATTGCAGTGGTGCGGTGCCAGTAGGTTACCTAGAATCCAGGGTCTAAACAATTTCCCCTCGCCCTTCCGTCTATACATTCCTGTAAGGGTCTAATAGACTTTGTAATTTACAGTATCAGACACATTATTCTGATGCCTGCAATCAGGATAGCATGTCTAAGTCTCCTAATAGATTTTTATTTTTTATTTTTTTTTAAAAAAGTAAAGTAATAATGGTTTAGAAAAAAGTCATTTCAAATAAAAAAAAAAAATCAATAAAAAGCACAAAAAATAACCCTTTTTTTGTCTGGTGAAAAAATAAAAAAAAGTTTTTCCTCGAGGGGAAAAAAAAAAAAAAAAGAAAAATAAGGGTGCGGCCTCCCACAATCTCGGTCTCAGAAATAGTGTTTTTTTTTGCAAATGTAGGAAAATATGAGACAGTACTCATTTGGAATTGTCATTGTCACTGTTTCTACAGATTTGGGGGGATTTCACATTTCAAGCATCGGACACTGCGCTACCTGGAGAAAGGCGTCAAGCACCGCTCACATTTCCTAGACATGCATCGGCCAGTGAAGAACAGACACATGTTTTTTTCTGAAGAAACAGAAGTGAAACCAATAAAAAGTAAAGCTGTGAACAAGGTGAATATCCTGAGTTTAGGATCTGAATCTTTACTTATAGTGCACGCATACGTGTATCCTCCAGCCCTGCATTTACAGTCCTGCTGTGCTGTGGACACTGAGGCATTGTGGATTTGGGCACATCTCGGCACTGATTCCCATACAGCTGCTTTCTGGGATCTGTGTGTAACTGAGATCCTTCTATTAACTGCAGGACACCTTTGTGTGCACTGTTTAATAATTCACTTTTTATTTTAATATTAGGTGAAAAAATTTCTAAAAGATATTGCTGAACCAACTGGTGATTTATTAAATGGCAAGGTTTCACCCCCAAAGATGGAAGATTCCACGAACACCTCTGACTCTGAAGTTCGTGATCATTCCAGTGTTGGTGAACCCACTGGTCAATGCAAGCAGCCTGGGGATGAAGACCATCCTGATCTGAATTGGCCACATGAATGTCAGGATCAGATTGTTACATGTCCGTCCAACGTGCTGGATCGCTCTGGTGAAAGCACGGAGACCGGCTGTGCGCTGCCTGCTAACACCATCTGGTGCTCACACCATGCAAGTGCCACGGAGCAGCCAGCAGATACTGAGACCAACTCTTCTACACGAGAGCTCGTCTCTCTGGAAATTCCAGACTATCTGCAGGCCGACGAGGAAGACAATAGTAATGGTTTGTATGGAAATACATTATTGTTACATAATAATAACTGTTTGGAATTTATGGGTTAAGCCCCAGAAACCAAGCAACATATCTCTTTCCTATGTCTAAGGCTGCGCACTCACTGAGTGTTTTTGGAACAGAAATATTTATGATTTTTGAGACTCGTACAAGAATTTGGAGAGTTTCTGCTCACTTTCTGCTTCACAAACTCCTCAAAAACCTCTGTGTGCAGACAGCGCAAATTTTTTTTACATATTTAGTTTTACTTCTTTTACCCCTTCCTACTTCTGTCCCACTATTACAATGTGCTGCCGATATAAAGGGCAGGCTCAGGAGCCGCGCCCACCCAACTCTAGGCAGATGTTGGCTGTGTTACATCTCTGGTAATCCCTGACAGTGGCATTTGAGAGGCTCGATCTATTGCACCAGGCTTCCTCCCCACTTCACAAATACCAAACCCCATGGCCAGAATTAACACGGTTACTGGTGTTTTTTTTTTTACCGCACAATGAATGCACTAAAGTCGAAACCCCAAAAACTATGGCGAAGTAGCTTTTTTATCACCATTTCACCGCTTCTTGTTTGTAATACAATATATGGTAAATGAATGATGAAACTACAAATTCACCCACAAAAAAACAAGCCCTCGTATGGTTGTGTCGATAGTAAAAACTACCAAGTTGTGACTTTTGGAAGCAAGGGATGGAAAAACGAAAATTGCCAAAAATGAAAATTGTTTACGTTCTTAAGGGGTTTATAATTAGTATATTTGTAACTCTGTGTTTGTTATTGTATTATAGGAGCGGGGTCATATGTCAGGTGCAAGAAAAAAAAGAAAAAACAGAAAAAGAAGATTCAGTTTCTGCCCCCAGAAATTGCGGCCGATCCTCACCTGGCCAAGTACTGGGCTCAGCGCTACAGGCTCTTCTCTCGCTTTGATGAAGGAATTAAGCTTGATGAAGGTAGGCCTTAATGAGAACATGGGCGTCTGTACAAGGGGCATATTAGGGCTGTTTTAGGAAAATATGAGGATATCATGCTACTAATGAGGTTCATTGCCGTCACATCCCCTTTGTGTAATGAGCGTTTTGTGCTTAGTAAAGCTCTGCCGTCTGCAAGGTTTCTGCTTTTAGGTTGAGTGTACAAGAGTTTATGAAAAATTGTCTGCTTTTCATTCACAAAAAACAGGATTTTTCTTCTACATGCCGTCCTATCCGTATGTTTCTGACCTTTATGTGGCATATGCTTTTATACATCAACAACTAAAAAGTGATAAAAGGCCAAATTCAGTTTATTTTCTTAAAAGTGTACATCAATCCATTAAAATCGGATTCCATACGCTCCGTGTGTGTGTGCAATCAGTTTTTAGTCCTCATATTTTTGCACATGGACAAGTCTTATCGGAAAAATGAACGAGACTAGCACCTGATGCTGTTTTTTTCACTTCACCATTGGTGCATGTGGAAAAAGGTTCATGTGAAGTTACTGGTACTTTGATCTGCGTGCTGTCTGTTTACCCACTTCTTTTTTTGAGAACTATGATTGTCAACCAGCATTGCAACTCTTTTCCATTTTATTTATTTATTTTTTAATCGTCCTGTGTAGCGATGAGCTAACGTGCTCGGATAAGGTGTTATCCAAGCATGCTTGGGTGTTATCCAAGTGTCTTTGACATGCTCGAATAATATTTTCGCGTTTCTGCGGCCATAAATCTCGCGGCTGTTCGAACAGCCATAGCACATGCAGTTATTGCCTAGCATACAGGCTATCCATGCATGTGTTGCTGCTGTCGAACAGTTGCGAGACATGCGGCCGCTGGGACTGTAACATATTTTTCCAGGACGTCCACCTGACAGCACCATGGAGGACGTCCTCCTCCTCCTTACAGGGACAGGAAAACACAAGAGGTTAAAAGGTCATGTCCCACCCCCTTTCCCTCAGTGTTTTTCCTGTCCCTGCAAGGAGGGACACACAAGAGACTTACCGGAGGGGCTCAGGGGATCGTGCGGCCAGTCCAAGCCTTCCCCTGTCAAGAGGTCCCGGGGCCGAAACTCTCCGATGGGGGAGTCCCTCTGCTCCAAAGGCCAGGAGCAGGACGACGCTCCTGGTGGGAGCCGTTCCTCCCTGTGGGAGGCTCTCGGCTCCAGGACGCACCGCCATAACAGGCGAGGGTCGGCTCCCCGCAGGCGGCTGGCCGAGCGGGCACCGGCAGAAGGATGGGCGCAGCAGCGCCATGACAGGTGGGCCCCTGCAGGCGGCGGGCCAGGCACCCGCAGGATGGCTCCAACGGCGGGGTCAGCGCTGGAAGGCGCCAACAGACCGCCATAGCAGGCGGGGGGCGGTTCCCTGCAAGCGGCGGTCTGAGCAGGCACCGGGGGAGAAGCAGAGCGCGGTCGCGCGCAGGAGCCCGGGCAGGAAGTGGAGGAGGCGGCCTATCGCGGAGGTCGTGCGTCACATCCGGTGACGTCAGACGCCGGCTTTTGAATCCCGGGCGCGCGCTCCTGAGATCCACAGCGCTCGGCAGAATCGTGCCAGAATGGAAGGCAACGCTCCAGCAGGTGGAGGGGTAAGTGTGCATAGCGCAGACCACCCTCCCCCACCCATCCTCACAGCCCAGATCTGAGTAGGTGCCCCTTCTGTATTATTAGGAGAAGGGAACCCCGGCAGAATCCCCCTCGGTGAAGGACCCGGCAAAAGCCACCTCCAAATCGGTCCGATGCCCCGAATGCAGGGTAAAGCTGCTAGACACCTATAGCAAGACCCTATGCGGACCCTGTACCTCAAGGGTCATAGGCGAGGAACAGCCATCCCTCCTTTCCGAAATGAGATTGCTGATAAGGGAGGAAGTTCAGGCCTCTACAGCCGGCCTCACGCGGTGTCAGTCCCCCAGCCCAGGGCCAAGTCGCAAGCGTCCAAGGTGGGAAGCAGACCCAGTGTCGGAAGCAAGCCCTAGCGAGGAGTCCGACTTCCGGGATTCAGACCAGGAGGAAGAAGGCGAGATCCCGGGGGATAGACAGGATCAGAGCAGGAAGTACCTGTTCAGACTGGAGGACATGGACGAGCTGGTCCAGGCAGTCAGAAATACTATGCAAATAGAGGAAGTCCCTAAACCACAGTCCAGACAGGACTTAATGTTTGGAGGACTCGTGGCCCGGAAACAGGTAGTGTTCCCCGTAAGTGAACACATCAAAACAATGGTCCAGGAAGAGTGGAAAGAGGCAGAGCGTCGGTTGATACTCTCCCGAGACTTTAAAAATAGACTGCCTTTTGATCCCGAGGAAACATGGGCATGGGAGGAAGTCCCTAAAATAGATGTCCCAGTCGCCAAGGTTGCCAAAAAGACAGCCATCCCATTCGAGGACTCGTCAGGTCTCCGAGACCCGATGGATAGGAAGGCGGACGTCTTGCTAAAAAGAACTTGGGAGACGTCGGCGGCTCTGATTAGGGCCAACATAGCAGCCACCTCAGTGGCCAGGTCTATGTTTTTGTGGATGGGGCAGTTGGAGGAACACCTAACCAACAAGACCCCTAGATCAGAGATCCTAGCATCACTTCCTCTCATGAAATCAGCCACGGCGTTCCTGTCGGATACGTCGGCTGAATCAGTAAGGTTTGCAGCCAGAAACAGCTCCCTCTCTAATGCGGCCCGGAGAGCAGTCTGGCTTAAATCCTGGTCGGGGGATATCGCTTCTAAAACAAAGCTATTCGCCATCCCCTTCTCGGGCCTGAGGGTATTTGGTCCAGCCCTAGATAACATCCTAGAGCTAGTGTCCGATAAAAATAAAGGGTTCCCAGAGGAAAAACCCAGGCGGCCCCAGTCCTTTCGGAGAGGCTCCTTCTTCAGGAGGCAGACGGAATTCAGGGGTCGGGCAAAGTCCAATAGAAGGTCCTATAAGGGCTCCTTCAGCCAAGACGGGAGGAACAGGGGTCCCTCATTCACATCAACATCTAGATCGAGGAGGCAATGACGCCATAGGTGTTGGGGGGAGACTTCGCCACTTCGCAGCAAACTGGTCCCGAGTCACCCACAATCCATGGGTTCTCAGAACCATCGCGGAAGGCTACAGTATAGAGCTCTATTCACCTCCCCCCGACAGATATATTGCCCCCACTGTCGTCCTGGAGGACTCCGCATTGTGGACGGATCTTCAGGACATGGTAAACTCAGAGGTCATAATACCAGTTCCCCCGACGGAAAGAGGAAGAGGGCACTACTCTTCCCTGTTTTCAATCACAAAACCATCCAGAGAGGCCCGTACCATCATAAACCTGAGACCACTAAATGCCTGGGTCAGATACAAGAGATTCCGGATGGAATCGATCCGATCCGCAATCCCCCTAATAGATAGGGACGCCGTTATGTGCACCCTAGACCTAAAAAAGGCATATTACCAGGTCCCTATCCATCCCTCATCCCAGAGCCTTCTAAGGTTCGCGGTCAGTTTACCAGCCCGGACCTGTCACTTCCAGTTCCAGTGTCTTCCATTCGGGTTGGCCTCAGCTCCCAGAATCTTTACAAAATTGGTGGTAGAGGTGGTGGCCTACCTAAGAGATCAGGGTATTGTGATCATTCCATACCTGGACGACTTCCTACTGGTGGCAAGATCCAAAGAAGCGCTCATTCGAGACAGAATCCGAGCAACTACCATAATGGAGTTCCTTGGCTGGGTGATCAACTGGGAGAAGTCGGACCTCAGGCCAGACACCAGAAAAGTATTCCTCGGAGTCCTCCTAGACTCAGCCAACAGAATATCCTGGCTACCCGAGCAGAAGCAGAAGACTGTTCAGGCCAGAACCAGAGACCTGTTGAGGCGTCAGTGTTCCATAAGAGAGGCAATGGAAGTCTTGGGCCTCATGACGGCCTGCATCCAGTGTGTCCGTTGGGCCCAATTCCACTCGAGGTTGTTACAGAGAGAAATCCTCGCAAGGTGGGACAGAAGTCAGGCGTCGCTAGACAGACCCCTAAGGCTGCCAGAACGAGTGAAGGAGTCCCTGCGGTGGTGGACACAGTCCAGAAACCTTCAGGTGGGTGTACAATGGACAACCTCTCCATACGTGGTAGTCACCACAGACGCCAGTGCGTGGGGATGGGTAGCCCACATAGAAGGGAAGATCTTCCAGGGGAAATGGCCAGCAGGCATCAGGACCAGATCCTCCAATTTCAGAGAGCTCTTCGCGGTTTGGGAAGCGTTGCGGAGAAACCAGTCGGTACTAAAGAATCGTCATGTCCGCATATTATCCGACAATACAACAGCAGTGGCATTCCTGAAGCACCAGGGAGGGACCAGACATCAACCACTACAGGCCCTGGCGGGAAAAATATTCACGTGGGCAGAACGAACAGTCCGATCAGTGACCGCAGTACACTTAGAAGGTTCCCAGAACGAAGTGGCAGACTACTTGAGCAGACAACTGATCCACCCGACAGAATGGGAACTGAACGTGGAAATCTTCGACCACCTTTGTCAGCGTTGGGGGACCCCCACTATAGATCTTTTCGCAAGCCGGAAGAACTCGAAGGTCCCCAGGTTCTACTCCCTGAATCCGACGGACCACCCGGAAGGCGTAGACGCCCTGAGTCAGACTTGGGGAGAATCCCTCTCTTATGCGTTCCCACCACTGGCTCTCATACCGGCAGTGCTCAGGAAGATACGCGAAGACCACGCAAGAGTGATGTTGATCGTGCCATATTGGCCGAGGAGAAGCTGGTTTCCCCTTCTAGGAGCCATGGCAGTAGAAAATCCAGTCGAACTACCCCTGTGGAAGGACATCATCCACCAGGGCCCGATCCGCCACCCAGACGCAGCAAGACTCCACCTGTCGGCTTGGATCCTGAGAGGGACATACTGAAGGCAAAGGGACTGTCGGATCAGGTCATATCCACCTTACAGGCCAGTAGAAAACCGGTGACATCCGTAATCTATCGAAAAATATGGAAAAGATTCTGTCTGGAGGGTGGCAGGTCCGATCTTCTGGCAGGCGCCCCTGACCTCCCTAACATACTAAGCTTTTTACAGGCAGGTTTTAATAAAGGCCTTAAGCCCAGCACTCTAAAGGTTCAGGTTTCAGCCTTGAGCACCTTCTTCCATTACCAGTTAGCTTCACATCCCTGGGTAATAAGATTTATAAGAGCCACATAGCGCCTGCGCCCCACGATTAGGCAGCTCACCCCACCTTGGGACCTAGGCCTGGTACTTCGGTTTCTCTGTACAGACCCCTACGCTCTCGATGAGAAAATAACCATCTCTGCTCTCACTCGTAAAACGGCCTTCCTAGTAGCCATTACCACGGCCAAAAGAATAGGGGAGATCCAGGCCCTGTCCACTAAGGACCCATATCTCCAGATAAGAGAGGACCGTATAATCTTAAGACTAGACCCGGCATTTACTCCAAAGGTAGCCTCTCCAAAAAATCTAAGTCAGGAGGTAGTGTTACCATCCTTCTGTGATAATCCCCGTAATAAGAAGGAGCAGCGTCTTCACTCGCTGGATGTGAGGCACGCAGTTATAGACTACCTAGAGGCCACCAATAGCTGGCGCATCGACCCGAACCTGTTCATCCTCTTTGGGGGTAGAAATAAGGGGAAGAGGGCCACTAAGGCGTCCATCGCGCACTGGATTACCTCAGTAATCTCGGACGCCTACCAAGCTGAAGGCGCCAACCCGCCAAATTCCATAAAAGCCCACTCTACGAGGGCAGTATCGGCCTCATGGGCCGAACGGGGGGGGCGTCAGTTGATCAAATCTGTAGAGCAGCAACCTGGGCCAGTCTTAATACATTCTGCAAGCACTACAAGCTTGATGTGTTGGCTGGTCAACAGACCGCATTTGGGAGAAAGGTTCTCCAGGCGGTAATCCCACCCAGAGGAGGTGCTTTGGTACTCTCCATGGTGCTGTCAGGTGGACGTCCTGGAAAATAGGTATTAGACCTACCGGTAAGGATGTTTCCAGGAGTCCATCCTGACAGCACGGGTAGTTCCCTCCCTGTTATGTTATACTATGTTGTATTATGTTATGTCATATGCTGTAATATGATTGTTTCATTAAACTGTTACTAGCATCATCCACCTTGTGGTACTTGTTAAATCACTGAGGGAAAGGGGGTGGGACATGACCTTTTAACCTCTTGTGTGTTTTCCTGTCCCTGTAAGGAGGAGGAGGACGTCCTCCATGGTGCTGTCAGGATGGACTCCTGGAAACATCCTTACCGGTAGGTCTAATACCTATTTTTGAGCACGCCGAACACACTCGGTTAGCACACGAGTATGTTGGATAACACCGTATCCCAGTATGTTCTCTCATCACTAGACCTGGGCTGTTTTCTAGTGGCTCATACACGCTGCCAATGCTAAAGATGGGGATTGCGGGGGGCGTGGATATGCCTTGAAGAGGAGAGGACGCTAGCAAGGAGAGCTCCTCACTATCCTGCTAAATCCTGGTCCATGGACCCCTTTCTGGCAACTCACTTTCAGCTGGCCGTACCCCTTTGGACATCGGGACCCTCTTGGGACTTCTGTGGCAGGTCTGGAGACGGCTTCTGGGAGCGAGCGGCGAGGGAGATAGAGACGGGCGGCTGGTTCCCCACGAGGCGGCGGCCATCTTGGGCACGCGACTCAGCTGCTGAGAGCTGCAACGCCGGCCTCCATTGCTGCACTGCCGCCGGGCAGTGAAAAAAAACGGCTAATAACCTGAGGGAGTGCGCGGTGAGTGCCCTGAAAAAGTGGGCCCCGCGTGTTAACCCCCTCTCCCACTATCCGCTCACTGTGCCGGCTGGCGCTATTACTAAGGGAGGCTCTGTGCACCCTCCCTCACTGCACCTGCCTCTGTGGGGCCCCCCCTCTCTCCCCGGGCCATAAAGATCTGAATTGTCCCTGGCTGCCGTCCTTATAAACTATCAAGCATCCCTTTGTACCCTGATCTGCAATTAACTATTGCCAGCCCTGCTGTGATTCCCATCTGTATTGGGTAATACCTGGACCACACGCCTCTGTTGTTTCATCAGACTGCACTGCAGACAATCATGAGCCGACTAAAAGGGTCGGGAGCGGCGGTGGAGAAATTGAAGGAGTTTGCTCGACCGGACCCCGCTGAAAGTGCGCGGCATAATAAGAGCACGTCATCTCAAGTTCAGCGCAAAAATCCTCATTCTGGGGGTGAAGAAGAGACGGAACAGGAGGAATTGACCCTTAAACAAGCATCTGAACAGTTGATGCAGGTTATTTCATTGACCAGGACCTCCCTGACGGAGAAAATTGAGGATGTTTACACGGAGGTGGGGAGACTCCGTCAGGATATGCAGGCCATAAGGGGACGCATCACGGAGCTGGAGACAAGAGTGTCCAAGGTGGAAGATACCATTACACCTATGGAGGCTACGTTAACGAAGGTGGCGGGCTCCATGAATGCTTGGAAGCAGAAGGCAGATGATTTAGAAAACAGAATGCGTCGGAACAATATCCGTATTGTTGGACTACCTGAGCGTTCGGAAGGTCCGTATCCTGAGCAGTTTTTGGAGGATTTGCTTAAGACCTTCCTGGGAGATGAATTCTCCTCAACGTTCGCTGTTGAAAGAGCTCACAGGGTCCCTACAAGACCGCTGCCTCCGGGGGCCTCGCCTCGACCATTCCTGGCACGCCTGCTCAATTGTAAGGACAGAGATACCATTCTGCGTCTTGCACGCCTGAAAAGTCATATTAAATTCAACAATGCTGTAGTTTCCATCGTTCCGGATTTCTCCATGGAACTGCAGAAGCAGCAGGCGCAGTTCATCAAGAAGCGACTCAGAGACAGGAACATTGTGTATTCGATGATATATCCGGCCCGGCTCCGGGTTGTTCATGAAGGTTCCTCCGTATTTTTTACAGATCCGGCGGAGGCGACTGAGTTGCTGCGATCCCATAGGGGTCCCCCACGAAAGAATCCTAATGTGGCGGCTGTTACTTCAGATCCTCTTAATTAACGGTCTAATTGGAGCTCTCTCGGCGAGTTCCCAGTTACCAACTATACCGGACGCTGTACTCAGTGATGGTATGCCCCTGTTTCTCTTTTAATTGGGGCGTAAGACTGTGCGCCTATGTTACTAGGTTTCTGTTTTACTTTCTCTTTTTCAAAAAAAGTTTTAATTTTTTTTTATAGTTGTTTAGATGGAGGCCGCAGCCGACGCCAAATTCTGTTATCTGTGTGGGATCTCTGCACTTGGTTCGGGCACCATTATGCATCATATCCAGATGGAAGGGAATGGGTTCTGAGCTGATTTGTGTGACCTGGAATGTAAGAGGCATAAAAACCCCCCGAAAGAAAATTAAGGTGTTCTCACAAATTAGACATTACCGTCCTCACATTGTGGCCCTGGTAGAGACACACCTGACCAGAGATATAGTTCGGTGGGTACAGAAACCGGTGGTGCAATGGTTTATACATGCTTTTCACACTAGCTACTCAAGGGGAGTTTCACTGTTAATTTATAAGGATGTTCGGTGGGAGGCCCAGAGGGACCCCGAGGGGCGATTTGTGTTTGTGCATGCGCTGATTAACTCTCAGAAATATGTCATTCTTTGTATCTATAATCACCCTCCGGCCAATATATCAAATATTCAGAAGGCATTGAGCTTTGCTTTAAATTACCCAGACGCACATGTCATCTGTATGGGAGATTTTAATCTGGTCATGAATAGCCATCTTGATAAATTGAGACTGGGCGATGGAATACAGGATGGGGTCCCCCCCCCCCGGTACATCCCAACTGTCACAATTTATGGCGGGTAGTGGGTGGCTGGATCTATGGAGAATGCGCCATCCAGAGACCAAGGAGTATACTTGCCATTCCTCCACTAAACGCTCTCTGTCTCGCATAGATTACATTTTTGGGTCCAGCAGTCTGGCGGCGTGGGTGGATGATATTAACCATGGAAGCAGGGGGATCTCGGACCATAGTCCAGTAATTCTCAAGCATAAATATGGGCCATTGACTAAAAGGATAACATGGAAGCTGAACCCTTTTTTGCTGACGTTGATAACATCCCGTGATAGAACAATAGATCAGTTGCGTTGCTTCATCTCGTCCCACCCTGAACCCAGAAATATTGATGTATTTTGGGATGCTCTTAAAGCCTATTTGCGGGGTTGTCTATCCTCCACGATTTCTCATATTAAACGGGTGACGTCGGAGGAGGATGGCGAGATGGAGCGTCGTCTGAAAGACTCGGAGGCAGCCTATATATCGGATCAAACTAACAGTAATAAGGTAGAGTGGCTGACCGCTCAAAGGTTATATGCTCAATACACTGACACCAAGCCGAAACGTAAATTATTTTTTGCCCGGCAGTCTTATTTTGAAATGGGGAATCGGGCAAGCAAATTTCTGGCTTACGGTACTTGGTATGACAGCATAACACAACTAATACAATTCTACAGATCTGTGATTCGGGTGGTACTTTGGTTTCCTCAACTAAGGAGATACTAGGGTGCTTTTCTGATTATTATGGTTCATTGTATAATTCTAAGACTGATATGGATGGCCCGGAGTGTCTAAATTATCTGTCAGATATAGAGTTTCCTACGCTAAGTCCTTCCCAACAGGCCTTTATGGATGCTGAGTTTACTTTAGAGGAGGTAGAGGATGCCATAAAAGACATGGCCTCCGGGAAGGCCCCTGGGCTGGATGGATTTCCTGTGGAATTGTATAGGAGATACCAGGATATACTGGCGCCCCTTTTGTTGACGGTGTTCCGTGAGATTTGGGAAGGGGGATGCATGCCGGAGTCCTTTTATGAGGCCAATATAATAGTTCTAAAAAAGGAAGGGAAGGACCCTTTAGATTGTGGATCTTACAGGCCTATATCACTAGTAAATGTGGACTATAAAATTCTTACAAAAATTCTGGCCAAAAGAGTGAACTCGGTTATATTAGCTCTTGTACACTCTGATCAGACGGGTTTTATGCCGGGTAAGAGTACCTCCATAAATATCAGACGTGTCCAGTCAGTGGTCCAATATAGTTCTCTGGTATCAGATAATGAATGGGCATTGGCGTCGCTGGATGCGGCCAAGGCCTTTGACTCGCTTGAATGGCCTTTTCTCCATGCATGTTTGCAGAGATATGGATTTGGTGATAGATTCCAAAAATGGGTCAATGTTTTATACATGAAGCCCAGGGCCCGGGTCATTGTCAATAACTCCATATCTGAATCATTTTCATTGTATTGGGGAACTCGTCAAGGGTGTCCCCTTTCCCCGGCTCTTTTTGCTCTTGCTATTGAGGCGCTGGCAATTCGTATACGATCTTCCCCTAATATTGCTGGTATAGAAATAGCGGGTCGCACAGATACCATAGGCCTATATGCTGACGATATGGTGATATTTATGGACAAAGCGGAGGAGACCCTGACGAGTGATCACTACCATAAATAAATTCAGTAAATATTCTGGCCTATATATAAACTGGGAGAAATCTGCTTTGATGCCTCTTTCCCATGATCCAATGCCACGACTTGAGACTCTGTCCTTACTGCCCATTGTAACCAATTTTAATATCTGGGTGTCCATATCTCTCAGGGTAGCCAATTTGATCTGCAACTCAATATACAACCATTGCTGAAAATGGTCAAGGGTATTAATTTAATAAAAATGATATTGCTCCCCAAGCTTAGCTACTTTCTTCAACATAGTGCGGTGGTGGTGCCCAGATCCTTTTTTGCTAATCTGAACTCCCAAACCACATCCTTTATTTGGGGGGGAAATCCAGGCCTAAACTTAAACTAACCACTCTACAGAGGCCCGGGGGGTGGGGCAGCATTACCCGATTTCTTCTTATATTATCTAGCTGGACAGGCCAAGGCCATAACTTCATGGATGCCTGGAGGTCATCTCCCGAATTCTGAGAGTCATCTGCTTCATGCTGCACAGATTAGTTGCCCACTGGGTTTTTTAGAAATGAAGAAAATAAATGTCTTGAAACTGCTACCTTTACTTCGTCTGGCACGATCGGTATGGAGACAGATTAAGGGGGCGGTCAATTTAGGGATATTATGGCTGAAATGCCCCTATGGAATAATGACTACCTCCCCGGTGCTACGTGAACATCCATCCGCCGAGTTCTGGGTTCAGTATAGTGTCTCTACGATAGGTGATCTGTATGATCATGGAACATTGGTATCCTTTGAGCAATTACAAGTTAATCGCAGTGTCCCGAGATCCCAGTTTTTCCGTTATTTACAGCTAAGATCAGCCTTTCAATCGCACATGAGATGTATGGGTATAGATAATGCCATCTCGTCTTTATCTCTGATAGGGATTCTCAAATCACAGGGCCCTCAGGGTCTCGTCTCCTCTCTATATACATATCTGTTGTCAGTGGGGACAGAATGTGCCTTAGAGTCCATTAAGAAGAAATATGAGAGGCTCATCCCAGATACACAGGGTGAAGAATGGGAAGAAATCATGGAGTCACCAATTTGGGTGTCTCCGTCTGCCAACAACAGGATGATACAATTGTATATTATTAATCAATCATATTTGACTCCAATACGACTCTTTAAGATGGGCCGATACCCGTCATCGGAATGTTTGAGATGTCATTCAATGGACGCAGACTTTATTCATATGATCTGGTGCTGTCCGGTTGTTGCGCAATACTGGAGGGGGGTGACATCATTATTAACATCCCTGGTACCAACCCCTGTTCCCCTTGAACCACTGATCTGTCTGGTTGGAGTGTGGGATGAGGAGACATGGGGTCATTATGTTGGGATTTTTCTACGGGAGACACTGTTCATGGCACGGAAGATAGTGGCGTTGCGGTGGATGGGGAACTCACCTCCTTCTCTTGGATCCTGGATCACTCTAGTAAACTCGATTATTCCATATGAACGTACACTGTATCAGAATAGAGGATGCCCGGGTAAATTCACAAAGATTTGGGAAAGGTGGAACTCCTCTCACCTCACCTTACAGAGCAGAGATGTCGCACAGTAAACTACTCACTGTATAGAAGTAGGCTGCGGAATAGTTTATGTTTTGGTAGATGTAGGTAGGGTTTAGAAGCTAGGCAGGTTTTATTACTGATATAATAACACAACACCACTGTGATTTAATTGATATTATGTTTGTTTTATTTACACACAATTGATACACATATCATGTTTCATGTATTCATGTTATTTGGGCATATATATGCTTTGTATCAAACTTAACATCTTGTACTAAATGTGTGTGTAAACTGCTTATGGCTTAATAAACGAATTAAAAAAAAAAAAAAAGATGGGGATTGCAGTGTGTGAGCCATGTCCTGACCCCACAATCTCTTCAGGAGCACTAATACATGGCTCACGCTTGTAGCCCTATTACAGCCATGTTCAGGTAACATGGCAGATTCTCTTTTCCTAAAGCTGGGTGATAACACATTGTGGAAGCTGTAATAACATAAAAATTGTCACTACCCAACAATTGGATTATAATCCCTGACATAAAGCTTATAGGATCATCATGAGGGGGATAAAGTAAGCTCAAATTCTGTAAAAGGGGATACCTCAGTGTAGGCACACAGGGGTACTCTATACAGCTCTGGCAAAAATTAAGAGACCGTTTTCAAATGTTCAGTTTGTCTGATTTTTCTCTTTATAGATATATTTAAGTTTTGTATTTTTTTTTCTGACAAAGAAAAATGGTCAAAATTTAAAAAAACAACCCAGTGCTTTCAGACCTCCAATTAAATTCCAGAGGTTTTCAATGGGGTTCAGGTCTGGAGATTGGGCTGCCCATGACAGGGTTTTGTTGTGGTGATCTCTTTTGCCAGAGCTGTATATCATGTTATTCTAATCTAGACAGATACCTTGCCCAAACCTGTCCATGTATCGTCCAGCACTGGCAGGTCGCCTTTTGTTTTTTTCCCCTTTCATTAAAGGGGTTTTCCGATTTTACATTTCTCCTATCCGTAGGCTAACAAATACGGTATATAAAATAACAAAATTACTTAGTATATGCCTCTTCGCCACTGCCCTAGTGACAGGCTGCTGTGTTGACGTCCTGACTACACCGCTGCAGCCTAATACTTGGTTCAGTGGCTTGGAGCCTCTAAGTTAGCAGAGCCACTGAACCCAGTGATTGTCTGCAGCGGTGTACTCGTGACATCGCCACTGCAGCCTTAATATAATCACTGAAGCAGCGGAACAGACGGCGAGTACCAGCTCAGTTCATGTGCATTACCCCTCTCCTAGCCGATGGATGATATAAATTTGGAACCAGAAAACCACTTCAATACATAATAATGGTGTGAATGTTTTGTGATCAGAGTAGATTCTGTGAAATGATCCACTGAAGACTAAAGTGCAGGGAATTGCGTACCCGTTTTATGCAGGGCTGTGGAATCTTGGAGTCGGAGCTCATTTTGGTGGAGTCGGAGTCGGTATAAAATGGTCCGACTCCGACTCCTAAAATATATAATAAATTGGGTACAGTAGTTCAATGCAGAATGTGCTGAATATTTTTTCATAGGAATTTGGGAAAGTTATGAAATGGCCTATAAATGGCTGTTCTAGTCCTGATCTAAGGCTACATTCACACACAGCATTTTTGCTGCGTTTTTTGAGGATACGTTTTTCAGCTGCAAAAGCAGATCAGCTTTTTAAAAAACCGCATCACCTGAAAGGTTTTTGAGCTCATAGATAATGTTTTCAATAGCAAAAGCAGATTAGAAATCTGCTCTATCTATATATCCATTTATCCATATCTGTCTATCCATATCATATCTGTACCAAAAAGAATGAAAGCCGGGTAGCACATAGACTAGCACTCCTTTTTTTTTTTTAGCACCAGTCAGGTACACCTCATAGCTGCCCAAAAGGATGCCCAGGACAGGCATTGCTTGTCTTCAGTAACACATCAACATCAATTGATAGTTGGAATAAATAGACTGCATTCACCACATCTTAAGGTGCAGGCTTTATTTTCAAGTGTAGGGGTGTGCAGTATAAGGTTCTGCAGTAGCTGAGGTGTGCAGTATGAGATTCTGCGGAACAGTATGAGGTTCTGCCCCCCCCCAGTTTTGATTCTGGCTAAAACCGTTTCTTATAGATATGGCGAACCCTCAGGTAACCCTAAATGAAGCTCAATGGACACAGGTGGCTGAATTGAAGGAATTGCTTAATCACCTATTTACCGTGACTAAAAAATTACAAGCTGAGGATTTAACTTCTGGCATTTTCATAAGGGAGTGGAAGAACTTGCTATTTTGCCTGTCCCAAAGAGGAGATTTAATCGCAGATGGCATTTCTGCTTCAATGAAACGGAGAGAGACACAGCTATTGGAAAATAAAAATTTTCTGGCAGCTGTTTATGTGGACCCAAGTCATCGTATATTGCTTGTTGATCAACAGCTTACTAAAGGAAAAGAAGCTCTGACTGAGGTAGCAGTTAGGATGAGTGGCCTACAGGAGGACTGCCAGGCGCAAGAGGACTTGGGTCCTGACAGTGCTACTGCTGCCATATCTTCATCCTCATCAAATGAGGAGTTTGACTTTGACAAGTATTTGGATGATATGGAGCAGGCAAAGCGTTGCTGCAAGGAAAAATATTTCACTCCATCTCAATAGCAAGCAGATTGACCATATTTCAGCAAAATGTTTCACTTGCTCTCAAAGAAAAAGAAAAATTCAACCGTTCATCAAAACTGTGCATGAGGCAATTCCTTTATACCCGGAAATTGGTAGAGATGTTGCCCATGTGGTTACGGCTTTGCCTCCAACCCAAGTTAGTGTAGAGAGGTTGTTTTCTGGCCTTAAAATTATTAGGTCAGATTTTAGGTCATCTATGAAGGAGGATCTAATGGAGGCAATTCTATTTCTTAGAACAAATTCATAGACTGCACAAATGTTATTTAGTATGTTTTTGTTAAACTGTTTTTTGCCACTTACATAGTTTATTACATAGTGTTATTTATTTATTTATATATATATATATATATATATATATATATATATGTATATGTATGTATGTATAATACCGTGTGTGTGTGTGTATATGTATGTATATATATATGTGTGTATATATATATATATATATATATATATATATATATATATATATATATATATATATATATATATATATATATATATAATATAGACAACGACAAAGCAAAGTCCAGCAATAACGTGAGCAGTCCAGGATGCTGTTAAAAAATTTTTTCTTTTTATTCATAAATCCATTAAAATGCAATGGTCCAAGCAGTTCAAAACAGCAATAACGCAGGATTCTGATTCTGGACCGTGAAGAAGGCGGGTTCTACCGCTGAAACGCGTAGTCCTATCTGCACGACTTTCCTGCGTTATTGCTGTTTTGAACTGCTTGGACCATTGCATTTTAATGGATTTATGAATAAAAAGAAAAAAAATTTTAACAGCATCCTGGATTGCTCACGTTATTGCTGGACTTTGCTTTGTTGTTGTTCACATTTGTATGGATGGACTCCTACATCCAGATCCGAGCACAACGGAGTTAACCAGGTCAGCTGAGGTTCCAGGTGGTTCACAGGAGTGAGCTGGTCTACATTGTTGGATATATATATACACACACAATATATATGTGTAATCGATATTACATAGTATATTACATATTTACAATTTATTATAGTTTTTTGTTTTCTAAAGTTGTATTCCAATAAATATATATTATGTTCTATCTAAATGTCTTGATTATTGTATCATAAAAATGATTAAATGATTAAATGTCTGATGTTCACATTGTACTACAATAAATTTTTCACTTAAATATAAGCAATATATGTTGGAGTCGGAGTCGGTGGAAGGGAAATTGAGGAGTCGTAGTCGCAGGTTTGGCTTACCGACTCCACAGCCCTGGTTTTATGTGCGTCTTTCAGCATGGCCGGATTCAGACGGACATACTTTGCAGTCTCTATATGGACTGCAATTCAAAGACTGACCATGGGTTTCCTGACTCGAACTCGCAGCTTCTTATATATTGATTTTGGAGAAATTTAAACTTTTAATGATACAGTCACTAAGTCCATAGCTGTACAGAACAGACACTTTTGTCATAGGTGGTGTAATTTGTGGCAAATCTACTCCTTTTAACTCCATAGTTTTTCAGACGTTGCACCTTAATGACACATTTTCTGCATATGATGCATCCGCACTTTTTTTTTTTTTACACCTGGTAGCACACGGCCCAATGATGGGTAAGAGCTTGAGACCAGGGTGCCACATGTTTAATGTAGAATTTGGGGAAAATTACCATTTTTTTAACCGTGATCTTTATTCTCAACATTTTAAAGTTTTGGGTTTGTACTATAAATTGTGTAATAAATGGTGTGAAGCATTGACAGACTTGCCTTAAGCATTCACAACAATGAAATATGGCCATTTGTGCAGAAATTTTGTATCAAGAGCAGTAAATCTCCCCTTTAGCTCAGTCTTCAGGCCCCATGTGCAGTGACAGGATAAACCATCTGGCCAAGTTTTCCACATAATGAATGCTGTGTTTTGTATTTTGCAGAAGGTTGGTTTTCGGTTACCCCAGAAAAGATTGCAGAGCACATAGCACACCGTGTCAGGCAGTGCATGAGTTGTGCGGTCGTCGTAGATGCTTTCTGTGGTGTTGGTGGCAATGCCATTCAGTTTGCCTTAGCAGGAATGCACGGTAAGCTTTAGTCTCCATAGAAGCCACAGGAAGGGTGATGAGAAGGTCCCCAGAGAGAAGCCCATGGCAGTCACCTCTACACTCATTCTCCACCCCACCAGACTGGCCTTTGGTCCTGGAGATGGGTATGGGTCCCACCACTGGGATCCTTACCTATTAGACATTTATAGCATATTCTTTTTTTAATGGATCCATTGTCTTATTATACCCTCAAAAAACAAAGGGAATGAAGGCTGACTGACTGAAGCCATGTGATGGTATTGCTCATCCAAAAAAATCACTGTACAGTCAATGCTGATGTTATTAGAAATGTTTGTTTTCATTTTTTTGCATCAAAAGAAAAAACAAAACAAAAAAGAATAATGAAACATTGTAGAATGACTAGTACCAGAATAAAAAGAAGAGCTGAGAGCCGCACTCCAAACTTCAAAGAGGAACGTGATTTATTGAATGCATGTCTCTGGCACTTAGGTGAATAAATCACTTTTTTTTCTGAAGTTTGGAGTGCTGCTCTCATTTTAGGCCCTTATCTATCAGCCGAAGTTGAAGAATGCTGTAAAGAACGTCTCTCGCCCTAAAGGACACAAGGTGTGCGTGTACTACACAGTGTCTATGAATTTCAATGGGAGCTATGTAATGCTTCATTTCTCCTGCGGTGGCGCTGCAGGAATATAAAACCCTACATGGTTCCCCATAGATTACAGCTGATGATTGAGGGTCATAGATACTTTAGGAGTAATGGTAAGGGCCAGTACTCGCTTAGAGCACAGACTACGTGCTATGCAGGTCAGTGGTCTCAACTTGTAGGATGATCTTTGAGCCATGCTTACTTATTCTTTGCTTGTCTTCAGCTATTCACTAATGTTTCTGCACTTCTCCCTTTTCTGCAGTCATTGCGGTGGACATTGACCCCGTGAAGTTGGATTTGGCTTACAATAATGCCATGGTGTACGGCGTTGCAGATCGCATTGAGCTGATCCGTGCTGATTTCATGTGCATCGCTTGTGATTTGAAGGCAGATGTCGTATTTCTCAGCCCTCCGTGGGGCGGTCCGGACTATGTCAGCGCAGAAACCTTTGATATCAAGACAATGATGTCCCCTGATGGATATCCTTTACAAGCTGCTAACCCACAGTGATGCTGAGGTGGTATTAGACTTCGCCTCGGTACGTCGGCCTGCCTGTACTGGCACATTAAAACATTGCTATGGAGGTTGTTCTAGTGAGAATATTTTTAGAGACCATTTTTTTGACCGTGGAGTAGAGCATAGCTTTTGTGCTAAGGTTATATGTTAAATCTAGAAAATAAAAGATCCACCTTGATGGTAGAACATGCTGCACATTCTGGGGGCATAATTCTCAGGTTTAGCCCATTTTTTGTTGAATGGGGAAATCCACATCTGAATCCGCATGCAAATGTAAAATGCAGAACTCGTCAGAATGTTTCTGCAGACATCAGCATCGTCTTACAAGAAACGTCTTGCTTAAATAAGGTTGTGTTCACATCTCATTATGTTAGTTAATTCAATGGGTGTGCTGCATTCACTGTCATAGGCTTCCATGTACCCAAAGGAAGGCCAGAACCATGTCCATTGGTCTGTTATGGCGGCATGTGTTGGCATACCTTCTTGTCCTATGCAGTAGACCAGCGCATATCACATTTCCCTATACAGTGGGACACCTGAAACATAAATGTATGCCACTGTCACGCATTGGCAGTGTATACATTATACGTTGGTATATGCCATGATGCCGACACATACCTTTTACCTAAAACTATGACTAGATTTGATCATCATCTAATCCTTTTGTAAAAAAATTAATTTCTGTGCTGTTTTTCATAGACTTGTACAAAGCTGGTATCAGTCATGTTCGGACATCACTCTGTACAACTCCTCTCCACTGTCACCATCTAGTATTTATACTCACACCTAGGTACTGTCATCATTTATTCTGTGGAGATAAGTCCAAATGGCGGTACATACATACCGGGATATGGTGTATGGCTATGTGTGCCCCAAATACAATCTTTCCTGCAGCGGGTATAAAGGAGACCTGGTGATTTACCTTTGGCTTCCCATGTAGAGGTGACCTGCATCTGAACTTCTTCTTTAGCTGAGCATTGAACTTATTGATAAGCGTTCAGGTGTGTGTGGAAATGTCACTGAGCTGACAGCTGTGGCTCATATATACCCCCATGTATGAGTACGAGAAAGGAAAATGCTTAACTTTCCATTACACGTATTTTAGTTCCTCACTTTTTCAAAATCTCCATTTGCTGCCAAAGAATAAGATTTAGCTGCCAGTCTGAGCCTCCCGAACCATTAATGGTTGGCGGAGAAACCTATATAACCACAACATGTATATTATAGATGTCGATAGTTTGTTATTGTCCATTTCCTTAACATTTTGCCACCTTTGAAGTTTTCCAGCTTTCCCAAGAGATTACAAAGAACATTATTTATTTTGTACCGCGCAATACAGATGCGGAGCAGGTAAGACATTGCCTTTCTTGTCTGTACGATCCTCAGCTCCAGCTGGGTTTGCTTTTCTTTCTTTGGTCATTATATATCTTGACGTGAGTTTTCTTCTCCACTTTCTGTATATGAACTTCAGATCTCCAATGATCTTTCTCCTGTATAGAGTGACTCCAGAGCCAAAGCAAAGGCATACATCCATAGAATAAAGCATTCTGCTCATGTAAGCGGAGCTCTTCCATGGGTTCATGAATACAGACCACGTATAGCGGCAGGCCGTCTCCACAGATTAAAGAGCAGTGTCCACGCTGCCCCATAGGCTCCCCTAGATACCTGCGGAATGCAGTGTTGGATGGAGCGTGCCATCATTTCTGATTCTCACTCATTCCAATCCGTGGGAAAATCCTCTAAACATAAAATCAGGTGGACGCAGAGGTAAAACACAAGGGGATTTATGACTTGCAGCATTTTTGAGGTCTCTTGTTGGAGGCAGTATTGCCATAATTTGCAGTGAGAATCATGGAAATGTTGCACAAGGCTTGTATCCTTCAGTATGTCTACTGATGTTTCCGCAGTTGTTTGATCACACGACTACTGAAGTGAGAGAGCGCAGAGATTTTGTGGTCCTAGCCGAGCTGCAAACCGCGCACACTCTCCAGCCTTAGGCTAGTTTCACATTAGCGTTTGGAGGCGCAGCGGATGCTCGCCATGAAGCTCCGCCCCCTGCCGTGCTTCCTCCTGTCAGCTCCGCCTATGGGCGCATGCGGCCTGCGTACCCTATCTTTAGGATTGGGTACGCAGGCGATGCGCAGGTATGCTTTTGCCTCCGCATACGTCCTTTTGACCGTGCAGCGACCGCACCAAGATGCAACACATTGTGTTTGGCGCAGGCCGCCGCACCGTCAAAAGGACACATGCGGCGGCAAAAGCATACCTGCGCACGGCCTGCGTACCCAATGCTAAAGATAAGGGTATGAAGGCCGCATGCAGCGGCATGCGCCCATAGGCTAATGTGAAGCCAGCCTTACTGATGTGCATGGTGATAGACGTCAGTGTACCTTTTTCTGGTTCTCGTACAGTAGTCGGCAGCCGCCCGTAGAAATCATGTAGGTGCATTATGTGTTGTTCATTTATAAACTGGCATTGAGAAAATGCTATTTGGGTTCATGTTGCCGTCTCCTGTGAAGTGACATGTCTGTACAGTCTGCCCAAACTAAACCTGGGAATCCCTCGCTGTGGAGGAAGTATGGTAAGTGTTTCTGGTGTGCCTGATCCTGGGTATTTCCTCCGTGTTTGCAGCAGGGCAGCATACAGAGTGTGCGCAAATAAGAGGAACGAGGCTCACTAGTAGCAGTCTGTATGGTTCCTGGATTATAGTGCAGTGCTTCATTTATATGGGTGTTAGAAGGGCAGGTCACCTGAGAAGTGACATACAGGAGTAAAGGTTACCAATTGGTATTACGTCTCACACGTTCTTTCTTTTCTGAGAACTTCCTATGACTAATGACCTTTTAATTTGATTGAGTTTCCAGGTTCGGGCTGGGGTCCCACAAAGTGTGCTGTGTCTCTGCTATTTGGGTATGAGGTGTGGCTGATAAGCAGCTTCCTAAAAGTCGCAGCAGCTTTCCATTGCATCATTAACCCCTTCCCGACCTCCTATGTATTGGGACATCCTGTTTGCCAAGGTGTTCCAGCAAATGGACATGGCATTACACCCACGTGATCGTGTTTGTCCGGCACAAACAGCCATGGTCACTCCCACGACCAATCCTGGCCGTACAACCCTCTAGATCTTGAGGTTGTTAGTGATCGCAGCATTTAAATGGTTGTGAGAGGGAGTCGATGCCCGCATTAATTGGTCTGCCAAGTACGGTGGCCTTTTCGGCCCTGCCATAAGTGTATGTACTGCAGTACATTAGACCAGCAATCACAATATTCAATGTTCAAACCTGGACTAAGTAAAAAAAAATGTTAAAGTATAAATAAACACAGATTATAGAACTGAAAAATGTGTCGGCAATGAAAACACATTTTTCATGAAAAAGTACACATATTTGGTATCATGGGTCACATCCGGTAAAGAAGCTGAGGTACAAAGCTATCACACTGTTTAAAACCCCAATAGTGAACACTGTAAAAAATAAAAAAAAATCAAAACACAAAAAATAGAATAAAATGTGATTTAAAAGTCATATGTAAAGTAAAATCATACTGCAAAATAATAAATACCTCAATCAGTTCTGGCAAAGGAAAAATAAATAGAGGAGTGTGTGTGTGTGTGTGTGTGTGTGTGTGTGTGTGTGTGTTATATATTACATATAATATATATACACACACATGTGGTCAAAATTGTTGGTACCCCTCATTTAATGGCAGAAAAACCCACAATGGTGACAGAAATAACTTGAATCTGACAAAAGTAATAATAAATAATCTATGAAAAAGAACAAATGAAAGTCAGACATTGCTTTTCAACCATGCTTCCACAGAACTTCGCCTCATTGGGGGACACAGGACCATGGGTGTTATGCTGCTGTCACTAAGAGGACACCAAGCAAATACACAAAGACATTAACTCCTCCGCAGTATATACCCTCTGCTGGATCTATCCTGAACCAGTTCTTAGTGTCTGTAGGAGGCACTAGGGTCTGGCTTCAGACCCCAGCTTCATTATTTTATTTTTATTTTCATTTTTTACTTTTTTCCTAAGGATTGATGGGGCGACCGGGGCCTTTTAAGGTCCCGATCTCTCAAAATCATCAACAGGCGGGAACGCGGAATGTCGCCTCCCCGTACCCCCTCCTGAAACCTTAATGCACCTGAGCTCTCCTTAGGGGCGACGGATCCCTTTATAGGGAATCTGTCACCCTTTTTTTTGGACTATGAGCTGCCGGCATCGACATCAGGGGCTTATCTACAGCATTCTGTAATGCTGTAGTTAAGCCCCCGATAACCTGAAAGAATAGAAAAAGGAGTTATATTATACTCACCTGGGGGGCGGTCCGTTCTTGGTCCGATTGGTGTTGCGGTCTGGCTCCTCCCATCTTCATACGATGCCGCCCTCTTCTTCCCTTCCTGTCGTGGCTCCGGCGCAGGCGCACTGCTCTGCCCTGTTGAGGGCAGAGAAGAATACTGCATTGCGCAAAAGCCGGTCCTCTCTCGGCACCTGCGCACTGCAGGACTCTGCTCTGCCCTCAACAGGGCAGAGCAATGCGCCTGCCCGGAGCCACGACAGGAAGGGAAGTAGAGGACGGCATTGTATGAAGATGGGAGGCACCGGACCGTGACACGCATCCGACCGGACCGGAGGCCGGGGTGAGTATAATCTAACTCTTTTTCTTATCTTTCAGGTTACATCGGAGGCTTATCTACAGCATTACAGAATGCCACCGCCGCTTTCATCGCTCCACCGTCACCACGGCCGCCACCGCTAATTTTAGTCCACGCCTCATGGCCGGGATAGGCCAAATTCCGCCCACCCGGGCGGCTCCACCCACATCTTGGCACTTCTCGCTCTCAATGAGAAGCGCTGCGGCCATTTTATTTCTTCCTGGCCTTGACTCCCCCCACATTTCAGTCGCTTCTCGTTCCTCATAAGAAGCGTCGACTCCTTCTCAGGCCACCACTTCCTGAAATCCACCGCACGTATCTTTTCGGGGGACACCATTACTGCCTGCCAACTCTTCTCTCAGGCTGTGTTTACACGTAGCGTTTTTTTTTGCATTTTTGCGTCGATTTTAGACGCGTGATTTTGCCACGAAATCGCAAAAAAAAGCATCCTATGGCATTCCGCACATGCTGTACTAATGCTGCGGATTTTTCCGTGGCGGTATTGAATCGCGGAAAAATGCGCAGCATGCTCATTCATTGTGCGGAATCGCGGGAAAATCCGCACACATATGTATGCATTGTTCTTACTTTCTGCATGTGGATGTGCCCACCATGCGAAAAGTAAGCAGAACATTTGTAAATGGTACCCACGGTCTGGAGGAGAGGAGATTCTCCTCCAGGCTCTGGGTACCATATCCCTGTAAAAAATAGAATTAAAATAAAAAAAATCATCATATTCTCACCTTCCAATGTCTCTCGCAGCATCACCAGGCCTCAGTGATGCTCCCGGCAGGTCCCGTTCCCAGTGATGCATTGATGACGTCGTGGTCATTGTCGCAATGCATCACTGGGAGCGGGACCTGTCGGGAGCATCACGATGATCGGGGACGCTGCACGGGACGTCGAAAGATGAGAAAAACACGATTTTTTATTTTTTTTTTTAATATTTTTAACATTAGATCTTTTTACTATTGATGCTACAGATCGCTTGGAAAAAGCTAGGATTCTGCAAGCTAATTACGCTTGCAAATCGCTAGTTTTTCCGCGGGAAATAGGCGGGAATTAAAATGCTGTTTTCTCGCATATTTCCCACGGAATGGTATTCCGGAATTCCCGCGGAAATTTCCACGGCACTTCCGCAACGTGTGCACATAGCCTCAGGCTCCTTTTACATTGTGGCGCAGACTACCTTCTCTGGGGGCACTGACACAGGACCTGGGTAAGCCAGTGCACAGCCCTTAGCCTCTTCCCTGCAGCAAGCTCTAAGCAGCATATACATGCAATATGTCGCAATCAAAGGCACTTAAGAAAAGTAATAAAGCGCACACTGTAGTTTATGCCTCATGTACCGCATGTAATTCCCCACTACCACGGAGGCACCCCACTGCAATCTGTGCAGCCTGCAACACCTCATGCTCACAGGAGCCCCCCGCTAATGCCGACCCTAGTAGACCTAACCCACCCGAGTGGGCCACGTCCCTGGCACAGTCCATGGCTTCCATGGCTAAGGCTATAGAATCCTTCCGTGATTCCTCCTCAAGCCGCAGCATCAGTTTACCTTGCGAAGAAGGCCCCTCAGCCATTCTAGAGTCTTCCTCAGACGGGCCGGACAGCAGCAGAGGATGTCCAATCTTCTAGGAAACGTTCCCGTAGCTCGTCCCCCAGGCATTCTGGTGCCTCAGCATCCGCTAGCTCTGGTTCCCGTTCCCCCTCCCCTGGTGTTCGCAGCGAACACGACTCAGAATATGAGTCGGATGCGGCCGTAGACCCGGACCCGCTAGAGTACCAGGAGTCTCTAGATGCCCTCATTGACACGGTTACTAATGCTCTGAGAGTAGAAGATGAGCCTGGAACTAATCCTGATCACACTGTGTCCTTTAAAAGGACCAAATGTCCTTACAGGGTTTTTAACAACCACCCTGAGGTTAGTGGCATTGTTCAAAGACATAGAAGTCGCCCAGACAAGCGATTCACAGGGCAAAAGCCAATAGAAGCACGGTACCCCTTTGTCCCCACTCTAAGAAAAGAGTGGACGGAGTCTCAGGCAGTTGATCCTCCCATATCACGGCTCGCATCCAAAACTCTACTGTCTTTGTCCGACGGCTCGTCTATTGAAAACCCCACTGACCGGCAGACTGACAATCTTGCGTAGTCAGTCTTTGAGGCTGCTGGAGCAGCACTCTTCCCTTCCTTCCCCGTCACCTGGGTGGCCAGAGCTATGGTGACCTGTGCTGAGGCCCTAGCTAAAACCAGTCGAGACAATAACCTACCTCCCGAGGCGGTCAGTCTTGCTTGCCCGGGCCGGGGATTATGTGGTACATGCCTCCCTAGATGCAGCTAACTGTGCCGCACTTACAGCTGCAAACACCATTACCATCAGGAGAGCCCTATGGCTCCGAGAGTGGCGAGCAGACTCCGCTTTAAAAAAATCTCTTAACTTCTCTACCTTACCAGAGCGGGCGTTTATTCGGAGAAAAGCTTGACCAAATTATCTCGGACGCTACTGGAGGAAAGAGCAAATTCCTCCCTCAGCAACGACCCAGTCGGTCCTTTCGAAGCCAGCAACAGGTTCACCTCCAGCCTTTTCGCAGTACTGCAGGCTGGTCATCTGCAACCACTTCCTCCATTTCAGCCCATCCCCCGCGTAGGGACAGGGATTCACAACCTTCATTCAAGCCCTCTCATTCCTGGAGACACAGACCCTCACGGTCCTGACCCAAGGGTACCTCTTCCCGCAAGTTCTCTACTCAATGACTCATTGCAGTATCCAGAAGGCGCAGACAGGGTAGGCGACCGTCTGCTCCTGTTTCGCCACATCTGGATGGCGGTCGTTCACCACCAATGGGTCAGAGATCTGGTGTCTTCCGGATACAAAATTGAATTTCTGTCGCCCCCGCCAACATGTTTCTTCCGGTCTGTCTTCCAAAGACAAAGGCGCATGCGGACCCATTTTATCAGGCCATTTATGCGCTCCGCAACAACGAAGTCATCGTCCCGGTCCCACACACAGACAGGTTCAAAGGGTTTTACTCAAACCTGTTTGTGGTCCCAAAGAAGGACGTAACCATGCGTACCATCCTAGACTTAAAACTGTTGAACAAGTGCGTCATTTCAGAATGAAATCTCTCCGTTCTGTTATCACCTCACTGGAAAAAGGGGAATATCTCACGTCTGTCGACATCAAGGACGCATATCTTCACTTTCCAATCTTCTCATGTCATCAAAGATTTCTGCGATTCGCCATCGGAGATGAACATTTTCAGTTCACGGCCTTGCCCTTTCGGTCTCGCCACTGCCCCCGGAGTGTTCACCAAGGTCATGGCATCCTTCATGTCTATCCTGCACTCTCGGGGCGTGGTGATTCTGCCCTACCTAGATGACTTCCTCATCAAGGGATCGTCCCTTCATGCCTGTGCACAGAGTGTCAGCATCTCCGTGGACACTCTCACTCGTCTAGGTTGATTGGTGAACCTGAGCAAGTCCTCCCCAGCCCCATCCCAGAAAATCTCCTTTTTGGGGATGATCCTGGACACTTCCCAAGGGTTGGTAATTCTCCCTCCAGAAAAGATTTCAGCACTGATCCGGGGAGCCCAGAAGCTTTCTCTTGCCCGCCCCCCACTCCCTGTGGTTTGGTATGCAGGTCCTGGGGAAAAAGGTGGCGACAGTCGAAGCAGTACCGTTCCCTCAGCTACATCTCTGTCCTCTGCAGCAGGCATTGCTGTCAGCGTGGGACAGAAATCCGTCCTCTCTGGACCGCCGGTTTCGCCTGTCCCTCTGGATCAGGCAGTCTCTGAAGTGGTGGACGTTGTCGTCATCATTGAGTCAGGCAAAGTCCTTTCTTTCAGTTCACTGGCTGGTGGTGACCACCGATGCCAGTCTCCTAGGTTGGGGAGCAATCTTCCGTCACCACACAGCTCAGGGACGCTGGTTCATTCAGGAATCGTGTCTCCCGATCAATATTCTCAAGATCCGGACAATCAGACTAGCCTTTCAGTGATTCTATTAGCTTCTGGCTGATCGTTCCATCCGGATCCAGTCGGACAACGCCACGATGGTGGTGTACATCAATCGGCAGGGGGGCACACGAAGCAAAAGATCGATGCTCGAGGTAGCACACATTCTGCGATGGGCCGAGACAAATCATTCAGTGATTTCTGCAGTTCATATTCTGGGAGTGGAGAATTGGGCGGCAGATTTTTCTCAGCCACCAGGGCCTGGCCTCAGGAGAGTGGTCCCTTCATCCGGAAGTCTTTCAGCAGATTTGCCAATGCTGGGGAACACCAGATGTAGACTTCATGGCCTCCAGGCTAAACGCCAAAGTTCCGGCATTCGTAGCTCGGAAACGCGACCAATTAGCCATCGGGTCAGATGCCCTGGTGCTTCCATGGCATCAATTTCGCCTCCCTTACATTTTTCTGCCGCTTCCGCTAATCCCAAGGGTCTTCCGGAAGATCATGGTGGAATGTCGTCACACCAGACTGGCCTCGCCCAGCGTGGTACGCGGATCTAGTGCAACTAGTCGCCGACGCCCCCTGGCGGTTACCAGACTGTCCAGACCTTCTCTCTCAGGGGCCGATCTACCACCAGAACTCCAAGGGTTTGAGTTTAAAGGCCTGGCCATTGAATCCTTGATTCTAGCACAGGCCGGCTTCTCGCAATAGGTAGCTTCCACTGTGATTAACGCTCGAAAACCTACATCCATGTGCATTTACCATCGCATCTGGAAGGCCTTTTTTCTCTTGGTGTAAAACCCGTGGATGTTCACCACTTGTGTTTTCTATTCCTTCCATTTTGGAGTTTCTCCAAGCAGGATTAGACTCCGGTCTGGAAATGGCTTCTCTCAAAAGCCAAATTTCAGCTCTATCCGTCTTTTTTTCCAGCGAAGGATAGCTTTCAAATCACAGGTTAAGACCTTCATACAGGGGGAGTCGCATCTCGTCCCTCCCTACAAGATGCCACTAGAGCCTTGGGACCTTAATTTGGTCCTAGGAGCCTTGCAAGAGGCTGCCTTTGAACCCCTGCAATACACGTCTCTTACCCTTCTTTCTTGGAAAGTTGCTTTTCTTGTGGCAATAACATCCATCAGGCAGGTTTTGGAATTGGCGGCTTTGTCTTGCAAGTCTCCTTTTCTAGTTTTCCACCAGGACAAGATGGTGTTCAGGATGTCTCAGTCCTTCTTGCCTAAAGTAGTTTCTTCTTTTCATTTGAATGAGGACATAGTTTTGCCCTTGTTCTGCCCAGCTCCGGGCCATCGTACTGAGAAAGCTCTCCACACTTTGGATTTGGTGAGGGCACTCAGGAAATACATTTCCAGAACAGAAAGGGCCTACCTGCTTCTAAAGCTACAATAGCCAGATGGATCCGTTCAGCGATCCAAGAGGCTTACCGTGTCAGAGGTCAGCCTATCTCGGCGGGGATTAAGGCTCGCTCCACTTGGTCAGTGGGGGCCTCCTGTGCCATTCTGCACCAGTCGTCGGCACAGCAAGTGTGCAAGGCTGCAACTTTTCCAGCCTGCACACGTTTGTTAAGCATTACAACATTCATTCTCAAGCTTCTGAGGATGCGGCCCTTGGCAGACGGATTCTGCAATCGGCAGTATCACATCTGTAGAGCAGATTTAACCTGTTGGTACGCGAGGTTTCAGCTGTCGTTCTGTTTCCTACCCAGGGACTGCTTTAGGACGTCCCATGGTCCAGGGTCCCCCAGTGAGGCGAAGGAGAAACAGGGATTTTTGTGTGTACTCACCGTAAAATCCTTTTCCCAAGCCAATCATTGGGGGACACAGCACCCACCCTGATTGCCCGTTGGCTTGTGGTTGTTCTTTGTTTTTGACTTGTTGCATTATTGTTTGCTATTTATGAGCTCCTACTGCTTTGGCACCAAACTGGTTCAGGATAGAACCAGCAGAGGG
This sequence comes from Dendrobates tinctorius, assembly GCF_039654945.1. NCBI lineage: Eukaryota > Metazoa > Chordata > Amphibia > Anura > Dendrobatidae > Dendrobates > Dendrobates tinctorius. The sequence goes on along the minus strand of NW_027361750.1, from coordinate 23,789,339 downwards.
TGTATACTGCGGAGGAGGAGTTAATGTCTTTGTGTATTTGCTTAGTGTCCTCCTACTGGCAGCAGCATAACACCCATGGTCCTGTGTCCCCCAATGATTGGCTCAGAGAAAAGGATTTTACGGTGAGTACGCACAAAAATACCTGTTTTTTTTTTAAAAAAAGTAAAACTCATGAAATAGGCCTGGACAGAAATGATGGTACCTTTAACTTAATATTTTTTTGCACAACCTTTTGAGGCAATCATTGCAATCAAACGATTCCTGTGACTGTCAATAAGATTTCTGCACTTCTCGACAGGTATTTTGGCCCACTCCTCAAGAGCAAACTGCTCTAGTTGTCTCGTTTTTGAAGGATGCCTTTTCCAGATGGCATGTTTCAGCTCTTTCCAAAGATGCTCAATAGTATTTAGGTCAGGGCTCATTGAAGGCCATTTCAGAATAGTCCAATGTTTTCCTGTTAGCCATTCTTGGGTGTTTTTAGCTGTGTGTTTTGAGTCATTATCATGTTGCAAGACCCATGACCTGCAACTGAGACCAAGCTTTCTGACTCTGGGCAGCACATTTCTCTCTAGAATAGAATCCCTTGATAGTCTTGAGATTTCATTGTACCCTGCACAGATTCTAGACACCCTATGCCAGATGCAGCAAAGCAGCCCCAGAACATAACAGAGCCTCCTCCATGTTTCACAGTAGAGACAGTGTTCTTTTCTTGCTATGCTTCATTTTTCCGTCTGTGAACATAGAGCTGATGTGCCTTGCCAAAAAGTTCCATTTTTGTCTCATCTGTCCATAGGACATTCTCCCAGAAGCTTTGTGGCTTGTCAACATGTAGTTTGGCAAATTCCAGTCTGGCTTTTTTATGATTTTTTTTCAACTCCCATGAAGTCCACTTTAGCACATATAACGACGGATGGTGCTATCTGACACTGATGTTCCTTGAGCTTGAAGTTCACCTCTAATCTGTTTAGAAGTTTTTCTGGGCTCTTTTGTTACCATTCGTATTATCCGTCTCTTTGATTTGTCATCAATTTTCATCCTGCGGCCATGTCCAGTTGGCTACAGTCCCATGGATCTTAATTTTCTGAATAATATGTGCAACTGTAGTCACAGGAACATCAAGCTGCTTGGAGATGGTCTTATAACTTTTACCTTTAACATGTTTGTCAATAATTTTCTTTCTAATTTCCTGAGACAACTCTTTCCTTCGCTTCCTCTGGTCCATGTTGAGTGTGATACACACCATGTTACCAAACAGCACAGTGAGTATCTGTAGCCCTCTATACAGGCCCACTCACTATTCCAAGATTGTAGACACCTGTGATGCGAATTAGTGGACACACCTTGATTTAACATGTCCCTTTTGTCACATTATTTTCAGGGGTACCATCATTTCTGTCTAGGCCTATTTCATAAGTTTTTTATTTTGTTAAAAAGTCTGTGGAAGCATGGTTGAAAAGCAATGTCTGACTTTCATTTGTTCATTTTCATAGATTTTTGATTTATTATTACTTTTGTCAGATTCAAGTTATTTCTGTCACCATTGTGGGATTTTCTGTCATTAAACGAGGGGTGGCAACAATTTTGACCACATGTGTATATTATATACCATGTATGTATATCTATGGATATTCTCTCAGAATATGAGAATGCAAGAACAATTTATTTTGTGTCATCATTGTTCTTAGTGTGCAAAAGAAGCAAAACATAAAAAATTATATAAATCTGGTATCACTGTAATATTAGGCTACTTTCACACTTCAGGTTTTCGGCGTCAGGCGCGATCAGGCGTCGTGCCGGAACGCCGGATCCGGTATATGTTTCTGAAAACCGGATGTGACGGATCCGGTTTTCTGCCGGATCCGTCTTTTTCTGGACAGACAAAACCGGATCCGTCTCATCCGGTTCATCCGTTTTTCTATCCGTTTTTTCGACGGATTACGCCGGATCCGGTTTTTAAAATTGACCCTTGTGGCCTTCCGAACGGGATTGGCTACTGGAAAACTATATATAGCGTGTTCCTACAGCCCTTCTTTGACAGGTTGTAGAGGAGAAAGTGCAGGTTGGAGAGAAGAGCAAGTTACTGGCGAAGATGGATGTTGTGATTGGAAATATTTTGAAGAATTTGGCGGATTTTACAGCGGAGGCGAATCGTTTGAGGGTGATTGTTCTGGAGAAGGAGAGAGCGAGACAGCAGCGCATCAGGCATCGTAGACGACGTTTGTGGATCCACCCCATCACAGCCAAGAGAATGACGCGTGGGGTCTATTCTACACTATGCATGGACCTTCGACGAAACCCGGATAAATTTTTTGGATATGTTAGGATGAAAATGGAGAATTTTGATTACTTGGTGGAGCGCATTGCACACCTCATAAGAAAAGCGGACACCTATTGCCGCTTCTCTGTTTCACCCGCAGAGCGTCTGATGGTGACTTTAAGGTAAGCCACATTTATTGGATGTGATCGCATCAGAGCACACTTTCACTGCAATCTTGTTGGTGGTAATTTGTATCTCCAAGTGTTATAGGTCAGTTTTGGTATGTAATGCTGTGATTTAAAACTAATTTATTGTTTTTTAATTCCCCACAGATTTCTTGCAACTGGAGAATCCCTTTCGTCACTGCATTTCCAGTACAGACTCGGGATTTCCACCATATCTGGAATTGTGAAGTACACATGCCGTGCACTGTGGGACTCCTTAGCTAAAGAGTTTTTACCAGAGCCCACAACAGAGAGGTGGATTGAAATTGCTGACAAGTTTCAACAGATATGTCAGTTTCCAAACTGCTTGGGCGCTGTGGACGGGAAACATATCCGCATTGTAAAGCCAGCTGGATCGGGATCTGAATATTTCAATTACAAGAAATATTTTTCAATTGTCCTCATGGCCATCGCCACAATACAAATTTATTGCGGTTGATATTGGGGCTTATGGCCGCTCCAATGACTCTCAAGTTTTCAAACTGTCTGCCATGGGGCGTAAACTGTATGGAAACACCTTCCAGTTCCCACCACCTAGACCGCTGCCGCAAACATCTGGTCCACCTATGCCATTTGTCTGTGTAGGGGATGAAGCCTTCCAGCTGTCAGAACACCTTTTGAAACCGTACTCTAGCAGAGGATTGACAAGACCAAAACGCATTTTTAATTACCGCCTCACAAGAGCAAGAAGAATGGTTGAATGTACCTTTGGTATTCTGACAGCCAAATGGCGGGTCCTATTGACTGCGATCAACCTCAAGACAGAAACTGTGGACGAGGTGATCAAAGCGTGCGTGGTACTCCACAATTTTGTTATCTGCAAGGAACCCATTTCCATTGAGGACACCTCTGAAGAAACCACCTTGCAAGATTACCATGACATTACCACTAGAAGTTCTGTGACAGTTTCAGTAATGAGGGACAATTTTGCACTATACTTTGTCACCTCAAGGCAGAGTACACTGGTAGGATGACAGAGTGTGAAAGATTTGTGCCCTAACCAAACTTGTGTACCTTCTGGACCAACAGTATATACCTTTGCCAACCAAAGTTGGCTATCTTGTCATGGTCTCTATTTTTAGCTTTAGGCCACAGGTGTGTACCTGGTTGTGTTTTATGCAAAGTATTTCACCTTTTAACAAAAGTTGTGTACATTGTTAGGAAATCACCAACAATAAACACAACTTTTTAGGTGAAATACTTTGCTTCAAACACAACCAGGAACACAACTGTGGCAAAAAGCTAAAATTTACCCACAGTTATATACCTAGTTTTGAATACCATTTCACCTTTTAAATACCCTGTATTTAACCTTTTTCGCCGCAGAAAGAAATGACAGACAACCAGTGTAAAATAATTTAACTTTTATTGAAAAATGTTTTTTTTAGTAAACTTTTTTAAAATTTTAATAAACTTGTTTAATAAAACTTTGAAACTATAAAACTGAAACCATAAAACTGGTCATTTTTATTTAAATACACACATTATAATTCTGTGTAGTGTGTGGTGGAAATACTGCTGTAGGGGCTGCGGGACACTTCGACACTGGGAGTGTGGAGAGAGGACTGGGATCGTGGTGGGGAAGGAACAGTTAGAGGTGAAGGTGTGGAAAAAACTACAGAATGGGTGGACATGTGGGAAGCAGAAGAGGTGGTGGGTGGTGGAGTGGAGGGTTGGGCAGGGACTGTAGGAGCAGATGATGATGGCAAGTTGTATGGGGAAGGAGTTTGGTACGGGGCAGGTTGCTGGAAGTGGGGAGATGTCTGGTACGGGGCAGGTTGCTGGAAGTGGGGAGATGTCTGGTACGGGGCAGGTTGCTGGAAGTGGGGAGATGTCTGGTACGGGGCAGGTTGCTGGAAGTGGGGAGATGTCTGGTACTGGGGAGGTTGCTGGTACTGGGGAGTTTGCAGGTACTGTGGAGGTTGCTGGTACTGGTGAGGTTGCTGGTACTGGTGAGGTTGCTGGTGCTGGGGAGGTTGCTGGTGCTGGGGAGGTGGATGGTGCTGGGGAGGTGGATGGTGCTGGGGAGGTGGATGGTGCTGGGGAGGTGGATGGTATGTAATAGGAGGGGGAGGATGGAAAGTGGCTGGAGGTGGATGGTATGTAATAGGAGGGGGAGGATGGAAAGTGGCTGGAGGGGGTGTAGATGAAATAGGGGGAGGATGGAAAGTGGCTGGAGGGGGTGTAGATGTAATAGGAGGGGGAGGATGGAAAGTGGCTGGAGGGGGTGCAGGTGGAGGAACTACTGTGGTGGGAGGAGGAGGAGGTTGGGAGGTAACTTGCTGGAGAGCAGCGTGGCATGAATGCATTACATGCATCTGCTGGGCAGGAGAGAGCGTTTCCATGCGCTCCACAACAGACCTGAAAAAGGTGTGGTTTGGCGAAGATCTTGCTTCTGAATGCATGGTTTGCAGAAGTGTCTTCACCTCCAGAATGCTGGAGTTGATCTGCTGATAGCCTGCGGATATTTGCTCTGACAAGACTTTGAGACAGTTCTGGAAAGATGCATTCAGATGCAAGAACTCTGGCGCATAAGTCTTTTCCTGACCCCTCTGCCGCTGCCGCCCAGTACCCGCAGGTGTACTAGAGGTGGCAGGGGCAGAAGGGTGGGGTAAAGGGAAAGCGATCTCCTCACCAGCAGCTTCATGTAATGTAGGCGGCCACGATGCTCCTGTGCTGGTGGATGGGACAGATGGGTCGAATGTGTGGGAAGGCTGGGAAGGTGCAGATGTACCGGGGCGGTCGAAGTGTCCCTCGGTGCCGGTCTCCTCAGGGATCGCCTCAGAAGGGTCCAATCGTGCCGGCTCCCGAGTGCTGCTCACCGTGCTGTGGAATAAAGAGAAAAAAAAACAATTAAAATACTGACATGGTATGGCCCTGGCTGAAAATTTTTTTTACATATAACATTTTTTTTCACATGTGGTGTGTAATATTTACCTTCTGGTGAGCATTGTTTCCCGGAGGAACGACAGGGCTTGTGCGTACTTGTACTTGCTCCTGCGTCCTCCAGATCCACTCGGGGCCCGCATCTCTTTATTGAACTCCTTCTTGAAACGATCCCTCACAGACCGCCACCGATTCACAATTCTGTTCCCTGAAACAAGAAAGGAGTGGTTAGTATACAACATCAGTGTTTCCCAAACTCCAGTCCTCATGGTCCCCAGGGGTCATGTTTTCATGATTTCTATAGTAAATAGAAATCATGAACACATGATCCGTGGGGACCACGAGGACTGGAGTTCGGGAAACACTGGTTTACATCAAGCAACCGGTACTGTATATACTTACGCTCTTTAATCTGGGCCCGAGCTTCGAGGTCCTCCCAGCGGCCCACAAGGAGAGAACAGATTTCCTCCCAGAGTCGTCGGGTAACAATCAGGTCAGCGTGGCGGCGGTCAGCCATATTCCAGAGCGGCTCCCTTTCTCTGACGAGATCGATGAGGCGGTCCACATCAATCCCTCCATCCTCACCGTCAGAGTCGGGAGCACGCTGTGAAGGCTGTTAAAGAAAAAGACAAAAATAACATAATTAGCCTCCACAAAAGAAATGAAATAAAAAGTGCAAAAAAACAAAGCAAAAATATTTATACTTACACGCTGGTGACCGCCGCGTTGCTGTCGCCGACGACCCTGGGAGGCACTGCGAGGACCTCTTGGCCAAGCACCAGATTGGGAAGACTAGAGAAGAAAACAAAAAAAGTTATGTCTTTGGATGTAGGCATTTGTTTGCTGTGTGTGGTCTGCAGAACATTGTTTTCTATGTGTTGTGTGTAGTGTGATGTTGTGTTTCTGCGTTTGATGCAAAAAACTTACGAATTGTGAGCCCACTCCAAGTGTCTGTCCACCCCTTCCTTCTTCTTCTGGGAGCTCCTCTTCATCTTGTGATTCCTGTTTTGAAATAAAAGGCAATGAATAGACATATATTACAGAGAAGATGGATTTTGGAAATAAAAACTTACCGTCAAATGCTGACGATGCGAGGGAGGGCTCCCAGAAGATGTGCTGTCCTCTTGCTGGCCAGACTCCATGCCTGTGGGTGGTGTTACAGCTGCTGCCAGTGAAGCCAGTGCTGCTGCTGCTGCTGCTGCTGCATCTCTTGGGCGGCTGTTGAATAAAGAGAAACAAAGGGCCAATGAATATCTTGATATTCAATAGCCCTAGTTTGGAGGAATGGGGGATTTGATAATTACCGTCTCTCATCTGCTGCTGGCCTCCCCTCCTCAGCATGTTCTATTTGCTGCTCCATTTGGGGTGGTGGTGGTGCGGATGGTGCTGCAGTGGTCTCCTGCCTTCTCCTGCGCCTGGTTGCTGTCTTGGGTGGCATGTTGGGTGTGGCTGTGGGTCCCACTGTCTTGCTTTTATATATGTCTTGTGGGCAGAGCTACTGAGCATGCTCAGACCAAAAAACCGGATCCGGCCGACGGATCCGGCTTTCGCCGGATCCGGCGCATTGCGGCGCTCATAGGCTTTCATTGTGTGAAAAAGCCGGACGCGCCGGATCCGGAGTGTCCGGCTTTTTCGCCGGAGACAAAAAACGTTACAGTCACCGTTTTTTCCAGACGCCGGATCGCGACACATTGCCGGATCCGGCGAAAACCGGATGAAACGCATGGCCATCCGGCGCGATCCGTCGCAAATGCAAGTCAATGGGGGGGAAAACGGATCCGGCATTGCATTTCGCCGGATCTGGTTTCTGTCAAAAGCGCCGGATCGCGCCTGACGGCGAAAACCTGATGTGTGAAAGAGGCCTTACTGACCCAAAGAATAAAGCCGTCTTATCACTTGTACCACACTAGAAAGTGATAAAAAAGCAATGTACTACAAAATGGTAACCATAAATATGGGAAAAAATATACCTCATACAAGTTTATTGGTGGAGAAATAGAAAGTTCTAGCTCTCAAAATATGGAGATGCAAAAAGAAGGGGGACATTTTTATTTTAGTCTGTGTGTAGAAGTAGTAAACCTTAAAAATCCCCTGTATAAATCTGTAATCACCAGGAGAATAAAGCTGCTCTATCACTTATACTTCATCCTGAACTGCAAAAAAAAACATTAAAAATAAAACCAACTTTTGAACTGCTGATAATTTGTTCCTTCTGCCTCCCAATAGAGGACCATTAGAACTGGTCCATAGAGCAATGGAAGTTAGCTTTTCTGATAAATTGTGTATTATTTTATATTATATGAATGATCCGCTGCATGCCTGCTTATTGCCATCGACTGAGATGGCACTTGGAAGCACAACTGAATGATGGCATGCCGATGGAGGCAATGTGATTCTTCTTGTAGTAGGAGAATGCTCCTGCCACATTGCAGATGTTGTTCATGAAAGGGTTGAAGGACATGATATGCGATGAATGTGTTGTTGTGGCCTCCACATTTCCTGATCTCAATCATTGAGCATCTGTGGGATGCCCCACTTCACAGGGACTATACACAATATCAGGCAGTTGGATTTAATATTATGACTGATCTGTGTGTTTGCTGAGCAAACTGAGCCGAAGTCATACAATGTAATGAAGATGTAGCAGAACTTCAAATACGGATATATATTGGGAAGGTCTAGAAAGTAATATTTCAAACAGATTTTTTTAAAACTAAGTGATTTTTACAGAGAGAGTTGCTTCTTTTCAGTGCTGATTTTCAACCTCCTCGACAAAGGCCCTAAAGCTTTTATGTATAGCTGCCATTCTTAACGTCATATTTTCACTTTGGGTTTTTTATGCCGTATGCACAGGGGCCTATGAAACTCGTATTATCTCAAGAATGAAGGTTATACTTCTTGGGCTGTATCCAAAACTTAGCAAGTAGAGACTGCTGTGCGTAATACACAGCCAACACTCTCTACTGATGACAGCAACACCAGGTGGATAGGATGGGATCCGCATCAATCTGACATTTATGGGATAGCCCTGAGATGAGATGAGAATTCTCCTTTAAATAGTAGAGCTGCATATGTCTGATATCTGAGCGGTGTGTGTTCTGCTTGTCTCTAATATGTGAGCAGTGTGTGTATGCGCTACATTTATTTTACTCCCCAAATTTTTTGGTCCGTCTTACAGTCTGAATGCAGATTACTGGCGGGGGGCAGCGATGGAGCGGGGTCACAGGCGGTGTGATGCTGCGAGCTCCATCCCAGACTAGTAGAAGGGGGTGTCCACATTTCAATGCGATGGAGTCCAGGAGTCAAGATCCCGGAGTCCACCTCATTGAAACCATGGAAGTGTGGGGGCTCTGGGCTTTCACAAAATGTTGGTTGAGCCCCCCACCGCCAACCACCAACCTGGAACTCACAGCTGCCCTGCATCATCGCACCTTTAAACAACCTCTCCTCCTGGCCCGCAATATTGCCTGACTCCTGCCGCCTCCTCCCTGATAAGCTACATTCAGGCTACAAGAATGACCCCTATTCCCAACTCCCCCCCCCCCCCCCAAAGAAAAAAAAAAATTGTGGGGGGAAGTGTGCGTCTTATAGTCCGAAAAATACTGTATATCAATCAATCAAATTTATTATCGCCAAGTACATATTACATATATACAAGGAATTCTTTGTGGCAAAGAGGCAACATAATATATAACAACAGATACAACAAGTAACATCTAACAAGACAGATACAGTATATAGTCTACACATGACGATTTAATTGTTGAACAGAGAGTGGATAGAAGCTGTTCATATGGCGGTTGGTGCTGCATTTGGGGACTCTGAAGCGACGTCCTGAAGGGAGTAGTTGGAATGAGGAGTGTCCCGGGTGAGAGGGATCGGATGAAATTTTCAATGCGTGGGATCGAATACTCTTATCATAAAGATCCTGGATTTTAGGCAGGGGGGAGCCTATAATTCTCTCTGCTGTTCTGAAAGTCCTTTGTAAGCGGAGTTTGTCATGCGCAGTGGCTCCCCCATACCAGACTATCAGAGAGGAACAAATCACAAATCTGATGACAGCATTAAAGAATAAGATCAGCAGATTCTTAGACAAACCATATCTTTTCAGCTGACGCAGGAAGAACATCCTCTGTTGTGCTTTTCTTATAACAGCATCCACGTTTTTCCCCCATTTAAGATCATGAGAGATGATAACACCAAGGAATTTGGTCTCTGTGACCCTAAGAACCACTTCGTCATGGATGTAGATTGGAAGTATCTCATGTTGATCTTTCCTAAAATCCACAACCATCTCAGCAGTTTTTTTTAGTGTTGAGTACAAGATTATTGGCTTTACACCAGTCACATATTCTTTCCACCTCACTCCGATACAAGTCTTCAGCATTTCCCCTGATGAGACCAATCAGTGTCATATCATCGGCAAATTTCAAGATTTTTACTGAGTCTGCTGAAGAGATGCAATCATTCGTATAGAGAGAAAACAGTAACGGGGACAAAACACACCCCTGAGGTGCCCCGATGTTTGTGACCAAGGTGTCCGAAGTGAATGGTCCAACTTTTACACTCTGTATCCTGGCTGTCAGGAAGTTATAAATCCACAAGCATAAGTTGAGAGGGACTCCAAGAGCTACCATTTTCTTATGAAGTAAATTCGGATCAATGGTATTGAACGCTGAGCTAAAGTCCATGAAAAGAATCCGGACATATGAGTGCAGTTCATCTGTATGATCCAAAATGTACTTCAGTGCCAGATTGACAGTGTCGTTTGCCGAACGATTCTCCTTATAGGCAAACTGAAGCGGGTCCCATAGCTTCTGCGTGAATTTTATCAGGTGGGACATCATAATTCTTTCGAAGACTTTCATAGCTACAGATGTGAGTGCTACTGGTCTATATAATATATATATATATATATATATATATATATATATATATAGACCAGTATATATATATATATATATATATATATATATATATATATATAGACCAGTATATATATATATATAGCGCCATTAATTCCACAGCACTTTACAGGCATAATCTAAAATGTCCCCATTGGGGCTCACAATCTAGATTCCCTATCAGATTGTCTTTGAAATGTGGGAGGAAACCGGAAAATCTGGAGGAAACCCGCACAAACGGGGAGAACATACAAACTCCTTGCAGATGTTGACCTTGGTGGGATTTGAACACAAGACCTCAGAGCTGCAAGGCTGCAGTGGTAACCACTGAGCCACTGTGTTGCATGTTTCTAATTTGTGTGCCCCATGTTCTTAATATGTGAGCGGTGTGTGTGCCACATGAGTCTGATATGTGAGAGGTGTGTGTATCTCATGTGTTTTGATATGTGAGTAGTGTGTGTGCCACTTGTGTCTGATATGTCAGCGGTGTGTGTGCCTCGTGTGTCTGTCACTAAATTTGAGTAGAGTTGCAAGCTTCGAATATGTGAGTGGTGCCAGTACAATTTATATGAATGAGTTAAAAAAAAAAAAAAAAAATACAATTTTCCCACTTATAAATGCTTTATTGTCTCAGTACACATAATTGGGTCATTACAGTGTCATCAGTACCTATCTATCAAATTATCCTGTTTAAGGCTTTTGGAGTTCTGTTTTTCTCTTAAAATATAGGAACAGAAAAACAGAAATTCTGTAAGAATTGGCACACAAAGCATTTACGTAGTTCCCGACCAGCAATGAAAATATAAGCCACAGCTGGATGCCAGTTCCTGCTTTGCGACATATTGTCATGACTCTGTTGTTGGGTGTTCTGGGACCAGGGGCGCCCTAGCTCACCCTGTTCCCCGGATTACTTCTGATGGTGAAGACACCGGGGCCATTTACCTTGCTTCAGCTCCTGAATCTGCCCTCAGTCTGTTCCCCTCCACTCAGGGAAGAGGGGAGAGTAGTAGTGTACTGTAATACACCAACCAGACTAACAAGTTAATACAAACAGGGATAAAGGAAAATACCAATCATACTAATATACTCACACAAACAACAGAGGTATACACCGGAGAGTGGAGGATGGGGTCAAACCAAAGGAGGAGAATTAACACACCCAAAACCTAGAAACAGTCTCAGATAAATCCACCAAACGCCTTCTCAAACGTCAACCACAAACCAACAACTATTAACCATGCAGCTTGAGCTTGCTCTGGCAATGATTGCTTGCCAGGGCCCACATTAATTAGCAGATGGGAGTGGCTAACAGTGCACAGCTGAGAGCCTTAATGCAGGAAAGCATCCAGGAGCGTTCAGCTGAGCAGATTAACCCCTGCACAGCAAAACAGCAAAAAGAAACCGTTTAACATGAAGGAGAAGTGTTTCTAATAAGTGCAGGAGTAGGAGAAATCAGACGCTGCGGTCTTTTGGCTCCTCTCTGTCATGGTAAAACTGTGACCCGTACTTTAATTTTTCTCAGGCTGATCTCTTGGGAGCTGTCAGTGCATCCTCATGATCAGCAGCCGGAGCGCAACAAGATTGCCGGTGCCAATAATGGCTGTTGTGAACTCACTTAATCCGACTTTTGAGGCAAGGCTCCCTCTGGTGGATACTGCTGGTAGTGGAGCTGGTCAACATGATGTTAACCCAACAGCTGCAGAAGATAATTGGAGGAGTGGGGGTAGTGACTGGGACTACATAAGCGAGCAGACTTCTCTCAGTGGCTGCCGGTGATACTCCTTTCTTTGCTTATTGAGGATTTCTGTCTCCTGCCTAATCCTGCATTTTTCAGCTGTCATTTGCTAAACCCTTTGCATCTGATTTTGCCTTGCTGTCGGGTCAGCTTGCTCCCCCAGGGGCTGCTGGCTCCTGCCCTGTATTTTTGTATTTTGTGTTTGTTTGCTCAGTCCCCTGCTGTATTAACCTGTTGCTAGCCACCAGTTCACACCCAAGTGCTGATATAGTGGGGGCGAGGTTTGTTATGAATGAGGAGGAAAAAACAAAAATGCAAGCTAAGTCCAGAAAACCGTAGAGGTTGGTAGCTAGCGGATTGCAAACCCCTGATCCTATTCACAACAACTAACAGTAGCCGTGGAGCGTTCCTACGGTGGTCCTAGACGCCTCTTCACTGCCCCAGAGCAGACCCCAAAGCAATAGACAGCCCCCAACATGTATTGTCGGTGAAAACAGATGAAAACACAAACACAGACAGACAGAGCAAACGATGGGGCCCAACTAACTAGATAGGAAAGGACAGAAAAGATGCTGGCTGCAATCCGCAAAAACCCTACCAAAAATGTCCCAACACGTTTGATAGGAAAAACGGCCCTGAAGTCACTAGACTTCAAAATCCCTATATCAGCACTCCGATATATTCTGAAGACAGAGCAAAAGAGATTTAACCGATCAGGTACAATAATGGAAATTCAGCAGAGCCCCAGCCGGGGCTGGCAGAACACAAAACTAAGCAAATCAGACAAAATCTTATGGAACAATAACAGAGCAAAACTTAGCTTTAGAAGACAGGAACTGAACTGGAGGCCAGAGCTCAGAGCAGAGAAATCACCAGCAACCCTACAGGGCGTCGGCTGCCTTTTATCCACTCAGAGATTCCGGATGTCCAATCGCAATCCACCTGTTCAGGAGACAGGTTTCTCCCATCCAAATCAGTTTCACCACCTCCTTTCACCAGCAGAAGGAGTTCATCGGACATCAAAGGTGAACGAGAAAATGAGCTCACAACAGAGGTTAGTGTAAACCTCAGTATTTTTGTACATCAGTCGTGTTGGAATTGTTAGGGTTTTTGCGTGATGCAGACAATGCCTTTTCTGTCCTGTCCTATCTAGTCAGTGTGGGCCCCAACATTTGCTCAGTCTATTTTCTGCCTGTGTTTGTGCTTCATCTGTCTCACCGACAATATATGTTTGGGGTCTGTCTATTCCTTTGGGGATCTGCTCCGGGGCAGTTTAGATTTCACCTTTCTGTCTTTAGGCTTAGTTAGTCCTCCGGCTGTGTCGAAGCGTCTAGGGCAACGTAGGAACGCTCCACGGCTACTGCTAGTTGTGTTGTTAAGATCAGGGGTCTGCAATCCGCTGAGCGACCAACCTCTCTGGTGTTCTGGTGGCATAGCCTATTGTGCTCTTCTCCTCCGTGATCCATTCATAACAAATGGCCTCCATGGTTGCCATCTTAGGTAGTAGTGAATAGCCACCTCGACATTCACATCTTTGTGTGGTGGAGCCCTGTTATCCAGAAGGATGGTGGGTCCCATGAGCACACAATCTGCATATTCTCCTGTGAGAATTTTCTATTTTTTTTGGGGGGGGGAGGGGGGGTGGAAATATATAGGTCCATGTGGTATTTTCTTTTTTTGTACTCGGCTGAGCTCGCTTTTGGATTTCTTTTTAAAGCAGGAAGTAGAAATGCTCATCCATCACATTCACTTCTCTATTTTCTATACCATATTTGTTTTTGCATTGAAGCCTTTCTTAATTGTGAACTTTCCCACTTGGCAGGAGCTATGGCTGCTATTTTTAGAAGGTGACACAAGATCTCAAGAATGGAGCCTAACATTAGACACTTCATTAAAGACCAATGATCAGTGGAAAAATGTCGATCTGTAATAGGGTTTAGTTTTATTTTTTAGCATTCGCAGCATTCCAAAAATAGCCTGAAAGCATACTTTTCCCTAAAACATGTACAATAGCCTTCTATATGGGCTTAGTTCAGTTCTAGTCGTATGCAGATATCTCTCCTGACTCCCCCAGACATGACTGCTCAGCTTGCCCAAGTGTTCATGTGTTTTTCCATGGGGCAAGAGAATTGGCAGCCAGATGATTATTTTCAACCAGAATATTGGCATCAGGGTTTTAATTTAAACTTACCGACCCTTCTCTCCCCCATGATCATCTTTGATGGTTGGTAGGCCCCATACACAATACATGATAGGCTAGCCCCACTGAAATCAGCAGGGTTCAGTGATCTTTAAACTAAGATACATTTTTGGCCTTTATTCTGCTTGTCTATCTCAGGGCTCGCTCACACTTGCGATGAAGCCGGATGAGTGCAATCCAATAAAACAATCGTATTGCACTCGGCTCAGTGTTCAGGTATGGGGCAGCTCACATCTGTGGTTATTTTCTCATGCCACTTTCTCCATCTCCTCAACACCTGTGCTGAGAGTCTCTCGTGTGAAAGGATCAGAGGAGCACCGAGCACTGACACTCGGCTCCCGCTCGCAGCAGAAGTGGAGCCAAGTGTCATTAGCATATCGCATCCAATGTCGTACGCTAATGTGACTCCCGCCGGTCAGATTCTTCACACATTGAAATATCAGAACCGCAAAAGCCTCTTGTCCATGTTTTCAGCAAATCTTGTAGATAACTGCCCAAAATTAAGAATTGTAAATTTTGGGCTGAAATCTGCAGATATGAGCTAAAGCACGTTTTGTAACTACCTTCGCTTACAAAGACATTGGCTTTCCCTCAGTTTAATTGCAGCACCTATTCTTTCAAAGTCAACAGGAAGTGCAGCCATGTTGGGTGTCACTTTGATCAGCTGTCAGTTTCTTAATTTTTTATTAATAGAAGCTAACACTTTTTTATCCTGCTCTAGCCTTCTAATATGACTTTTTTTATTTTAAAGTAATAAAACATAATATAATCATATACAATAAGAAAAAGGAAGGTAGGCACCGAAGTCCTCTTCTGCTGTGTTTGTATCAAACAGATGTCATAAAAATAAAACTTAAATAACATGTCCAATATAGAAAAAAATGTTAAGGCATGGCTGGCCTAAAAAAAAAAAAAAAAATAGTGAACCGTGGATACCAAAGCTACTGTAATGCCCTGCTCATGGGGTAAGCGACATAGCAAATCAGAAGAACTATACATTTCTTATTGGAGGTATTTGCTAATATTATTATTACACTTACTACATATTGGGGTAGATGTAGGAGCTGGGAATACCCCTTTACGCTTTATGGCAGCAGATCACAGCATCATTGGGTATAGGTTTATTGCATGAAATATCACCCAAAACAAAGGTCTCAGCCATTACTTGTAAGCACAGAATGCCTTTTACACAGGAGAAAAAATGAGAAGTACCGTAATATGTTGTGAATATTTTTTAACACCATATCAATCACTTCTTTATTTAGAGAAGTAGGTCGTATTCCTTATTCCTTGTAATTGCCGCCTTAAAAAGGGTGTACATCAGAATTACATTGAACACGCCTAGCTTTTTGTAATTCCACCTTGTTAAATGACTGGCAAGAATGTGAAAACTGTTTTTCTTTGAAAAATCAACATAAAACCTCACTATGGAATACTAGTGTAAAAAAAAAAAGACTTGTCAGCTCCCTGACATCTGTTTCATTATGTAGCCTTATAATAAATCATGGCTATAGGGACAAGAGCCATTAACAAGTCATTTTCAGGAGGAGCAGCACAATACACCATTTTAGGGCTGTTTCAGATGTCCATGATAATCGGTGGATCTTGGAATGTAATCCACGGGATGGATGCATATTTCCTGATCCAAGTGTGGCAGCTTCATAGAAATATATGAAGCTGTCAAGAGATTTGCGACCAGTCCATGCATTGTGATCCGACATCGACCGATTATCATGGACATTTGAAACGGCCCTTAAGAAAAGACATTTGCTAACAAATGCAACTGCCTGTCTGTTGTACCTGCCACCGATTATTGACTGTTACAGATTCTGCTGCTCCCTATCAACAGACCAGAAGTTTCTCTACCTGTTGACAGGGCGGGACTAGTTATGTCATGTTGATTGACAGCCATCTTCCCCAGTTAGGCAGTGGAGACTCGGCTGTCAATCAGCATGATGCCAGTAGTCCCACCCTGTCAACAGGAAAACAAACTGCAGTGTTTGGGCGTGCTCGGAGGTTTAGTTTGTGTCGCCGCAGCTGCATGATTTGCGGCTGCTAGACAGCCTGAATACATGTGGGGGATTTCCTAACAAACAGGCATTCCTCACATGTATTCAGGCTGTCTAGCAGCCACAAATCATGCAGCTGCGGCGACACAAATTAAATCTCCGAGCATGCCCAAAACACTCAGAGAACACTCAAGCGTGCTCGGAAAACTCGAGTAACGAGCACCCTCGTTCATCACTAAAAAAGACCTAAGAATACATCTAGATCTATTTTTGTTTCATCAGCTACAGCAAAGCCTTTAACTGTGTAGATCATCAGAAATTTGGGAATACCATGAAGGATATTGGTGTGCCAAACCATCGGATTAGCCTCATTAGTACCTTTTACATTGGCCAAGGAGCAACAGTCCGAACGGAACATGACGACACACCATGGTTCAAAGTAGAGTGAGGTGTCAGACAAGGCTGCATCCTAAATAATGAAGAGGAACAGCATCTCATCCGGGTGAAAAAACATATAGATGTTTATTTAGCCATGACAAAAATGCGACGTTTCGACCATCACATGGTCTTTTTCAAGGCTGCATCCTGTCACCATTTCTCTTCAATTTATACATAGAAGCTATTTTCAGCTTCCGAAAAAGAGGGAATCAAAATTGCTGGATAAATTGTGAACAATCTTAAATGCACAGACAATATAGAACATTGATAGCAACAAGCGTAGATGGAATAAAGGACTTACTACAGAGTGTCCAGATGGAAAGCTCGAACATGAGACGGCTTCTCAATACAAAGAAAACAAAAATATTGACTACTGTTATGTACAACTGGCATGCATTTGAGATGGACAGCGACGAACTAGAAGTTGTAAAGGAAGTCAACCTACTTGGATCAATGATCACTCAAGATGCTGCTTTGTTATCAGAAGTCAATAGGAGAATAACTATGGGCAAATCAACAATGAAGTCACTGAACAAGGTCTTCAAATCAAGGAACATTTCACTGACAATGAAGACACATTATTTTCTTTTCTGTGGAAACGTACAGATGCGAAACCTGAACAATAAGGAAACAAGAAGAATCAACGCCTTAGAGAAATGTGGTGCTAGAGAAGGATGTTATCAATACCATGGATGGCAAGAAGAATAAACATCAATTTTGAAACAAATCAAGCCAGACCTGTCACTCCAAGCAAGGATCACCAAGCTGCAACTTGCCTACTTTAGGCACATCGTAGAAAGAGAGCAATTACTGGAGAAGGACATCAAGGTCGGAAGAATAGAATGAACAAGACGAAGGAGACCAGCAACCCAGTGGATTGATACTATCAAAATAACGGTGGAAAAGACCCTGGTGAACCTATCTAGGCGTGCATAAGATTGAGCTTCCTACAAATCGTTCCTCCATCAAGTCACCATGACTAGAAATTGAGCCTAAGGTCAGAAAAAAAAAATCACACCAAAAAATAAGTTTAATATCGAGATCATACTTTCTGTTGTTTTCTAGCTGTATGAGCATAGGCAACAATAGACTGGCTCTGATTCATTGATTTTGACAGGAGAGCTAGACATATGGAGAAAGCAGAAAAATCCAGCTCACAGATAAATCCAAAAAGTGCATTTTATTTTCCAAGGTACATGAAGCCAAGATTAAAATTGCGTGTTCACAAAAAAGAGAGAAGATGCCTGTATTCTCTTTTTGTGAGCACACAATTTTAATCTTTGCTTCATGTACCATGGAAAATAAAATGCACATTTTTGGATTTCACCTATGAGCGGGATTTTTCTGCTTTCTCCATTGGATGTTCCACCCTGCCCAGGTGCTATCCGTGCTCCAGAAGTGTGGAATCGCAGGTGGTGAGCTGGATTTTTCTTGATATGTACAAAAAAAAATTATTTTTTTCTCTTTCTTACACATTACATAGTAACATAGTTATTAAGGTTGAAGGAAGACTTAAGTCCATCTAGTTCAACCCATATCCTATCCTAACCTGCCCTAACATGTTGATCCAGAGGAAGGCAAGAAAAAACCCATGTGGCAAACACAAAGCTTCAAATTGGGGAAAAAAATTCCTTCCCGACTCCACATAAGGCAATCAGACTAGCTCCCTGGATCAACGCAGTATTAAGGAAACTAGTGTATATACCCTGTAATATTATACTTTTCAAGAAAGCCATCCAGTCCCTTCTTAAATTTTATTAGGGAATCACTCATTACAACATCATATGGCAGAAAGTTCCATAGTCTCACTGCTCTTACAGTAAAGAATCTGCGTCTGTGAGTATGCATAAACCTTCTTTCCTCCAGACGTAGAGGATGCCCCCTTGTCCCCGTCACAGGTCTAAGAGTAAAAAGATCATTAGAAAGGTCTTTGTATTGTCCCCGCATATATTTATACATTGTAATAAGATCTCCCCTAAGCCTTTGATTTTCCAAACTAAATAACCCCAGGTGTAATAACCTGTCTTGGTATTGCAGACCCCCTAGTTCCCTAATAACCTTGGTCGCTCTTCTCTGCACCCGCTCCAGTTCAGCTATGTCTCTCTTATACACCGGAGACCAGAACTGTACACAGTATTCTAAGTGTGGTCGCACTAGTGACTTATATAGAGGTAAAATTATGCTCTCCTCATGAGCATCTATGCCTCTTTTAATGCATCCCATTATTTTGCCTTTGCAGCAGCTGCCTGACACTGGCCACTAAATGTGAGTTTGTCGTCCACCCATACACCCAGGTCTTTTTCAGTGACCGTTTTTCCCAGTGTTTTACAATTAAGCACATAATTATACATCTTGTTTGTTCTACCCAAGTGCATGACCTTACATTTATCCCCATTAAAGCTCATTTGCCATTTATCAGCCCAAGCTTCTAGTTTACATAAATCCTCCTGTAATATAAAATTGTCCTCCTCTGTATTGATTACCCTGCAGAGTTTAGTGTCATCTGCAAATATTGAAATTCTACTCTCTATGCCCCCTACAAGGTCATTAATAAATTGGAACATTGGAACTGTTTATGTATATACATTGCCATACCTGGTGATACATCTTGTATTAGATTGTCTTTAACTATTGTCTGTGTTTTTTTTTTTGTTTTTTTTTATGTATGAAATTTTATTGTGATTATACACCATGTGTGTTGTAATTTGATTGGTGGGTGGTAGTATATATCTCCCATTATGTTCACCCCAAAGCAGCTTGAAAAAGAACATCTTGTTCGATACGCGTTGCTGTGTCTTTCCGCTATGATGGGGCATGTCCGTTTATCCTTGTTCCTATGCCTTGAATAAAAAAAAATGTTATATTTGGAAGCTGGAAACTTTTTTCATTACTGATTTACTCGACTTGTGGCTTCACGAAATATCCGAGCTTCCATGCACCACTACTAGCCAAGAAAGCAGGTGAGCTGGTTACCTTTATTTTTTGCACAATAGGGCGTCACTGTCGGTGTAATGCCAGCATGACATTGGCAATGACACCCCATCAACAGAGCGGCGGAAGAGAAGGCACATGATTTGATGTCACCGGAAGTAGAAAAATCATCGGTATGATGGGTCTGTGACTGCTGTAAGCCGCAACAAGTCAGAATCAGAATAGGAAGGTAGCTAGTAGATACCTGCCTATTCTGCCCTGCTGGTGAGAAAACCCCAGTGTTACAAAAACTCATTTAGTATGAAGTTCAACAAACAAGTATATGTGCGGGCCTTTGGACAAATGATATGGCTATGCAGTTACATTGTGTAATGGCTTTTATTGTACCCAAGTGACTTTCTTAGAAGTCACAGTCCATTTCAAATAGCTCCTTCTATACTTATCTCAGATACTGTCTTCCTTGGAATATTGTCTTAAGCCCCCGTTACACACTGCGATATCGCTAGCAATATCGCTGTAAAGTCACTGATTTTGTGACGTTGCAGCGATACTGCTAGCGATATCGCTGCATGTGATACTTACCTCCGACCGGCTCCCCCGCTGATTATCGCTGATCGCGCGAGAAGCTCCTGGACCATTCCTCGTCGGTCACTTCCTGCGGCGCTTCCTGTGGCGCCGACGAGCGACGCATGGAGCCGGGCGGGAGGACGCAGGATCGCCGCGTCTGACAGGTAAGTAGCGATCCCCGTCCCCAGCGATGTCGCCGGTGAGATCTGCCTGTGTGGCAGTTCACTAGCGACCACCTAGCGATGCACCAGCGATCCTGACCGCGTCATATCGCTGGTCGGGATCGCTGGTGCATCGCTAGGTGTAACGGTACCCTTACACACCAACAGATCTGCCTCTAAGGACTTAGAAATTACCAGATGCATGATATCAGAGGGAAGTTCCCATCTTTTAATGTGTTGACATATTTACTATTGTTTTGGGAAAATATCTGGTAATCCAGTCAAATCCCCACTAGAGTCATTGCTTCACCTAGATATATGCCATCACATTTTCTTATGAGAAAACCCTAATATGTATTAGAGCTGTTGGCTGCAGAACGGAAAAGCACATTTAATTTCAAAGGAACAGCAATGAGAAAATGAGATTAATATGATGCAATACATTTCAAGTTCAAATGAATTTGGGGATTTAGATGATATTTTAATACATTGGTATGAGTCATGTGACACCAGTGCATAGAGAAAATTTAAATTAGGCTTTTATGGTTATTATTTGGAGATCGGTTCAGATTATAAAAAGGAAAAAATACCAGACTACTCAATGTTAATATTTTCCTATAAATCCACCCTCTCAGGCCATATGGCAATAGAAAAGGACTACCTTGTTGACCGTTAACAATTTTCTTTGTTTCGCCATCTTCGCTTAGGGCAGTGAAAGTCAGTAAGCCAACGTCCCAAGCTGCTTTTCTATACGCTCATGCCAACAATGTCATAAATGGCTCACATATACTAATTAGTAATGACTGCAGCAAAATGATAAATTGATCAAAACAGATTGTTTTATTAATACAATTTCTAAACTCTTTTAAATTTCTAATAAAATACAAGTCCAACAAGCGAATGCATTTCATAAATTCTGTATTTTGAAGTCAGTACATTACAGCCACAATTGTCAAAAACTGACCCTGACTCCACTGCCTTGGCCATGTCATATATGTCCTGTCCATTTATCTTTTCTGACAAAACTGATCCTGTTATTTTCTGTTGTGTCTCCATCAGAAACCATATTCCATTGACTTCTCCTTGAGATGAGTTTCTAGAATCTTTCTGCTGTGGGTGGTGGAGCATTAAATGGGTTGTCCTGTTTCAAAATTTATTAGTCCCTATGTTTGCAGACTCATAAAAAAAAACAAATGGAGCTGTTAGGCCATGTGCACACGCTGCGGATTCACCCACGGATTTGTATCTGCGGATCCGCAGGTAAAATGACCTGCGGTTTGACACCTGGACAATGGAATAGGTGGCAAACCGCAGCGCAATCCGCAGAAAGAATTGACATGTCAATTCTTTCTGCGGATTCAAAACCGCAGCTTTTCCGCAGTTGAAAAACTGCAGCATGTGCACTGCGGATTGTAAATCCCATAGACTTACATTGTACTGTACACTGTCTGCAGAACTGCTGCAGATCCGCAGGGCCAAATCCGCAGTGGATCCGCAGCAGAATCCGCAGCGTGTGCACATAGCCTTACCTCATTCTGCCTCATCTCTCAGCTGCTCATCTGATCTTTGTTAATCGGTTCAGCAATTGCCTACAGAACTTGTAATCGCTGCAGCCAATCACTGGCTTCAGTGGCTCGTGCAATTTACAATAAAACTTTAAGGGGTGTTATCATCTGAGATACGAATAGCATAATGAAAGTACATGGTGATCCAAAATATGGACTCACAATAAAATATTAATATTTGGCAATCTTTGCTGTTGCTAAGGGAACACTTTAATTTTTTTTTCTGATCTGGAAAATACATATTACCAGACACCGTCAAGCTTGTCTGTAAATGGATGGTTGGGGACCACACATAGTGGCATTGCAGGCCACATAATTTGGCATACACATTTAAGGCACAAATATGTATACAATAATGTGATACAATGCCACCATATGAATAGCACCTAGTCATGTCATAATTTTGATGTGACGAGGGTGTCACGTCCCCCTGGAAGACCCAGAGTTAGATGGTCATGTCTTTCAATGAATCGCAAGTCTTCTTTAGCGATTATGTGATTTGTGTCCCATATTAAATGGATTTAGTTTCCTCTGTTGCTGAAGAGGTTAACAACTTTTTATGCTGGTCAGAAACATGCAGCTCCATTTCAGCTGTTTCTGATAAGATCATTACCTCTTCCTAGAAAAACTGGCCAGACCTTCTTGTCCCTGCTGGTGAAAGATTCGTCTTCCTGTGCTGAGTGCTAAAGCTAAGTGGTTGTAGTAGTGATCTGTAGTTTACTGTAGTACGTGTGAGTTTATCTCCTGGTCCCTATTCTCATTTAGTTTATTCCTCCCTGTCCCTATCTTCCTTCCTATTGTTGGTTAGTGCTTTTGTATGATAGAGATTTTCTGTTATCCCTGTTTTGTCTGTATCTTGTTTACCATACATTTCTGTCCCATGCCTCATGGGGTAGGGGAGGATACAGATCAGGGTTTAACAGGAGCATAGTAAGGTCAGAGACTCGGGCCTCTCTACCTTCAAGAGTGCCCCAGGGACAGGGATAGTTAGGGTTCCGGTTCTAGAGACAATTTGAGGCCAACCTTCTTTACCAAAGACCGTCACAGCGTGATAGTTGTATTAACACATATATGCTGTATTTTCTCTACGGTATAGTGTACAATAATACACCTGTATGTTTCTAGACTAAAGGGCTCAAGTCACCTGCTAGGTAAACACAGACTAAGCCTTTCTGTATTCTTTCCATATACAGTTGTGGCCAAAAGTATTGACACCCCTGCAATTCTGTCAGATAATACTCAGTTTCTTCCTGAAAATGATTGCAAACACAAATTCTTTGGTATTATTATCTTCATTTAATTTGTCTTAAATGAAAAAACACAAAAGAGAATGAAGCAAAAAGCAAAACATTGATCATTTCACACAAAACTCCAAAAATGGGCCAGACATAAGTATTGGCACCCTCAGCCTAATACTTGGTTGCACAACCTTTAGCCAAAATAACTGCGACCAACCGCTTCCGGTAACCATCAATGAGTTTCTTACAATGCTCTGCTGGAATTTTAGACCATTCTTCTTTGGCAAACTGCTCCAGGTCCCTGATATTTGAAGGGTGCCTTCTCCAAACTGCCATTTTTAGATCTCTCCACAGGTCTTCTATGGGATTCAGGTCTGGACTCATTGCTGGCCACCTTAGAAGTCTCCAGTGCTTTCTCTCAAACCATTTTCTAGTGCTTTTTGAAGTGTGTTTTGGGTCATTGTCCTGCTGGAAGACCGATGACCTCTGAGGGAGACCCAGCTTTCTCACACTGGGCCCTACATTATGCTGCAAAATTTGTTGGTAATCTTCAGACTTCATAATGCCATGCACATGGTCAAGCAGTCCAGTGCCAGAGGCAGCAAAGCAACCCCAAAACATCAGGGAACCTCCGCCATGTTTGACTGTAGGGACCGTGTTCTTTTCTTTGAATGCCTCTTTTTTTCTCCTGTAAACTCTATGTTGATGCCTTTGCCCAAAAAACTCTACTTTGGTCTCATCTGACCAGAGACCATTCTTCCAAAACGCTTTTAGGCTTTTTCAGGTAAGTTTTGGCAAACTCCAGCGTGGCTTTTTTATGTCTCGGGGTAAGAAGTGGGGTCTTCCTGGGTCTCCTACCATACAGTCCCTTTTCATTCAGACGCCGACGGATAGTACGGGTTGACACTGTT
The DNA here is from genome assembly GCF_039654945.1 of Dendrobates tinctorius. Classification (NCBI taxonomy): domain Eukaryota; kingdom Metazoa; phylum Chordata; class Amphibia; order Anura; family Dendrobatidae; genus Dendrobates; species Dendrobates tinctorius. The sequence goes on along the minus strand of NW_027361750.1, from coordinate 23,765,313 downwards.
GTACCCTCGGACTGCAGGGCAGCTTGAACTTATTTGGATGTTAGTCGAGGTTCTTTATGCAACATCCGCACAATCTTTCATTGAAATCTCTTGTCAATTTTTCTTTTCCGTCCACATCTAGGGAGGTTAGCCACAGTGCCATGGGCTTTAAACTTCTTGATGACACTGCGCACGGTAGACACAGGAACATTCAGGTCTTTGGAGATGGACTTGTAGCCTTGAGATTGCTCATGCTTCCTCACAATTTGGTTTCTCAAGTCCTCAGACAGTTCTTTGGTCTTCTTTTCTCCATGCTCAATGTGGTACACACAAGGACACAGGACAGAGGTTGAGTCAACTTTAATCCATGTCAACTGGCTGCAAGTGTGATTTAGTTATTGCCAACACCTGTTAGTTGCCACAGGTAAGTTACAGGTGCTGTTAATTACACAAATTAGAGAAGCATCACATGATTTTTCGAACAGTGCCAATACTTTTGTCCTTCTCTTTTTTATGTTTGGTGTGGAACTATATCCAATTTGGCTTTAGGACAATTCTTTTTGTGTTTTTTCATTTAAGACAAATTAAATGAAGATAATAATACCAAAGAATTTGTGTTTGCAATCATTTTCAGGAAGAAACTGAATATTATCTGACAGAATTGCAGGGGTGTCAATACTTTTGGCCACAACTGTATATTTGCTTTAATGTTTCAAGAGACCCATCAATTACCTTGCCCAGATTGCTTCAGAAGTCAGCCCTGGCGCAAGTACAGAGTATGCAAGGTGGATTAAACTGATTATATGTTTTTATTATAGGGTAGCGATTTTGCTAATAGAACTGCTTGCATATAAGAATCATCATTGTCATCTGTGTGGATGGTTGTCCTAATAACATGTCACCCTTGTCCTAGGTGGCGTCCCTCGCTGGCCCTGGCGGACAAGTTGAAATAGAGCAAAATTTCCTAAACAAGAAGTTGAAGACTATGACTGTCTATTTTGGAGAATTAATTCGAAAATGATGAATGCAAATGTCTCTGGGAAGCCCAGTTCTGGCCTGATGTACCACAGAGTAGGGTTGGTTTTTTTTTTTTTAAGGTCTGCATAAAAGCGGTTTATAAAAATTGGTTTTAATATTTTATTTTAAAATAATGTTATCACCCTGAGACATTTAACTAGCCGATCACCAAAACTGTCGCAGGATGCTGTTCTGGGAGTAAATTACTTGTTGAGATTGTAGTATGAAGTATATTGCATGCTTTCAGTCAAAATCTCATCTTCCACCGTTTAGAAACTGTGACTTTTCCAGCTGCACACTGTTGGGTGTGCCCATAGCCATCCTGTAGCTCTGTGCACAAGCCTCAGGAATAGGCTTCCACTGTATGGACATGTGTAAATAGGCGGCATAGTACATCTAGACTTGCTCACATCCCTGCTTCTGGCTAAGGCAGCTAAAACATGGATGCCTTCTTTGCGAAACAGTGTCACTTTTGACCTTAGGTTGTGTGTCTGTTCAATCGGCCAAAACACATGCAGTGATTACCTAACGAATAGGCACAATCCTGATTGCGAGGAGTCAAACATATATTTCTAGCACGCTGAAGACACTCGGTTAGCACAGGAGCAGGTTCAGATAACGCCTTATCCCAGGACGTTCGCTCATCACTTGAGTTTATCTCATCTCAGTCAGCCCCTTTGAAGAATTTATTTTGCAAAGCAACAACATTTACATTATAATAAATGGGCCATCATTAATAAGAGGACTGATTTAGATATTATTCCAAAGAAATATTGTGTTAATTTTGATAAAAGCTCAAATAAAAGATCCATTCAACTGCAGTCAAAAGTCTGAAGGACGCATCCCCCCAACCTGTGATTACCAGCCATCAGCAGCGCAGAGCTGGGCTTGTGAATAAAGTGGGCTCACAAGTAATTTATGACAGATTGACTTTTAAAGGAATCAGCCACCAGGTTTTTGCCACCTACTATGAGAACAGCATGTTGTTGAGACAGAAATCTTGATTCCAGTCATGTATCACTGGGATGCTTAGTGATTTTATCAATAGAGAACTACTAAACCCGCAGCCATGTAGTCCAATCTCACCTCCACCACTGACTGACAGCTTTCTACCAATCACAGTGTGCACAGAAAACTACTAATCAATGGTGGGGACAGGGATATACAGAGCTGAGCATTCAGAGAACTGCTAGATCTGCAGCAGAGAAAACGGTATCAAAACTGCAGAAACAAGTAAAGTAACTGATACATCACTGGAATCAGGGTCTCTGTCCCTACATCATGCGCCTCTCAAAACCTGGTGACCAATTTCTATTGGCATTTCACTGGTACATTTTCAGTAAATGGTAACATCTAGTTTGCTTTCCTGTATGTTTTTATTATTTAGTATTTTTTTTCTTACTATATTATACATGTGACTCTGTTTGATGATGGATAAGCTTTATCTTACAACTATGGTGTTTTCATTTTGTAAAAAATATTTTGATATGTTGAAAAGTAAAAGTTTTACAAATAAATGGTTATATTGCATACGTGTGTAGTCATTCTTCTCATGTTACGCTATTATACTATTGCAGATTTTTGCTATTTTTTCTGCAATATTCATATCTGATAAGTGTGTTATTGGTCTTTAAAATTGAGGAAAAAGAAAGAGCACAACAAAAAGGACAGGAGATCCAGTAAGCACCTCATCCACAGTTATCCGAAGGGGACAAGCCATACGAATCCAAGATAAATAGAATAATAGCAATGGGGATTGTATTATTCTAACTTACGGTAACTTTTATTGTTTTGATTTTTGTAATTGTAGTTTTTATTAAGGTTTAATAAACATCAAGAACCCAGTGAAATTACACAGCGTATGAGACTGATTAATACAAATATAAGGCTGATAAGGAACATTGGCAATAGACCTATAGATGTCTACTTGGTGTTCACGAATCGGTTTCAGTCACGGGGGTTTCGCTGGCGCGGATTCAGACCCTGACTGACAGTGGCTCTGTATTGGGACCGGCTGTCAGTTTGTGTCGGGGGCCAGACTGAACCAACGCCACCCCCATGACAGAAACTGTGGAAGGCTGCCAGGGGGAAATAAAATTAATTTTATCCCCGCAGTGTTCAGCTACCTGCGGGTGCTGGGAAGGTTAATAACGCTATTACCCCTCAGATCAATCCCATATGTGCAGGTTAATAGCGTTTTTTCTGGTGACAGGTTCCCTTAAATTCCCTCCATGGGGTGATAACTAGGGTGCTCTTTGCTGGCTTCCACATCACAACTACTGAGAACAATCAGCATAAGGCTATGTGCCCACGTTGCGTGTTAAAACGCACACTGAAAACCGGACTCCTTCCCAGAAATCGCGCGTTTTTTTCCGCGCGATTTCATCGCGATTTTCTCAAGCACTTTGCAAGCGATTTGAAGCATCGCTTGGAAAGTGATTGACAGGTTGGTCACACTCGTCAAACATAGTGTTTGACAAGTGTGAGCAGCTTTTTACTATTGAGGCCGCCTATGCGGCATCAATAGTAAAAGATAAAATGTAAAAAATGATAAAAAAATAAAAAATCGGGGTATATTTAACTTCCGACGTCCCGGGCCTCAGCGTTCCCAGTAATGCCTTGCGAGACCTGTGATGACGTTGGTCTCGCGTTACCATAGCGATCTCGCGAGACCACGTCATCACAGGACCTTGCCGCAAAGCATTACTGGGAACGCTTAGGCCGGGAATGCAGCGCGGGACGTCTGAAGGTAAATATACCCCGATTTTTTTCTTTTTTTTTCTTTTTTTTACAGGGGTATGGTACCCAGGGCCTGGAGGACAGTCTCCTCTCCTCCACACCGTGGGTACCAACCGCACATGAGATGCTTAACTTCCCGCATGGTGGGCATAGCCACATGCGGGAAGTAAGCGATTCTCATGCATTCCTATGGGTGCGGAATCGCGGCAATTCTTTGCGATTCCGCACAAAAGAATGATCATGCTGCGATTTTTTCCGCGATGCGATTCCGCTGCGGAAAAAAGCGCAGCATTAGCACAGCATGTGCGGAATGCCATAGGAATGCATGGGGGGGGTTTCCTGTACACGATTTTTAATCATTTTCGCGGCAAAAACGCTTAAAAATCGCATCGTGGGCACACAGCCTAACACTGTCTTGTCGCTGACTGCTACATTGTGCAGGATGACATGGTCATTTTTATAGACCTTTTGATAAAATAGATAAATAGGCATTTCAGCAGGAAGTGCAGATAAATTACTAATGGACTCTGACCTGAAAAATTCTAATCTTTTTGACATTGGTTTTTCTACAGAAAGTGCTGGGTAATGGCCGAGTAATAGAAAGCTACCTCCACAAATACACCTGATCTAATGCTATATCACCAGTCGTGTCTTTATCTGGTAATTATGTGTATATTCAATTTGTCTTCTTTGTATGAAGCTTTACGTGCAAATCACTTAGTGATGCAATGTGCATCGCTAACACATTTTTTAAATTAAAAACGGTATAATAATGTGCAGAAAGCATTTTATATAGTGTGGCATGGCGACTTGTCATGTGATTGATGTATGTGTCACAGAGGTGGGTGGCCCTGTGATGGAAGTCTGGGCGTGTTTTGCTCAGCAGATGTATTGCTGAGGGTTTTTGCTATACATTGGGAGGCTTCCAGGTGACTTGGAGAGATGGGTGGGTCCAGTCACCTACATACCCACCCAAGGAGGTGTCTGAATACCCAAGATGAAGCCTGTATGTGATTGTGTGTTTGAGGTACGTGGGAGTGGCTAGGGCTATGTAATGGAGGTGTGTTTGGCACATGTGAACGAGTGCTGGTTAGTCTGAGCCAGAGCAAGGAGACCTGTGAGATACCTCTGGAGTGGACGGTCTGATAACCGTGAGTGATACTGACCGGGGTCAGTGAGACGTTTGTGGGATACCTCTGAGGATAAGAGGCATCCGGGAACCTGTGGCCGACACCAACAGGTAACAGACAGGGATCCGTGTTATACTGACCAGGGTCAGAGAGTGAGAGACTGTGTTTATGCTACTTACTAATAAACCCATTGGACTTGTTTTTAACCCTGAGTGTCCCAGCGTATGCCTCAACGACCAGCAAAGTGAGTAATCCCCGTCCACTCATAGTGTGGAACATTACAATTGGTGCTAGACTGCGGGCATACAGGGCATACAGTCCAGGTGATTGCTGTATCTCGGCAGGGTCACATAGATTTTTTTTTTTTTCTTTTTCAAGTCGGCTTGCTGTAGCTCGGCGGGGCCACGAAGACAAAGTGTGACTGTAACTCAGCGGGGTTACGAAGTTTTGCTGTGGATCGGCGGGTCCTTGAGGTCTGAGGTGCAGAGCCTTGCGGAGAGGAGCTGCAGTTGCAACAATTGGTTCTGCAGCAGCAGGAGGTGCAGTTGCAGCAGCAGGAGCTGCAGTTGCAGCAGCTGCTGTGATCAGCAGCCGGAGGTGCTGGTGAGGTATCATTAGAGGACAGTGAGAACCAGGTCACACAAACTCTTAAAGGGCCAGTACAAGCCAAGAAAGACCGAAGTGTACTGTTGGGGAAGATAGACTGCTGTGCACAGGCGGTGAGGGGCCTGTAGAGGGACATGGGAGGTCCACAGTGTGCACCTCAAGGAGGGATGGTGGCCAAAAAAGGGGTGGAGTCCCAAACATGGGTGGTGACCCAAAAGGGTGGAGTCCTGAAAGGGGGCAGATTTCCAAAAGGGGATAGTTGCCCTAAAAGGGGCGGCACCGGTTACCTCAGTGGACATGTCTGGGGAACAGCGGTGTTTGTGTCTTACTTATACAAAGTGTGGCTTAGACTTCCCATTTGATGACAGGCCGCAGGTGTGTACCGTGATGATGCGTCGGGAAGGAGTCTCTGGACGGCTGGACTCAGAGTCAAGTGACTGACGGGAACTCCTCTCGTTCTCTTGTCTGGCCGAGAAAAAGGTCAAGGTTCGCTGCATCCATGGGGTCACTGGTAGACTATACTGTGGACAGAGTGATGATTGATATGTCGAGTGCCAAGATGGCGGTATAACACCAAACTTATACCCCTTTGAGAGGGGTTGGGACTTTGTGTTCTTTGAAGATCTATGGGAAGTTGATGTAGTGTGGGGTTGCTCAGAGGAGAGACGGAATGATCGTATGGAAGCCCCACTACAGCAGGAGGCTGTGGGGGTTCCTGTTAATAGGATGTATAAGGAGGAGGAGGTAACGCCACCTAAATGCGATAGTCCAGAGTTCAGGGTGACCGGAAGAAAGTGTGGGTCTGACCAACTCAGGGACTTAGCTGGGGTGACCAAAAGTGTGAGCGTGGGAAGCGGTGGGGCTCCAGGAAAAGGGTACGACACCTGTTTAAGTGGGGACTTGCTGTTCCAGGATGACAGGGTGAGTGGGGGTGACTCCAATTCAGACTGTGACTCGAAAGCAAGGGAAAGAGTATGCAGTAAGGGGGAGCTGAGTAAAAATGGCAGATCTTCCCCTCGTCGCCAGGACGGCGGAAAGGTAGGACAGACTACACCCTCTCAGAAGAAGGATGAAGAAGGGACAAGGTCAGGTGCAGATCAGGTTATTGTCCTTAATAAGGAGGTCACTTTATCTCTGACAAACCCCAGCACAGTGGTAGTTGGCAATGGGCTGGTGTTAACACAGACCTGTAACAGACCTGCATCTGTGATGCCAGGAAAGGGTGAAATGGCTCCCTATGGTGAAGGCCCCATAGTATCTGAGGTCGAAGATGAAGGAACAGGTGGAACTCTCAAGAGGCAGAGTATGGGTGGGCAAGACGGCCCATCTGAAAACATAATCAAAGAAGTTATGACGTGACACGTGTTGGCCAAAAGAGCAGGATCACGCAATAGAGATGCTTAAAGAGACTGTAAAAGAGCATGTCGAACAAGAAAGCGTCCTAAGACAAGCAGCTGAGCACCGAGTGGATGAGCTGGAGAAGGAAGTCTCTGAGCTCAGAGGTCACCTGTTAATGTGTCAAACCGAGAACAAGGCCATATTGAAAGATATGGAAGTACTAAGCGAGACCCAAGAGAAGCGTCAGCAGGAGCTTCTCCAGAGAGAGGATGAGCGTCGCTGTCTGGCAGAGGAGCGGGATAAAGTTCTCTGAGAGCTCAAGATAGAGAAGGAGGCTAATGCCCAGTTCCAGAAATACACGGATGATTGGGAAATCGAACTGTCGCGTTCTCTCGGTCTGATCGCCATGAAGGAGGGTGAGTTGGAGAGGCTGACCAAAGAAGGGGCCTCCACGGAGGAAGAAAGCCAGCAGGGGTAGTGCCATGGAGATGGCCACACAAGGGACGTTGATGTCTTGGAAAACTGCGCTGACGCTCAGGACGAGGCGGTCCAACAGTATGGCCAAGAAGGTGAGACTTTGCTTTTCAAGTGTATAATAGAGGTACCTGAAGACATGCGAGAAGCGTGTGCCAGTGAGGATGTGCATGAGGCCTTTAGAAAGGCGGTAGAAGCATGTAGTATGAACTGGGCACAAAAGACGATGCAGTTGGTCATACTGTCGACTAAGGAAGTCACAGTGAAGCGGGTGGCTATCTTGAGGGACATGCACCTACAATGCCTCCGCATGAAGCAGATGATCCTGTTGAGAAATAAAGCCGCTCAATGTCTGGAGCAGGTGAGGAAAGCATAAAGTCGGCTGGGCTTTGTGGAGGACATCATTCAAGTGCCCAAAGGTCTGGTGAGGAAAATCATTGGAAGACTTGGGAAAGTAATGCAGGAGATGGTTAATAGGCCCGGTGTGATGAGAGTGAGGATTCCAGCTGATGACGAAGCCCAGGTCGTGGGTGAAGATTGGATGGTTCCATTCCTCGTTGTCTGATCCATGGAGAGCCTTGGGAATATCCAGATGCTCCTGGAGTATCGCGTGTCATATCTGAAAGAGGTAGAGCAGCTAAGACTTGAGAGGGAGCAGATCAATAGAGAGCTGCGGGAAATGGGAAGAAGATGGCTGCCACCTTCAACTTACGGTATAAAGAGACAAAGAGGTTCTCTAAAGACTGGAAGTCCTCAAGCTGAAGCTAACAGAGGACATAGAGATAAATGGAAGGACTGTTCTCCAGGCAATAAAGACCATAGGAGAATTGGCCAGCAGAGACATAACAGAAGGTAGCCTGACAGAAGAGAAGTAGTGATGCCTCAGCTCAGGGCTGAGTGACCTAGGGGGCAGACCCTGTGATGGACGTGTTGAAAAAGTGTCAGACCAGACAAATGGTATGGATGCAAGAGAATTGCGACGCCGGATTGACCGCCAGGGGTGCGGGTGGTCTGACAAGGGGTCATCTCTATCAAAAGACTTGACAGATGATGGGTATCTACAAAGGGATCAGTAGCAGGGCCCGACTTTGATAGACAGTTTGACTGGCAGAGACGACCCAGAAGGATCTCTGGTCGGGTAATAGAAAGTGCCACGGCTTTAGATATAGGAGGGGGAATATGTGGCATGGCGACTGGTCATGTGACTGATGGGCGGTATGTATCACAGAGGTGGGTGGCCTTGGGATGGAAGTCTGGGTGTGTTTTGCTCAGCAGATCTACTGTAGAGGGTTTTTGCTATACATTGGGAGGCTTCCAGGTGACTTGGAGAGATTGGTGTGTCCAGTCACCTACATATGCACCCAAGGAGGTGTGTCTGAATACCCAAGATGAAGCCTGTATGTGATTGTATGTTTGAGGACCTGTGGTGATGTCACGATCACCTGACAAGCCATGTGATAGGTACCTGGGAGTGGTTAGGGCTATGTAATGGAGGTGTGTTTGGCACATGGGAGCGAGTGCCGGCTAGTCTGAACCAGAGCAAGGAGGCCTGTTAGATACCTCTAGAGTGGATGGTCTGATAACTGTGAGTTATACTGACCGGGGTCATTGAGAGACGTTTGAGGGATACCTCTGAGGATAAGAGGCATCCGGGAACCTGTGTGGCCGACACCAACAGGTAACGGACAAGGATCCGTGTTATACTGACCGGGGTCAGAGAGTGAGAGACTGTGTTTATCCTACTTACTAATAAACCCATTGGACTTGTTTTTAACCCTGAGTGTCCCAGCGTATGCCTCAACGACCAGCAAAGTGAGTAATCCCCGTCCACACATAGTGTGGAACGTTACATTAGTTAGATCGTACCTGCTCATTTAGTCATAATAATTTTTATTTGTATAGCGCCAACATATTCCGCAGCACTTTACTTCATTTTATTCAGTCACTGTTGGCACCGCCCACGTTGCATGAGTAACAACGCACCGAGGACAGTTTACATGCTAAAAAGGACATGACAGGTTCTCTTTAATGACGTATCGCCCGTGGTGTCACATCTATTACAATTTACTTTAAGAAATATGTTTGGAATGGATACAAATATGTGAACAATACAGAAGAGTCACTTGATCATTTCACCTGGAATTTACCATATTTTCTATTTCCTTGTTGAGTATAGCATTAATGTATGTTTCTCAAGAAGCAGAAAGTACAGCTTGGTGTAAATGTTTTGAAGAACACAGCTTTGGTCCTCTACAACAAAAGAACGGGACTATCTGCTGGCTAATGTCCTTTCTCCATCTGAAACTGAATCTTTATGAAACTAAACTTCTTTTCTACTATCGTACCTAAACCTGATATTTCCATGTATGGCACCACCACAGCTCCCATGCAGCATGCTCAGTCTTGCAATTATATTTGATTCATATAGTTTCTTCATATCTGAAGTCAGTCGCATGATCATGTTACCTGCAACTCCAAAACCTTCTCTAGAATCATCTTTTATTAGCAAATTTATCTTCCTTTCACTAAACTCTCCCCTTTCAAGTCTGTCTCAGGCCTATGTCAGTCATTGCACTGTGTCTTTTCGCTCTTCACTGATTTATTATATATGCGACTTAAACCATGGTGAAGTAAAAATGAACACAGTCCTTTGGGCAAAAGTAGGAAAACAAAACAAAGTAGTAACAAAACACATTCCTTGTGGTAGTGGGTATCCGCCCTCTCAGGGTTAGCAAAATAAACACTGTTCAGGATAGCATAAACACGAACACTTCTCTGGAGCTAGCCTCTCGAGACACACTGAATGCCTCAGGAGGCTGACTATTTAAACCCCAGACCACACCCTGGGGTGGAGATAAGGTAAACAACCTCCCACCCACTCTGGTTATCCACAAAAACCCAGCCCTTAAAAGCCAGATTAACCCTTCTCGACCAAGTTTGCTGAAGCAAACTTCTGGGTTTTAAATCACTGAAGCTAATACTTTAGTGAAACGTATCTCCTCCTCCAGCACTGTCACATATCCCCCCTCTTCCCAAAGACGTGGGGGGTTTTGAAACCTTTACTCACTAAGCAGGAAAGTCCGGACAAGGCATCTGTGTTACCATGTAGTTTCCCTGGCCTAAGCTCTACATGGAAACTGAAGTCCTGGAGCACCAGAAACCACCTAGTCACCTGGGCATTCTCACTGTTTCTTTCCCTCATCCATCTCAGGGGTGAATGGTCTTACACTAACCTGAATTTCCTTTCTACTAGGTAGTACCTCAGGGTGTCAATTGCCCATTTGATGGCCAAGCACTCATTTTTACACAATGGCATAGCTTTTCTCACAGGCAGAGAGTTTTCTGCTTAAGTATAGGATGAGATATTCCTTGTTTACTTCCTGGGACAACACGGCCCCCAACTCAACCTCTGAGGCACCAGACTGGACCACAAATTCCCTACTGAAGTCAGGTGTGATCAAGACCGACTGCTTTCACAGGGTGAGCTTCAACTTCTGTAACGCTGTCTCTGCTTCAGAGGACCATTTTGCCATTGACGTCTTTGCGCCCCTAAGAAGATCAGTCAGGGGGCGTCTATCATGGTGAAATTCGGGATAAATTGCCGATAGTTTCCCACAATTCCCAGCAATGCCCCAACTTGTTTCTTGGAGACCGGTTGTTAGAATTAGCCTCTAACTTATTCACTTACTGCCTGATGTTGACCATTCCAATTATATAGCCCACGTATTTGGCCACCTTTTTCGCCATGGCACACTTCTTTGGGTTTATGGTAAACCGTGCCTTCCTCAGCGCATCCATTACCGCCTGGACAGTTTTGTAGATGACTTCCTCAATACAGTCTAAAGATCACAATGTCATCCAGATAAGCTGAAACATACTTTTTTGTGTGAGACTAGGATCCAGTCCATGACCCTCTAGTAGGTAGCTGGGGAACGGCATCCTGGTGTATTAAAAGCACCTGTCCGGTGTAGAAAAAGTCGTCTTTTCCTTGACACTTGGTGACAGGAGAATTTGCTAGTACTCTTTTGTTAGTTTCAGGGGGTGGTGATATACCTGACTTGACCCTAGTCTCTCAATAAGCTCATTGACATGGTACATCGGATATCGGTCAATCTTGGACACCATGTTGAGCTTTCCATAGTCGATACAGAAATGCCACTTTCCATCTAGTTTCGGCACGAGAACAATGCCAGCCGCTCTATGACTCCTCAATGACGCCCAGGCTCCACATTCTCCTAACCTCCTTGCAGATCACCTCACAGTGGGCTTTGAGAATCCGATATTGCTTTTGGTTCACTCTCACATGCGGTTCTGTCAGGATTTCATGTTCCATAACCTGCGTGTACAACCTGTCAAATCTGAAAACAGGTCCTGGTTCCACAGAAGCTGCACTCAGCATTGTTGCTTCTGGGCCGTTGACCGTGTCTGCTTCTGTGACATCCTCGACCCTGGTTTCAGGATTGCCCTCAAGGCACATCGCTTCCACAGGTTCCATGTCTCACCATGGTTTGAGCAGTTTAATGTGGTACACCTGGTACAGCTTTGTTCCTTGTAGTTGACGTCACTCAACTTTTCGACCACCTTGTATGGTCCTTGCCACTTGGCCAGTCTCCAGGGCTAAACTGTCTCAGCCTTGCCGACTGATTGTAGACCCTTGCTTGGGCCTATTGTGCTTGAAGACTCTTCCTCACAATCACCATCACCTTCGTCATTCTGTCCTGCAACTGGGCCACATATTCCGTGACATTTCAGTGAGGTGTTACTTCCGCTTCCCAGGACTCCTTTGCAATGTCCAAAAGTCCCTGAGGGTGCATTCTGTATAAAAGCTTGAACAGTGAGAACCCCATAGAGGCTTGTAGGACTTCTCTAACGTAGAACAGTAGGAACGGTAGCAGGCAATCCCACTCTCGGCCATCCTTCTCCATGACCTTCAGCATAGATTTCAAGGTCTTGTTGAACCTCTTCACCAGGTCGTCCGCTTGCAGATGGTGCAGAGACATCTGGAGTTGGGTAATCTGGAAAGCCTTACACAACTCCCTCATCACTTTGGATATATATATATATATATATATATATACTCCTAGCGGAGGAGTTTCTCAATGGTACTGCCTCTGGGTACTGTGTTGCATAGTCCATTACCATCAGGATGTATTGGTGACCCTTAATGGACTTAACTAAGGGCCCAACAAGGTCCATGGCAATCTGGTAAATTGGGACTTCTATGATGAGCAAAGGCACTAGGGGACTGCGGACGTGGAATACGGGAGCAGATAACTAATAGGTAGGGCAGGATTGGTAGAAATTAACAATGTCCTGGAGACAACCAGGTCAGTAGAATTTCTTAAGGTCCCGCTCTTGAGTTTTTTGTTCTCTCAGATGCCCACCCAAGGCATGAGAATGGGTCAGATCTAATACCCTACACCTATAGGGACCCGGCACCAACCACTGCTCTCTCACTTCCTCTCGGTTTAGTGAGCTGATAAAGCAGCTCCTCATTTAAAGTAGAATATGGAAATCTGGTGTCAGCTCCTGGCTCTTGAGCAACCTCATTTATCACAGTCACATTAACAAAAGCCCCTTCCAATGTAATACCTTGCATTTGGGCAGTCCCAAAATTCCCCCCAGAAACCACCAACTCGAGATTCTCATCCTCATGTGTCACTGTCTCTTCGTCGCCAACAAAGACACACAAGGGGAACTCATCTGCCTCCGCTTGCAATGGGTATTCTTCATGGGTGTACCAGCTCCTGTCTGAGTTGGAGGGCACCCTCGCCTTTTCCTACAATTCCCATAACAGGCTAAAGTCCCACCCAAATATCACTGGGTGTAGCAGGTCTTTGACTACCCCAACCTCATGGGACTCAGTGCCACGGTTCGTTTTTATTGTGACTCTGGCAATGGGATAGTCCTTGGCGTCCCCTTGGATACAACAAACTCCCACCTGTTTCCCTGGAATCAACTGATGGGGGAGTGTGGCACTTACCAGGGGCACCAGCTCCCTTAGTCCAAGAGTCCTGACACCAGCACCCCATTTATTGTCACAAGACATGCCTGTAGCCCCTCACCGGACTTATAGTCTACACTGAAGGTGGGATAGGGATAGTATGAACACTGTCTCCCTAGGCTGCAGTCCATCTTTTCTGAGTACATAGGACATTGGGCGGCTATGTGTCCAGGGCCGTGACATCTCCAGCAGATCAAGTCCTTACCTGTGGCCTTTGGCAACCCCTTGGGACCTTGGACTCACCCCACCCCTTCCAGTGGTGGCTCTACTACCTCACGACCTAGGCCATCCAGGTCATTTGCATTTCAAGGGTCGCCTTGGGCAACCCAGGTCAGCACTGGCCTTAGAAGGGAGTGGGTAAACCTGTCCATTTTGCTTGACGTTGTTTGCTCTATTGTGGTCGCCTTCACCCAGGATATGCCGTGCCTCTTGTAGCAGTCACACATGTTCTCTGGCAACGCTGCCTGCACTTCTAACACCACCTGTGGTAGATCGGCTCACTGTCTTTAACATCTTCACTGGTTTATTATAACTCCGGCATAAACCATGGTGAAGTAAAAATAAACACTGCCCTTTGGGGAAAAACAGGAAAACCAAACAAAGTGGTAACACAAAGCACAGTCCTTGTGGTAGCGACGATCCTCCCTCTCAGGGTTAGAAAAAAAGGCACACGGTTCAGGTCAGCACAAACACTTCTCTGGAGTTAGCCTCTCGAGAGACACTGAACACTGAATGCCTCAGGAGGCCGATTATTTAAGCCCCAGACCACACTCTGAGGTGGAGTAAGGTGGATAATAAGATCTAAGACAATGATCTAAGACAAACCACCCACTCCCGTAATTTTTGTCATGCTGTTTTTCTCATGCTACAACAATTCTCTGGAATGCACTACCTGAGTCAAACTGCTTAATTCCCAGTGTCTACATGTTTAAGCTTCTAAAAACACATCATACTAGGCAGAGCTGTAGCTAGGGTTTTGGTTCGGGGGGGGGGGGGGGGCGAAACTTCTGAGTGGGCACCTAACCAGGTAACTTTGATTACAACTCGGTAATGCACCCTAGCAGTGGATGTAGGAGATGACTGTGCTGTTACTGAAAACAATCTCTATATAAAGACCAACATGGATATTATCGCCATATGGTCAGTGGTAAATACCAGTCCTACAAAACATATGTGATTACTGCACAGTTATAGTTGGTGCCTTATCGCTGACGTTCTTTCTGATGGAATCGTTCACTTTTCACCTCTTGTCCATCTGTCCAAGACCGACAATGACAACGTCTCCAGCCAGGACTCGACTACAGAGAATACAACAAAGACACGTTTCACTTCTCATATTCCAGCCCCATCACCATGTATCCCCAACCTGCACAAACCCCTCATCCTGCTGATACCCCAATGCTGAGCCGCTGCTGCCATATGTGTCCCTATTACTGCACCTGATACTCCAATGCGGAGCCGCTGCTGCTGTATGTGTCCCAATTACTTCCTTCACCTATTGTGTGGTTCTGTGTGCCCTCTAAATTTTAAAGCAACCCTCTATAATATAGTAATGCTGGGTGCAAATGCCCTAGAAAACAGAGCCCACATTTTGTCCCCTAGAATGTAATAATGCCCTCTGTGTGCCCAGTTTGACAGTCACAGTAACTTGAGTTTCCCTATAACAATAAGTGCCCACTTTACATTTAATAATGTCCTGTCTCCCCCCCGTACAGCTCCCCTATACACAGTATAATGCCCCCTCATTGTATACATACTGACCCCTTAGTATCCCCCAATGATGGCTCCAACACTGTATGATGGCCCCCTCACTGTAATCTCCACATTGTATGATGGCCCCCTCACTGCAATCTCCACACTGTATGATGGCCCCCTAGATAGCCTCCATATAGTATAATACACTAGCTAGTCCTCAATATAGTATACTTTAATGCAGCCCCCATAGGCAGACTCTACATTATAATGCAGCCCCCCATAGGCAGACTGAATAGTATATCGCAGCCCCCCATAAGCAGACTGTAATGTAAGGCAGCACCCCTCCTATAAGCAGACTGTAATATAAGGTAGCACTCCCACCATATACAGACTGTAATATAAGGCAGCACCTGTTATGAGTTCATTTTCCCCTTCACCATTGAGGTCCGATGAACTCCCTCTTCTGGTGAAGGAAGGTAGTGAGGCTGATTACCAAGCACCTGAGCTGGGAGAGGATGACTGGGCGACTGGGATCTCTGACTGGATATAAGGCAGCCGACGCCCTTCCTCCTCGCTGGTGATTTCTCTGTGGAATTCTAGGAGACCAGTCTGATTCCTGCTCCTCAAAAGCTAAGTTTTCTGCTTTGCCTTTTGCTTTTGTGTTTTGGTTTTAGTTTGCCTTGCTTTTCTGGATTCTGCCATTCCCTGCTGGGGTGAGCTGAATTCCTTTTTTGTCGGTTGCTCTGTCTTCAGAAAATACCTGAGTACTGACATAGTCTTTTTATAGCCTAGCGTCTTCAGGGCCTTTTTCCCTGTCAGTCTGTTGGCTCTTATTTTCATAGGGTTTTTCGCGGATTGCAGACAGCAGCTTTCCTATCCTGTCCTGTCTAGTTAGCTTGGGCCCCATCATTTGCTCAGTCTATCTTTCTATCTGTGTTAGTGTTTTTTCTGCCATTCCCTGCTGGGGTGCGCTGAATTCCTTTTTTATCGGTTGCTCTGTCTTCAGAAAATGCCTGAGTACTGACATAGTCTTTTTGAAGCCTAGCGTCTTCAGGGCCTTTTTCCCTGTCAGTCTGTTGGCTCTTATTTTCATAGGGTTTTTCGCGGATTGCAGACAGCAGCTTTCCTATCCTGTCCTGTCTAGTTAGCTTGGGCCCCATTATTTGCTCAGTCTATCTTTCTATCTGTGTTAGTGTTTTTTCTTCTTGCTTCACCGTCATTATATGTTGGGGGCTGCCTATTGCTTTGGGGTCTGCTCTGGGGCAGTTTAGATTTCCCTTTCTGTCTTTAGGCTAGGCAGTTCTCCGGCTGTATCGAGGGGTCTAGGGCATCGTAGGAACCCCCCACGGCTACTGCTAGTTGGTGTTGATAGGTTCAGGGGTCTGCAATCCGATAGCTGCCAACTTCTCTGGTTTTCTGGACTTAGCTAGCATTTCTGTTTTTGCCTCCTACGGTGACTCATTCATAACAGAATGACTAGCCATACCGCAGATCCTAGGGTACTCAATAGCAGGAAAGAATTTAAAAAAAAAAAAAAAAAAAGTGTGTATATTTTTTCCTCTATATCTCTGAGGCCGTAGGGGGAATTTTTTTTTCTCTCAATGGAGATAAAGCAATTGTCTGATCGTGTGGAGCAGCTCGCTGCGGAAGTGCGGGGAATTTCCGCCTACCTTGCTCATTCACATACTGCTGAACCAAAGATCACTACTCCTGATGTGTTTTTTGGGGATCGGTCTAAATTTTTGAATTTCAAAAATAATTGTAAATTATTTTTTGCCTTGAGGCCTAACTCGTCAGGGAGTTCCGCGCAGCAGGTTAAAATTGTCATCTCTTTGCTGCGTGGCGATCCCCAGGATTGGGCGTTTTCTTTAAAACCAGATGATCCTAGTCTGACTAATGTGAACGCATTTTTTCAAGCCTTGGGGTTGTTGTATGACGAACCTAATGCTATTGATCAGGCTGAAAAGACCCTGTTGGCATTGAGCCAGGGTCGAGATTCTGCAGAATTGTACTGTCAAAAATTCCGAAAGTGGGCGGTCCTTACTGCCTGGAATGATAATGCCTTGGCAGCTCTCTTTCGGAAGGGTTTGTCAGAAGCCGTAAAAGATACTATGGTGGAATTTCCTGTTCCCTCTGGTCTGGACGATTCTATGTCATTAGCCATTCAGGTTGATCGGCGTTAACGTGAACGCAGGACTGCACGAGAGGTGTTGCCACCTGTTGAACAAGTGTCTGAACCTATGCAATGTGATAGAGTTTTGTCCAGGGAGCAACGTCAGGAGTTCAGAAAGCGTAATAAGCTGTGTTTTTTTTTGTGGCGATGCCTCGCATATTATTTCTGTCTGTCCTAAACGACAGAAACGTTTTGCACACACGTTTTCTGTGGGTGGTGTTCAATCTAAGTTTCTTCTGGCAATTACTCTGATCTGCTCCCTCTCCACATTTTCCGCCAAGGCTTTTGTGGATTCGGGAGCAGCCCTGAACCTAATGGACTTGGATTTTGCTAAACGTTGTGGATTTCCTATGACACCTCTGCGGACGCCTATCCCTTTGAGGGGGATTGATGCTACTCCTTTGGCGAAAAATAAACCTCAGTTTTGGACCCAGGTAGTAATGCGGGTCGCCCCAAACCATCAAGAAAATTGCAGATTTTTGGTGTTGCATAATTTGCATGATACCATTGTTCTGGGGTTTCCCTGGTTGCAAATTCATAATCCAGTTTTGGACTGGAAATCTGTGTCTGTGGTGAGTTGGGGTTGTCGGTGTGCCCTTAGTGAGGCTCCGTTTTTTTCCACCTCTCCTCAGTCGCATGATGTTCCTGACTATTTGGCGGACTTTTATGATGTATTTAGTGAGAATGAGTCTGCGTCTTTGCCTCCTCATAGGAGTTATGACTGTGCAATTGAATTGAGCCCGGGATGTAAATTTCCCAAGGGTCGGCTCTTCAATTTATCTGTACCCGAGCACGAGGCTATGCGATCCTATATTAAGGAGGCGTTGGAAAAGGGTCATATTAGACCATCCTCTTCACCATTAGGTGCTGGGGTTTTTTTCGTGGCCAAAAAGGATGGTTCATTAAGGCCTTGTATTGATTATCGTGCCCTCAACAAAATTACTATTAAATATCAGTATCCGTTACCCCTGATTTCGGATCTATTCTCCAGAGTTAAAGGTGTTTGCTGGTTTACCAAGCTTGACCTCAGGGGGCGTATAATCTTATCCGCATTAAGCATGGGGATGAATGGAAGACGGCGTTTAATACTCCAGAGGGACATTTTGAGTACCTGGTGATGCCTTTTGGGGTTCACTAATGCCCCTTCTGTCTTCCAGTGCTTCATGAACGACATTTTCCGAGACTTTGTGGATACATTTTTGATTCTCTATCTGGATGGTATTTTGATCTTCTCCAAGGATTGGGATTCTCATGTGGAACATGTTCGGACGGTGTTCCAGATCTTGAGGGAGAATTCCCTGTATGTCAAAGGATCGAAATGCCTTTTTGTGGTACAGAGGATTTCATTTTTGGGATTTATTTTGTCTCCGTCAACTATTGAAATGGATCCGGCCAAGGTACAGGCCATTTATGATTTGGTTCAGCCCACTTCTTTGAAGGCCCTTCAGAAGTTTTTGGGTTTTGCTAATTTTTATCGGAAATTTATAGCAAAATTTTCTAGTATTGCCAAGCCATTGACTGATCTGACTAAGAAGGGTGCTGATGTGTTGAATTGGTCTCCGGAGGCTGTTTCTTCCTTTCAGGAGCTGAAGCGAAGATTCACTTCTGCCCCGGTTTTGCTGCAACCTGATGTCTCACTCCCATTCCAGGTAGAGGTGGACGCTTCTGAGATTGGTGCTGGAGCTGTTTTGTCCCAAAAGGATCCTGTAACATCTAAAATGAATCCCTGTGCTTTCTTTTCCCGAAAGTTCTCCCCATCTGAACGTAACTATGATGTGGGGAATCGGGAACTGTTGGCCATGAAATGGGCATTTGAGGAGTGGAGACATTGGTTGGAGGGAGCTAAACATCAAGTCGTGGTCCTCACTGACCACAAGAATTTGATTTACCTGGAGTCGGCCAAACGCTTGAACCCTAGACTGACTAGATGGGCCTTGTTTTTTACACGCTTTGATTTTGTGGTCTCTTTTCTTCCTGGCACTAAGAATGTCAAGGCTGACGCTCTTTCTAGGAGCTTCTTTGCTGAATCTCCTGTGGTGACCAAGCCTGCTACCATCTTAGGCGAAGGGGTAGTTCTTTCTGCCATCTCACCCGATTTGAGACGTGCTCTGGAAGAGTTCCAGGAGGACAAACCTGAGCGTTGTCCCAGTGGAAAGTTGTATGTTCCTGACCAGTGGAAGAAGAGAGTGATGTCTGAAGTTCATTGCTCTGCATTGGCTGGTCATCCAGGTATTTTTGGTACTAGAGATCTGGTGAGTCGGTCTTTTTGGTGGCCCGCCTTGTCTCGTGATGTCAGGAATTTTGTGCAGTCCTGTGGGACTTGCTCCCGGTCTAAACCTTGTTCTTGCTCTAGTGGGTTGTTGATGCCTTTGCCGGTCCCCAGGAGGCCATGGACCCATATTTCAATGGATTTCATCTCTGATATGCCTGTCTCTCAGAGAATGACTGTTATTTGGGTGATTTGTGATAGATCCTCTAAGATGGTTCATCTTGTACCACTCCCTAAGTTGCCATCTTCTTCTGAGTTGGTGCCCCTGTTTTTGCAACAGGTGGTTTGCTTGCACGGGATTCCTGAGAACATTGTATCTGACAGAGGAGTTCAGTTTGTGTCTAGATTTTGGAGGACGTTCTGTTCCAAGCTGGGAATTCAGTTGTCCTTCTCCTCTGCGTTTCACCCTCAGACCAATGGGCAGACGGAGAGAACAAACCAGACCTTGGAGTCGTATTTGAGATGTTTTATTTCCGCTGATCAGGATGATTGGGTTTCATTTTTGCCCTTGGCCAAACTTGCTTTAAATAATAGAGCTAGCTCTGCCACTTCGATGTCACCTTTTTTTTGTAACTTTGGGTTTCATCCTCGATTTTCTTCAGGGCAGGTGGAGCCTTCTGCCTGCCCAGGTGTTGACACTGGTGGAGAGAATGCACCAGATCTGGGACCAAGTGGTGGATAAGTTATCTCTCTCCCAGGAAAAGGCCCAGCGGTTTTCCAACCGACATAGGACCATTGGTCCCCAGTTTAAGGTGGGTGATATGGTGTGGTTATCATCAAAAAATATCGCTATGAAGGTAGCTTCTCCTAAGTTTAAGCCTAGATTTATTGGGCCTTACAAGATTTTGGAGATCATTAATCCGGTATCTTTTCGGTTGGCTCTTCCTGTCACATTTAAAATCCATAATGTGTTTCATAAGTCCTTGTTGAAGAGGTTTGTTGAACCAGTAGTTCCTGGGGTGGCACCTCCGGACCCTGTATTGGTTGAAGGTAACATGGAATATGAGGTAGAGAAGATACTGGATTCCCGTCTGGCTAGACGGAGACTCCAGTATTTGGTTAAGTGGAAGGGTTATGGTCAGGAGGATAATTCCTGGGTCTCTGCCTCTGATATTCATGCCGAAAGATTGGTGCGTGCCTTTCATCGGGCTCACCCTGATCACCCTGGTGGCGTGGATGAGGGTTCGGTGACCCCTCCTCAAGGGGGAGGTACTGTTATGAGTTCATTTTCCCCTTCACCATTGAGGTCTGATGAACTCCCTCTTCTGGTGAAGGAAGGTAGTGAGGCTGATTACCAAGCACCTGAGCTGGGAGAGGATGACTGGGCGACTGGGATCTCTGACTGGATATAAGGCAGCCGACGCCCTTCCTCCTCGCTGGTGATTTCTCTGTGGAATTCTAGGAAACCAGTCTGATTCCTGCTCCTCAAAAGCTAAGTTTTCTGCTTTGCCTTTTTGCTTTTGTGTTTTGGTTTTAGTTTGCCTTACTTTTCTGGATTCTGCCATTCCCTGCTGGGGTGAGCTGAATTCCTTTTTTGTCGGTTGCTCTGTCTTCAGAAAATACCTGAGTACTGACATAGTCTTTTTGAAACCTAGCGTCTTCAGGGCCTTTTTCCCTGTCAGTCTGTTGGCTCTTATTTTCATAGGGATTTTCGCGGATTGCAGACAGCAGCTTTCCTATCCTGTCCTGTCTAGTTAGCTTGGGCCCCATCATTTGCTCAGTCTATCTTTCTATCTGTGTTAGTGTTTTTTCTTCTTGCTTCACCGTCATTATATGTTGGGGGCTGCCTATTGCTTTGGGGTCTACTCTGGGGCAGTTTAGATTTCCCTTTCTGTCTTTAGGCTAGGCAGTTCTCCGGCTGTGATCGAGGGGTCTAGGGCATCGTAGGAACCCCCCACGGCTACTGCTAGTTGTTGTTGATAGGTTCAGGGGTCTGCAATCCGATAGCTGCCAACTTCTCTGGTTTTCTGGACTTAGCTAGCATTTCTGTTTTTGCCTCCTACGGTGACTCATTCATAACAAGCACCCCCCCGAGACTGTAGTATAAGGCAGCACCCCATCACCTATAGGCAGACTATAGTATAAGGCAGCCCCCCCATAGGCAGACTGTAGTGTAATGCACCCCCATAAAAAGTAAATCCAATTCTCACCTCTCTTGCTCCCGACTCCTGCGCTGCTCACTGCTCCAGCTCATCTCCTGACAGCGGGCGCTGGGCAGTGACGTCCCCGCGCCCGCTGTGAGCGAGAGGGGTATGATGGTAGGCTGGATGCCGATACAACTGAACCTGCGATGATGGGCGGGGGCTCACTGCTGGCACCTGCCCCCCCCCCCCCACCTGCTCAGGGGTCCATAATGGCCGGGCGGAGTGGAACTGCGCACACCAATACAGTTACAGTAGCGTAGGTCCGGGTGGGCCCCCTCAGAGCGCGGGGCCCCCTCTGCCCCTCCCCCGGTAGCTACACTACTGATACTAGGCAGTCCTATCACGTCATCTCAATAATATAACATGTATCAGTTCTCCAGTCCTACATGTCACCTCACACGTCTTCCTTCATCTCTTTCTTCACTAGCAATTTGTACCTAGACTACAGATGAACAGATTGATCAACTGTGGATCGACTTCAAGTCGAATTTCTAGAAATTCAAAGGTCCCAGTGAAGTAAAACTATTTTTGATTCAATTAACGAGGAAATCTGAAAAACATAGAGAGAAATAAAACAAGACACAGTCCCTTGTTCACCAATATATTAAAAAAAGTTCTGTGGCGGTTAATGGATGTAGTGCACCAGCAATAGATCTTTCGGGGAGCCAAACAGGAATGCCCTCTGTCACCCCTTCTATTTAACCTCTTTATAGATCCCTCAGTACAGCAACTATTGCAGACCCCCTACTTTTAGGTGACTTACAGTGGGCTCTAGCGAGTTAAGGGTCACTGCATTTGTGAATATTCTGCAGGTAGTAACTAACCCGAAACAGGTTCTGCATTCCCTCATCTGAGAATAAAAATACATGGGAGGCTTATTGGGCTATATCAGTTGGGACAAAACAGAAGTTATGATGCTACATGGCCCCTCCAGACCATTATGGGCATCGGAATTCCCCTGCCAATGGACTACTTGGTCATTAAA
This sequence comes from Dendrobates tinctorius, assembly GCF_039654945.1. Taxonomy (NCBI): domain Eukaryota; kingdom Metazoa; phylum Chordata; class Amphibia; order Anura; family Dendrobatidae; genus Dendrobates; species Dendrobates tinctorius. The sequence goes on along the minus strand of NW_027361750.1, from coordinate 23,742,760 downwards.
ATACCTTGGAGTACAGGTGACCAGATAAATTGTACAAAACCAATATCAATTTATATATCATTAACTAAGAATCCACCTTGGCTAAATGGAAGGATTTTAGGCTGTCATAACTAGGTAGAGCCAATTTAATTACTGTATATACTTGTGTATAAGCCGACCCCCCCCCCTAATTTTGCCACAAAAAACTGGGAAAACTTTTTGACTCGCGTAAAGCCTAGGGTGGAAAATGCAGCAGCTACTGGTAAATTTCAAAAATAATAATAGGTACCAATAAAAGTAAAATCAATTGAGACATCAGTAGGTTAAATGTTTTTGAATATCCATTTTGAATCAGGAGCCCCATATAATGCTTCATACAGTTCATTATGTCCCCATAAGATGTGCCATATAAAATACACCCTATATAATGCTGCACAAAGGTTAATAATGACCTCATAAGATGCTCCATAGAATAATATGCCCCATATGCTGCTCCATAAAGGTTATGGCCCCATAAGATGTTCCATAGATTATGCCCCATATGCTGCCCCATAAAATGCTCAATAGATTATGCCCCATAAAATGCTCCATAGATTATGCCCCCTTAAGATGCTCCATAGTTTATGCCCCATATGCAGCTCCATAGATTATGTCCCATAAGATGCTCCATAGTTTATGCCCCATATGCTGCTCCATAGATTATGCCCATATGCTGCCTCATAATATGCTCCATAGATTATGCCCCATATGCTGCTGCTGCAAGTAAAAAAAAATAACATACTCACCTCTCGTCGCTGGGGGCCAGGTGCCAGTGTCCTGAGTAGGCGGGGACAGATGCCGGTGTCACCGCTGGCTCAGGACCCCGGCACTGGCGATATTTACCAATCCCTGCTCCACCGCTGCGCGCCGCTGTCTTCTGGGTCCCTCTGTCAGTGACTGTTCAGGCAGAGGGCGTGATGAGCACTAACTACGTCATCGCGCCCTCTGACCTGAACATCACAGACAGAGGACGCAGAGGACAGAGCATCGCGCAGCGATGGAGCAGGGACAGGTGAATATCGCATATATTTACCCCCACCTGGTGCAGTATCTGCATATATTCATGACTTTAATGAGCGGTACCATGTGACCACTGAAGGACGGAGCCTGAGACCATGGGAGAAGCAGGGGGGCTGCAGAGAGTTACATAACAGAAATACTAACACATCTTCCTGAGCAGGAGTGGAGACCATGCTTGCTTAGATGGTTCACTAAATCTAATTCCTCATCTGGCCAAATAGCCACCAATTACAAATTCATCCATGTCGCCCTGGATTATGAGCACTCCCAATTTCCGCTAACAAAATGGCAAGATCGAAGACCGCCCCTTGTCCTACATCACCATTCTGAAAGCTCTAGATCAAGCAAACAAATTTCCTCCTTCTGCTCGTTTTCTAGAAATGAGACTGAAAATCTGTCATAGATTATTTAACTCCACAAAAAGGTTATGGAAGTGAGGCTGTACACAACCTCCATGTGTTTTAAGTGCCACTCTCCCGAAGCAAATTTGTTACATTGCTTGTGGACTTGCCCAGTCATTCGACCCTTCTGGGTCAGAGTGCAACAATTTGCCAACATGCATCTGACAAACTTTGCTCCTGATGTGCCTGTACGGGCCATCTTTGGATATTTAAAGCCAGATAAATATACGTGCTCTCCAGGGGCCCGTAAACTACTACACTTGGTTGCGTCAGTCAGTGTTAAAGCCATTCTGCAGGTATGGATCCACGATCAAGCTCCTCCTTTCAAGATCTTCCTAAACTGTCGTTTCTGCTTCAGATGCGTTGGACTGAGGCCTCCTTGTATAATGAAGGAAGTGTGCAGTCTTTTTTTGAAATTTGGGAAAATTTCATCTCGATGCTTCCGCAATGCATTTAGGATGATAGTAGAACTTGTTTTCAACCAATAGTGTGGTATTAAAAGCAACTACTACTACAAGTCCCTATATAAAAATACTTTTAGGACAACCGCTGTGTAGAGACAGTTCTGGGTGTTAGGAGTCTACTCTGGTGTTGTTGGGTCTTGCACAACTCTCAAAGAGAGTTTAAGGGAACCTGTCAGCAGGATTGTGCACAGTAACCTACAGAGAGTGTCAGGTCGGCGCCGTTATACTGATTAAAATGATACATTGGTTGATGAAATCCCTCTTATGGTTATTCTTTATTTTTATTTTCAGTTTTGTGTTAATGACATTCTCGTGCCCTAAGGCGGGGTTCATGTATGTGGTGCTCTGATTAGATATTCATAATGCAGACTGCTAACACATCACTGATCCCTCACTGACCTGCCCCTTAGTTTGCATAATGAATATCTGTATGTACTTAAAAAAAAAACCTTCTGCTCTACAGCAAAATTGCCTGTTTTGTGTGCCAATAATACATTTTTTTTCAGGTTATTCAGCTAGAGGGAAAAAATTCAATTTGAAAATGGCGCCCACTGCGCCTGTGCAGTAGTTGCTATCGGTGTCTGCTCTTGTAAACCGATGCGTATGAACCGGCGGCGCCATCTTACTGGAGAAGAGGGAAAAAATTCCTCCTCCAAGATGGTGCGGTTGTTAGCTCATACTTGCCTCAATCGTTTTGTAAGTTTTAGCAGTCGGTTAATGTCTTCCCTGAGGACCCTTGTAGGATTGCTGGCGTGACATCCCATCCCTCTTCCCTTCCAATCCCTCTACCCTCTCTGTCTTTAGTTTTAGTAGGGACAGACTAGTGCATACCCTGTCCCCTACCTAAGTAGGGCATATCGCTAGGGTCAGGCAGGGATTAGGTTCCTGCTCGGCGATAGGCGCTGAACTTATATAGGGACGTTTGGGTCCTCCCTTTTCTCTTCTCGTTGTTGTGCACTTACTTATCCATCACCCAGCGTGACAATTGTTTAGTAATTTTGAATATAGAAACCTGTAGCAGAACCCAAAAAAGGAATTTTTTTTTACTCCTGGTTGAGAAGCCATTTATTCTTTTATTCTTTTGTTTTACAAAAACAGCACACCTGTAACTGATCCCTAATTAAAGAGAGATTTTTTTTTTTGCACAACCATCCAAAAATTAAGAACAAAGCTCTTTATATTCCCCAAACAGGGATATAACTTCTTAAATTTGCACCACCAGTGTATAAACATCTAATTTTTTTTAGCTATTTTTTAGCATTTAAGCAGTCTAAAAAGACTGTTATTAGAGTGAGTTGTTAAATTGCCTCTTGGTTGCAATCAGTTACCATTTGTTTTCCCTTAGCCAAAGAGGCTGCCGTCACTTGGACATTAATACGGCTACGTTTGCATTACAGAGCTCAGATGGGTTCAATATAGTTCTGGGAGACCTCGGATTGTTATAAATATATTTTCCAGGCAATTAAAGGCTTTGCAGTATTCAGATTTTCAGTGAGTAAATCAAATTGTTGGGGAAAATTTAGTGAAGCTGGCAAATTCGAATTTCAAAAGATTTGCTCATTTCTAATTTGAACATATAAAGCTACTAGCTGGGGCTCGGCTCATGCAGCTACATGAATACTTTTGTTTCCCATACAATACAAGCACTATTTACCTTTTGTGTCACCTCCTATTTCCTCATAGATGGTAAACTCTTGCGAGCAGGGCCTTCACTACCTTTGTTTGAATTGTTACTCTATAATATCTGATATTGATTGTACATGTAATGTGCGTAGGCCTTGAGAAAGTGTGTGTGCGCACGTGAAACAGCCGTAGATCATCTTATAATACTGCTCCTCCCGTACACCTGCTATTTGTCAAATAATAATTGGAATTTGATATTTGAGTGCCGTGGATTATATCTTTCTCATTGTTTGTAAATGTACCCTCTGAATTAATGAGTGCTGCGTAATATGTTCACACTCTATAATAAAATTACTTTTATAAGTAGTAATAGTAGCAATAGTTTACACAATGATAATTTGTGTTTTACACACTAACCATTCACATTAGACATGAGTCTCTAATACACTCCTCAACATTGAAATTGCAACATCAAAAATGAAAAGTCATGAATTATGTAAATCACAGGATCGATGGACATGTTAATTAAATGCAAGTTATGAAAAAATGTAAACAAAGTATTGAAAACATCTCGCAATTTTCCAACTTTTAATTTTTATGCCCTTAAACCAGAGAATTATGTCACACAAAATAGTTAACAAATAACATTTTCCCACATATCTACTTTACATCAGCACAATTTTTGAAAGATATTTTTTTTTAGTTAGGAAGTTTGAAGGGTTAAAAAAAAGTGTTCCAGCGATTTCTCATTTTTCAAACAAAATTTACAAAACCACTTTTTAGGGACCACATCACATTTGAAGTGACTTTGAGTGGCCTATATGACAGAAAATACCCAAACGTGACACTATTCTAAAAACTGCACCCCTCAAAATTCTCAAAACCACATTCAAGAAGTTTATTAACTCTTCAGATGCTTCACAGGAACTGAAGAAATGCGGAAGACGAAAATTAACATTTAACTTTTTTTCACAAAAATTTTGATTTTAGACCTATATTCTTTTATTTTCACAAGGGTAATAGGAGAAAATGGGCTCCAAAATTTGTTGTGCAATTTCTTCTTCCATCGATACCTCAATATGGGGGAGAACTACTGTTTAGGCACTCAGCAAGGCTCGGAAAGGAAGGAGGACAGTTTGACTTTAACACAAAATTGGTTGGAATCGTAAGCAGATGCCATGTCACGTTTGTTAAGCTCTTGATGTGCCTAAAAAGTGGAAACCCCCATAAGTGATGCCATTTTGGAAACTAGACCCCTCAAGGAATGTATCTAGATGTGTGGTGACTACCTTGAACCTCCAGGTGTGGCACAAAAGTTTACAATTGAAGAGCTGTGAGAATTAAAAAAAAAAATCACATTTTTTTCCACAAAAATGTTTTTAGCCCCAATTTTTTTATTTTCACAATTGTAACAGGAGAAAATGGACCCCAATATATGTTGTTCAGTTTCTCCTGAGTATGCCTCTACCCGATATGTTAATAGAAAACTACTGTTAGGGCGCACGGTAGGGCTCAGAAAGGAAGGAATGCCATTTGACTTTTGGAGCTCAAAATTGGCTGGTATCATTAGTAGACGCTGATGTGCCTAAACAACGGAAATCCCCCCACAAGTGACCCCATTTTGGTAACTAGATCCCTTAAGGAATGTATCTACATGTGTGGTTAGCACCTTGAACCCTCAGGTGCTTCACGGAAATTTATAACGTTGAGCCATGAAAATAAAATATCACATTTTACTAAAAAAAATATGTTCTTTTAGCCCCAACTTTTTTTTTTTAGCAAGGGTTACAGGAAAAAATGGAACCCCAAATTTGTTATGCATTTTCTCCTGAGTACACAGATACACCATATGTGGGGGAAAACTTCTGTTTGGTCAGACAGCCAAGCTCATAAAGGAAGGAGTGACGTTTTTGACCACAGACTCTGTGTTAGTGATGAGCGAATGTACCTGGATAACGTCTTATCCAAGCACACTCAGGTGTTATGTGGAAGTGCTTGTATATTATATTCGATCTCTGTGGCTGCATGATTTGCGGCTATTAGACAGCCTCAACATATGTGGTGATTGGCTGTTTGTTACGCAATCTCCACATGTATTGAGGCTGTCTAACAGTCACAAATCATGCAGCTGCAGGGACTTGAACATAATATCCGAGCAATTCCAGATGCTCGGATAACACCCGAGCATGCTCAGATAAGACATTATCCAAGGACGTTCACTGCAGGGCCGCTTTTAGGGGGGGACGGGAGTGCGATCGCCCGGGGTGCCACCCAAGCCAGGGGGCGCCTGCCCAGGGACGCCATCAGGGCATGATAGCCCTTACTGCTGTATGGGGCCCGATGAACAGCAGATCAGGGGCCCCGCTCCTGTGCTTACAGTCATCGGGCCCCAAGTGCTGCATGTCATGGGGCGCCAGGCGGGACCCAAGTGTGCGCTACAGCCGGGCCTGCAGCGCACACATCAGCAGAGCCACCTCAGCGGCCAACATCAGAGCTACAGAAGAGCTGAAGGACCTGTGGTGACGTCATCATTACCACAGGCCTTCACCATTGATCAGCCCGCCCCCTGATCACATGACGATGACGTCACCACAGGTCCTTTCAGCTCAGCCTCACACAGCTGCAGCTCCAACTTCAACGCAGGAGCGAGGCCAGGTAAGAAAAAAGTTTTTATTTTATTTTTATTATTGAAAGGGGCAATGCGTTTCCCTGGCAGAATGGAGACTCGGGGGCAGGACTGGAGAATGCAAGACATGGGGGCAGAATGTGACAGTGAGACACAGGAGGGGGCAGAATGCGAGACATGGGGGCAGAATGTGACAGTGAGACACAGGAGGGGGCAGAATGCGAGACATGGGGGCAGAATGTGACAGTGAGACTCAGGAGGGGGCAGAATGTGAGACATGGGGGCAGAATGTGACAGTGAGACACAGGAGGGGGCAGAATGTGACAGTGAGACACAGGAGGGGGCAGAATGTGACAGTAAGACACAGGAGGGGGGCAGAATGCTACAGTGAGACACAGGAGGGGGCAGAATGTGACAGTAATGACACAGGAGGGGGCAGAATGTGACAGTGAGACACAGGAGGGGGCAGAATGTGACAGTAAGACACAGGAGGGGGGCAGAATGCTACAGTGAGACACAGGAGGGGGCAGAATGTGACAGTAATGACACAGGAGGGGGCAGAATGTGAGACACTGGGGCAGAATGGACATGGGGCAGAATGTGACAGACACAGGAGAGGGCAGAATGTGACAGTGAGACACAGGAGGGGGCAGAATGTGACAGTAAGACACAGGAGGGGGGCAGAATGTGACAGTGAGACGCAGGAGGGGGCAGAATGTGACAGTAAGACACAGGAAGGGGCAGAATGTGAAAGTAGGACACAGGAAGGGGCAGAATGTGAAAGTAGGACACAGGAAGGGGCAGAATGTGAAAGTAGGACACAGGAGGGGGCAGAATGTGACAGACACAGGAGGGGGCAGAATGTGACAGTGATACATAGGAGGGGCAGAATGTGACAGTGAGACACAGGAGGGGGCAGAATATGACAGTGATACACAGGAGGGGCAGAATGTGAGGCACGGGGGCAGAATGTGACAGTAAGACACAGGAGGGGGCAGAATGTGAAAATGAGACACAGGACAGGGCAGAATGTGAGACACAGGGGGCAGGATGGGAGACACATGGTGCAGGATCATGGGGCAGGATGGATACGACTTAGACGGGGCAGGATCGGGAGATCATATGGGGGCAGAATGGATACTCATGAGGGCAGGATGAGAGAAAATATGGCTGAAGTCAGGAATGAGACACACAGGGTCAGGATGGGGGATATTATTACCATAGGGGCTAATTAAGGGATATTATTACTGAAGTGATGTATTTATTTTATTTTATTTTTTTAGGATACTTTGGTGCTTAGCCTGCTGTCTTTGTGTGTAATATCGGGGGGTGATGCCTTCGAGGATTGGATTGATGCAAAGGTAGGACACGTTTATCTAAGTTTATCTAAAGTATTCAGCATGTTAATGTTCGGGGGGGGGGGGCTTTTTCGATGTTCGCCCTGTTGGCAAAATTCCCTAGAAACTGCCCTGGTTCACTTATCACTAATTGACACCACATGTGGCTCACAGAATTTTATAGCATTGTGCAGTGAAGAAAGAATACATTTTTACCAGTAAAATGTTTTTAGCCCCAATTTTTTAATTTTTTTAAGGGTTAGTAAAAAGAACCTCAGTTTGTTGTAAAATTGTCTCCTGAGTGTGCCAATACCCTACATGTAATTGGGAAATACTTTTCAGGCACAGTGCAAAGCTCAGAAGGGAAGAAACGCCATATTATAGTACAAATTTTACTGTTATGGTTTGTGGGTACCATGACCCGTTGGGAGAGCCCCTGAGGTGTCAGAACAGCATAACCCCCATAAGTGACCCTATGTTACAAACTACACTTCTCAATGAATTGATCTAGGGGAGCAGTGATCATATTGACATCACAGGTACACTACCGTTCAAAAGTTTGAGGTCACCCAGACAATTTTGTGCTTTCCATGAAAACTCATACTTTTATTAATCAAATGAGTTGGCAAATGAACTTAAAATCTAGTCCAGACATTGACAAGGTTCGAAAAAAAGATTTTGATTTGAAATAATAATTTTCTCCTTCAAACTTTGCTTTCGTCAAAGAATGCTCCCTTTGCAGCAATTCCAGCATTGCAGACCTTTGGCATTCTAGCAGTTAATTTGCTGAGGTAATCTGGAGAAATTTCACCCCATGATTCCGGAAGCACCTCCCACAAGTTGGTTTGGCTTGATGGGCACTTCTTGTGTACCATACGGTCAAGCTGCTCCCACAACAGCTCAATGGGGTTGAGATATGGCGACTGCGCTGGCCACTACATTACAGATAGAATACCAGCTGCCTGCTTCTTCTCTCAATAGTTCTTACATAATTTGGAGGTGTGCTTTGGGTCATTGTCCTGTTGTTGGATGAAATTGACTCCAATCAAGCACTGTCCACAGGGTATGGCATTGCAAAATGGAGTGATAGCCTTCCTTTTTCCAAATCCCTTTTACCTTGTACAAATCTCCCACTTTACCAGCACCAAAGCAACCCCTGACCATCACATTACCTCCACCATGACAGATGGCATCAGGCACTCTTCCAGCATCTTTTCAGTTCTGCATCTCACAAATGTTGTGTGATCTAAACACCTCAAACTTGGATTTGTCTGTCCATAACACTTTTTACCAATCTTCCTCTGTCCAATGTCTGTGTTCTGTTGCCCATTAATCTTTTCCTTTTATTAGCCAGTGTCAGATATGGCTTTTTCTTTGCCACTCTGCCCTGAAGGCCAGCATCCCAGAGTCGCCTCTTCACTGTAGACGATGACACTATTTTTTTGCCTGTACTATTTAATGAAGCTGCCAGTTGAGAACCTGTGAGGCGTCAGTTTCTCAAACTACAGACTCTAATGTATTTGTCTTGTTGCTCAGTTGTGCAGCAGGGCCTCCCACTTCTCTTTCTACTCTGGTTAGAGCCTGTTTGTGCTCCTCTGAAGGGAGTAGTACACACCGTTGTAGGAAATCTTCAGTTTCTTGGCAATTTCTCGCATGGAATAGCCTTCATTTCTAAGAACAGTTTCACATGAAAGTTCTTTTTTTTCTGGCCATTTTGAGAGTTTAATGGAACCAACAAATGTAATGCTCCAGATTCTCGTCTAGCTCAAAGGAAGGTCAGGTTTATAGCTTCTCTAATCAGCCAAATTGTTTTCAGCTGTGCTAACATACTTACACAAGGGTTTTCAATGGTATTCTAACCATCCATTCGCCTTATTACACAATTAGCAAACATAAAGTACCATAAAAACACTGGAGTGATGGTTGTGGGAAATGGGCCTCTATACACCTATGAAGATGTGGCATTACAAACCAGACGTTTGCAGCTAGAATAGCCATTCACCACATTAACAATGTATAGAGTGTATTTCTGAATGACTTAATGTTAGCTTCATTGGAAAAAAACTGTGCTTTGCTTTCAAAAATAAGGAAATTTCTAAGTGACTCAAAACTTTTGACCGGTAGTGTATGTCATAGAAGTTTATAACATCGGGCAGAAACAATAACATTTTTACTACCAAAATTGTTTTAGCTCCAGATTTAACATTTTCTGCTGAATGAAGTAATAACCCATATGTGGCTATACAGTACTGCTTAGCCATACTGCGAGACTTGGCAGGGACGGAGCAGTATTTGCCTCCTGGAGTGCAGATTTTCCTAGAATAGTTTCCAGTACATGGTTGTGCCCAGTATGTGGTGGTGCCCAGCTCGTGCTACTGAAGGGTTCAGTCTGAAACAAGTATTTCAGGGATTTACATGGAAACCCTGGTGTAAGCGTTCAGTGAAGATTGTAGCATTTAGGGGGTTAAACTTCCGGGAACAGTGCAGGCTTTGCTCCTGGCAGTGAGAGCCGGGTGTCAGCTATGATATTAGCTGAAAACCTTGTGGCGATCGTGCATGCATAGTACTTCCGAGGTCAGGGATTCATTCCCCTTCATGACGTACTAGATACGTCCAGGGTCAGAAAGGGGTTAAAAGACAAAATCTGGACTCATTAGTGAAGTGCATAGACCTCTATTCTAGCCTCCAGTGCGACCTTTATTTGCACCATGATAACCGTTGAGAGTCGTGGAGAGAGGTCAATGGAGCACTAGTAGTTGAACGCCTGGCTCCTCGCCCAGTTTTGTAAAAACAACTTTTGATGGCTTGTGTAAACACTGTTTGCTGCCTTAGATCCATTTTTCACTTGTGCATAATCACTATGCTCCATTCTTTTACTTTGGTCATCCATCCATGCAGAGGTTCATTACTGTGCATCTCTTCTTGTTGTCATTCCAGTTCGTTGTTGTTCTTACAACTACTAGGACAAACAATGATGAACAGTTCTGACATTTCGGCTGATGTGCCTAACAATATGATAAATCAATTGATAAATCAAGGTCTCTCAATTCAAGGATTCAGTCCCTATCAGCTTGCAACAATAACTGGTGGACCAACAAACAAGACACATTCACACAATACTTGATAAAACATTTTGAGGCTTCATATGGTGAAAAAATATTCTTTCAGCTGGGTTTTATGCCCCACCCACATGGTACTTCCTTGATTTGCATAACCTTACAGCTTGTTCTTCTTGGTTTCACAATTTGTTTGTTGAGAATTATATGTGTAATGGAATCTCTATCAATCCATGGTGAAACATCTCCCTATTTATAGACTTCGGTAGCTTGGTAGCATCATCACTAGAGTAAGAAATCAATCGAAAAGATTGTAATTTAAATCATAAAAGGATTTTCTGAATTAGAAGAGTCTGCTTTCATCCAGAGCAACCTTTGTCCTCATTCTGTGTCTGGTACTGCAGGTCACCCTCATTCGCACGAAGGGGTCTCCTTAGATTATTTCTTTTTTTGTTGGTTGCGAATTGACTCCCAACAACCCAACCCATCAGCTGATTAAAGGGGCTGCAATTCTTTGGAAGTGACTTATTTTACTGTGTAATGACTATTGATGGTACTGCAAGCTTTCTCCTATACAAATTAATTGAAACCTGATGAACATTTTGTTATCGGAGACATTAAGAAATGATTATGGGTGACTTAATAATAATAATTTTTTCTATAGCGCCGACATATTCCGCAGCACTTTACATTTCAGAGGGGACTTGTACAGACAATAGACATTACAGCATAACAATAATCACATAGATCATAACAGATACCAAGAGGAATGAGGGCCCTGCTCGCAAGCTTACAGTCTTTGAGGTAGACAAGAAAGGTGGGTGGTAACAGTTGCCTTCATTGTTCGGACCAGCCATAATGTTAATTGTGTAACAGTACAGACACAGAGGGCTAATAGATGCATAAAGCATGTGGGAACATGATGTGGGGAACCTGGTTATGGTAAAAACTTTTGGCTGTGCCACACAGAGATAGTTAGGTTAATGTGTTGAGGTGATAGGCCAGTCTGAATAAATGCATTTTTAGGGCACGCATAAAATTGTAGGGATTGGGGACTAATCGTATTGACCTGGGTCAACTTTATGTTGTACTTTAACCCATTAAACTTAGCCTAAATTTGGGTTCAGGTGTAGTGGCCACAATACAGACAAAATTGGCAGTTTTCAAATTAAGGAAAGAGCCACATAACTCGGACGAGGATTACAATGCAATGCTTGGACTGTCCCTAACTTGAACGTGCCAGCTTTGCATTCTTCGTCCAAGTTATACGGCCGTGTGACTCTTTACCTAATTGTGAGCGACTTTGCAGGTAATCTTCAGTATCAGATGCAGCACAAGAGGCCTCCTCTAAATGAGGAGCCACGGGCATCAGCTCATTGTACGGATGGAAAGTTTGACACACCAGTTTTTAAAAATTGTTGTAAAATCCAGCGTTCTTAGTTTTGTAAAGGTTCCTCTTTTGATGGAACATGTTACTATGGTTGGTTAGTATCTTTTGCAATATCCTGTTTAGCTTCATTTTGACATCTTAACCTTTTCTTCCTCAATTTATACAATATGAAGAGTGTATGACGAGTGTAACAGTAAAATAAACCTGTTCTTCATTCATAAATCCTGGGATAACTGCAATAAATGAATTTACTAATTGGGATATTGCAACATCAAGCTCCTGTTACTCCTGGGCTGCTATAGTTTACCACAGTGGTCCCCCACCCGTAGTGGGGCTCAGGCACATGGGAGGAATTGGGGTTTCTGACCCTGTGAGGTGCACTTACATAGTATTGGCTTGATCTCATAGTATGGGTGTAATTCATAAGCTGTGTGCTGGCATGATGCACTACACATCTGTGCAACTGGCACCTTATGTAAGCCTTATCCATGTGCATCTATAATATATGCATTGTAAGCAGCCACCCCTCTCATGATGTCATGAGGGTGTCACATCCCCCTGGAAGACCTGGAGTTAGTCGGTCATGTCAGGTAATGAATCGCAGGTCTTCTTTAGAGATTGTGTGATTTATATCCCATATTAAATGGATTTAGTTTCTTTTGGTGCTGAAGAGATTAACGACTCATTGTATGCTGGTCACAAACATGCTGCTCAATTTCAGCTGCTTCTGATCTGGTCGTCATCTCTTCCTATTTAAACTAGCTAGATCGTCTTGTCCCTGCCAGTGAAAGATTCATATTCATGTGCTGTGTGCTGAAGCTGTGTCTGGATTAGAGTTGTTGTAGAAGTGTTCTGTGGTTGCTGTAGTACTTGTGTGTTTATCTCCTGATCCCTGGTCCCGTTTAGTTTATACCTCCCTGTCCCTATCCTCCTCCCTATTGTTGGTTAGTGCCTTTGTATGATAGAGGTTTCTGTTATCCCTGTTTTGTCTTTGGTGTCTTGTTTACATTACATCTCTGTCCTACAGTATGCCTCATAGGGGGACAGACCAGGGTTTAACAGGAGCATAGTAAGGTCGGAGACCCTGGCCTCTTTACCTTCATGACTACCCCCCGGGACAAGGATAACTAGGGTCCCAGTTCCAGGGACAGTTTGAAACCCCCTTCCTTACCAAAGACTGTCACAGCATGACACTTGGATGAATTGTGTGTGAATTGTTGATCACCAGTATATTGCATCTGTGCTACCTCTGTCTTTTACCACAGGGGCCTGTCTGCATTCTGCAGTTCATTAGTATTGTCCCCTGGTGTTTGGAAGTATGGACTTTGTGTGATGTTTTTGGATTTAGGGTTAACATTAATCAGTTGGCCATAGGACTAAAAGGTGGGCATATTCTTTCACCTGCATGAGGCCTCCTGTTTATGATCGGTAAACGTCAAGGAGGTTAGACGACACACCTGTTACATCTGTCAGAGACCAAAGGCTACCTGACAGACTTGGCACACACTATTTCATGTAACAGTTTTCAGAGGAACCCAGACTCTCACCCTTTAAGCCATGTAAAGGGATCTGGTCTTACAATGTAGTCCACTGGATTGCTTCCATGGAAAGGCTGCTCTCTGGAGGAGCGACACAGAGGCAAGAGGGGTCATCCCGAGACTGTCAGGAGAATTAAAATTAATTTCCTCCCGGTAGCTGGGCTTTCAGTGTGGTGGCCAGGCAGCCTCAGAATGTTATTAAACTGCATATTAACACCATATCTGTGAGTTATTAACATTTTTTTCATACAACAGGTTCGCTTTAACCTGTTCAAACTGGTGAAAGATCATTAAAAAATATATAGAATTTTTTAATTTGACATTACTTCTTGATTTTCATTTTCTAAGGGACAAACAGTAATTTCCGTCGGTGCCAGTTTGGGGTACACAGGACTTATTATTTTTTTTTATGACTTCTTTTGTATGGGAGATGATAAAAACAATATTTCATAGTTATTGCTTTTAAATAATTTTTTACAGCAACCACCTTGCAGAATAAATAACACATTGATTTGAAAGTGTGAATTATTGCTATAGTTTAGTGTTTTAGTCTTTCTGCATTTAACTTTTTTCATGAACTTCAGTCTGTTCTTTAATCCATCAAGACGCAGATATTGGTTTTCAAATATCTGGGAATTTCCCATTGAGAAACTTTGCAGGATAATTATTCACTAGTTCAGACCCAGTCTGAATTTACATAGTAAAATCCACTGAAATGTAACCTTTGAGTTGTTCCATTTATATGCTTAGATAAGTACAGGCTTTATTTAAAGGGGCACCAACATCAATAAATGACTTGTTTAAATCAGGTTTTTGTGTTAATTTTTTTTTTACAGATTACAATCTATATTAAAATATTACGTAGAAGTCTTGTGAAATGCACACTGCCCACTGGGGCTTTTTAGATTCTACTGTAACTTCCTGTTGTTCCCAGGAAATCCACATGTATATAAACCACAACAGTCAGACCCAGACCCTATGCTTGGTATTTAAGTGTCTAATGAGCAGGTTGCAAAGGTCATTGTGAAGGGAGTAGGAGCAGGGTCAGCTGTGATATTGCACTGTGATTGGTGTTACCTGTCATTTTAATCTTGCCCCTGATGACATGGAGCGTTTCCGTAAACTCTTCCTGAAATTACAGGAACTATGAGTCTGACAAAAGCCCTACTAGCCAGTGTGAAAATGGTTTTTTTTAGTATTTAATAAAGATCGTGGTATGAAAAAAAAATCTTAAAAATGTAAACAATAGCTCTGTTCCTGGTGAGCGGCTTCCCTTTAACCCCTTAGCGACAGAGCCAGTTTGCAGCTTAATGACCAGGCCAATTTTTACAATTCTGACCACTGTCCCTTTATGAGGTTATAACTCTGGAACACTTTAATGGATCCCACTGATTCTGAGAATGTTTTTTCGTGACATATTGTACTTCATGTTAGTGGTAACATTTCTTCGATAAGTCTTGTGTTTATTTATGAAAAAAACGGAAATATGGAGAGAATAATGAAAATGTTGCAATTTTAAAACTTTAAATTTTTATGCCCTTAAATCAGAGAGATGTGTCACAAAAATTTCTTAATAAATAACATTTCCCACATGTCTACTTTACATCACCACAATTTTGGAAGCAAAATGTTTTTTTGTTAGGAAGTTATGAGGGTTAAAAGTTGACCAGCGATTTCTCGTTTTTACATCAAAATTTGCAAAACCATTTTTTTTAGGGACCACATCATATTTAAAGTCATTTTGAGGGGTGTACATGACAGAAAATACCCAAAAGTGGCACCATTCTAAAAACTAGACCCCTCAAGGTGCTCAAAACCACATTCAAGAAGTTTATTCACCCTTTAAGTGCTTCACAGGAACTAAAACAATGTGGAAGGAAAAAATTAACATTTAACTTTTTTTTGCAAAAAATTTAATTCAGAACCAATTTTTTTTATTTTCACAAGTGTTAAAAGAGAAAATCAACCACAAAATTTGTTGTACAATTTCTCCTGAATACGCTGATATCCCATATGTGGGGGTAAACAACTTTTTCAGCACACGGCAGAGCTCGCAAGGGATGGAGCGCCGTTTGACTTTCAACGCAGAATTGGCTGGAATTGAGATCGGATGCCATGTTGCGTTCGGAGAGCCCTTAATGTGCCTAAACAGTGGAAACCTCCAACAAGTGACCCCATTTTGGAAACTAGACCCCCCCAAGGAATTAATCTAGATGTGTGGTGAGCACTTTGAACCTTCAAGTGCTTCACAGAAGTTTATAACATAGTGCCGTGAAAATAAGAAATCCATTTTTTTCACAAAAATGAACTTTTCGCCCCCAAATTTTTATTTTTAGAAGGGTAACAGGAGAAATCATACCCCCACAGTTGTTTTGCGATTTGTCCTGAGTATGCCGATACCCCATATGTGGGGGGGAACCACTGTTTGGGCGCATGGGAGAGCTTGGAAGGGAAGGAGTGCCATTTTGGAATGCAGACTTTGATGGAATGGTCTGCGGGCATCATGTTGCGTTTGCAGAGCCCCTGATGGGCCTAAACAGTGGAAACCGCCAACAAGTGACCCCATTTTGGAAACTAGACCCATTAAGGAACTTACCTAGATGTGTGGTGAGCACTTTGAACCTTCAAGTGCTTCACAGAAGTTCATAACGTAGAGCCGTGAAAATAAAAAATCCATTTTTTTTCCACAAAAATGATCTTTTCGCCCCCAAATTTTTATTTTTACAAGGGTAACAGGAGAAATCATACCCCCACAGTTGTTTTGCGATTTGTCCTGAGTATGCCGATACCCCATATGTGGGGGGGAACCACTGTTTGGGCGCATGGGAGAGCTTGGAAGGGAAGGAGTGCCATTTTGGAATTCAGACTTTGATGGAATGGTCTGCGGGCGTCATGTTGCGTTTGCAGAGCCCCTGATGGGCCTAAACAGTGGAAACCCCCACAAGTGACCCCATTTTGGAAATTAGACCCCCTAAGGAACTTATCTAGATGTGTGGTGAGCACTTTGAACCCCCAAGCGCTTCACAGAAGTTTATAAACGCAGAGCC
Organism: Dendrobates tinctorius; assembly: GCF_039654945.1. NCBI lineage: Eukaryota > Metazoa > Chordata > Amphibia > Anura > Dendrobatidae > Dendrobates > Dendrobates tinctorius. The sequence continues at coordinate 23,726,240 of NW_027361750.1, read as the reverse complement.
GTGAAAATATAAAGTCTTTTTTATTTACACAAAAGTAATTTTTTAGACCCAATTTTTAGACCCCCAAAGTTGTTAAATAGTGGAAACCCCTCAATTCTTGCTCCAACCCTAACCCCAACACACCCCTAACACTAATCCCAACCCTAACCTTAATCCCAACCCTAATTCTAACCCTAATCCTAGTTCGCGCTAACCCTAATTCTAACACGAGCCCTAACCCTTGCCCAACCCTAACCCTAGCCCCACCCTAACCCTAGCCCTAACCCTAAGGCTGAGTGCAGACGGGGTTTTGAGCCCTGCGGATTTTTCCGTACAGAATGGAAGAAAACCGCAGGTCAAATGACCTGCATTTTTCCTGCTGATTTCTTCCTTTTTTCACGCGGTTTTCATGCGGTTTTTGTGCGGTTTTCCATTGCGGTCTTCCCCTGCGGATTTGGTGACAGGGGAGATAGAAAACCGCACAAAAGAAGTAACATGCTGCGGATTTTGTACCGCAGGAAAACCACGCGGAAAAATCCGCAGCGTCTGCACAGCGTTTTTTTTTTTCATTCATTTTAAAGGTACTGTACATCACAATGCGGATATGCAACGTTTCTGCGCGGTAAAATCCGCTGCGGAAACGCTGCAAATCTGCATCGTGTGCACATGGCCTAATGGAAAACTGAAAAAAAAATATTTTCTTTATTCCGTTTTCTTGGCCTAACTAAGGGGGTGATAAACGGGGGGGGTTATGCACTATTTTGTTTATTTTGATCACGATGATAGTTTATCATCATGATCAAAATGAAGGAATGGAATCTGCCAGCCGGAGCCGGCAGATTCCCGGCAGGCGCACTGCGCATGCGCCCGCCATTTTCCCCAGATCCAAGATGGCGGCGCCCACCGGCGATCACATCAGAGGAAAGAGAAATTAAATGTAAAATTGCGGCTTTTTTTTGCGGTCGCCGTTATAGGGTTAATAACGGCGATCGCAAAAGCGGGGTCGGTAAAAACCGACCAATTCACGTTCTCTGGGGTCTCAGCTACCCCCGGCAGCCGAGACCCCGGAGAAAATCCGACACTGGGGAGCGCTATTCACTTTCTCCACAGCGCCGTGAATTAACGGCGCTGTGGTTTAAGTACCCTTAATTACCGCCGTTAAAAGGCGTATCGGCGGTCGTTAAGGGGTTAAAAAGGTTTTCAAATTATAATTTAACCTGAATGTCTCACCGGCTGAACTAGAGGTGTGTGAAATTACTAATCTTCTGATTAAACTCCTATGTCATTTCATTTGTCAGAGTGAAGACATCCCCTTTTCGCGTACCCAGTTGGACTATATATATAGTAAAAGGTAGTCTCCCTTGAGTCAGAACAAAAAACAGTTCTGATTGACTTTGTTCAACCATGAAAATGCAATATTTCATTTTCAGTGCTGATCTTAGAGGTTATAATAACTAAAAAAAAAAACAAGGAAAAAACATAATGAGCATATACTCTACAGCAAATAAATAAGGAAATAGTAAAAGTACATGCAAATAACATAGGGCACATAGCAAAATTAGAATACAATTTTCAGCAAATAAATAAGTAAATAGTAATAGTACTTGCAAATAACATAGGGTACTTAGTTAATGCTATTTTTATTAAAAAAAAGCATAAATGTCATCCCACCATGACAGGTTGTGCCGATCGGGATAGTCCTAACCTGTCTCTGGTAGTTAAACCTTACCATGTGTCCAACGACTTAATTGTGAATAAGAGCAGAGCAAGACAGGGTCCTGACTAAGACACCCATTTATGAGACGCTATAGAGATGGAATACTTAGCTCAGAAGGGGGGACTACACCTATGTTTGTAGTGATTACAGTAAAACCACAGAAATGAGACAGACTATAAGCTGGTATACATGCACAATGTAAGAGCACATTCACACTGTAGCCATTTTACGAGTTTCAACAGCTAGGTCTTAGTCATGGTTAAAACCATGAAAATCCTGACTAAGGCCTAGCTGTCAAAACATGATGCTTTTTCCTCCAGGGTATCCGTGGTATGCCATTGTCTTTGCTTTCATACTGACAATACAATAAACAATTTTTATTCATAAAGTCCATTGCTGGAGAAAACTTTATGGTGATTTAAAGATGTGGAGGGGATAGTTTCATTATGTTGGTGGGCTATGGTTGTGCTAGTTTCTTGGTGCTCTATGGTAGAAGAGGGGGGTGATGGTTTATTCCAAAGTGGTAGAGGTATAGGAGGGTTGTACCCAATATAATAAAGGGCATTATATACTGCCTCAAAAGTGACATAACAAAGGCCCAATACAGTTTTGTCATACCTTACGCCTTGGGAATCATACAGTACTGTATTTTATTGTATTGCATTGTTGCTTTTGCGTTTCTATGCAATAAGGTTTGCCTTTTAGAAGTTTGTCCTTCTCCCTGTATGTCTCCCTAGCTCTGATGTCAATAACCCCTCTCTTCTTCCTCATTCTCTGTATGTCGGCCATCTTAAGAACCTCTTGTCTTTCAGTTCTAGTTCAGAATAGTATTTTTTACCTACTGCAGCTGTTACAGCTACTGCTACTGTAATTGTGCATAACCACAAAAATTCAGCTTGAAAATAAACCTTCTGGAATCTTCATATGTGACTATGCAGTCAAGTTAAGCTATCTGGTGAAGTCTTTTCGTTGGAGTACTGGTACATAGAGGCAGCCATAGAAACGGTGTCTTTAGCGCCCTATACTCGCAGCCTAGTTGTGGAGCCAGAATAAGTTTACTTTGGTTGTCTTGTACCAAAGTTCATAAAAAGCACAAGTATATTGTGCCTGGTTTCTTACATGTATAGGGTCTTCCATTTATGCCACTTACACCCCTTTTACACAATTTAGTCAGCTGTACACTTTAGTAGAAGTTATTCTAATTTCCACTGTCATGCTTCTGGATTTGAACCCTTGACTCTGTGGTCTGCATCTCTTTCCACTGAGCCACAACAGATACACCTTTTCATTGGGTGTTTTAGTTTTTTAGTTCTGTTACCGTTGTTTCTGTCAGTTTTGGGTAAAAGGTGTTTTTCCATTTACTTTGTTTGTCCTATCACCTTTCAGGTCCAGCTTTAAATCCTTTCGCCTACTGGTGTTTACTGCTGTTGATAGACTTTGTTAGATTTATTCACTTTGCTATTGTTTGAGTTGGTTGCATTAGTTTTGTGTGTGATTCCTTTATTCCTTAGGGAACTGCTACTCTAGCGATACTGCGAGCTGCTATGGACATTCAAGGTAAATGGCCACAGTGTGGGCGGCGCCACCACGTTATCTTAGGGTGCCGACCTCCACCATGAGGCAGGGACAGACCAGGGTCAGAGAAGGATTTTTCCTAGTCTGAACAGGGACCTGTCAGGTTCAGGTAGTTGTCTTCCTGGTTTAATCATTACCTTGTGAATATGCTTTGGCAGTCATAACATTATCACCAGCCCACTCCATTTGTTGTGTGCGGAAAAGTCATCATGGATGCCCTGACCGCGCAATTGTGGACTTTCTTTTTGGAAGTGTCAGACATCAAGTAGCAACAACAGCTTGAATTTTCTACTGCTCCACAGGTTCTACTTCGCCCTAATCACTCATCTGAGCCTAAGGTAAAATTTCTGGACTGTTTAGACAGGGACCGAAGAAAGTTTTCCATATTTTTAGCTTCATCTAAATTGTATGTTCGTGTGCGTCCTACCTCTTCCGGGGAAAAAGTCAACACTTGAGTATTGTTGTGTCATTTCTCCATGGAGATCTCCACGCTTGGACATTTTCTTTGCCTGAGGATTCTCCAGTGTTTTCCGACGTTGATGCTTTTTTCTCGGCTTTGGGACTCATTTATGATGACGTAGATACAATTGCAATTGTGGAATCAATGATCAATAAGTTGGTTGAGGGAAATCGTAAAGTGTAAGACTATTGCTCGCAGTTCAGACGCTGGGCAGTGGAGACCTCCTGGAATGACCCAGCTCTCAGCAGTCAATTCTGCCAGGTCTCTCTATGAGAATATGTGGTATGATGGTTTATAGTTCCTCTCCGTTGTCCCAGATGATGCCATGTATTCGGCAGTGCCCCTAGACCAATGTCTTAGGGGCACATTTGAAACTTTCTTACTCTTCTCATTCTACTGAAGCAGGTGAACTCATACAAATTGGGGCCTGCAGAGAATCCAAGGAGGCGGCTGTCCGCAAAACACCTGCTCATTTGTTTATACTGCAGTCCAACAGGTCATCTTATGATTCAGTTATTCAAATTCAGCAATAAATTTCTTAACGGTAAAGAGGATATACAAAAAAACTTTAAGATGTAAGAATTTCTGATCCTAACAGTTTGAAGTTATCTCTCCTGCATACTACTGGTTGTTTTCTACAAGTATCTTTGGCTATCAAATCTGTTTATACCTCTGCATTTGTTGACTCAGACTCCGCCTTAGATCTCTCATTGACAGCGGTTTTGCAATCGAGTGTGGGTACACAGTGTCAACTGTTGGTCATCCTATTCAAGTATCAGCAATAGATAATTATCCTTTTGCCATAGTCATTCAGAATGTGAACATGAGAGTGAGAGTGTTACACTCAGAATCTATGTCTTAATGCTCTTTCCTTCATTACCAGCTAAAGTTGTGTTGAATATGCCCTGGTTGGTTGTAATGAGGGTGGTGGAACCACAGCGCCGTGATCCAAGGAGATCCTGGAAGGGAGTGACTAGGCGAACACCTGACTTTTCGCTTAATCCCTTGATGGTGGCATTAGACTTGGCTCCAGATGGACACAAGGTGCTACTGCAGGACAGACCTCAGACATATGGCAGCTAACCCCAAAAGGATCAGGACGATGGAATGGCCAAGACTAGATGGACTTGATAAATACAGGCAGGCCCAACAGGAATACTGCAAAACACAGCAGGGGCAGGCAGGTATGGCTGGTATACAGACTGGCACTGCAGGTGCAGGCTGATACAGCTGATATACAGGCAGGTGTTGGTGGGCGCGACTGATGGTCAGGTAGACAGTGCTGGTGGGCATGGCTGATATACAGTGGACACTGCTGATATACAAGCAGGCATTTGCTAGCGGGCACTGCTATTATGGGCAGACAGGTACAGGACAGGTAAACTGACTTGCGGGTACTGGAGCGCCTAACAAGTAGCAAGTTTGCAGACAATTAACTTAACACATTACTCAGGCACCTCCATTCAGGTGGAGATGCCGTAAATAATAAGTGTCTCCAAGCCATTGGCTGGGGACACTTTAGGATGGCGTGCCCTGACACTTTACGAAGTAGGGAGCACACTCGCCATAAGCACAGTGCCCGGGGATCTGCGAGTCATGCGCAGACCCCCGAGCAGCAGCCGGAGGAGGAAGTGTAGGACGGGGGCCACAGCAGTGAGTGAGTCGGCATCCCTTCCGGGGCAGGGGAGATGCGTGCAGGGAAGATAGCACTTCATTGGTGAAACACAATCCTTCCATCAATTGTGAGACTCTCGAGGTTAAGTTTTGGGAGAATTTTTTTCCCCCAATTGTTTGTCTAAATTCCGGGTATACATGAGATCTCATCTACATTTTATTTGGGATTTTGAGGATGTTTTCCTTATATACTAGGGTATCAAGGAACTGCAACTCAAGAGTGGGTTGTGTCAATGTGAACTGCAGCTCTGGAAAGACCTGATTGATCTCACTCTGGAAGGCAAGAAGTTAATCAAGATTACCCTCCCATACCAAAAACTCATCATCAATATAACACCACCAGGCTCGCGCATGGTACCAAAGAGTGGAAGTGTACATACTTATCTGTCCTTGAATACAGCCATGTAAATATTTTAGAATTGATGATCATGGATTGGATGCTGTCTATCTACATGTTGCTACACTTTCATGTGGGTTCCTTGGAAATTTTGAACTTGCATCCTTCTCAGTAAGTGCTACTAACTACCCTCTTCTTTGAATATGCACTCAGATGATGCAGTGCGCAGGTTCCGGGACAGGTCAAAGAGGCCCAGCGCATGTGTATTCCAGTATTTTGCCCTCAATAGGACAGAGAAGTATGCCTGTGCAGGAAAGCGACGCCAAGGAGATTGTGTGGATGACACATGGCCAAGTCATCCACACGAAGCAAGAAGGAGGACAGCATCGCAAGAAGATGGGAGGTGCCGGACCAAGAACATCTACACCCCTCGGACCGGACCACCCCACAGGTGAATATAATAAAAGTAATTTTTCTTCTCTTACAGGTCGAGTTGAGGGCTTATATACAGCATTATATTATAGAATGCTGTATATCAGCCCTGAAAGGCGGTGGCAGTATCTTATAACGGTGACAGGTTCACTTTAGTAATTGTCAGTAGAGAACCTGTAGATAGTAATTAAGAACCTGTAATACTTACTTACTATATACATTAGTGTAACAAAATCATGTCATCAAGACGTTTGTTAAAATACAGATGAAGTAGCCCCCCACAACCCCTTTAACAAATCAGTGCAATTATACCAATACAGGTCTCACTAACCCCAAACATATAGCTCTACAGTATATTATATTCACTTACTATACAGTAGGACAAAGAGAAAAAAATGTTGAAAATCATTTTAAACCTCCAAAGAATGTCATACAGAAACATTTATCAACTAGATTAACCAGTATGGCTTCCTGAAATGTGAAGTAACAGTAAGTCTATTATTCAAAAAAAACCCTCAAAGGCCTTAAAAGGTACACTGTAAGAAAATCTGTGGTATGACATATAGGGCTTCAGGGGGCTACAGATAGAATCGTGGAGTCAACAAATGCCCTACAGGGCAGGCTGAACACATGGGCTCATATTTGCCCATGTTAAGGGCTGGCGGAACGCACCCAATAATAAAGATGGTAATAGGATTTGAGGTGCGTTCGCAGCCCGGGGTCCACCGTGCAGAGGTGGTAACCTGCAGCTAAGCAATGAGGAGAGATATAAAGTATGAGAAAGCCGGACACCGGCGGGTAACCCCTGACCTGATGCTTGCAGAGGTGGACTCTGTTACTCCACGGAGTCCACACCAGCTGGCGTGTAAGCAAGACCTGTTACCGTCACAGGTCTCTGCTATATGTAGCACCGCTCAGAGCGAATGCAATGTCTGCCCTGGTGATACCGGCACAGTTGTTAGACTGGTTGGTGGTTAAGCGCACACAATAGAGCGTGGCGCTGCTCTGGCAGACACAGCGGTAGCAGCGGTACGTAAGGCCTGTACTGGCCGACACCCCAAGGCGCTAGAGAACGGTGAGAGACTAGACTGCGGTGCTAAGCAGTGCTAAAACTATGGTGTTACTCTGATCCCTGAACCCCAACTCGTGCATATCAGAGGAGGGGGAATCTTAATGAGTCAGTCACCAGTCTCATACATCCGTCATCTCACACACATTAAACATTATAGCATCAGAGTCTATCATAGCGCATGGCGGGGCGGCCATGCGAACCTTTTATAGCCGCGTCCTTCCGGGACCCCCTGATGGTCCAATCCGAGCTGGAGAAGGACCTGAACATGTGACCTCCGATCTCCAATGAGAGATCGTCCCACGGGCATGCTCAGTGGACCAAAAGGAGGACTTAGTCCCTGGAGTCGTTCGCTGATGCCCAGCATGCGTTGCTATAGCTGGACCAGAGGTGGCAGCAGCAACCAAACCTACAGTGCTGGTGTGAGCAGAGCGCTGGGATCGACGAGACTGCTGAGCAGGCTCCACTGCGACCGGAGAGGAATGGGAGACCGCCGAAGGCAAAGCTCAGGATTCCTGCTGTGCAGCGACAGGAACCCGACGCCTAACAGACTATATCTATGCCTGTATATAACATACTTATTACGTATTTAATAAAAATATGAGACTCAAACAGAAGCTGGCAAACAGACTGTGGTGTGTATTTAGGGTTACCCAAAGCAATATTCCAATAATAAATAAACTTTAACCAACCATTTTACCAATAATCAGACCAAATATTACCTCAATACATTAAAATCCTGTTCACCCAGCAAACACCTGGGCGACCCGCTAAAAAGAAACACCGTGACAAAAAAACGTAGAAATCTTAAGTCAGACAGCTCCTGAGCCAAAATACTGTGGTTTAAATAGAGGCCCGCTTCCCGCCCAAACTGACATCTGCCAATCATCATTCTGTTACCAAAATCTGCCTTGACACGTAACCTACTAAAAGAACCTTCCTGATGGAACCGGGGGGGGGAGAAGAAAGGAGAACATGGAATGTACCATAATAATCTAATTACTAAAATTCACAGTTAATGGGGCAAAGTGATTCCAAGTGCCCCCTTTGATGATATATTACAGGGTCTCCCAATGTATCTGCAATCCTCAGGAAGTGACTACACGAAACACGCGTTAGGGCGGCAGGAGCTCCTCCATTATAACTTGTTTACCCATGCAAGTCCTTGTCTTTATTTTTTCTATATACCTAACATGCACATGGGCATTGCTTTTGTTCTCGTGAGGCAACTAAAGGGTTAACAAACTCCTTCAATGTGGTTTTGCGCACCTTGAGGGGTGCAGTTTTTAAAATGGTGTCACTTTTGGGTATTTTCTGTCATATTGACCCCCCAAAATCACTTAAAATGTGAGGTGATCCCTAAAAACAATGGTTTTGCCAAATTTTGTTGGATAAATGAGAAATCGCTGGTCAACTTTTAACCCTTATAATTTCCTAACCCCCCCCCAAAAAAAAGTTCCTAAAATTGGGCTGATGTAAAGATGACATGTGGAATATGTTATTTATTATTTTGTGTGACACGACTCTGAGGGCAAAAAAAATAAAAGTTTGAAAATTGCTAAATTTTCAGAATTTTTGCCAAATTTCAGTTTTTTTTTCATAAATAAACGCAAGTCATATCAAAGAAATTTTACCACTAACATGAAGTACAATATGTCACGAAAAAACAGTCTCAGAATCAGCAGGATCCATTGAAGTCTTCCAGAGCTATAACGTCATAAAGTGACAGGTATCCATGGTTACGACCACTGATATAGTGAGTTAGGTAGCTAGATGTTTATGGTCGTAATCATGGATACTTAACCTCTTCACCCCCAAGGGCGATTTGCACGTTCATGACCGGGCCAATTTTTACAATTCTGACCACTGTACCTTTATGAGGTCATAACTCTGGAACGCTTCCATGGATCCCGGTGATTCTGACATTGTTTTCTTGTGACATATTGTACTTCATGCTAGTGGTAATATTTCATTCAAATAACTTGCGTTTATTTGTGAGAAAAATGGAAATTTGGCGAAAATTTTGAAAATTTCTCAATTTTCCAACTTTGAATTTTTATGCCCTTAAATCACAGAGATACGGCACACAAAAAGCTTGATAAGTAACATTTCCCACATGTTTACTTTACATCAGCACAATTTTGGAACCAAAATTTTTTTTTGTTAGGAAGTTATAAGGGTTAAAAGTTGACCAGCGATTTCTTATTTTTACAACACCATTTTATTTTTACGGACCACATCACATTTGAAGCCACTTTGAGGGGTCTATATGATAGAAAATACCCAAAAGTGACACCATTCTAAAAACTGCACCCCTTAAGGTGCTCAAAACCACATTCAAGAAGTTTATTAACCCTTTAGGTGCGTCACAGGAATTTTTTTGAATATTTAAAAAAAAATGAACATCTAACTTTTTCACAAAAAAAGTACTTCAGGTTCAATTTTTTTTATTTTACCAAGGGTAACAGGAGAAATTGGACTGCAAAAGTTATTGTGCAATTTGTCCTGAGTACGCTGATACCTGATATGTGGGGGGGAACGACTGTTTCGGCGTATGGCAGACCTCAGAAGGGAAGGAGCGCCGTTTGACTTTTTCAATGCAAAATTGTCTGGAATTCAGATCGGACGCCATGTCACGTTTGGACAGTCCCTGATGTACCTAAACAGTGGAAACCCCCTACAAATGACCCCATTTTGGAAACTAGACCCCCCAAGGAACTTATCTAGATGTGTGGTGAGAACTTTGAACCCCCAAGGGCTTCACAGAAGTTTATAACATAAAGCCGTACAATTAAAAAATCATATTTTTTCCACAAAAATGATCGTTTCACCCTCAATTCTTATTTTTCCAAGGGTAACAGGACCCTAAAAGTTATTGTGCAATTTGTCCTGAGTACGCTGATACCCCACATGTGGGGATAAACCACTATTTGGGCGCATGGCAGAGCTCGGAAGGGAAGCAGCGCCATTTGACGTTTTTGGCTGGAATTGAGATCGGACACCATGTCGCGATTGGAAAACCCCTGATGTACCAAAACAGTGGAAACCCCCCACAAATGACACCATTTTGGAAACTAGACCCCCTAAGGAACTTATCTAGATGTGTGGTGAGCACTTTGAACCCCCCAGTGCTTCACAGAAGTTTATAACGCTCGGACGTGAAAATAAAAAAATCATTTTTTTCCACAAAAATGATATTTTTGCCCCCAATTTTTTATTTTCCTAAGGGTAACAGGAGAAATTGGACCACAAAAATTGTTTTGCAATTTGTCCTGAGTAGGCTGATACCCTACATGTGGGGGTAAAACACTGTTTGGGCGCATGGCAGAGCTTGGAAGGGAAGGAGCACCATTTGACTTTTTCAACTCAGAATTGGCTGGAATTAAAATCAGACGCCATGTTGCATTTGGAGAGCCCCTGATGTGCCCAAACAGTGGAAACCCCCAATTCTAACTCCAACCCGAACCCCAACACACCCCTAACCCTAATCTCAGCCCTAGCCCTAACCCTAATGGAAAAATGGAAATAAATACATTTTTTTTATTTTATTATTTTTCCCTAAATAAGGGGGTGTGTTATGATTGAGTCACCGTAGGAGGCAAAAACAGAAATGCTAGCTAAGTCCTGAAAACCAGAGAAGTTGGCAACTATCAGATTGCAGACCCCTGAACCTATCAACACAACTAGCAGTAGCCGTGGGGGGGGTTCCTACGATGACCTAGACCCCTCGATCACAGCCGGAGAGATACATAGGCCTAAAGAAGGAAAGGGGAAATCTAACTGCCGCAGAGCAGACCCCAAAGCAATAGGCAGCCCCCCACATATAATGACGGTGAAGCAAGATGAAAACACTTACACAGACTGAAAGACAGGCTGAGCAAAGATGGGGCCCAAAAACTACCTAGATAGGAACGGATAGGAAGGCTGCTGTCTGCAATCTGCCAAAACCCTATCAGAGACAAAAGCCAACAAGCTGATATAAAAATGGCCCTGAAGCAACTAAGCTTCAAAAACTAAATCAGCACTCAGGTACTTTCAGAAGACAGAGCTCACGGAACACTGCACACTCCAGCAGGGAGTGGCAGAATCCAAAAAGCAAGAAAAACAAAAACAAATCTTAGATGCAAAAAGGAAAAACAGAAAACTTAGCTTTAGGAGAGCAGGAATCAGACTGGTGTCCAAGAGTCCACAGAGAAATCACCCGCAGGGCAGAAAGGGCGTAGGCTGCCTTAAATCCAGTCAGTGACTCCACTCAGCCAATCGTCTTCATTAGTCCCAGGTGCCTGATAATCAGGCTCACTACCTTCCTTCACTAGAATAGGGAGTTCACCAGGCCTCAGTGACAGAGGGGAAAATGAACTCACAACAGGGGTGATAACGGGGGGTTTGATTTACTATTTATGGCGGTTTTTATGTTTGGCGGCTGTCGCACGCTAAAAGACGCTTTTTATTGTAAAAATAGTTTTTGCATCACCACATATTGAGAGCTATAATTTTTCCGTATTTTGACCCACCGAGTCATGTTAGGTCTTATTTTTTGCGGGACGAGTTGACGTTTTTATTGGTACCATTTTCGGGCACGTGACATTTTTTGATCGCTTTTTATTCTGATTTTTGGGACGCAGAATGAACAAAAACCAGCGTTTCATGAATTTCTTTTGGGGGGGTGCGTTTACACCGTTCCGCGTGCGGTAAAATTGATAAAGCGGTTTTATTCTTCGGGTCAGTACGGTTACAGCGATACCTCATTTAGGTTTTTTTATGTTTTGTCGGTTTTATGCAATGAAATTTTATATAAAAAATAATTATTTTTGCATCGCTTTATTCTGCGAGCTATAACTTTTTTATTTTTTCGCTGATGATGCTGTGTGGTGGCTCGTTTTTTGCGGGACAAGATGACGTTTTCAGCGGTACCATGGATATTTATATGCGTCTTTTTGATCACGCGTTATTACACTTTTTGTTTGGCTGGTTGATAATAAATCATTATTTTTTGCTTTGTTTTTTATTTTTATTTTTTAAGGGGTTCGCTAAATGGGTTAACTAATGGGACAGTTTTATAGGGCGGGTCGTTACGGACGCGGCGATACCTAATATGTGTACTTTTATTTTTTTTTTTTATTATTTTCAAAAAATGGATTTATTTGGGGGAGTATATTTTTTTTTTTTTGTAATTTATTTGGCGATTTTTTTTTAAATTATTTTAACACTTTATTTTTATTTTTTTTCACTTTATTAAATAGTCCCAGGTGGGACATCACTGTTCTGTGACAGATCGCTGATCTGTCACATCACAGATCACTGTGACAGGTCAGCGATCTGTCACAGGCAGTGCACAAGGCTTCCTCATGCCTGCGTTTTGCAGGCACTGAGGAAGCCAGCTTCCTGCAGGCCCCCGAAGGCCCCCGTCGCCATCTTGGATTCGGGGGCCTGCAGGAAAGGAGCCCCCGGCAGCAGCGCTGCACATTGCGCTGCCGTGGGGGGCCCAGGGAAGCACGGAGGGAGCCCCCTCCCTGCCGATGCTTCCCTTTAACTCCCGGTACACCGCGATCATGTTTGATCGCGGTGTGCAAGGGGTTAACGTGTCGGGGGCAGTCCGTGACCGCCCCTGACACATTGTGCCGGGTGTCAGCTGTGATAATCAGCTGACATCCGGCCGCGATCAGCGGCGCTCACCACGTGGGCGCCGCTGATCGCGGTAGACATACTATCCCGTCCATGGGCATAGGGGCCTGGGTCCCATGGACGGGATAGTACGTCAGATGTCAGGAAGGGGTTAAAGTCCTGCAATGCCTGCACATGAGGAAAGAGACAAAGCGAATCAGAAAAACTACACTACATTTCTAATTGGAAGAATTTGCTATTATTATTTCACCTACTATATATTAGGATAAAACCATGGAGATGGGATTACCCCTTTAAGTTCAACCGTTGAAGTGGACTCACAAAGCCACATGTCAGAGTAGATAACTGTACCCAGGACATTGGCACAGTCAGCTGGAGGACACATGGGAGAGCAAGGACTTGAGCACACTGCAAACAACAAGGCAAGGAGGACAGAGCAGAGGGAAATGGCAAGTCCGAAGCAACACACAGAAGACGGCAAAGGAGCCACAGGCATTTTGCAAGGATGAATGCGTAATATAACAATTACAATTTGTTATGCTTACTGCAATTGATGAATCAATCTAGAATGTGGCTATCAGGGCATTTATCAGAAGGACTGAGGGTGTGCTGGAATCACAGGAGAATTGCTAGATGAATACACAATATGAAAGAATGATGGAGTTTTCCAAATATCATCTGAACTCTAGATTTTCCATACTAAGACATGGGTGAGTCTTTAACCTACTCTTAAAAGGAAGTCTGTCAGGACAGAATGACTGTTCAAACCAAGTACAGGCGCTCAATTCACCTTTGGCACGGCCAAACATTTAGGTGCTCCCTCCCACCTACTGGCTTTTCCTCCACCAGTTCACACCAGGAAGTAGGGTTTTAGGTGCTATTGTTAGTTGCACACGCTAATGAGTTCATCTCCGGTCAGGTGGGGAGGCTGCGCAGGCAGCTTTTCCCTCATTCCTCCGTGGTTTGCAGCCGGGCCGGTCGCATTAGCACCGCTCCCGGTTGTAAACTATGTAACCGATTGAGATGGATTGCAGCGTGGGACATTACTGTATGGCGGATAGGTATGGGCTATTGTTGCTTTATTTTAGATTTTTTACAAGAGAACGATGGCTTCGATTGGATTGGGAGAAAATAAAGATGTAAAAAAATGTGTTTATTTCATTAAAAGTCTTTATTCTTAATGTCTGTGGTTTTTTTTTAACCCTTTCAGACTAGTGGATTAATAATGGATAGGTGTCATTTTGACACCTCTCCTTTATTAACCAGGCTTAAAGTCACCATACAATAGCAAGGTGACATTAACCCCTTATTACCCCATATGCCAAACGCTACAGGGCATTGGGAAGAGAGAGGGTAAGTGCTAGAATAGGCGCATCTTACAGATGTGCCTTTTCTGGGGAAGCTAGGGGCAGATTTTTTTAGCCGGGGGGGCAAAAACAATGGTCCCTCTCTAGGCTATTAATTTCTGCCCTCAGTCACTGGCTTTCCCTCTCTGGCGGAGCCCACGCCAGTTTTTTCCGTGAATTAATCCTTTAATTTAACACCTACAGCTCCAAAATTTAACACACATACACACTACTAACATTATCAGTGAGGGACATATATAATGCAATGGTTTACTGTATGTAAACCATGTCTCATATCCTGTCGGGTTCTGTAATACCTCTGTATGAAATATAAATAAATTTTATATATATATTTTTTTTTCACGAATATTTGATGCCAAGGATCCATTATATGTCCATTTTGCAGGCCATAGAAAAAATCTCGCTGTACGGATGCCATACGGATGCTTAGATGCGAGAAAATCGCATTGCACACGGATGACTTATGGATCACTGTTCAGGGAACATTTCTGCGATTCTCGTCCATGTAAAATGGACTGTATTTTTATACGTTGTGTGAGACTCCAGCCTAACTATTCATCTCTCTGGCTCCTCATTATATACTTATGACTGATACTGATTTTTCTCCTCTGCACATTGAGCCATGGTATGCATTTTTCTATTTTCTCTGACTTCCCTCATGAGGTGTTTACTTATTTGATTTATGTTTTGAGGTATTTACCCATTGGATTCATAGTATTAACCCTCTGTAAGCCTCATTAGGGGCAGCCAGGGACGTAACCCAAATAGAGTCCAAAACACTTCTTTTTAATATTTTTAAGTGTATGTTTCAATAAAATTTATTTTTTATACATTACTAAGTTTGGAGGACTTCTTTTTGCTCTACATAGGTATTGGGTGTTATTATGGTCATCCTTGTTTATGATTTAGGGCATATTTTGTTCTTACCCATAGAATATATTCATACATCAATATTTTTGGACATTTTTGAAAAACTACAGTAACTATGAAGTAATTTTACAAGACTTGGAAGATGCTACATGCTGCAGTAATGATTTGGTATAATGTTTCTGAGAAATTATGAAATTGATAATGTAAGCTTTTACAGGCTTGTGAATAAAAAAATATTTGTATATTTTCTGGGCATTGAACCCACAGTTCATGAATGAAGACCTATAAATGTGAAGGAAGGATAATTCAGTAAAGGACACTGAAAGGTATTTTTGCAAAGGGATATTATGAAGCCTGTGACTTTTTTGGTTGCTGAATGTATGGGTTACTTCCATAAACAGATAAAATGATGAATAAAAAGGCCGTGGCTCAAAACTGTATGCTGTAGTGTAAAAGGAACAGAGGATTAAAAAGAGAAACAAAAATGCTGATATTTTCCATTCAAAAATCTATAATTGTTATTAGTGCAATGTCTCCTGAGAACAAAATTGAAACCTTTTTATTGTACATGTTCTATAGTATAACAATAACTTAACTATGTGAAACATCAATGTGCTAACAAGGGGAGACCCAACATTTATTATTCATATACATTTTAGTTGCATCTAAAATTAATAGATGTTATCCACTAATCATTAATGACCTATCTTCAGGATAGGAAATCAATGTCTGATCGGTCGGAATCCGTCACACGGCACTGACTGCGCCGCAGTGCGATGCTGGGGGCACTGTGTGCATGACATAGGACGCATCATCCACAAGAAACACAAGAGGACAGCATGGCAAGAAGAAGGGGGGCACCGGACCAAGATAGCGACGCACATTGCATCTGACTGTCCCGTAGGTATTATAAAAGGTGTTTTCTTGTCTTGCCAACTAGATTGGGGGCATATATACAGCATATTAGATTGCTGCATATCATAGCTGAAAGGTGGTGGCCTTATCTCACATGGGACAAACCAGGTAACACGTTCCCTTTAATACACACAGATGTTTGTGGTCCACTGAGTACTCAA
Organism: Dendrobates tinctorius; assembly: GCF_039654945.1. Lineage (NCBI taxonomy): Eukaryota > Metazoa > Chordata > Amphibia > Anura > Dendrobatidae > Dendrobates > Dendrobates tinctorius. Next base: position 23,710,059 of record NW_027361750.1, on the reverse strand, counting down.
ACTCCTGGAAAGAAGAGATATTTTCTCACATTCATAGATGATTAGTCAAGATATAGTTATCTGTTTCAGAGCAAAGATAAAGTTCCAGAGACCCTTGAAAAATATCTCGCTGAAATATATAACAAATTTAGGAGAATGCCAAAATTTCTGCGTGCAGATAATGGAACTACGAATATACAAGTAATGAGACAAAGCGTTTTAAGGAAAATGGAGTCCTGTTTTAGACCATTGTACCATACAACCCTGAACAAAATGGTGTAGTGGAAAGAAGGAACCAGACACTTTGTGAAAGTGGAAGAAGTATGATATTTGACACAGATTTGCCAACTACATATTTGGACGAAGCAATCATGACAGCTTATCTTCAAAACAGACTATCGGGTTTAGCTACTGAGCAAAACTCCATTTGAGCAATGGAACAGCAAGAAGCCTGAACTACAACACATAAGAATATTCAAAAGTAAAGTATTTGTACATATTCCCAAAAGAAAAACATACTAAATGGCAATCTCATGCAAAAGAAGGCAGCCTTGGGGGCTACAGTGAAACCCAGAAAGCATATAGAATTCTGCACCCAGAAACAAACAAGGTCACAATAAGCAGAGATGTAATGATTGATGAGAACTATGTGTTGCTCAAGTTTCATACCAGGAGTCCAGTTGAAGCAAAAACAATCTCAGTCACAATTTCAAAATAACAAAAGAAAGGATGTTGAAAAATCAAGTGAAACTGAAGTCAGGAGTTGAGATCAAACATGGGTATACCAGCTAAGCGTCTATCCTACATTGTCAAAACACTATCGCAGTCAGAGCCGAAGTCATGGGATGAGATGCAATATCTACCTGGCCATGAAAAGCAGAAGCTGATTAATGCTACTAATGAGAAAATAAAGTCCCTTCATCATTAATGTAAAGTATAACTCTGAAGGCAAGGTTCATAGATTTAAAGCAAGATTAATCGCAAAAAAGATATTGTCAGTAATATGGTGAAGATTATGATGCCACTTATTCTCCAGTTGCTAAACAGACCACATTCAGGACTATAATGGCTATAGCTGCTGTACAAAACATACAGTATTTCTCAGATATTTAAACATCAAAACTACATTTTTAAATGGTGACATTGGAGGACTTGCACATGACTCAATCTGAGAGTTATATCAAAGAGGGTGCACAGAATCTCATTTGCAAACTACAAAAAATTCTCTATGGTCTTGAGCAATCTGCAAAGTCTTATTGGAAGAAGGATTTAAAAAAGACCAAACAGATCCATTATACACAAAATGTAAAGACGGAAAGTGGATGTATATTCTCTTATATGTGGATGATGGGATATGGTTCAGAAACAGAAGTTGCAAAGAAGACTAAACTTCAGAATCAGAATTTTGACAAGAAGTTGGAAGTTTTATTCTAAACGAAAGTGCAAAAATCATCTCACTCCTGTATCAATTTGAATGTAAGAAGTTAAAGGTATAGCAACCCCAATAGAACCAACCTACTTAAAGCTGGAAGTAGAAGATCATCTGTTACCTAACAATGAAAAATATAGACAGGAAGTGGGGGCACTTCTATACATAACAACTGTGACTCGACTGGATATCACAACAACAATTGGAATTCTACTCAAATATGTGGGGGAAAAAAGCGCCAAAAACGACTGGAATGCTGTTAAGAGAGTTCTTTGATATTTAAAAGTGACTCAAGACATAAATTTAAGGATATCTTCAATGGGTTTTCAAAAACTCACATGCTATGAGGATGCAGATTGGACTGGTGACTTAAGGGATTATAAATTGACAAGCAGCTACAGTGGGGAAAAAAAGTATTTAGTCAGTCAGCAATAGTGCAAGTTCCACCACTTAAAAAGATGAGAGGCATCTGTAATTTACATCATAGGTAGACCTCAACTATGGGAGACAAACTGAGAAAAAAAAATCCAGAAAATCACATTGTCTGTTTTTTTTTCATTTTATTTGCATATTATGGTGGAAAATAAGTATTTGGTCAGAAACAAAATTTCATCTCAATACTTTGTGATATATCCTTTGTTGGCAATGACAGAGGTCAAACGTTTTCTGTAAGTCTTCACAAGGTTGCCACACACTGTTGTTGGTATGTTGGCCCATTCCTCCATGCAGATCTCCTCTAGAGCAGTGATGTTTTTGGCTTTTCGCTTGGCAACACGGACTTTCAACTCCCTCCAAAGGTTTTCTATAGGGTTGAGATCTGGAGACTGGCTAGGCCACTCCAGGACATTGAAATGCTTCTTACGAAGCCACTCGTTCGTTGCCCTGGCGGTGTGCTTTGGATCATTGTCATTTTGAAAGACCCAGCCACGTTTCATCTTCAATGCCCTTGCTGATGGAAGGAGGTTTGCACTCAAAATCTCACGATACATGGCCCCATTCATTCTTTCATGTACCCGGATCAGTCGTCCTGGCCCCTTTGCAGAGAAACAGCCCCAAAGCATGATGTTTCCACCACCATGCTTTACAGTAGGTATGATGTTTGATGGATGCAACTCAGTATTCTTTTTCCTCCAAACACGACAAGTTGTGTTTCTACCAAACAGTTCCAGTTTGGTTTCATCAGACCATAGGACATTCTCCCAAAACTCCTCTGGATCATCCAAATGCTCTCTAGCAAACTTCAGACGGGCCCGGACATGTACAGGCTTAAGCAGTGGGACACGTCTGGCACTGCAGGATCTGAGTCCATGGTGGCGTAGTGTGTTACTTATGGTAGGCCTTGTTACATTGGTCCCAGCTCTCTGCAGTTCATTCACTAGGTCCCCCCGCGTGGTTCTGGGATTTTTGCTCACCGTTCTTGTGATCATTCTGACCCCACAGGGTGGGATTTTGCATGGAGCACCAGATCGAGGGAGATTATCAGTGGTCTTATATGTCTTCCATTTTCTAATTATTGCTCCCACAGTTGATTTCTTCACTCCAAGCTGGTTGGCTATTGCAGATTCAGTCTTCCAAGCCTGGTGCAGGGCTACAATTTTGTTTCTGGTGTCCTTTGACAGCTCTTTGGTCTTCACCATAGTGGAGTTTGGAGTCAGACTGTTTGAGAGTGTGCACAGGTGTCTTTTTATACTGATAACAAGTTTAAACAGGTGCCATTACTACAGGTAATGAGTGGAGGAAAGAGGAGACTCTTAAAGAAGAAGTTACAGGTCTGTGAGAGCCAGAAATCTTGATTGCTTGTTTCTGACCAAATACTTATTTTCCACCATAATATGCAAATAAAATGAAAAAAAAAACAGACAATGTGATTTTCAGGATTTTTTTTTCTCAGTTTGTCTCCCATAGTTGAGGTCTACCTATGATGTAAATTACAGACGCCTCTCATCTTTTTAAGTGGTGGAACTTGCACTATTGCTGACTGACTAAATACTTTTTTTCCCCACTGTATATGCGCAAGCTTGGAGAAAGTTCAAATTTTTGGTCTAGGAGAAAACAGTTGTCTTTAGTCTCGTCATCTACAGAAGCACAGTATGTGTCTGCAGCCCACACAAGTCAAGAGGTCATTTGGTTAAACCTACTTGTTTATTGCGAGACTGACTAGAAGATAGCTGAGGATATTGTAAGGTGGCCAGAGTTGTAGTCATGGGAACTGGCTGAACTGTTTCCACACCCTGTGTGTCTCACAGATGAAACAAGTCCTGTCAGCTCTGCACACAGAACTGTACTCAATTCAGCTGCTGGAGTCTCCGCAATCCCTGTTACTTCAGCCTCTGATGTATGAGTCCCATAAATCACTCTGTACTCCATGTTCTTGCTCAACAGTGTATCTTTACTTAACATTAAAACAGTCTTTACTTTGGCAGCACTCATCACATACAGAGTCATCTTCTTTTCTTTCCCTGTCATCCAGACAGACCCTGTTCTTTCTAGCAGTTTCCTCTGCCCAGCAATCCCGGCCGTATCTTTTGGACAATCCGTGCCCCTCCTGTTCTTTCCCGTCACCAGCTCCTTATCACCCCTTGTCCGGCTCCAGTGGGAAGAGGTGCCAGGAATGCTTCCACTGCGGCTCCCGCCCCAGTCATAGATCCTGACTGGGGATGGTCCTATTGAGCTGGTGCCCATCTGCACTGTTCGCTGCCTGGGGCCCCTTACTACTCTAACAGCTTTATCCCCATGGCTATAATCCTCTGCTCTATCACTGCTCACACGTCCTGCCCGTGGGCCGGACGCCCGGGCATCTGACTCCAACCAGGAAGCAACCCAACCTTTCTGTTGCCCCACCCATCTAATTAATCCCTGTGCTGCCTATCTCTTATTCTATTCTATGCTGCTTCCTACCTCTAACATGCCCCCTCTATTCTATTCCACTACCGTCCTATACTGCCTAAGTTATTACTCTAGCCCTATCCTACAAACAGTGCATAACATCACAATATGTAAACATTACATATTACATCAAAAACATTAGAAAACCACACTTATTAATAAGCCATGAGGTGCCACAGATGACTGTGTGAACAGCGCCCGAGAGAGAGAAGGCACATGAGGTTCCCCGTCACCGCCTTATATTATGACAAAACCACTTCCTTGAACCAAATTTGAAGAATTCAGGACCACTATAAGACTAACAGGATAAGTAGTTGTTGACTGGAGGTGTTGGAATAATGCCTATTATTGTATATATTGCATCAACTACTATTTACTACTGTTTAATAGTGCATGAGTTTCTTAGCACTGCATATCCGCAGTGAGGAGGATTCTGGATAATTTTATGGATAAGTATGCATCCTGCTGATTACTATCCCCCCATGCTGGTGATTAGTTGAGGTCTAAACAGTTGCACACTTACTGATCTAGGAATTATCACCTATTCTGTGGATTCATTTTACTGAAATACCCATACCTAAATAGTTATGCAGCACTAGGCACTATGGACCAGGGTCAGTCGCTGTCTATAATGCCCTCAGGCATCCAGCACAGTTGAGTATGGCATTTTCATATCTTTCCAGGGAAAAATTAAGTGGCTACCAAAAAATCTATCAAGCAAAAATGGATCCAACGTATTGATATTACGTCAATATCTCACTCAGTGGGTGTACAGATCGGTAATAAATCTGCATATTTTATTGCAATAGTTGGTAACTATTTATAACACTTTGGTATTTTCATAACATTTTATTGCCATTGTGTTGTCGGAGATTCCCAGCCATTTCCTTTACTCCTGTTTCTGTGCTTCATACACTTGTTTTTCTGTGCATTTCCTGCAATTCTAATCTATTGTGTCTTATATTGTGACTTGTACGTCAGCAGCAATTATCCCATGAGGAAGTGACATCTATCTCCTCAAAACAAGGTCTCTGATTCCTCCATTATGCCATATGGAGAATAACTTTCCTTAAGTTTGTGTCTGCAGTAACTACAGGACATCTGCAGTTTGCCTAAGATTTATGCAGTTTATTGACTATATGTCACCAAACCATTCGTATGTTGATATAATGCTAATACATATATAAACTGAGGTGTAAAAACAAGGTTTGTCATCAGCATATTTGCTGGGAAAATCTTCCCACAAGTAGGCAAGTGTATTTGTAAATTCTTAGTAATTATATGCCGAGGAAATCCTTCTGGCCAAGATATGTTGAAATCAGGTAATTCAGTAACCTTTTCCTCTTTATATTTTTTTCTGAAATGATTATATACGAGCACATAGCACCACACAATTTCTGCCATTCATCGCACTGCTTTAACACAGGGGTCATTACATTGTCCGCAATCTGAATTTGAAATAAGCCCATTCTGTAGGGTTGAAACATTAAATTTTGGGGGGATTCTCGTACAAATAGTAAAAAATTATACATTCTTTTGAATTTTGGATGCAGAGTACTTTTTAATCTTATTAATACGGAGTGGAATTCTTACTTGAGCACCAACATTTGAGGACCGTATATCTATTACTAGTTTTTCTGCTATGTACAACAGCAAATGTCAGAAATCATGTATGCACATGGGTGAAGTCTATTAACATAAACAGCAAAAAATTTTCAGAACAAATGGACTCTGCATAAAGAGATAAGGGCCCTTTACACATAGCAATATCGCTAGCGATATCGCTAAAGCGTCACCGATTTATTTTGTGACGCAGCAGCGATATCGCTAGTGATATCGCTACATGTGATACTCACCGCCGACCGGCTCCCCTGCTGGCTATCGCTGATCGCGCGAGATCAGCCTGGTCCATTTCTCGTCGTCGGCTTCCTGCTGGCGCCGACGAGCGAGCCATGGACGCAGGTGGAAGACATCATCCTTGCCGCGTCTGAAAGGTAAGAGCGACCGCCGACCGCTGCTGCATCGCTGGTGAGATCTGCCTGTTTGGCAGCTCACTAGCGACCATTTAGCGATGCACCAGCGATCCTGACCGGGTCATATCGTGGTCGGGATCGCTGGTGCATCGCTAAATGTAAAGGGGCCTTTAGTCACATCTTTGGAAGTTATCACCTATCCATATGATGTGATAACTTGCTGATCAATGGGGGCGCTATTGCTATAGCCTCCACCAATCCTGAGAATGGGGCACTACAGAGTCCTGTCTGAATGGAGCGGATATGCACCCACTGCTCTATTCATTCTCTTTGTCACTGGTGGATACAGTCATGTACAGTACCCTACTTTTTCAGGCAGCCCCAAAGAGAATTAATGTAGGGGTGGAGTACGTACTTGTCCTCCCTCCCATTAAGATGAGGCTCCACAGAGCTCCATTCTCAGCATCAGACGGGGTCACCATTCGTCCAGAAATTCCTGAACATTTTGTAAAAAAAAAAAAAAAGGGTTCTGTCCCCAAAAAATCTTTGATTTGTCCTTGAATTTTTTTTAAGCTGGAAAAACTTGTATAGCTTATTATGAGTATAATTATCATCATTTTACAGTTCTCGGTGAATGCAGGTGAATTTAGATTGCGAGTCCCATTGGGGACATTGCTGATAATGTGTGTAAACTGCGGAATATGTTGGCGCTATATAAATAAAGAGATAATTATGTTGAAATATGAGCTGTAGATATACATTACTTACATTTTCAATGATTTATTCTGGTTTTCCATTCCATTCAGTCCATAAAAAATATAAACTGTCCATAAAAATACAAAAATTAATTTGACAACGCTGCTGTGAGAGAGAGAGAGAGAGAATTTTTTCGCCACCAGAACAGAGTTTAGGGTTAAATTTCCGAGAAAGGCAAATCCTCCGGGCATGCGCAATGTCAAATGCGGATCTGGCCGCCGAAAAAATGTTACATGCTCCGTTCGGGCATGTCGGCGGACGCCAAAATTTTGGCGGATCCGCAAAAAAAGGATCGAACGGATGGCCATCTGTCAAGATCCGCCGGTAATGCAACTCAATGGGAAAAAAACGGATCCGCCAAGCAAAATGGCGGATCCGTTTTTTTTGCACAACGGCGGATTTTGACGGATTTAAAAAAACTGATGTGTGAAACAGGCCTTACTTTCCGCATCTGGCTGTGTCCACCATGCGAAAAGTAAGCAGAACATTTGCGGATAGTACCCAGGGGGTGGAGAAGAGGAGACTGTCCTCTGGGCTCTGGGTACCATATCCCTGTAAAAAATAGATTTAAAATAAAAAATCGGGTTATATTCACCTTACGGTGTCTCACGCAGCCTTACCGATGCTCCCGCCAACTCCCGTCAAAGGTCTCGCAAGGCATTACTGGGAACGGGAGCATCGCGATGATCAGGAACGCTGCGCGGGACGTCGGAAGGTGAGAAAAACACGATGCTTTATTTTTTTCATTATTTTTAACATTAGATCTTTTTACTACTGATGCTGCATAAGCGGCCTCAATAGTAAAAAGTTGGTTACACTAGTCAAACACTGTCTTTGACGAGTGTGACCAACCTGTCAGTTTTCCAAGCGATGCTACAGATCGCTTGGAAAATGCTAGCATTCTGCAAGCTAATTACACTTGCAAATCGCTAGTTTTTCCGCGGGAAAATCGCGGGACTTTAAAATGCGGTTTTCCCGCGGAATGGAATTCCGGAGTTCCGCAACGTGTGCACATAGCCTTATATAAATATCCTGCCAACTGTGCTTCTTTTTAACGCAGCATAAACTGACCTGCGGTTCGTGTTTCAAATCCGAAACATGTCAATTTCTCTTGCGGGTACGCTGAGTTTTCTGTGCGGGATTTCTCCATAGACTTAGATTAGGTGCGGAAATTTTAAAGGTAAAAAATGCACATACATTTTTAGTGCTTTTCCGCGGCAGAAACCGCATCAAAGGCTAGTTTCACACTAGCGTTTTTTTGCGCTGCGTTTTTGCGCAGTGCAAACGCATACAAAAAACGCATCATGCGTTTTGTATGCGTTTGCTGCTTTTTTGCGCATGTGTTTTAACCATTTTTTAGCCATTTTTACTCTTAAAATGCATGCGCTTTTAAACGCAGACGTGTGCATGTCCATGCGCACATCTGCATTCCCATAGATTGTAATGTGTTTTTTGGCGCATTCCGTGTGCAGGCGCTTTTTTGAGACAGGTCGGACGGACAAAAAATGCGACAGGTAGCGTCCGGCGCGCTTGGGCGTGCACTACAAAAAACGCATGCGCACGTAAATTGCGTACGAACGTGTGCAAACGCTAGACCATGCGCACCCATGTTAAAGATAGGGGAAAAGGACGCATGCGCATGTATGCGCAAAAACGCTAGTGTGAAACCAGCCAAAGTTGCATATAATCCGCACTTAAGCATGTTGATAACATTTTGAGTAAGTGAAATACCATGATGTATCAAAAACAAAGCAGCTTCATTTAATGTATGACACTCCAACAGGAGACAAAAACCACAGCGTCAAAACCATGATAGAAACGCATGTAACCTAATTTAAATACTAGGTGCAGAAATTCTGCAACATCAAAAACTCAACAGAGGCTCACTGTTGGGACGTAGAAGTTAAAGGACAGAAAAATATTTACTTATCAACAAATAAAATGTACTAACAAAGTTTAAATACAAATACTTGTGAGTAGGAGGGTCCATCTCCACTTTCACATTCGTTCTGACACAGCAGAGAGGTACAGCTGTATTTTTCACATCCCCCACTGTTCTCACACCAGTGATTCCCTAGTTCCACACTAGTCTTGACACATGTTTACAGCAGCCAGTAAATGGTGACACGAGTAAGGGTAACACGCCACCAATGTGACCAGTAACTGGATGCCAACGACATGCCACTCGAGTGACATAACTAAAGTAAAAAATTGTTTTTGGAAATTTTAATCCATATTTAATTAATTTAAAGCACCTTCTCATATATTATAAGGTATGGCAAGTTCCATCTATTTTGTCTCCCACAAATACTCTTAGGATTGTGTTTTCAAATTGCTATGGAGACTTCTTTTCCTTTACATTTCATTTTGATCAATGACTCATCCCTGTTTACTACGCCTTCCTTCCTCTCCTTCCGGCATTGTAGGCCATGACTCCCATCTGTCCAGTGCACATCATAGATATTTTCCATGTATTCCATATTTGTTTTCTTAGAGTATATAAAATAGATAATTTTAGAATGACTCCAGTAAACTACAGATACATGGTATACTTTTGGCGTTACCTCTCATAGAGATGACATATTTCTCCTAATTATCTTCATATTTTCTGGATAGGTTCTGCTGCACCTCTTCCCTCCTATGAATATGTACAGTTGTGCTCACCAAAACTTTTTCTCCACTCATGGCTAGTGGTTGGGTGAAGCCATTTATTGTCAAACTACTGTGTTTTCGCTTTTTAAATCATAATGACAACCCAAAACATCCAAATGTTTATAGCCAGCAAGAGCGCTATACATATGGCATGCCTGTGCATGGTACTGCAGTGTGTGCTACATTTCTCAACATGGGCCACATGAGTAGACAATCACAATCCACACTTCTAGCCATTGCCAGGTCACAAAAACTTAGAATATGTTGGATAGCAAATAAGGGCTCAAGCACATAGTCATCGTGGAAACAATGCCTAAAACTGTTTCCCCATGACGCTTGGTGAGTTTTCGAAGTTGTCTACTTTCGCTACATCAAAAACGCAACAGTCTTACAGTTCCAGCAAAGTGGATAGGATTAATAAAAATCTCCTGCCCCATGTGCTTTCTCTTTTTTTTTTTTTTTTTTTAACCCAGAGTAAAATTCTTTATGTATGAATTTTCCCCATAGAATTGCATTAGATGTGGAAAATCCCCAGGTAAAAAACGCATGTTATCTACACATGCCTGTATATCCGTAAAGTTTTATCAAAGCCTAATACCAGGAAATACCAAAAATAAAGCAGCTTTATTTAACCCCTTAGTGACAGAGCCAATTTGGTACTTAATGACCAAGCCATTACAGTTCTGACCACTGTCACTTTATGAGGTTATATATAGCTCTAGAACTCTTCAATGTATTCCACTGATTCTGAGATTGTTTTTTCTTTACATATTGGACTTCATGTTAGTGGTAAAATTTCTTCAATATGACTTGAATTTATTTATGAAAAAACTGAAATTTTGCAAAAATTTTGAAAATTTTGCAGTTTTCAAACTTATAATTTTTGTACCCTTAAATCAGAGAGCGGTGTCATAGAAAATAGCTAATAAATAATATTTCCCACATGTCAAATTTACATCAACACAATTTTGGAAACTATTTTTTTTGTTAGGATGTTTTAAGGCTTAAATGTTGACCAGCGAGTTCTCATTTTTCCCAAAAAATTTACAAAACCCTCTTTTTTTAGGGACCACCTCACATTTGAAGTGAGTTTGGGGATGGTCAATATAACAGAAAATACCCAAAGAGACACCATTCTAAAAACTGCACCCCTCAAGGTGCGTAAAATCACATGGTGGCACAGTGGCTCAGTGGTTAGCACTGCAGCCTTGCAGTGCTTGGGTCCTGGGTTCAAATCCCACGAAAGACAACATCTGCAATGAGTTTGTATGTTCTCCCCGTGTTTGCATGGGTGTTCTCTGGTTTCTTCCCACATTCCAAAGACATACTGTTAGATTGTAAGACCCATCGGGGACAGTGCCAATAATGTCTGTAAAGGGCTGTGGAATTAATGGTGCTATATAAATGAATAAAATAAATAAATTCAAAAATGTGGAAGGAAGAAAATTAACTTTTTTTTTATTTTCATAAGGGTAACAGAAGAAAATGGACCACAAAAGTTGTTGTGCTATTTCTCCTGAATACACAGATACCCCATATGTGGGAGAAAGCCACTGTTTGGGTGCATAGCAGGGCTCACCGTTTGACTTTTTGAGCGCAAGTTGGCTGGAATCAATGGTGGTGCCATGTCATGTTTGGAGATCCCCTGATGTACCTAAACAGTGGAACCCCCCAATTCTAACTCCATCCCTAACTCCAACACACCCCTAACCCTAATCCCAACCATAAACCTAATCCTAACACACCTCTAACCCTAATCCCAACCATAACCGTAATCCCAACCACAACCCTAACTTTAGCCCAACCCTAACGGAAAAATGGAAGTAAATACATTTTTACCTAACTAATGGGGTGATAAAGGATGGGTTGATTTACTACTTTTTTTATTTTGATCACGGTGATAGGTTCTACAAAGATAAGATGAACAGGGTATTTTCACAATGCTTTTTATACTCTATCGTTCTATTATTACCACCAAATAACTGTTATCACCAATGATGTCTTAGTCCTAATACCCCAACCTAAAGGGTGTCACCATCACTACTTGGCCCATCCCAGCACTGGGCCCCACTTTGTACTGTTCGTTCACACTGGAAGTGACGGCTCACGCGAACGTCCCTCTGCTGCGGCCTAATCATCTCTCTCGGCTCTGACTCTGTGTAAGAGTGGTGGACTGTTCTGCTGCGTTCCTGCCCCTGAAGACAATTGCGCCATGTATACAGTGTAATGCGGTTTTACATGTGATGTGAATTGTAATGTGTGCATTTAATATTGTGTTATGGTAATGTACAGCGCAAACGTAATTTAAAGTGTGTGAGGTAGCGCTGTCATTTACGTAGGGGATCACTCGCTTGGCAGCCACAAAAACAGATCCTGGCACAGGTTTCCCATAAACTCACAACGGTCCATGCGGTTTATTAAACATCATAAACCATGACCAGCAATATATAAACGGCATAGCGTCCATGACAGAGCTTCACTCTGTTAGCAATGTCCAATACGCAGGCTTTTCAGCCTCACAGTTATATCTCACCCCGTCAGGGTTCTCTCATGGCTGCTTCTCCATACTGCAGACATTCATTCCCTCTAGGGAACTCTCAGGCACTTGCAGCAATTAAACCCAGCGTCCACACGTGCTGTCAGGCAGGAAGCCCCATCTCAGCGGGACCTTCCACACTCGACCAACCAGGTCCCAGCATTCACCCCCATGTGACCTACCCTGGCCACATTATATGGTCCATAGCCACGCCCACCGGGTCACATGACTCTGACCTCATCACAGGTCCTTCAAGCCTTTACACACTCTTTACAATAGTGCTTTAAACACACCCCCTGGGTGGGTTTGTAGGTAACCAGGCCAGCCCATCTCTCTAGTTACCTGGAGACTTCTCCCTACACATTGAAACAACACCTCAGCAATATCATTGCTGAACAACACATAAGTCTCCATCCCAAAGCCACCCACTTTGGGATACATAACGGCCATTCCGTATTCTGCCATTCATCCTTTCTCCTGGGACATCCGCACAGCGCCCCCTAGCAGACTCAGTGGTTACTACACCACATACCTCCCCCTCTGTCCAAACTTGTGGAGTTGAACACAACATCACACCAGGGTCTCGCGACCGGGCACTCACTACACCTTACCCCACAGGTCGAGAGAACCGTCTCCATCTGTCATACGGCCTCGTTCCTACGTTAGACCTCCCCCACCTCCAGCGGTCAGAATATCGGTCATTGGCTTTGACCCTCCAGTCACGGTCTGTCTGCATCGTCAGACACTGGTTAGTCACCATTCTTTCTCTATCTACGCGTCTTGTAACAAATGGTACCCCACCACATCTAAGTTTACTTTTCAGTGCATTAACCTCACAGTTCTTTGCATCTGCTGTCTCTGTAGCAACCTCCAGTTCACACTGTAATCTACGGTGCAACGTATTGGCACTTTGAGCCTCTATCTCTGTGTGACGACTCCTGGAGTGGACCCTCTGGGTCGTGGCACCAACCCTCCCAGGGCGAGCTGACCTAGTGAAGACCACCCCCTATACAGGGAGTGGAGGGGCAAGCCCCAGGGGGTGAGGTACCACGACTGCTGGCACCAGGCGGCCGGCTCACAGGAGACACGAGTGGGTGAGTGTGTCTGCAGGAACATGTAAAGCGTGGACACGGGAACACGTGGTATAAGGAGACAGGGACCTAGGTACGAGAGGTGCGCGTGCGCACCAGGCGGGACCCCCGTAGTGACCGCGGCTCCAGAAGAGATGACGTCGGGGCCGAGGTCCTGCCCCCAGGTGAGCACGATGTGACTCTGCTTCTTCCACCTGGCGTTTCAACTCTTTCAGACGCACATTATTTCCCTCCGCCAGGTCTTGGCACTGCTCAGAATTACGCCTTTCATCATCCATTTGCCTTAGTATAACCTTCAGTTTTTTCTCCGTACGACGTACTTGTTTGCTAGCAGATTGTTGCACTTTAATTTCTGCATCAAGCTGTTCCTCCAGTAGTGCAACCTTTGCTTCTAAGTCCTTATTCTGGCGAACTAATTGCTGACGGGCATTCTCAATCTTCTGAGCCTTACTACGTTCTGTCTTCAGATCAGCATCCATCTGGTCAACCTGAAGTGTGGCCTTTCTAAGCTTGTCATTGGCTAATTCAACGTTGCCGTGTTCTTCCTCCACTTCTTCTTCAAGCTGAACAATGCGAGAATCTAACCGCCTCTTTTCTTCCAAAGCCAGAGCACCTTCACCTCTGTTGTTGGCAATCACATCAGCCAGTTCATCTTTTTCCTGCTGTGCTTGTCTTTTAGCACACTCTGCAGCAGCAAGCTCTATCTGCAAACGAATCACCTCTGCTTCCATACTTTTCAGTTTCTTTTTGTCTTCACACTGTTCCTCACTCAGGCCTGGCCGCTGTATGTCTTTGTCCCACTTCTTCTCCCGCAGAAGACCTCTTACAGTTTTTGTTAGTATTCCTACCTCTTCTATGAGGGACTTATTCAGACCTTGCCACCATGCCAGGTGACCTTTGAGCTCGAAGACTTCTTTCTCTAGCTCATCCAGTCTGTGCTCCCTTTCTCTCTCAGAGCCACAGTCACCCCTAGAGTCTGAGTCACGCCGATCATCTGAGTCAACCCTCCAGTTACCCTCTGACCGTGTGTCCACTCCAGTCACCTCATCTCCCAGCCCACCATCTGTCTTGTCACAAGACGTCAGGTCCATCAGTTGGGCAGATGTACTTCTTTTCCCGGTCAGTTCTACCTCTGACCTGTCCACGTCAGGAGCCGTCACTGTCTCAGTGTCTGCTGGCCCCACAGTCGAAACGTCTCCATCGTCCGACCATACGTCATCAAACAAAACAAAGTCCCGGCCCCTCTCCAAGGCATAGACTAAGTCCCGTGGTATCCCACCCCCTTGGCAGACACCACCTTTGGTCCCCTCAAACATTACTCGGTCTACTGCATAGTTCACCGTGACCCCATGTTTACAGCGAACCCTGGCATTTTTCTCGGTCAGAGATAAAATGAGCGGAGTTCCTGTCAGTGTCACCTGATTCTCTGCGTCCAGACACACTGCGGTTCCCCAGACATGGCAGCACTGGTTGCCTCAGTGGGTATTTCCTGAACGACCCCAATTAGGGTCACCGCCCCCTCCTGGGACCCCACCCCTTTTTTGGTTACCAACCCAATTTGGGTCATCGCCACTCTGGGACTTCACTTCTTTTTGGGTTATCACCCCCTTCTGGGACTCCACCCCCTTTTGGGCTACCACCCCGATTTGGGCCACCGCCCCCTTTCAAGATTTCCCCATGTCCGTTATACCGGTCTTCTCAGACCACAGTTGACACAACACAGTTTGTCTCTTTACGATACCACACAAGTCTTTGTTGGCACCACCACAGCTCCTGCTGTCACCGATCACCGACACCACCGGCTGCTGTTCACACAGCGGCTGGTGTCCTCTTCGTAACCCCGCCGAGTTACAGGAAGCCGCTTGTCCCCTTCGTAACCCCGCAGAGTTACCGGAAGCCGCTTGTCCCCTTCGTAACCCCGCCGAGTTACCTGAAGCTGCTTGTCACCTTCTTGACTCCCACTGAGCCACTGCAGGCTGAGTTGAGAAAAGAAGAAAAAAAACACCACACAAAACTCACGTGTCCTTTCTGTGTGCTATTCAGGACGTTCCGTCTCCGCCTGAGACCGTCCAACACACAGGGCGCACCGGGTGCTATTCAGGGAGCGACCCTCCTCCCAGGGTTTCCCAACACACCGGCCTCACCAGGTCCAGGGGCTTAGCGGGTGCTCTTCAGGACATCCGTCTCCGCCTGAGACTGCCCAACACTCACGCCTCACCAGGTCCAAGGTCATACCACGTGCTCCAGGGATCCGATTCTTCTCCTAGAATCTCCCAACACTGACCCTCCAGGACCTTGCTCACTGAACCCTCCAGGTACACAGTCTTTCCCACTGACCCAGGTCAATACAACACGAACACCTGTCTGTTACCTGTGTCGGCCACACAGGTCCTCGGATACCTCTTCTCCACAGAGGCACCCTATAGCAATCACCAGTCTCTTTCTCACTGACCCCGGTCAGTACAACACGGCTTTCACGACCGTCACCTGCTGGCCGCGCAGATTCTCGGACCCCTCTACAGCAGAGGTGTTCTATAAGTTTCTTCCACTGACCGGCTCTCCCCGCTCAGTGGTGCCAGCACTGCACCATGTGCCTTTGGAAACCGTTGCCCTTAGCAACCGTAATTTTGCAGTCCTTCCATTGCTCCCAGCAACAAGGCTACAACACTGCCCATAGCATTTCTCCACCAAATGTGAGGTAGCGCTGTCATTTAAGTAGGGGATCACTCACTTGGCAGCCACAAAATCAGATCCGGCACATGTTTCCTATAAACTCAGAACGGTCCATGCGGTTTATTAAACATAAACCATGACCAGCAATATATAAATGGCATAGCGTTCATGACAGAGCTTCACTCTGTTAGCAATGTCCAATACGCAGGCTTTTCAGCCTCACAGTTATATCTCACCCCGTCATGGTTCTCTCATGGCTGCTTCTCCAAACTGCAGACATTCATTCCCTCCAGGGAACTCTCAGGCACTTGCAGCCATTAAACACAGCGTCCACACGTGCTGTCAGGCAGGAAGCCCCATCTCAGCGGGACCTTCCACACTGGACCAACCAGGTCCCAGCATTCACCCCCATGTGACCTACCCTGGCCACATTATATGGTCCATAGCCACGCCCACCGAGTCACATGACTATGACCTCATCACAGGTCCTTCAAGCCTTTACACACGCTTTACAATAGTGCTTTAAACACACCCCCTGGGTGGGTTTGTAGGTAACCAGGCCGCCCATCTCTCTAGTTACCTGGAGACTTCTCCCTGTCACATTGAAACAACACCTCAGCAGTATCACTGCTGATCAACACATAAGTCTCCATCCCAAAGCCACCCACTTTGGGATACATAACGGCCATTCCGTATTCTGCCATTCATCCTTTCTCCTGGGACATCTGCACAGCGCCCCCTAGCGGACTCAGTGGTTACTACACCACAAGTGTTAATGTACACTGTAAGTAGTGTATAGTGCAGGGTAAAGCACAGGATTAGACTTAGACTTGGAATAGGACATAAGATGGTGATAACATTCTTAGTGTACTGTGAGGTAGCGCTGTCATTCGGGTAGGGAATACTGATACAGATGGCGGAGTTTGCTTGCAGCCACTCTGTTAGACATTAACTGTGTGCGTCTTCTCACTTGTATATCTCCTTACACATGCACAGCAAAAGGAGAGAAAAAAAGGCAACATTAAAACTGCAATAAAAATCCATGTGAAAAAATGCACTAACAAAAACCCATGTAACCTAACAGGTGCAGAAATTCTGCAACATCAAAAATTCACCGAATACTCATTATGGGAACGTAGCCTTAGGGCTCCATACAAAACAAAGCTGTTTGTGTACATCCACAAGGGACAGAAATGCTGCTGATATTTCATCTGTACTTTTGAATAAAGAATGCATTGTGGAATGGAGTAGCAAAAATCTCCGTGCGGAAATTGCCGTGTGGTGCTGCACATGTTCCACATCTTATGTCTCTTCTGAACCCTTGAGCAATTAAAAGAAGTAACGTGTTCATTCTTTGGGCGGCAACGCTAGGGATACACTTGATATTAGGCCGGGATCACACTTGCGAGATACTCACGCGAGTCTCTCGCCTCAATACCCGGCATTGCCGCCAGCACTCAGGACCGGAGTGTATTTCCATGCACCCGCACACTTCGGTCACGAGTGCCGGCGGCAGTGATGGGTATTGATGCGTGAGTTTCTCGCATCACACTCGCAAGTGTGACCCCGGCCTTACAATGTAAAATCTACAGAAAACATGTTGGTTGTGGAGCTGCTGGGAAAAAAATAAAGCCGCTTCAAGAAAAAGACCAGCGGAGCAAAGATGTTGTTTGCATATAGCCTTAGGGAATGTGGAAACAATGTCTTTTTCAGTTGAGGCCTGTTATGCCGCGCTCACCAGGAGGCGGGGCTTCGGTCCCGACGTCACTCCGTCCGGTACGGAGGTGCCTTGGGGGCTCCCGTCGGGTGCGCACGCGCAGCTCTCGTTCCCGGGGCTCCTCCTCCATGTCACGTTTGCGCTTGCACGCTCCTGTCAGTGCTGTCTCCGGGTCGTTCCTCTCTATGGTAATGGAGGACCTGACCCAGAAGCTGTAGTGGTCATGTGCTATATCAGGCGACCTCCCCCTATGGGAGGTGCCTGATTATTGTTGTGCTTCCTGGCTGGGACGTCTGTGTCTCTGCCAGGCTGTTCGATGTAATCAGGTCCTCTGTTCCGCCTTGTGTTCTTGGCGCTCCAGGGCACCCTTTCTGAACTTCCATTCTGCTCTGTCTTTGCTCACTCGTGCCCTCTGGCATCCACTCGGATCTTGTGCTCTGTCTCTTGCTCCGCTGTGCTTCCAGGCACTCTCTCTGTCCCTATACTCTAATACTCCTCCTGGCACGACTGCTGCTCCATTTTGTACTCTGTCGTGCTCCTTGCACGCGTCTTGCGTGGCTTACCTCCGGACGTATTACTCGCCACACGCCATACGCGCTCACGTGTACCTGTCTCGCACTATCCTGTAGTTAGCGCACTTCCGTGTACACACCTGGTGTTCCAAGTATCCAGTACCGTCCCTCAGTCATACCCACCCGTGTCTCCTGTGAGCCGTCCCTCTCCCTGGGCCTGCTGCTAACGGTCCCTGTATAGGGGTCAGTGCCACCTGGCAGCTCGCCCGGGGCCCCTCGGTGCCACGGTCCAGAGTGTCCACTCCTGGAGTTTCCGGCTCCAGACCATCCATTCTAACAAGGCCACTCTGAAACCCACCTAAGTACTCAGAAAACATATGAATAAGCCCTTAAAGAGAACCTGTCACCTCGTTTTTCAACCACTGCCTTTCGGGGCTTATCTACAGCATTCTGTAATGCTGTAGATAAGCCCCCGATCTAACCTGAAAGAGAAGAAAAACAAGTTTTATTATATTCACCCGAGGGCGGTCCGGTGCCTCCCATCTTCATGCGATGTCTTCATCTTCCTTGCTTCATGTCATGGCTCCTGCGCAGGTGTACTGATCTGCCCAGTTGAGGGCAGAGCCAAGTACTGCAGTGCGCAGGCACCGGGACAGGTCACGGAGGCCCAGCGCCTGCACACTGCAGTACTTTGATCTGAACCCAACAGGGCAGATCAGTACACCTGCGCAGTATCCACAACACGAAGCAAAGGTGAAGACATTGCATGAAGTTGGAAGGCGCCGGACCCGGACCTGCGACGCCCATCGGACCAGACCGCCCCCCAGGTGAGAACAGGGTGGGCCATTTATATGGATACACCTAAATAAAGTGGGAATGGTTGGTGATATCAACTTCCTGTTTGTGGCACATTAGTATATGAGAAGGGGGAAAACTTTTCAAGATGGGTAGTGACCATGGCGGACATTTTGAAATCGGCCATTTTAGATCCAACTTTATTTTTTTAAATGGGAAGAGGGTCATGTGACACATCAAACTTATTGAGAATTTCACAAGAAAAACAATGGTGTGCTTGGTTTTAACCTAACTTTATTCTTTCATGAGTTATTTACAAGTTTCTCTTTGTTTACAGCCATTGACATGTCGCAGAGGTTAACCCGTGAGGAGCGGATAGAAATTGTGTTGATGTCACGTGAACGCAGTACCCGAGTAATTGTAGATTTCAATGCAAGACACCCTACGCAAAAAAACTGCCACCCTGCCACCATTCCCATTTTATTTAGGTGTATCCATATAAATGACCTATCCAAAAAAGTTTGCCTCATCACTGAGCATAATGCTCTGTATAAACTGAGGGTCCTATTCCAATTTTTGTTTTGCCCATTCTGCAAATTCAGTGTGCCGATCTGGGTCACCAACCATTCCCATTTTATATAGGTGTATCCATATAATAAAACTTGTTTAATTTATCTTTCAGGTTAGATCGGGTGGCTTATCTACAGCATTCTAGAATGTTGTAGATAAGCCCCGAAAGGCAGTGGCCACAGCTTATAGCGTCCAAAACAGGTGACAGGTTCCCTTTAATGGGGCTATCCGGCCTGAGCTGAGGGTACAGGTCTGCAGTTGCTCTCTGTGACTGCAGACTTGGGACTCCTCACAGCATGTGCCCTGTCCGCTGTAAGGATTCTCCGGGGCTGGGCACGGGGGGCACATCACCACAAGTATGTGATAACAGACATGCAGTCATGTACCGACCTCGCTCTATACACTCACGCTGAGAGAAGCAGCGCCCACCTAGTCGGCACATGAGCGCACGTATGTGTGGCGCCCCTGAGGATTCAGTTGCCACAGAGGTACTGCACCTCCTCCTGAGGTGTGGTACCCCACCATCCAGGTGAGTTGGAGGCTCCTGACCACGCCCCAACACCTGCATCCCACACAAGACAGTAGTTCAGCAAAGCCACATTGTGGCTCCCTGCTTGGAGTGTAGCAGAGCACCTTTGGTGGCTCCCTGCTTGGAACACGGAGCGTGCTGGGAGGCGGGTGGAGTTAGAATACATAAAGAGTGGGAAGGTTTAGAATTTCAGTCAGTCAGTGAGTAGTCAGGCAGAGAGGAGTGAGGAGAGAAGATCCCTGGGAGAGGGATGGAGGAAGGAGGTGCTGCAGCAGATCTCAGTGACCTGGGTCTGCTGGCACGGGAAAGGAAAGGAGAAAGACATTGAACAGAAACTTGATCTTCCATAAGAAGGAAAGACTAGTACGGAACGTAGGAATAAAAGGGAACAGAGGACGTGGGTTAGGAGAGAACCCTGCCTAAAAGTTCTAAGCGCAAGGCTGGGGCCCGGTCCCCGAGGTTGTTTGGATACTGATGATCCTGCAGCAGACACCGGAGGAGTAGTGGGCTGTAAATGCACTACTCCCATCTCAGACTTTGGGCACAACAGCAACTTGGATAGTGAGCCGGGACTTAGGAGTGAGGAGTCCCCGAACCAGGCTACAGTTGTCTGCCGTACAAGTATGGTTCTTGGGAACATCTGTCAGGAGGAACTCCAGTGTAACTCAGTACTAGGAGTGCTTCACACTAAAGGCGCTATAAGAGGAGAAAGGCACATGTTGGCGGAGTGTTGGAAGGGAGAATTCCATCTGACCTGGAGGTTGACTGGGTCGCTGACCCGGAGGACACAGCATGGAGGCAGGCACCTGTGTGTACTACA
Organism: Dendrobates tinctorius; assembly: GCF_039654945.1. Lineage (NCBI taxonomy): Eukaryota > Metazoa > Chordata > Amphibia > Anura > Dendrobatidae > Dendrobates > Dendrobates tinctorius. The sequence continues at coordinate 23,689,141 of NW_027361750.1, read as the reverse complement.
GCCTGTGAGTAAAGCTTTGGAGCTACAAGCCCTGGTGTCCTCCATTCATTCTTGCGCTAACACACTCAGCACCGCTACATCTGGGTATCAGCCTCTACACTGCCTGCGCCTCTCCTCTACCCCTACAGCTACACTGCCCTCGGACTACAGCTCCACCTGTGGGGAGCTTCACCGTCTTGGCTGCAACACACCACCAGACCCAGAGGATCCGCATGCAGCGTCGGCCTAACATCCCACTTGCTGAGCACCACAGGTGGCGTCACAAACTATTCATTTAACCACATTCCACCATTTCAATTTCCCCATTACTTGGGCGCCCAGGGCCACGGACCGGGTCACCGCCGCTGTGACACATCCCGCTGACACCGGCCCGGTACCGAGTACCCCACAGCCCTGGGAGGGCGACCCATGTGTAAGTCACATACTTGTGTTCATATGCCCCCCACCCCGCTCCCAGCCCCGAAGAATCACCACCAGGAAAAATCTGCCTGAAAAAAAATGCTGTGTGCACCTACCCAAATATAGGAACATTACTCAATATGGTCAAAACCATCAGAGAAGCGACCAGGAAACGACCAAAAAGAAAGAAAAAAAGTTTCTTCAGGACAAAACCGCCAACATGTCCTGAAGAGTCTCCTCAGGGAACCCATGAGAAGACTGGTGGCTACTGGCCCCGAGTGTCACAGGTGTTAGTGCCACCCTCAGGAATCGGGGGCGACTCTGGGACACCTGACTTGTGCCCCCACTGGCAGAGCCCCTGCCCAGCGCGGCCGGTGACCGGGCCCCTCACCATGGTTTCCCCGGTGTCGGGAACCTCCCGGTCCCTCTTGCCCGTTATTACCCTTATGCAAATTCCGCTTCACTCCAGGAAGTAAAGAGAAAAAACCTCCCGAGGACCTGAGCGAAGTTCCTCATAGTGAGCGGCTGCTGCAGGGCGCAGCGTCCACGTCTGCTCCGGAGCTGTGCGGTCACCTGGCGGATACGGACCCTCTGCCCCCCGGGGAGGACACGTAGGTGAGTGAGACCCCCAGCCCTGAGGGTAACGCTGCCGTGTGCTGCCATCAGTGGGGATGGCAGCTGGAGTTCGGAGGACTACTACCCCTGTCTGCCGCTGCCACTCCGCCTTGTGCACTGTTGGAATGTTTTATTATACTTGTGGAGTCGCATTGATTTATTGGTTACAGTATTGGACGTCTGTGATATTTGATGAATTTGTCCTGAAATGACCACGTTCTGCATCGCTCCCATGTAAGATCACGGGCACGGTGTGGCACCGCTGTGACCCTTAGTGCCACGAGGGCTTGTAGACGCCACCATTTGAGGTTTATGGCTATTTTATTGTTGACACTATAATCTACACTACATTAAAGGGTTTTCCACTTTCACAAGAGTAGATCCCAAATGCTGCCAGGCATGTCAAGCCACAAAGCTGGTGTCCACCTCCGCCAGTCCTGCACCTGCTGTGGTGATAGCATGTTGACAGAATAAATTACCGCTGCAGCCAATCACTGAGCTCAGCAGTTTATGTCTACATTGGCGGAACCAGTGATTGGCTGCAGCGGCGAAATGCTTTGTTAGCATGACGACAAAACAGTGAGCCCGGAGCAGAGGTCTGGATGCCTGCGCTCCGGCGGGAGAGTAACAGTTGACTTTGTTATTTTACATGCCTCCTGCCAGGGTTTGTGGGCCATTTTGCTGGAAGTGGAAAATCCCTTTAAGACTATGTGCCCATGTAGCAATTCTGAAGCAGAATAAACCTGAGCAGGATCGCTCACCCTGCTCCCGGGAAAACACATGCGTTTTTGACGCACGTTTGTCAAGCGTTTTTGCCCATATAATTGATGGTATGCGGAATCGCGTGCGATTCCGCAATATTAATGAACGTGCTGCGTTTTTAATCGCTAAGCGTTTCCGCAGCACAACATGTGCGTTTTTCATTAAAAATCAATTGGATGCTGTTATTGTCTACCATGCTATGTTTGATTTACTGATCGATGGTTGTATTCTCATTTTTGAATACTAGATATTTTCTATGATTCTATATAATATCTGTTTGCATATAATATATTCTTTGTTTGTAAAATGCTCAATAAAATAGATTGAACATAAAAATCAGTTGGATGCTTTTCTTAAGCGTTTCTGCAGCAGAATCGCTTGTCAAAAAGCGCTGCAGAAACGCTTAAAAAGCGCTACGTGGGCACACAGCCTAAAGGTTGAGTAACTTTGTGAATGTATTACTTACTTTATAGTGCTTTGAGTTGTAGACTGTCACATGTCCGCAGGCTTCAGAGCTGCAATCTCCCAGCATTCCTCGCTGGCTCAACGTCTGCTGTTTGTATGCTGAAAATCAAGTGTAAAATCGCCGGCGCTGTACCGTAATCTATGGAAAAACATAAAGGGTTATTTCCATCTTTAGAAGACGCCACCTATTTTATGCACGAATTATAATAAACTGATCCATGGGGGCCGAACGCTGAGACCCCACCAATCCCAAAAGTGAGCTTCTCTCATTGTCTATGGCAGGGTTCCCCAACTCCAGTCCTCAAGGCCCACCAACAGGTCAAGTTTTCAGGATTTCCTTAGTATTGCTCAGGCGATAATTGCATCTCCTGTGCAATACAAAGGAAATCCTGAAAACATGACCTGTTGGTGGGCCTTGAGGACTGGAGTTGGGGAACCCTGGTCTATGGCCCTGCCTGAGATACGGGAGTGCAGGGTTCAACTTTTTCCAGCAGTCCCATAGAAAAATAGAGTGGTGGGGTTCACGTCCTGCCATTGTTCCATTCAGATAGTTCAGATCAGTGGGGGTCTCAGTGATCCTACCGCACCAATCAGCAGGTTACCACCTATACTATGAATGAGATGGGAATAAGGGTGATTTCACATTGCGTTCCTCTCCACGTTCATGGGTCCCGGTAGGGTTTGTGTCCGATACCCTCCAAAAAACAGGATTTGGGCGTAAGGGCCAATGGGGTCATAGACTATAATGGTGCCGGCAAAGCGAATGTGTGCTCATATGTGCGTAATTTTTGAGCGTATGCGCCTACTGGAGGCGGACACACAGGCGTATCTTGGATCTTCATTACTGATTAGCATCTTCTTATCTGGGTACGTGTATAGCAGTTTTAGGAAGGATGGCGGTCAGTCAAACGGGCTTCGGACGGTTAGCAATCTGATGTGTACGGTCCGATTCACATGTCGCACTTCTGGACTGCCGGCATCTTGACTTCAAATAAAAGCCTCATAGGCAGGTATGACGCAATTAGTTTGGGTCAAGAGACCTAGGTAACTGCGGCCTGAACACAAACTGTGAAATGAGTGTGAAAGCGGCCATAATCCTAGATAGTTCTCATATAAACTGTTAGGGATCTGCTTGTGGATAAGCTTGTTGATAGTTTCTAGACCTGTGACATATGGGTACGTCATAGGTCACCTCCCCCTGTTTGATGCACGCTCCGGCGCTGAGCCCGCATCTTTTCAGGTGCATGACAGCTGACAAAAATCAGCTGTCATGTGCCCCTAACAACTGTGGGTGGAATCGCGATCCATGAGTTCACATGACAACCGGGGGTGTGCAGGAGACCCGATGCCTGTCATTGCTGATGTGCCATGAGCGCCGAGTGGCCGGCATACACAGCAGATGATCATTTCTGCTACAAATAGCCGGGCTGAAGGCCTAATATGTGTAGCGCAAGCAATCAGATGAGACGATTGCAGCTAAAGGAGACTATGAAATAAGTGAAAAAAATAAAAAAAAATATATTATATAAAAGATATAAAAGCTCAAAATCACCCCCCTTTTGCCCTATTCAAAATAAAATCCCCCAAAAATGGTCTCGCAAAATGTTCCTTTTATTTTTTCACCACCTAAATGAAAATTACCCTATACATATTTGCTACCTGTGAACTCGTAATGACCCAGAAAACCATATTACCAGGTCAGTTTTAATATTTAGTGAACATCGTAAAAAAAAAAAAGAATTGTGGGATTGCACTTTTTTTGCAATTTCACTGCACTTGGAATTTTAGTTCTCACTTTCCAGTTCACTATAAGGAAAAACCAATTGTGCCGTTCAAAAGTACAACTCGTCTCGCAAAAAAGAAGCCAACACATGGCCATATTGGAAAAATGTATGGCTCTTGGATGAAGGGGAATGAAAAACGAAAACGCAAAAACTGAAATTCCCAAGGTGGTGGAGGGGTTAATCGTGAACATGCACTCTCTCTACTGGATGTCTTTTGACCAAGCTTTACTGTGGTTAGTTATAACACATTACAATTATCCTCCATCCCATAGTCCCGTGCCCATATACCCATCATACATATCCACCATCCCATAGGCCCGTGCCCATATACCCATCATACATATCCTCCATCCCATAGTCGAGTGCCCATATACCCATCACACATCCTCCATCCCATAGTCCCATGCCCATATACCCATCATACATATCCACCATCCCATAGGCCCGTGCCCATATACCCATCATACATATCCTCCATCCCATAGTCCAGTGCCCATATACCCATCACACATCCTCCATCCCATAGTCCCATGCCCATATACCCATCATACATATTCGCCATCCCATAGTCGAGTGCCCATATACCCATCACACACCCTTCATCTCACAGTCCCATGCCCATATACCCATCATACATATCCTGCATCCCATAGTCCAGTGCCCATATACCCATCATACATATCCGCCATCCCATAGTCCCGTGCCCATATACCCGCCATACATATCCTCCATCCCATAGTCCCATGCCCATATACCCATCACACATCCTCCATCCCATAGTCAACCATTATGACATCATAATGAGCAGCGATGCTTGGAACCTATGATGACATCAGCGTCGCCATGGCAACCATTATGACATCATAATGAGGGGCGGGGCTTGATACACACACACTTTTTCCCCATTATGTAGATGGGGCAAAATAGTTTGTAGAATTGGAAAGCGCGGGGTTAAAATTTTGCCCCACGACATAGCTTAGGACGCTCTCCGGGTCCAGACGTGTGACTGTGCCAAATTTTGTGGCTGTGACGGTGCGGATGCCAATCCCGGACATACATACACACATACATACATACTGTACATACACACACACATACTGTACATACACACACACACACACACATACTGTACATACATACACACCCACATTGAGCTTTATATATTAGAGATATTGTATATATATATTCATGTGTAAATGGCATAGAGAATTACTCTATGTAAAAGCTCATGATAAAATCGCATTGACACTCGTCCCACTTTTCTAGGCCGATATCGAGCTGTTTTTTTGTTTTTTTTTACGGTGATGAGTGTGAGCCCTAGTAATGTGTTGTTATATAGAGAGGATTATTCTGAAGCTCATATCTCATGTAAATATCTCATAATGTGAAGGTTTATCATTAAAGCACGACTTTCCGTGAAAAGGAGAAGTAAAGAATCTTTGCTGGAACAGTTTATGCGACATCATGACATCTAGATATACTGCTACTACCTGTCACCTATTATGTTGTGGTTAATAACTAATTAAGTATATTTCAATCACTCTGCAGTTATGGATGACTGAGTCATGATATGATGACGTCATATCCATATCTCTTCCTCTGGATTTGTATATGATATCACATAAGCAAGTACTTAATAAGAAAATGCACTTGTTTGGTGCACACTGTGTTCTCCATTTTTGGTGCACTAGACATTAAAATTTGGCGTACAATTGCTGTTATATTGGAGTATTTACATTACCTATACATTTAGCCAACATGTAAATGTGCGTAATCGCATGCAGGGGTTATATGTATATGGTTTCCCGATGGGGGTGCATTTTGCCATAGATATGGCACCAATGCTTCGTATGTAATGAAGCCTTTGTCCAGATCTCTCTCTTCACCTGTGGTTGACTATTTACTGTCCAAAACCTGACTGTACGCGACAGCTGCAGAAATAAAACTGTTTTCTGCAGAACCCATGAAACTGTGGAAAAAAAAACAAAAGCCGCCTGGTCTCCAGTAGAATCAGGCCTGAGGGGAAAGCCTGAAACCATGCATGTCTAACATCTACTTAAAAGCAACCTGTCAGAAACTTTTACCCCCAAATCATAAATCTGATTGTGTGCCCTTTTTAAAAGGTAAGGTAGTTAATCCTTTTATGACCTCAAAGAATTGCTACAGCAGCTGAGAAATGGCATTGACAGGTCTGGTACAAGCCGTTCACCTATCATTCAGCCAGGGTAGGGTGCCATCAATCAGCCAGGGTAGGGTGCCATCAATCAGCCAGGGTAGGGTGCCATCAATCAGCCAGGGTAGGGTGCCATCAATCAGCCAGGGTAGGGTGCCGTCAATCAGCCAGGGTAGGGTGCCGTCAATCAGCCAGGGTAGGGTGCCGTCAATCAGCCAGGGTAGGGTGCCGTCAATCAGCCAGGGTAGGGTGCCGTCAATCAGCCAGGGTAGGGTGCCGTCAATCAGCCAGGGTAGGGTGCCGTCAATCAGCCAGGGTAGGGTGCCATCAATCAGCCAGGGTAGGGTGCTGCTAGGTAGGAAATACAGCATGGGGCTTATAAGCTGGAAGTGCTTCGTCAGGCCCAAAGCACTTTCAGGCACGGCTTGAAAATGCATTTTTTCACTGCTGGAGCAGTGCTTTTGGGTCATAAAAGCATCAACTGGCTTATATTTTAAAGGCTTACACATTCATGTAAATGAGTTTCTGACAGATTCCCTGTGTAGCAAGTTTAGAAGTTATCCCGTATTGGATAGGGGATAACTTTCCAATTCCAGGGGGTTTCACCAATTCTGAGAACTGGAGCTTTGAAGGGTCCCATTTGAACAGAGCAGTGGTCAATCATGCGCACCTTCTCTCCATTATTCTTAAAGAAGCACTCCCATGAATATTTTTTTTAATTAAATGTGTGTATACGTGCATGTAATGTAAAGTGTATGTGTTTAAAGGGAACGTGTCACCTGTTTTGGCCACTATAAGATGCGGCCACCGCCTTTCATGGCTTATCTACAGCATTCTATAATGCTGTAGATAAGCCTCCCGGTCTGACCTGAAAGATAAGAAAAGTTTTATTATACTCACCCGGGGGGCAGTCTGGTCCGATGGGTGTCACAGGTCCGGGTCCGGCCCCTCCAATCTTCTTGCAATGCCGTCCTCTGGCTTGCTTAATTGCTCCCCAGCATCGCACTCCTGCACAGGCGTACTTCTCTCTGACCTTTCCAGCACCTGCGCACTGCAGTATTTTGCTCTGCCCTCAATAGGGCAGAGAGGTACGCCTGCGCAGGAGCGCGATGCCGGGGATCCATGAAGCAACAGGAGGGCGGCGACCACACCGGACCGCTCCCCCCTCCCACCGGGTGAGTATAATAAAACTTATTTTTCTCATCTTGCAGGTCGGACTGGGGGCTTATCTACAGCATTATAGAATAAAACAGGTGACAGGTTCCCTTTAATATACTTCCCTAACTCCGTCTTCTCCGGAATCCAGGGTCGATCCTCTCCTCTTACCAGTGATGTCACTGCAGATCAGACTCTCCTGCTCACTCTATGTCTGAGCTGGAAGTCTCTTGCATAATGAAAGTCTATTGAACCTCCTTCTGACGCTCCATAAACTTGCATTGTAAAAGCCACGTACAGGTCACACAGAGCGCAGCATTACCCAGAGGCATGATCTGGAGGATCTTTAGAGCGGTGATGTCCCTGAGAAAAAAGAAGAGAAGGTGGCAGTAGTTGAGCATATACACTCACACTACGTTACATGCACATGTACATAGGGATCCCAGTAGTGGGGACTCCCAGCGAACAGGAAATTACTCTTTATCTTATGGGAAGGGGATAACTTCCAAACTTAGCACAACCCTTTTAAAGGGGTTATCCACTACTAGGACAACCCCTTCTTAAACTAAATGTTTAGCCCCAATAAAATAATAAAGCCGATACTCACCTCCCATGCCGGCTCCGTTCCAGCAGTGTAGGCATTCGCGGTCATCGGGGCTGTGATTCGGTGGACTGACACGTGATGTCTGGCGCCCAATCAGCACTGGCGTCACTGTCTCCACCTTTGGACAAACTGAACATGAAGAAGAAGTCCGGAATAAGCTCCAGCCCCGGCTTCCTCTACATGTTCAGTTCATTTGAAGGCGGAGACAGTGACGCCAGTGCTGATTGGGTGCTGGGCATCACGTGTCGCAACACCACATCACAGCGAGTGCCGACACTGTGGGAACTGCGCTGGCACGGTAGGTGAGTATGTGCTTTATTTTTTTTATCGGGGCCGAACATTTAGTTTAAGAAAGGGTTGTCCTAGTAGTGGGCAACCCCTTTAATTTAAAGTGTAATTGTAGTTTCAGAAGAACTTGCAGCAGAATGCCTGTGACTACTCCTGCCTCCTTTGTCCATAGAACTTTGAGCACTAAACGCCAACTTCTATCCAGTAATGCGAAAGTCTTTAGTCACTGAATACAGATTATGCCTGTGAATTTAAAAATTTTGAGAATGAAAGATCAGTGCAGGATGAGAATAATTTATCTGATAATATACGGGGGAAGGGGAGTATTTAGTCAGCCACGAATTGTTCAAGTTCTCCCACTTAAAAAGATGAGAGAGGCCTGTGATTGACATCATAAGTAAGCCACAACTACGAGAGTCAAAATGAGAAAACAAATCCAGAAAATCACCTTGTCTGATTTGACAAGATTTATTTTGCAAATTATGGTGGAAAATAAGTATTTGGTCACCTGAAAACATGCAAGATTTCTGGCTCTCTCAGACCTGTAACTTCTTTTTTAAGAGGCTCCTCTGTCCTCGACTCATTACCTGTAGTAATGGCACCTGATTGAACTTGTTATCAGTATAAAGACACCTGTCCACAACCTCAAACAGTCACACTCCAAACTCCACTATGGTGAAGACCAAAGAGCTGTCGAAGGGCACCAGAAACAAAACAAAATAAGTTTCTGTAAGTTTCAACCGAGCCAGCAATCGCTGAGGTCCTGCTTCATAAACCCCTGCCATCACCAAAGGAAGCTGCAACTGACCACAGATGTACCTTACAGGGACAATGTAGCATTTCATGCTGCTCAGACAAATGATCTGCCCAACCGTGGAATATTAACATGTAAGTGCTGGGTCCTTCTTACCAATATTCCTAACTGAGACATTTAATATGCCATTTATGTTCCATAGTTCTTTTAAATCAATGGCCTAGCCTTAGGACAAACCATCAACTTTTGATCTGACTCGCGTCATCCTTTATCTCACATATTTGGAGGATATTCTTTAAAGGCTGGTTTCGAATTTTACAGAAATGCCACAGGTTGGAGAATATCAACATAGAGGTTGTCAGTTGTGATGGTGCTTCTCTTTGTTGTTTACTAGTCAACGATTTTAATCTTTTGGGGTTCATGCAGATATCAGTGAATTGAAAAAAGAAAAAAAAAATGATTTGGTCAATGTTTCTGTTTCTACTATGAGCGTTTCATCAACTTTTTTTTTTTTGTGTATGAGAAGCTCAAGAAACAAGAAGCTCAAACAAACTTGAAAATTGGACATGTGAACAGCCCCACAGACAATGACTGAAGTGTATGTATGTGAAACTTGTATTTGAAAAACTGACATCTGATTGAGCCCTTAGTTGAAGCTCTGCCTGATATTAGAAGAACAGAGCAGCCTAGTCTTATTCAAGAGAATATGATTGCGATATAACATCAGACATGGCTGTTATGGAAAATAAGGTACTCACCACAGCTCCTTGAAAACCATTTTTGAAGAACTTGGCAATCCCTAAAGTGTTTGCCCCAATATACTAAGTTATTACCTATCCATATCCATGTGACCGGCGCCGCTCCTTTGGTTTCAGCCCAGTGGTCCCTGCAAGTGTCTTAACGTTGGCAAAGTCACGTGACTCCTGCATCCATTCAGCAGCCGATCATCAGCTGCCACCTTCAAATTTCCATCCTAGCGGAAGAAACTCTGTTTCTGCTCAGGCCAAATTGGGACGGCTGCCGCTAATTAGTGGCCGCTGATTGTCTGCAACAGTTAGGAAACCGGGGGGGGGGACATAGGGCTGAGTCCAGGGGGTAAGTATATATTTTAGTTTTTTTTTGTTTGTCGCACCCTAGTAGAGAAACTATGTCCTGCAGTGTGACAAGACGTGTTGCTTTCCCCAGGGCAGCAGAGGGGAAATTTGATTTTGGGAAAAAGAATCCTCCATTGATGAGATGGTGAGTATAAAACTTCACATTTATTACATTGATTAAAATACTAGGTGATAGTAAAGGAAAAACTGCATAGACTATGTCCAGTCATTGTCTATTATGGTTTTGTCTTTACTACCTCCTGGTAAATTAATCAGTTTTATACTCCACATCTAATCTCTGGAGGACTCCTTTTATGATGTTTGGCTTGTTGCAGCCCTGACATGGGCAGCCGAGCGATGACTCCCAGTTCTGGTGAGCTGACTGCCCTTCCTTGACTTTCCAATGTTTTGCCATATCCATTGGATATTTAATCTTTCCCTCTTCCCTGCTGGACTGTCAGATTCAAGTATTTATACAGCAATTTCCTAATTTATGGGTAAAGTTGCTTTGTAGATTTCCCCAACTTATAAACCTAAATAAACAATCGTCTCATCGCTATATGATCCCTGTCTATAACTTGTGCTTTCTACATTTGATCTATGTCCCAGTTATTGCTGCCAGAACAATGTTGTATCCACAAGGCGCTCCATCCAACACTTGGGAAAGTTCTCTCTTTCTGAAATCAGCAGATGGGTGAAGATGTCACGTGTTTCTTTTCATCTTACAAAGTGAAGAAAACTGGAGTCACAAAATTATCCTATAAAAATTACAGTTTTATTCTATCAGGCTAAAACAGAGCAAAGTTCCTATAACCGTATCAAGGTCTCAAAATTAGGATTGAGAATAATAGCAGCATATCAACATGATTAAGGGCTCATTCGGACGTGTGATGTCTGATTTTCAATCGGATTGCGCATAGACAGCACACTGACCCGTCTTCTCCGGGGCTGTTTAGAAGAACTATTTTTCTCTCAGTCCTACTGTCCAAGAGTGATAAATTCCAAATGCATTACTTTCTTACGAGTCTCAGAGAGTCAACTATTCAAGACTCTGGGTGTGGTAAAAAAAAAATCCAGATCCTACACGGATCATCCAAGTGTCATTGGATTTTTATGGATATTTTACTATTGTAAACCCAGGAAACAATATGTGATAATGTGCATTTCTTAATGTAGTTGTATGAAAATGGATCGCACACGAGTCATAGGTCTATGTCTTGTATTTATGGTTATACCATGTTAGAAGGCTCACAATATCCGCAATCCTTAGGTGTATATGACAGTGACGTCATGTGCTTCCTACAAGCATAGGACAGCTGCCAGAATACTCACTGCTTCCCATGCCGGGACTATGGGCGTGTGGAGCAGTGCTTCCTGCAGCTGCCAGGCATTCATGTGTACCCTCTACTAAAGGGAATGAATATTCACTGGCTGCTGCTGCTCCTGTGCCCACAATTAAAGATCAGTGAATATTCACTGCTCTCCACGCCTATGGGAGTGGAGGACAGAGAATATTCATTCCCTTAAGTAGCGGTCACACGTGAACAGCCCGGCAGCTGCAGAAAGCCGGCGGCTGGGACTAACAGCATGTCCGCTATTACAGAGAAAAGAATATTGACTGCTCTTCACCTCCATGGACGTGTAGAGCAGTGAATAGTCATTTCTCTTTAGCAACGTGCACAGGAGTTAGCTGCAGCAGCCGGCTCCTGCCTCCTGTGACCCGCTGCTGCTTCCCGTCCTCCCTATCCACAGCAGGTACATCCGGACTATAAGATGCGTCTTATAGTCCGAAAATTGCGGTTCTTCATTTTAGATGCCTAGTGACGAAAAAAAATAGCTGTCAGTATAGCCTTAAAGGGGTTCGTTTCTAATGTTTTGTCCAGGACTTAGACAAAGATTTATCCAGTAGGGGCTAGTGTGTGCAATCCCCACTCGACTCCTCTTCCCCTAATGGGTAAGCACAAAATTACTTCATGTAGTGTGAGCGGTATCCTCCCTCCTCGGTCCTTTTGAGCACATGGCAATAGGAATGATCTATGTCCCTTATAGGTTCATATGCTCTTAATTCCATTGGATTGGGGTGAGGTTCCCTTCGACACTTTTGTAGTTGCATGTTTCACTGTGGAGTTCAATACATTTTGGTGTTTTGCTCCTAGTTTATGATTTGACTGTGATCACTACATTTTGTTTTGGAGGTCTCTTGCGTGCAGTGACGCCTGGTCTTTATCCCCCCCCCCATTTTAATACTCATTACAAGCCAACATCAGAAACATGCGGTCTATAGAATTTATTGATGTCTAATACAGGGTGTCCGTAAAGTCATGGTGCCCTTTTGACCAGTCACTGGAAAGCAACAAAAGACGATAGAAATGTGAAATCTGCTCAAAATAAAAGAAACTCTCCCAGTTTCATACCTATTCAGTGCAGTTCGATGTGGGCTCCATTTGTTGCCCTACACAAATCCAAACAATAGTGAAGTTCTTGCCACACACGGGTAAGGACGTCTGGTGTAAGAGTGAATAACGTCTGTGATTCTCTGTCTACATGGTGTTATGTCATCATCTGCGCATGCACACATGCTGCCACATCATCCTACAGACACCGGGAGAGTTTTCCTTTTATTTGGTGCAGACTTCACATTTCTATCGTCTTTTGTTGCTTCCCTGTGACTGGTCAAAGGTGCATCCTGACTTTGCGGACGCACTGTATTTCAGTCACTATATGGGCATTTATTACCTTTGCTCCTGAGCGGATTGTGCTTTTGTATTGCATACAAATAGCAAATTTTCATATGCAGACACTTCTATATTTTAGAACAACTCTGTGATTTTGAGTGTTGCAAACAAATTTTATGAAAAAGGCTTAATTATACCCCTGGATAGATACAGATGGGCCTGGACCTTTCAAGGTCTGCAGTAAAGGCCTTGGCCAATATAATTAATCTCTTACTAGTCTATAACCAAGGTCAAGACCAGTCAGAATATGTTCACTGACAATGGAGAGACCACCGCACAAAACTACACAGAAAAACGTATTGCAGATATGATTTTGCGCTGTCCGGGTCAATGGTTTGTAAGAAGTTGTGAGTTCCTTCCATTCTCCCTTGTTCATGTTTTAAAGTCACCGATGACGTGACTTGGTGCAGCTCACCACTTGGGGCGTGAACAGAATAACGCTGGCTGTACACATTAGGCCTCTTTCACACTTCCGTTTTTGACAATCAGTCAAGATCCGCCGATTTTGAAAAAAAAAGGATCCGCCATTTTTCTTTGCGGATCCGTTTTTTTCCCCCATTGACTTTCATTATTGGTGGATCTTGACGGATTGCCGTCCGTTGCATCCGTTTTTGTGCGGATCCGCCAAAATGTTGCTGGCCGTCACCATCCTCAAAGATTTCCAAACGGAGCTTGCAACGTTTTTTTGTCCGGCGGATCCTCCAGACACTGATTTAACCCGAAATTCTGTCTGGGTGCTGGACAAAAAAAAAACTCTCTCTCTGTCTCTCTCTGTCTCTGTCTCTCTCTGTCTCCGTCTCTGTCTCTCTCTGTCTCCGTCTCTCTCTCCGTTGTCATCAGTACTAAAACGGATCCGCTATCCGTCCTTTTGGCGGATTGTAACTGACACGAAAAACTGAAGTGTGAAAGAGGCCTAGATAGCTGTAGGTCGAATAATCTCTAAGATGACCGTTATTTTCCCCAATGTTCATCTGAGTGTTCCTGTAATTTTCATAGCGTACAGGTCTCCTCACTGTGACATGCCAGACCCGGTTTATCACACTCCACAAGAAGAAACATTACCCTTTAGATCCTTGTGGAAGAAAGGCAACACCTCTGGCACCAGCTTACCTACCTGCCAAGAAAAGTGATGTCTTTTCAATGAATGTGACTTTTCAAATGTCCATTTTTTTAATTTTTTTTTGGCAAACTGATTGTCATAAAAAAAAAGTAAATGTTACACTTCAATGGCCCTATGAAAAAAAAAAAATGCACACAGATGTCAACCAGTGTTGTTGGCAAGGCTGTGGAGTCAGGCTATGTGCACACGGTGCGGATTCTGCTGCGGATTCTGCTGCGGATCCGCAGCGTTTCTGAACAAATACAATATTTAAAATGAAGAACAAATAAAGTTAAATCAACAAACTTACCGGTATTTCAATGGGAACTGTGGGCCTGCTTTTGGCTAATTAGATGGTCAGTGTCTGGTTCCATATTTATCACTGCTAGTCGTAAGAAGTGAAGCAATTTTTCTCTTTTTTTATATCATTGTTTCCTAGGGATTCCAAATTGCTATTAGTAAAATACCAATATATATACAGCACTACAAAAACAATATAGCAGCAATAAAATTGCCCTCATAAAGACATACAGACTGCACTGCCCATCAATGCAGCCCTGCCAGTCAATATAATTTCAGTCTCACCAGTGCCTATATTGGTGGAACTCCACTTTTACCTCAGGCTCAGACTGGTGTGGTGGGAGAGTCCCCAATAGGCAGCATAGGTCCCCAATAGGCAGGTAAATGTCTCCAATAGGGAGCATAGGTCTCCAATAGGCAGGTAAATGTCTCCAATAGGGAGCATAGGTCTCCAATAGGGAGCATAGGTCCCCAATAGGCAACATAGTCTCCAATAAGCAGGTAAATGTCTCCAATAGGCAGGTAAATGTCTCCAATAGGGAGCATAGGTCCCCAATAGGCAGGCAGGTAAATGTCTCCAATAGGCAGCATAGGTCCCCAATAGGCAGGTAAATGTCTCCAATAGGGAGCATAGGTCTCCAATAGGCAGGTAAATGTCTCCAATAGGGAGCATAGGTCCCCAATAGGCAATATAGTCTCCAATAAGCAGGTAAATGTCCCCAATAGGCATGTAAATGTCTCCAATAGGGAGCATAGGTCCCCAATAGGCAGGTAACTGTCTCCAATAGGCAGCATAGGTCCCCAATAGGCAGCATAGGTCCCCATTAGGCAGGTAAATGTCCCCAATAGGCAGCATAGGTCCCCAATAGGCAAGTAAATGTCTCCAATAAGGCGCATAGGTCCCCAATAGGCAGGCAGGCAAATGTCTCCAATAGGCAGCAAAGGTCCCCATTAGGCAGGTAAATGTCCCCAATAGGCAGCATAGGTCCCCAATAGGCATGTAAATGTCTCCAATAGGGATCATAGTCCCCAATAGGCAGGTAAATGTCCCCAATAGGCAGCATAGGTCCCCAATAGGCAGGTAAATGTCCCCAATAGGCAGCATAGGCCTCAATAGACAAGTAAATGTCTCCAATAGGCAGCATAGGTCCCCAATAGGCTTGATAGACTGGACCTGGCATAAAAAAAAAAAAAATACCAGTACTTGCCTATGTCTCCTCCGCTCGACTCCGTCTGTCATGTCGTCTTCTGACACAGGCGGCGTGTCGTCATCAGGCGGCGTGATGATAATCGCGTTGTCTGTGCTGCATATGGAGGACCGCACATTGCCTTTCCTCGCTGCCTCATTGTTCTTCCCGCGATTACAGGGCCCGCCGGCATTGAACTGTAGTGAAGTTCAATGTCGGCCGGGCCTAGGAGCCGGATAAATGTCCTCGGCGGGCCGTAGTTTGAGGACCACTGGTGTAATATGTCTACTATCTTGAGTGTGGGTGTAACAATCCATATCGTTATTCGTACAGATGGAAGTTAACAATTTACAACTTCCTCATCTGTGATACTTGTCACACTAAAAAGAAACTTCGGCCTATAACAGATACATTCCATAAGGAAATGCAATTATTAATAATTAATAGACACCAGTAATTAAACATTATTTATTACAGCACCTGTTTATAGCATAATCATAGGGACTACAAGGATGTAAAATCCAGCTCCTGTTTTACTGCGCATTCTAAAGCACATGTTTCTAATGCCTAGATGACAGACAAGGTATTTAAACTTTTTTAGGTCTTTTTGTGGATAGTGTTGCTTTTCTTTGTTATTTAATACAAAGTTAGCTTTTTTAAATTTTGCTAAGAACCTCACCCAAGACTGGTCAGTCATACTGGTTTTTGGTCAGAAAGATCCCATAACTGAACAGTTAAAACCCGTTTGTGTGTGAATCTGCCCCGTAACTTACCGGCTCCATTTGTGTGACAGTCCTGTGAAACATGTTTGAGAGATAAGATCAAAGTATTTGTTTTTACATTGGGAAACTTGGTAATTTTTGTTTTGTGTCAGTAAATTTCATGATGGTTTTTCTATACGCTGAATGCTGCAACTTTCAGTTTTCCTAAACTCGCATGTTGTGAAATTTTGCACGACGCAAATGATGTTCACGTCTAGTAAATGTTTGTGAGCTTCTACGTGTATTTCTCTAAAATATATCTAGTACTTTTCCTTCTAAAGTACAACAGCACTTTCACAGGAACGTGTGAGAAGTGTTGGTTGGTGGGGCTCAACTGTGGACTGTCTCTCTGAGGCTGAAGACGGGCACATTGGCCTTGTTTAATGAAGAATGGCGTGATTTATGTCAGTCTTGATGAAAAGTGCGATGGAATATCATGTGCTAAATTCAATAAGAGGCACAAGTTCTTTAATGACGCTTCTGGGCTCCACCACAAGATATGTGCTCCTGTCGGGGACTGAAGTGGATTTCTTGTGTAATTATGATGAATTTGTTGGCCATGCTCGGCTATACCCTCGTATTCTAAAAAGAGTGTAGAGCTGACCAGGACTGGTGTGAAAAAAAATAAATAAAATGTCAAAAGCTGGAATTTTTTGCTCCTCTATGAATTAAAATAGCAACATCCCGTATAATTTTACGACAGAATTCTGCTTAAAACTGATGAATTGGGGCTACAGACATTCCTTTGAGTCTTCAGTCTTGAAAGATGGCAGCACTCAACTGAGCACTTCTGCTCCTTCAGTTCACGTCCCAAGGTATCAATCTAATGGAAGCTGTGACAGCCTAATATTGCAAATTGTCACCTAAACTTTACAATCGTGTCTATTTAACTGATGTCATGGGCTTTGTATAATGTATCCATTAAATAGGTGTCATTATAGCCAAACGGGTATGAATTCTTCTACTAGGCATTCGTGACAGACACGCATTACCCATAGACTCTAATGGTAACTGTGTAACGGATACCTATGAAAAGTTTTAATGGGTGCCTGCAGTGGATGCCAAACAGTGGAGTACCTCACCCAAAGTCTTCTAGTCTTCCATGTTTTAAAAGAAGTATACATTTAATATAGACTTATTTTATGCGCTCCATAAAATAGAATACCATAATCTACTATATTCCAACCTTGAGGCCAAAAGGTCTGTGACACTGGCCCTATGGACAAGTGTGGCTTAAATTTCGGAATCTTACATGGCCTACACACTAAATGTAAAAAGGCCACAATAATATTGATTTCTAATACAAGAGTCAAAATTTTTATTTCCAACAGAATTTGACAGATAACACTTCTGGATGAAGTAGGAGGTAAATAGAGGTTCAGTAAGAGGACTTGTGCTTCTTTTGGAGAGCCTTTCATGGTTTCTTACAAAACAGCCACAATGTCACTATATTACAAAAGTGAAAAAGCTGAAGTGATCTATAGTTATGTGTAATATTCTTTATATTCAGTAGTGGAAATCTGTGACTTTTACAATTAGAGGTTAGAGAGAATTTCCATCTATCCAAGTAAGTGATAACTGAGTGATTACCGATCTCTGTGATTCCCTCTGCTGCGGAGGACAAGGCTCAGGAGTGACCTCTCTGTAAAAGTGGCCACTTCTCTATTCAGTCTTAAAATTCATATGAAAAGCCGAGACCTCATTGTTATAGGCACAAGAACTGTTAGGCGTCGGGTTCCTGCAACTGCACAGCAGGGATCCAGAGCCTCACATTCAGCAGTCTCCCATTCTCCATCGACCGCAAAGGAACCTGCTCAGCAGTTCCGTTGTTCCCGATGCTCTGCTCAGACCAGCTCTGTAGGTCTGGTTGTTGCTGCCACCTCTGGGCAGCAATAGCAACGCAGGCTGCTCAGCAGCAAGCAGCTCCAGAGGCTAAGTCCTTCCTTCGCTCCACTGAGCATGCTCATGAGACGATCTCCCATTGGAGATCAGGAGTCACATGCACAGGTTCTTCTCCAGATCTGATTGGTGCTTCTCAGGGATCTGGAAGCTTCCGGAAGGTCCCGGCTATAAAAGGTTCGCATGGCCTCTCGGCCATGCGCTAATATAGACTCTAGTTGCTACCTGTGTGAATGATGATGGATGCATGGACTTACAAATAACTCATTAAGATTCCCCTCCCTCTGATATTACGTGTGTGGATAGGGAACTAGTGATAGAGTCAGCACCAGTCAGTGGCAAGCTGCAGGCCACAGTGCATATCATCCATGGTACTAGCGTCCGGCAGTGTGCCTGCTACCGGGCATTGTCGTCTTTCGGCAATGTCTGTCGCCGCGCTGCAGTCAGCAGTACTTAATGGTCCGCGGTTGCGACTCCGTACGCACGGTAGGTCTAGAAGGACGCTGACCCTGTGTCATGGGCCCGAGTCCTGTGACCATATACCGTGCGTGCATTCCGCTGAGACCTGTGAGTTCAACAGGCTCAGCATTTGTGTTTAACGCCTTGGCGTCTCTGTGAATTAACAGAGTCTGCCCAGCGCACTCCGGGTGACATTCAACCCGCGTGCGCAATACCGCCATATTGTGCGTCTGCCATTACATAGCAGCAGTGTAACACCTCTGCACGGTGGACCCCGGGCGACGAACGCACTTTCTATTATTTATTATTTAGTGCGTTCTGCCGTCCCTAACAAGAACCACAAGCTCACTCTTCAGTGCTACAACGATGTGATAAAGATTCGGAGAATCGAAACGTCACTACTGCTGGTCGCAATCAAGACGCACTGTCCGAATTTCTACTAAATGCACCATTCATTTAATTAAATTCTTCAGTATTGCTGAAAAAGTGTGCTGTGAATATGTCACTATTTTTGATCTGACATGACTCCACTTTTGTATTTTTTTTTTTTCTTATTTGGCAGCTTATACTTATTTAGTTTGTGTTCCTGCTCTTTTTTAATGTGATGATTTTGTATTGTCTGTGTTTTCTAGCATTCAATCTTTCCTGATATGATAAATATCCATTCCTGCTGTAGGACCCGGTAAAGCACTCTGACTACATATTGTTCCAGTGCGTTTATAGACTCGCACATGAGGATGTCATGGTTGTTTAATAAGTAACCTTTGAAAATCCCCAGTGTTGTAAGAAAGGGAGAGCACTATTTTTTTGTGTGCAATGTACGGTACTTGAAGAGAGTCACTTCCTAAAGCAGAAGTTACAATGACCAGTAATTATCCAGAATGTACCTTCCAAGTTGCATAATGGCAGTATTTGTCTTAACAGTGGCCGTACTTTTAAGCTACCCGTGCATTCCCCTTTATAATAATAATTTTGCATTTACAAATTAATCTTGCGGGTTCTATATCTACAATTATGCAAAAGTGTATCACAACCTTTATTCCTAATATTGTCATCTACTGTTTCAGTATTCAAAGTCCATATGTGCAAGCAGCGTCGGACTGGAACACCTTGGGCCCACCAGAGAAAATCATTCTTGGGGCCCACTATGTAGCTGCATAGAGTTAAATACCAGACCACCAATTATGCGGTAAAACACGCTAATATCCGGGTATAATATAAGGTTGTACATGTCTTAATTATGTAGCAGGAGTTGGGGTAGCCCCCTCATAGAATATAAAGCAGCCCCCTCACATAGTATAATGCAGCCATCTCATAGAATATAATACTGCCCCCCTCATAGGGTATAATACTGCCCCCCTCATAGGGTATAATGCACCCCCTCATAGGGTATAATACTGCCCCCCTCATAGGGTATAATACTGCCCCCCTCATAGGGAATAATGCACCCCCTCATAGGGAATAATGCACCCCCTCATAGGGTATAATGCTGCCCCCTCATAGGGTATAATACTGCCCCCCTCATAGGGTATAATACTGCCACCCTCATAGGGAATAATGCTGCCTCCTCATAGGGTATAATGCTGCCTCCTCATAGGGTATAATACTGCCCCCCTCATAGGGAATAATGCATCCCCTCATAGGGAATAATGCTGCCCCCTCATAGGGTATAATACTGCCCCCCTCATAGGGTATAATGCACCCCCTCATAGGGTATAATGCACCCCCTCATAGGGAATAATGCTGCCCTCCTCATAGGGTATAATGCTGCCCCCTCATAGGGTATAATACTGCCCCCCTCATAGGGAATAATGCACCCCCTCATAGGGTATAATGCTGCCTCCTCATAGGGTATAATACTGCCCCCCTCATAGGGTATAACGCTGCCCCCTCATAGGGTATAATGCTGCCCCCTCATAGGGTATAATACTGCCCCCCTCATAGGGAATAATGCTGCCCCCCTCATAGGGTATAATGCTGCCTCCTCATAGGGTATAATACTGCCCCCCTCATAGGGAATAATGCATCCCCTCATAGGGTATAATGCACCCCCTCATAGGGTATAATACTGCCCCCCTCATAGGGTATAATACTGCCCCCCTCATAGGGAATAATGCACCACCTCATAGGGTATAATGCTGCCTCCTCATAGGGTATAATACTGCCCCCCTTATAGGGTATAATACTGCCCCCCTTATAGGGAATAATGCTGCCCCCCTCATAGGGTATAATGCTGCCCCCCTCATAGGGTATAATACTGCCCCCCCTCATAGGGTATAATAATGCATCCCCTCATAGGGAATAATGCATCCCCTCATAGGGAATAATGCTGCCCTCCTCATAGGGTATAATGCTGCCCTCCTCATAGGGTATAATGCTGCCTCCTCATAGGGTATAATGCTGCCTCCTCATAGGGAATAATGCACCCCCTCATAGGGTATAATGCTATATAGATATATAGATATAGAGTTAGATAGAAATAGATAGAAAGATAGATGTAGAAATAGATATAGAGATAGATAGTAGATAATGGATAGAAAGTAGATAATGGATAGATATAGATAGAAAGATTCATAGAGATAGATAGAGATAGATATAAAGATAGATATAGAAAGAAATATAGATAGATAGATCGATAGGTAGATAGATATAGAGATAGATAGAAAATAGATAATGGATAGATAGATAGATATAGAGATAGATAGCTATAGATAGAAAGATATAGAGATAGATAGATATATAGATAGAGAAAGATAATAGATAGATAATAGATAGAGATATACAGATATAATAATAATAATAATATAGACATATATAGATAGATATAGAGATAAATATACACTCACTGGCCACTTTATTAGGTACACCATGCTAGTAACGGGTTGGACCCCCTTTTGCCTTCAGAACTGCCTCAATTCTTCGTGGCAGAGATTCAACAAGGTGCTGGAAGCATTCCTCAGAGATTTTGGACCATATTGACATGATGGCATCACACAGTTGGCGCAGATTTGTCGGCTGCACATCCCTGATGCGAATCTCCCGTTCCACCACATCCCAAAGATGCTCTATTGGATTGAGATCTGGTGACTGAGGAGGCCATTTGAGTACAGTGAACTCATTGTCATGTTCAAGAAACCAATCTGAGATGATTCGAGCTTTATGACATGGCGCATTATCCTGCTGAAAGTAGCCATCAGATGTTGGGTACATTGTGGTCATAAAGGGATGGACATGGTCAGCAACAATACTCAGGTAGGCTGTGGCGTTGCAACGATGCTCAATTGGTACCAAGGGGCCCAAAGAGTGCCAAGAAAAAATTCCCCACACCATGACACCACCACCACCAGCCTGAACCGTTGATACAAGGCAGGATGGATCCATGCTTTCATGTTGTTTACGCCAAATTCTGACCCTACCATCCGAATGTCGCAGCAGAAATCGAGACTCATCAGACCAGGCAACGTTTTTCCAATCTTCTACTGTCCAATTTCGATGAGCTTGTGCAAATTGTAGCCTCAGTTTCCTGTTCTTAGCTGAGAGGAGTGGTACCCGGTGTGGTCTTCTGCTGCTGTAGCCCATCTGCCTCAAAGTTCGACGCACTGTGCGTTCAGAGATGCTCTTCTGCCTACCTTGGTTGTAACGGGTGGCAATTTGAGTCACTGTTGCCTTTCTATCAGCTCGAACCAGTCTGCCCATTCTCCTCTGACCTCTGGCATCAACAAGGCATTTCCGGCCACAGAACTGCCGCTCACTGGATTTTTTTTCTTTTTCGGACCATTCTCTGTAAACCCTAGAGATGGTTGTGCGTGAAAATCCCAGTAGATCAGCAGTTTCTGAAATTCTCAGACCAGCCCTTCTGGCACCAACAATCATGCCACGTTCAAAGGCACTCAAATCACCTTTCTTCCCCATACTGATGCTCGGTTTGAACTGCAGGAGATTGTCTTGACCATGTCTACATGCCTAAATGCACTGAGTTGCCGCCATGTGATTGGCTGATTAGAAATTAAGTCTTAACACACAGTTGGACAGGTGTACCTAATAAAGTGGCCAGTGAGTGTATATAGATAGATGGCTATAAATAAAAATAGATATAGAGATAGATAGATATAGAGACAGATAGATATAGAAAGATAGATATAGAGATAGATATAGAGAATAGCTAGATATAGAGATAGATAGATATAGAGGTAGAAAGATAGATATAGAGATAGCTAGATAGATGATAGATAGATATAGATAATAGATAGATATAGATATAGAGATAGATGGATAGATCAATAGATAGATAGATAAAGAGAGAGAGATAGAGATTGATAGATAATGAGATATAGAGATAGATATAGAGATATAGTGTTAGATAGATATAGAGATAGATATGGATATAGAGATAGATATGGATATAGAGATAGATAGATATAGAGAGAGAGATAAAGAGATAGATATAGAGAGAAACAGATATATATAGATATAGAGATAGATAGGTAGATAGATATAGAGATAATAGATATAGAGATAGATAGATATAGATATAAAGATAGATAGAGATAGAGAGAGCGGTAGAGAGATAGATACAGAGATCGATAAATAGAGAGATAGAGATAAATAGATAAAGATAGATAATAAATATAGAGATAACAGATAGATATAGAGATAGAGTAAGATATAGAGATAGGTAGATATAGATAATAGAGATGCTAGATAGACATAATAGATAGAAAGATAGATATAGAGATAGATGTAGAGATAGAAAGATAGATATAGAGATAGAGCGATAGATAGAGATAGATATAGATAATAGATAGAGATAAATAGATAGAGATAGAAAGATAGCTAGATATACAGAGAGATCGATATAGAGATAGATAGATATAGAGAGAAATAGATATAGATATAGAGATAATAGATATATATAGAGATAGATAGATATAGTGAGATAGATACAGAGAAAAGATATAGAGATAAATAGATAAAGATAGATAGATATAGAGATAGAAAGATAGATAGAGAGATAGATATAGAGATAGATAGAGATATATAGATAGATAGCTATAGAGATATAGAGATAGATATAGAGAGAAATAGAGATAGATATATAGATATAGATATAGAGATAGAGCGATAGATAGCGAGAGATATAGATATAGAGATAGATAGATACAGAGAAAAGATATAGAGATAGATAACGGATAGATAGATAGGTATAGAGATAGATAGATATAGATATTAGATAGAGATATATATAGATAAAGATAGATATAGATGGTAGCTAGATAGATAATAAATATAGAGATAATAGATATAGAGATAGATAGAGTAAGATAGATATAGAGATAGATAGACATAATAGATAGATATAGAGATATATATATATATAGAAAGATAGAGATAGATAGATATAGAGATAGATGTAGAGATAGAAAGATAGATATAAAGATAGAGTGATAGAGATAGATATAGATAATAGATAGAGATAGATATAGATAATAGATAGAGATAGAAAGATAGATAGATATAAGAGAGATAGAGAGAGATATATTGAGAAATAGAGATAGATAGATAGATAGAGAGAGACAGATAGAGAGAGCGAGAGATATAAAAAAAAAAAACAAAACAATACTCACCTCTCCTCCTCGCTCCCACGCTGATCCCGGCTTCAGTGTCAGGAGCTGCCCCCTCTGCCAGACACACAGCGGGTGCGCGATGTAGTGACGTCATCGCGCACTGGCTGTGAGTCAGGAGCAGAGGGGCCTGAGGGCGGCGCCGGCCCTGATTTACAGATGCAGAGCGGCTTACTGGGCTGGGGGCGGGGCCTCTGGGGGCGGGGCCTCTGGGGGTGGAGACCTGAAATGATATTCACTGCTTCGCAGTGAATATTCATTTCTCTTTAGCAGCGGGGACAGGGGCTCCTGCCTCCTGACACCCGCTGCTGCTCCGCTGGCAGGAGCCCCCATAGCAGCTGCATGGTGTGCGACACACCACCGGCTGGGGGCCCCTGGAGCAGCGGGGGCCCTAGTCAACTGCTGGCCCTGTATACCTGCAGGTGCCAGGGCCCACCGGAGAATCCTCCGGTTCCCCGGTGGGCCAGTCCGACGTTGTGTGCAAGTGTTATAAAAGTAAGATAGTAAACTCAACACTTGGGTTAGAAATTATGCTTCTCATTTTATAACTTTCCAAGAATTGTCTCCTTGCATGCTTTATATAGTATATACTGTGTATAGACTGGACTTGCCACACTAGATATTTTTGGTAAAATTTGCTTCAGCATTTCATATTATGTCATCATATTATAAAATTTCATATTATGTTATCATTGTCTGAACAGTTTCTCTAAAACTGAGAGCAGACTAGTAGCTCCAATATTCGGGGCTTTGTAAAATTGAAGCTGTCCACATTATCTTTAGGAGCCTTTATCGTTGCGTTAACAGTAAGAATTGCACTTCATACTGCACAATTCTTGCCGTCACCTAATATAAGGCTGGATGTTGTTGCAATATACCACCAGCCGACCCTATCCTGTGTGAGCTATGCAAAGCCGCTCTTGATCAGGAGCGGTCACCAGGTCAAAAGGAGCCAGTTTTCGGTCTTACTGGTCCTGTTTTGCTCCTGCTGCTTCTGAGTGCAGTATTTTTTTTTCTAACGATCTGGTTCCAGAGAGATGGGGACTTTTTATTGTGAGCTACTTTATTTGGTCTTTACTAAGGGGGTGTGATTTAACAGGCTTCTCTGGGGAGGGGCTTTGTTTAGGATGTTCTGCATTACCTTCTGAATACTGGCCACTTTGGAATATCCATAAAAAATAACAAAAAAAAAGCCTAAATAAAATGCTCATATCTCTGGAACTATTTGGCAGATTAAAAATAAATGGATTACTAGAGAGTGGCAGGAATTAAATACAAGCAGAAACTGGCCACTTTTGACCTTGTTTCAGGTCCTCTAAGTTTTCTATACATACTTATTATTTAGCGGCCTTCAGCTCAATCTCGAGCTATGACGGCTTGCTGGAGGAACGCTCTATAGGGAGAGCGATCATGTGCAAGCCTAGATAGATCCACCAGGGTCTTCTCAATTGTATCAAGTCATCAGGTCCCTGTTCTTCTTCTTCGCCTTGTTCTTTCAATTCTTCCGACCATGATGTCCTTCTACACTGACGCTATTGGACAACTTATTTATCCTCCTTTGCAGATTCTGGAATGTTTTACCAAATGATATGGCATGGCATGCTGCGATATTTGTCAGGTGACATGATAAACGCAAAGGGATAAGTCACTAACTGTGTCTGTCATGAATTCAATTTTTTGTGCTTATAACTGAAGGGAAAAGCAGAATTGTGCAGATGTGCAAATAAACCGCTCTTAATATCAGTAGTTAAAGGGAACCTGTCAACTGGATTTTGTAAAGAACAGACGTGGCTATATTGGCGCCATAATAGTGATGAAAATGATACCTGTGGTGAAGAAGTCATTTTTGTGGTTTTTGTGTAATCATCTCTTCATGCATCGGGACAGGCCTGGGGGCAGGGGCTTTTCTTGGTGCCCTTGTTCATTATTCATCCTTCTGAAGGAATGACAGGGCACTGCTCCAACATGGAACTCGTCGTAAGAGCTTGTGCACATGACCGAATTTTCTGGGACGAGTGCTGTTCGTGGTTTTCACGGATAGCACTTGTATCAACAATAGTCTATGGGGCTGTGCACATGTCCGTTTTTTTTTTCCCCTCGTTCTGTGTGCTGTCCAATTTTCAGGGACTAACAGTCTGATCAGAGTACTTGGACCGTTTTTCTCAGATGGAAAGAAAACCGGTCATGTTAACCTACAACGGAACAGCAGAACGGAATTTCTGCTGCTGCTGAGCGTGGGAAACACAATTACTCCAAAGCCTGGGAAGGGAGGGAGTTGGGGGATCAATGGAGAGAAGTCATGTCCTTTACAACAGGAGAGGGGATATACCCAAATGTTCACAAAGCAGAATATTTACACCAGGAGCATTGTCATGTTTCTCCTCATTTGAAACACACGTTATTTTAGTAAACCTTTTGTACATACTTTTAAACATAAAGACTTGGTATTTAAGGATATTTTGTCCATCTGAAATAAAGCATTCAATCTGTCACCATACCTGTTAATAATACACCATTAGAGCAAGTGGATATTCTAAATGAATAAATGGCAAACCTACAAAAGCGACTGAATAACAACAGAAATAAAATAAATAAAAATAAATTATATCGGTACAAATATATATTATATACACAGTCATGGGTTGTCACCCTTGAAATTGTTCCAGGAAATGAAGTATTTCTCCCAGAAAATTATTGTAATTACACATGTTTTGTTATACACAGGATTATTTCATTTGTGTGTATTGGAACAATACAAAAAAGAAGAAAAAAAAAAAAAGGCAAATTGGACATAATTTCACACACAACCCTAAAAATGGGCCGGACAACATTGTTGGCGTCCTCAACTTTTAATATTTGGTTGCACACCCTTTTGAATAAATATCTGCAATCATTCACTTTCCAAAACATCACCAAGCTTATTGTACCATTCAACTGGAATTTTGGACCACTTTTTTTGCAGTCTGTTCCAGGTCTCTCATATTTGAAGGCGCCTTCTCCTAACAGCAATTTTAAGATCTCTCCAGATGTGTTCAATTTGATTTAGAGCCAGACTCATAGCTTGCAACTTCAGAACTCTCAGCGCTTTGTTTCCATTCATTGCTGGGTGCTTCTTGAAGTATGTTTGGGGTCATTGTCCTGGAGGAAGACCCATGACCTAAGATGCAAACACAGATTTCTGACACTGGGCACTACATTGCGACTCAAAATCCTTTGGTTATCTTCAGATTTCATGTTGTCTTGCACACAGTCAAGGCACCCAGTGCAATAGGCAGCAAGAAAACTCAAAACACATTTGAACCTCCACTATATTTGACTGTAGGTATTGTGTTCTCTTCTTTGTAGGCCTCATTATGTTTTTGATAAGCAGTAGCATGATGTTGTGATGACACAACATTTAATATTAATTATACAGACTTAAATTCAGTGGGCCAGGATACATAATTTATTATCTTTTATTTTGACTTTTGAATTTGTGTCTTTCTTTGGTTTAAGAAACACAGACTATTGCATGTATTAGCCTGAATGACTGAAGTTGCTGTAAGCTCATTGCCTGTTATCTTTGAGGGATAGAGACATAGGGTAATTGAACAGTAGATGTTTGATAATATGTTGATTGACCATTGTTTTGGACCCTGTGGCTTGTTGACTTGCAAAGCAGAGGAGTAAAAACTATGGAAGTTGTTTAAATACTCAAACAATGTGAGTTAATCTCATCACATCTTCCTTTTGACCTCTGGATAGTGGTTTGAAGGACAACAGTTTGAACTATATAAACGGGATATGCCTCTGTAACAAGAGATCCAACAAAGTAGTGACTCTTTACAAAACCACAGCCAGGAATAATCTATAAGACAGCAGCCAGGACATCATGGCTCCATCACGAGGGAAACAGATGTGACATTCTACAGGATACCAGCTTAGGGGACCATGGCCCTGGCTTTAAGAATACAGATCTGCTCCATTGACCATCACTGAACCAATGTATATGTTTGGGGAAGCTAGGATTGGGACCCAGCGGTCATCTGGCTTCATGGAGATGTTCGGAGAAGCCAGATTGGGACACTCCGATCACCTGACCTCGTACCTCAATGGAATGTCAGCTTCCTAAGCTTGTCGCTATCTCCTCTCAGACCATGACACAAGTGGGGATAGTCGACCCTGGAAGTTGCAGCTGCTTTAATCCTGGCAAGTCAACAGAAAGTTGAGACTCTGTAATAGCCATCTTGGGTATTTTGTTGGGATTGTTCTGTATTCAAAGAAAATAGAAAAAATCGGAGTCCGGCTCAACAGGACTGGATTTTCCTTTTCTTTTTCTTTTTCAAAAGAAAATATAGTGCATACCAAAGAAAAATTTACATGGCCAACATGACCCAGTCAAAGCATTTTGACTTCACTAAGCAATTTTTCTTTTGTATGCACTATATTTTCTTTTGAAAAACAAAAGGAAAATCCAGTCCTGTTGAGCCGGACTCCGATTTTTTTCTATTTTCCTAGATGTGAGGCCGGTGTCTGAGCCCAGGTGGATGAGCATAGAGCAACTGGGTGAGCTGGAATTAAGTTTTTATAATTGTTCTGTATTTTTTTCTGTTTGGGGTTCAATAAAAGTATTGCCACACTGTTTCTACAATCACACTGTGTTGCCTGATTAGTATAATGCCCACGGTAAAAGGAGAGTGGGCATTAAGTGGGATGAGCCATGGTCCACGTGGTCTCAAGCCAGCGGCCTCGAGCATCCGCTGACCCCCCCCCCCCCCCCTCACCCTGTGTCTCCACAGTTGTGCTTTACCAAAAAGCTCTATCTTGGTCTTATCCATCTGTAAGACACTTTCCCAGAAGAATTTTGGGTTACGTATATTTTGTCAAACTTCAGTGTAGGCTTTTTATGTTTGTGTCAGCAGTGGGGTCTCCTGCCCAGTGTTTTGTTTCAATAAAATGTTGACGGATATTTCGCTCTGACACGGTTTCACCCTAAGCTTGCAGGACAGCTTGAGTTTCTTTGGAACTTGATTGGGGCTGCTTATTCACCATTCAGACTATTCTGCGTTGCAGCTTTTCATCAAATTTTCTCTGCTGTCCAGGGAGTTTAGCTACAGTTCCATGGGTTGTAAACTTCTTAGTATGTTGTGCACCATGGACAAAAGAACATCAAGATCTCTGGAAATGGACTTGTAAGCTTGAGAGTGTTGATATTTTTCAACAATTTTGGTTCTCAAGTACTCAGTTTCCTTCTCCTCTTTCTGTTCGCCATGGCTAGTGTGCAGCACACAGACACACGAGTAAACGATTGAGTAAAATTCTCCCCTTTTTATCTGGTTTCATGTGTGATTTTCATATTTCCCACACCTGTTACTTGCCACAGGTGAGTTTGAGCGTGCTTCACATGCTTGAAGCAAAGTTCTTTATCCACAATTTTGGGAAGGTGCCAACAATTTTGTCTGGGCCCATTTTGGGGATTTTGTGTGAACTTATGTCCAATTTGCCTTTTTATTCTCGATTTTTGTGTTGTTCAGTACAGACTAAGGAAATAAACATGTAAATAGAGTGATCGCCTAATAAGTAATTTTATTGAATATACAAAAAGCAAAAACATTGTTAAAACGATTTAAAAAGCCCATGGCTGTAAGATCCAAACCATATAAAACTTTATAAGGTTATGGTAATCCCTAGCTGACCAGAAATGCTTATGAAATATTAACAAACACAGAGGTATATTATTGAGATACCAAATGACACTTATCTAACTTGGTATTATACGAGATACAGTGGGGCAAAAAAGTATTTAGTCAGTCAGCAATAGTGCAAGTTCCACCACTTAAAAAGATGAGAGGCGTCTGTAATTTACATCATAGGTAGACCTCAACTATGGGAGACAAACTGAGTAAAAAAAATCCAGAAAATCACATTGTCTGGTTTTTTTTCATTTTATTTGCATATTATGGTGGAAAATAAGTATTTGGTCAGAAACAAGCAATCAAGATTTCTGGCTCTCACAGACCTGTAACTTCTTCTTTAAGAGTCTCCTCTTTCCTCCACTCATTACCTGTAGTAATGGCACCTGTTTAAACTTGTTATCAGTATAAAAAGACACCTGTGCACACCCTCAAACAGTCTGACTCCAAACTCCACTATGGTGAAGACCAAAGAGCTGTCAAAGGACACCAGAAACAAAATTGTAGCCCTGCACCAGGCTGGGAAGACTGAATCTGCAATAGCCAACCAGCTTGGAGTGAAGAAATCAACTGTGGGAGCAATAATTAGAAAATGGAAGACATACAAAACCACTGATAATCTCCCTCAACCTGGTGCTCCACGCAAAATCCCACCCCGTGGGGTCAGAATGATCACAAGAACGGTGAGCAAAACTCCCAGAACCACGCGGGGGGACCTAGTGAATGAACTGCAGAGAGCTGGGACCAATGTAACAAGGCCTACCATAAGTAACACACTACGCCACCATGGACTCAGATCCTGCAGTGCCAGACGTGTCCCACTGCTTAAGCCTGTACATGTCCGGGCCCGTCTGAAGTTTGCTAGAGAGCATTTGGATGATCCAGAGGAGTTTTGGGAGAATGTCCTTTGGTCTGATGAAACCAAACTGGAACTGTTTGGTAGAAACACAACTTGTCGTGTTTGGAGGAAAAAGAATACTGAGTTGCATCCATCAAACACCATACCTACTGTAAAGCATGGTGGTGGAAACATCATGCTTTGGGGCTGTTTCTCTGCAAAGGGGCCAGGACGACTGATCCAGGTACATGAAAGAATGAATGGGGCCATGTATCGTGAGATTTTGAGTGAAAACCTCCTTCCATCAGCAAGGGCATTGAACATGAAACGTGGCTGGGTCTTTCAACATGACAATGATCCAAAGCACACTGCCAGGGCAACGAAGGAGTGGCTTCGTAAGAAGCATTTCAAGGTCCTGGAGTGGCCTAGCCAGTCTCCAGATCTCAACCCTATAGAAAACCTTTGGAGGGAGTTGAAAGTCCGTGTTGCCAAGCGAAAAG
Source organism: Dendrobates tinctorius (assembly GCF_039654945.1). Lineage (NCBI taxonomy): Eukaryota > Metazoa > Chordata > Amphibia > Anura > Dendrobatidae > Dendrobates > Dendrobates tinctorius. Next base: position 23,657,977 of record NW_027361750.1, on the reverse strand, counting down.
CCAAAAACATCACTGCTCTAGAGGAGATCTGCATGGAGGAATGGGCCAACATACCAACAACAGTGTGTGGCAACCTTGTGAAGACTTACAGAAAACGTTTGACCTCTGTCATTGCCAACAAAGGATATATCACAAAATATTGAGATGAAATTTTGTTTCTGACCAAATACTTATTTTCCACCATAATATGCAAATAAAATGAAAAAAAAACAGACAATGTGATTTTCTAGATTTTTTTTACTCAGTTTGTCTCCTATAGTTGAGGTCTACCTATGATGTAAATTACAGACGCCTCTCATCTTTTTAAGTGGTGGAACTTGCACTATTGCTGACTGACTAAATACTTTTTTGCCCCACTGTATGATATATTCGTAGATATGTCCCACCCAAATGCCAAATAAAGTAATATTGCCTGCACAATACAGATAATCATTTCAAGTAAGGCTTCCTGCTCACGTCCTGGTGGTAAAAACAGTACTGGTGAGATCCGTGGTCCATGTACGTGTGTGATATCTGTGTGTCCGTGTTTCACATCCGTGTGGCACCAGTGTACCCATGTGACACGTACCGGCGCAGTACAGTTCGCGCTGATACCAGGTGTTGGCTGCTGAAGGCAGCTCTCATCATTGCTGCTTGTTATTTGTCATTGTATCGTGCTACAGCACACGCGCTGCCGCCGACATCATTTTGATGAATGTTATTTTTTTTGCCACCACACAATATGATATGCAGTATGTAAAAAAAGTAGGGAGGTCACTGAAGGATCACAGACCCATAAGGATGAATATCTAAGCAGAGCACCACATATAGCCCCCCCAAAAGACTGCCATGATTAAACAACCACAAGACGAATTTCATCAACCCAAGTATCATTTTAATCAGTATAACGGCGCCAACCTGACATTGTCTGTAGGTTACTGAGCACAATCGCAGGTTTACTTTAAAGTATTAGTCTGTATAAAAAGGATATAGCACAAGTGTATAGTCTTAACAGTTGCTGTATAAATATATCAAACAAGTGGATTAATAACTGCTACAGTACATAGTAGTGTAGAAATACCATAGGTAAGAGGTATCAACACGGAAGTAAAGACCTAAGCACTGCAGGAAGGGAATGAATGCACACCTTTGTTGCGGAAGCATTACTGACTTGAGCAGATAAATATTGTCAGTGAGTCTAAATGTAAAAATTAGTAACCATATCATTTGTCTGCTATATATTAATGGGAATCTGTCAGTAGGATCAGCCCTCCTGCGCTATCGATATAGGCATGTAGATCATAGGAAGCTGAATAAAGTATCTGCAATCCAATGCCTTATTCCAAAAAAATCCAAGTTTTTCTTATATGTAAATGAGCTGTTAAAATCTATGGGCTGTACACTGATCTGCTTGTGAATCTGCTTCCAGAGTTAATTGTAAATAAAAAAAGGGCATAATCAGGGTGAGATGTTGTGAGTTCATTCTCGGGTTCCCCTTCTGAACTCCCTCTGGTGGTGTCAGGAGGTGGTGCGGCTGGTTTGATCGGTGGAGATCTGCCACCTGAGGATGGGGATGATGATTGGATCTCGGGATTCTCAGATTGGATTTAAGACAGCCGACACCCTATTCAGTTGCTGGTGATTCCTTCTGGCTTGTCAGCTCTTGGTTTTCAGCTCTGTTCCAGTCATCTAAAGCTAAGTTTTTCTGCTAATGTTCACACTTGATTTTGTTGGTCTATTCAGTTTTTTGTGTGGTCTGCCAGCCCCGGCTGGGGGCTGAGCTGAATTTCCACTCTTATTTATCAGTATTTTGCCAATTGGCTTTTTGTCCCTTACTAGTTCGGTCTCTTTTTGCTCTGTCTCAGAATATTCCAGAGTGCTGATATAGTGGGAGAAGTCTAGTGACATCAGGGTTAATTTTGCTGTCAGAAGTGTTGGACATTATTTTTGTAGGGTTTTTTGCAGGTTGCAGACAGTGACTTGCCTTTCCTTTCCTGTCTAGTTAGTGTGGGCCCTATCGTTTGCTCAGCCTATTTTCCTGCCTGTGTTTGTGTTTTCATCTTGTTTCACCGTCAATACATGTGTGGGGGCTATCTATTCCTTTGGGGTCTGCTCTGGGGCTGTTAGTTTTCCCTTTTCTTGCTTTAGGCTTATGTAGTCCTCCGGCCGTGACGAGGCGTCTAGGTTCATCGTAGGCACGCTCCACGGCTACTGCTAGTTGTGTGGTAAGATCAGGGATCTGCAATCTGCATAGTTACCAACTTCTCTGGTTTTCTGTGGCTTAGCTTGTTTTGGGTTTTTTTTTCTCCTCGGTGACCCATTCATAACAGTGAGACATGTAATGACTGACAGTCTGCCCTCCTGATCTACCTGACTTATACTGGTAATGCCCCCTTTTCATTTAAAGTAAGCTCTGGAGGCAGATTATCAAATAGATCTATGTTCAGCCCATAGATCTTAACAGATCATTTACATATTAAAAAGGTGGATTTCTCTGGATTAAGACATCAGATCATTAATATTGAGGTATCATTTTTATTTCACTTCCTGTGACTTACATTCCCATATAGACAGTTTAGGAGGGCTGATGCTACTGACACATGCTGTTTAACATGTGACTTCTCACTTTTGGCCTGTGATGGATCTGTTCAGTTCCGTACTCCCTGCTAGGTTCAGAAATGGCTGTGTGAGAAATCTTCCCTAGCAGATAGTATTCCTTTCACAGGAACTAAATGGTTCCTCTTTGGGGTAACTGATGTCTAAATTAAACTTTTGCTTACACTTTTTGTGCTAGCTTGGTATTCACAAGGATCGTAATTAATACAGGTTTCTTCCTTCTGTATATTTAGGGTAAGTTCACACTGGGCATTTTTTCAGCTTTTTTTTTCTCTGCAGCAAAACCTTATCTCTTGGCAGGAAAGAAGCTGCAGAAAAAAAACATGTTTTTCTTTGGTTTTCTTGTTTGTTTGTCTTTTCTGTAGTTTTTTGTGTAGGTTTTGCTGCAATTTTTGCATCCTAGCTTTGGCTCTCGTGCATGCGGATGAAGTTTAGTGTTGGGAAAAAAAGTCCTATTCTATAGAAACAGGTTTGGGCACAAAAAAGCAGCAAAACCTGATACCTGCGTTTTTCCACCTCCCATTTACTTCAATGGGTGAAAAATGCTGAAAAAACGCTAAGAGAAGTGACACGCTCCATCGAGCAAAAAACAACGCAAAGCACAAAATCCTGATGACAAAAAAAACAAGCCGTGTGCATGAGATTTCTGAAATCTCATAGACTTTGCTGGAACTGTAAAATGCAGCTGAAAATTTGCATTAAAAAAGCTGCAAAAACGCCCAGTGTGAACTTGGCCTTAGTAAGTACAGCATACCCCAATCACCTTAAAGGAAATCTGTTAACAGGTTTTTGATATTTAATCAGAGAAGAGCATAATGTAGGGGCAGAGACCCTGATTCCAGTGACTTGTCACTTGCTGAGCAGTTTGTTGTAGTTCAATACAATCATTATTTTATCAACAGATTATCACTAAGGACTTAAGGTACTGTCACACTAAGCGATATCGCTAGCAATATCGCTATAACTAGTGACGTTATAGCGATATTGCTAGTGATATCGCTGTGTGTGATACTTACCTACGACTCGCTCCCCCGCTGGTTCTCGCTGATCGCGCGAGAACAGGCTGGACCGCTTCTCGCGTCAGCTTCCTGCGGCGCTTCCTGCTGTGACGACGAGCGACGCGTGGAGCCGGGCGGGAGGACGCAGGATCGCCTGGTGTGACAGGTAAGTAGCGACCCCCGTCCCCAGCGATGTCGCTGGTGAGATCTGCCTGTGTGCAGCTCACTAGCGACCACTTAGCGATGTACCAGCGATCCTGACCGCGTCATATCGCTGGTCGGGATCGCTGGTACATCGCTAAGTGTGACAGTACCTTAAGTGCAAGCCAGCCCAGCTAATCTGTGTAACCCTGCCCCCACCACTGATTGTCAGCTTGCTGACTATTAATACATGGTATATACAGGAAGCTGCCAATCGGGGGGTGTGGGCAGGGTTATACACAGGTCATCATTCTGGCCACTGCTCTGTCTATACAGAGGCCCTCATCTCTAATCTCCTCCCCACTCTCTATTAAAGGGGTTGTCCAGGCCATGTATACAACTAGGGAGAGAGTGTAACGCCCTGTTTATAGCGCTAGTTAGGATTCCGCTCTGTTTCTCACTCCTGGCGGCCGTCACATGTCAGGTGCGGACTGGGGCTAAAAATTCAGCCCTGGCATTTGATTTGAAATCACACTGGCCCATGTTGTCCCCATCCAAGAACCAGATGGGATCCAATATTTTTAATACCTGTGACCTGCTGGGGTAAGGATTGGAGTCAGCGACTTTGTGCTCCTTCACAACTCTTAACAGTGTAGGTGTCTTGAGAACACGGATTCTGCTAACAACGTAGCAGGCAAGGCAGCCCATGACCAGACAGGCCCTTCTGACATTTTCCAGAATTGCCAGATGGCCAGTCCGGCCCTGGCTCATGTGATTTACCGCTTCGTGAACACATGCTGACCTCTTTCTTCTACTACTCTTCTCAATGCTCTGACCCTTTCTAATTCTCTATACCAGAAAGAGAGAAACCCGTCAAGTCGCCCACATGCACGATATAGAATTTTTTGAATAAATTCAAGGGAACCTGACTCCTGTGGATTCCTGGAGTCTCCGATACGCTCCTGTATTCTAGCTTTTATTTGTTTGTAGTGCACTTCACATACATTACATTGTATAATAGGCATCGTATATTAGAAGTGACTTACAATTTATTGGATTTTCTTATTGTCAATAGTATTTTTAGTTAAACATATTCACCACAAGACAATTTTTTTACAGCATATTTCCTTTGGACTTGAAAATTCGTTTCTTTTTTTTTTTTTTTATGAAACTACTCCCTAATGTGTAAGTTTTTTTTCAGTGAAAAATTACACCAATTTACTTATTTTAGTACATTATCCTGATGTAGCAATTTAATATCCTAATTTTTTTGAGCATTTTACGTGCTAAAAGTGGTAACCAATGCCGACTTATTCATATTTATTCCCTAACTAGTCCCTATTATTTTTAATATTTTATCAAATCCACTTTCTGATTTTGTAGGACACATTTTTCCTATTAACTAGCTTGCTGCATCCATTCTCTTTCCTGTTGAAAGGAATAACTAGCTGAGCGATTGCATTTTGTTCTTGCCACTTCACAATCTAGAATACATTTTGAGTCCATCCTCTTCTCTTGCCCGGCTTCGGATGACCTGATTTTACACTTACAATGGTTTTTCCTACTGTAGATTTGCAGAATGTTTTAGTTGTCCACCCATCTCATCATCTCTTAGTAGTAAATGTTAATTCCGTGTATATGTAAAAGTCAAGTTAAAAGGATTCTCAGTTATGGGACAAATTGTGGCGCGGCTGTTACATCACCAGACTCGACGATGACTAGATCGTCTGTGTAGCGACCCTACCAAGTCACATACGGATTGCTGCTGTAGGAAAAAGATTCTGAACATAAATGTTTAAAAAAAAAAAAAAAATGTTCTGAATTGCATTGATATTTACCACCTACATGAGCACCATGGTAGGCTAAGTCCCCACCACCACAATGTTCACTGACGTCCCTGGATTCTTTCAGCGGGATAATGTGACCTGCCACGCTGCACTGTTCACAAATGATTTGAAGGACACCACTCGGCCTATCTATTCCCCGGATGTCAGTCTGAGCATCATCGGGAGGTGCTGGAAAAACAAGTCCAATCCAGGAGGTTCTCCTCATCATGTAGGACCGTCTTAAAATGTCTTAAAGTCAGATACCTCAGAGATATGGTGAAGTCCGTTCCTTAAAGAGTCAGAACGATCCGTGGCACAAGTGGAACGTTTGCAGTAAAGGTCAGGTGGGAACATGTCAGCCCTTAGGACTATGTTTTACTCAGACATTTGCAGATTTTCAGAGAAAACTGCTAAAACCGCAAACTGGGTACAAGTAACTAGTGGCTGACACTTCTTTCCCTATCGGTATGTAGGTAGAGACATTTTAACGAATCCAAGTCTGATGAAGAGCAGCCGGAGAGAGACGCCCAGTGGACTCCAGTCCTAATGCCCGTGAAATATTGCAAAGTTTTTTTAGTAAAATCTAACGTTCTGTAATGATGGAGTCCATCTGTGGTCTGTCATTTGGGCAGCATAAAATGAGAAATAACTAAAACATTCCATTCAGTGTTAGAGATGATCAACCACTGGGGTTATATGGCGCTCATAGCATTCGAGTCCGCAGTCACGTGAACAATAAATGCAGCTCTGAGTGGGAAAGCAGAAGACCTGATGAAGGTCAGGACGAGCCTCGGATCAGTGCACTATGTGATGTCATTTTTATTTATTATTTTTTATTTCTACTCTCTTATATAGCTCCATTAATTCCATTGCACTTTACAGGCTTCATTATTGCTGTCCCCAATGGGGCTAAATTCTCTATCAGTATTTCTTTGGCGTGTGGGAGAAAACTGGAGAACCCTGACAAACACGGGGAGAACATACAAACTCCCTTGGTGGAATTTGAACCCAGTAATCCAGCTCGGCAAAACAATAGTGCTATCCACTGAGGCTCCATTCAGAGCCAATATGCAGCGCTTAACCACTGATCGTCCATGCAGTGCTAACCACTGAGCCAACATGCTGTCATTTAGTTGTAAACAAATTAAAATTGATCAACAAAGAATAATTTCTTAAACCTTTGCATTTTTCACAGTTTGTTTCTTCTTGAGGACCTGATTGACATTTCTAAGAAATCTTTCCACTAAACGTGGAGCAGTGTTCTCTTGACCGGGTAAGGAGTGCCGGTGTTACCTAGCACCAGCAGGAACACTCCGTGCCGCATCTGCCTATTGTGAATATCACTCCTGGCGCCATTTACATGTATAGATTATGCCAACAAATATATTCTGTGTACAAATGTGTTTCTAATGAAAACATCTGACCTTTTTTAATGTCTATTCTATGAAATATTTTCTGACACTTATTTCCTTAACCAGATAGTCCCTTTCTTTTTGCAGTGTCCTATACGGTATGTGTCCCAGAACTGGTTCCACTAGTTTTAGAGGTTTCAGGTGACACAGATTAACAGAAGCCCTTCAGTGCGCGGTGTAAACCTCCCTGCATAGTAGGCTATTGTAGCTAATATGTCGTATTGTTTGTACAGTATATAGCAGGGTAGCTCTTCCAAGTATTGTGAATAGTGTTGAGCGATACCTTCCGATATCGGGAAGGATCGGATTGGATCGGACCGATACCCCAAAAATATCGGGTATTGCCGATTCCGATACCGGAAACCCATGCAAGTCAATGGGGCACAAATATCGGAATGAAAATAAACCCTTTCTTTACTTGCACATCCAGTTCGGGAGGGGGAAAAGGGTGGGCGGTGCGTGGGCGGAGACTGTGTGTGTGAGTGCGGGCGGGGTCTGTGCGGGCCTGCCGGGAGTCTGTGTGGGCGGGCCTGCCGGGGGTTTTGTGTGTGTGTGTGTGTGTGTGTGTGCGCGCAGGCATCGTCCGATGGGACTGCAAGTCCCATCGGGCTATGACTTCTACAATGACAGTGATTGACACATTAGCCAATGATGGGACAGTAGTAGTCCCATCATCTGGCTAATGTGTTGAATGTAAAAAAACAAAACAAAAACATACATACTACATATATACAACATTCATACAGCATACATACTACATACATACTTCATATATACTACATTCATACAACATACATACATACTACATATATACTACATTCATACAACATACATACATACTACATATATACTACATTCATAGAACATACATACATACTACATATATACTACATTCATACAACATACTACATATATACTACATTCATACAACATACATACTACATACATACTACATATATACTACATTCATACAACATAAATACATACTACATATATACTACATTCATACAACATACATACTACATATATACTACATTCATGCAACATACATACTATATTCATACAACATACATACATAGTACATATATACTACATTCATACAACATACATACATACTACATATATACTACATTCATACAACATACATACATACTACTTACATACTACATATATACTACATTCATACAACATACTACATATATACTACATTCATACAACATTAATACATACTACATATATACTACATTCATACAACATACATACTACATATATACTACATTCATGCAACATACATACTATATTCATACAACATACATACATAGTACATATATACTACATTCATACAACATACATACTACATACATACTACATTCATACAACATACATACTTACTACATATATACTACATTCATACAACATACTACATATATACTACATTCATACAACATACATACTACATACATACTACATATATACTACATTCATACAACATACATACATACTACATATATACTACATTCATACAACATACATACTACATAATACATACATACTACATATATACTACATTCATACAACATACATACTTATATACTACATTCATACAACATACTACATATACAGTGGGGAAAAAAAGTATTTAGTCAGTCAGCAATAGTGCAAGTTCCACCACTTAAAAAGATGAGAGGCGTCTGTAATTTACATCATAGGTAGACCTCAACTATGGGAGACAAACTGAGAAAAAAAAATCCAGAAAATCACATTGTCTGTTTTTTTTTCATTTTATTTGCATATTATGGTGGAAAATAAGTATTTGGTCAGAAACAAAATTTCATCTCAATACTTTGTGATATATCCTTTGTTGGCAATGACAGAGGTCAAACGTTTTCTGTAAGTCTTCACAAGGTTGCCACACACTGTTGTTGGTATGTTGGCCCATTCCTCCATGCAGATCTCCTCTAGAGCAGTGATGTTTTTGGCTTTTCGCTTGGCAACACGGACTTTCAACTCCCTCCAAAGGTTTTCTATAGGGTTGAGATCTGGAGACTGGCTAGGCCACTCCAGGACCTTGAAATGCTTCTTACGAAGCCACTCCTTCGTTGCCCTGGCGGTGTGCTTTGGATCATTGTCATGTTGAAAGACCCAGCCACGTTTCATCTTCAATGCCCTTGCTGATGGAAGGAGGTTTGCACTCAAAATCTCACGATACATGGCCCCATTCATTCTTTCATGTACCCGGATCAGTCGTCCTGGCCCCTTTGCAGAGAAACAGCCCCAAAGTATGATGTTTCCACCACCATGCTTTACAGTAGGTATGGTGTTTGATGGATGCAACTCAGTATTCTTTTTCCTCCAAACACGACAAGTTGTGTTTCTACCAAACAGTTCCAGTTTGGTTTCATCAGACCATAGGACATTCTCCCAAAACTCCTCTGGATCATCCAAATGCTCTCTAGCAAACTTCAGACGGGCCCGGACATGTACAGGCTTAAGCAGTGGGACACGTCTGGCACTGCAGGATCTGAGTCCATGGTGGCGTAGTGTGTTACTTATGGTAGGCCTTGTTACATTGGTCCCAGCTCTCTGCAGTTCATTCACTAGGTCCCCCCGCGTGGTTCTGGGATTTTTGCTCACCGTTCTTGTGATCACGGGGTGGGATTTTGCGTGGAGCACCAGATCGAGGGAGATTATCAGTGGTCTTGTATGTCTTCCATTTTCTAATTATTGCTCCCACAGTTGATTTCTTCACTCCAAGCTGGTTGGCTATTGCAGATTCAGTCTTCCCAGCCTGGTGCAGGGCTACAATTTTGTTTCTGGTGTCCTTTGACAGCTCTTTGGTCTTCACCATAGTGGAGTTTGGAGTCAGACTGTTTGAGGGTGTGCACAGGTGTCTTTTTATACTGATAACAAGTTTAAACAGGTGCCATTACTACAGGTAATGAGTGGAGGAAAGAGGAGACTCTTAAAGAAGAAGTTACAGGTCTGTGAGAGCCAGAAATCTTGATTGCTTGTTTCTGACCAAATACTTATTTTCCACCATAATATGCAAATAAAATGGAAAAAAAAACAGACAATGTGATTTTCTGGATTTTTTTTTCTCAGTTTGTCTCCCATAGTTGAGGTCTACCTATGATGTAAATTACAGACGCCTCTCATCTTTTTAAGTGGTAGAACTTGCACTATTGCTGACTGACTAAATACTTTTTTTCCCCACTGTATACTACATTCATGCAACATACATACTATATTCATACAATATACATACATAGTACATATATACTACATTCATACAACATACATACTACATATATACTACATTCATACAACATACATACTACATAATACATACATACTACATATATACTACATTCATACTACATACATACTTCATATATACTACATTCATACAACATACATACTACATATATACTACATTCATGCAACATACATACTACATATATATACTACATTCATGCAACATACATACTATATTCATACAACATACATAGTACATACTACATACATACAACATACATAAAACATGCTACAGACATACAACATACATACTACATACAATACATTCATACAATACATACATATAGACATACAGTACATATAACATAGAGTACATACTCACCATCACTTGTCACTTTGATCCCCGAAGCCAGTGTCATCTGTAAAAAATATTAAAATAACAAATAAGCAATATACTCCCTGATCCACAGAAATCCACGAGTGTCCCACGACGATCTCCCGTGGAGAACAGCAGCATCAGCTGATGCGACCGCTCTCTAGGGGCACCAGGAATACAATGACGGGAGGTAGGTATCCTTCCGCACTGTATTCCTTCACCACTGTAAATAAATAGTCCCTAGTCTCACTTTTGGCATTGCTGTGTTAGAAAATTCCCACGCAGTTTTTGCCATAAAGTGAGACCAGTGAACTACAGTAACCTCTCAGTGATGCACTGCAGTAGATCGTCGTGGGACACTCATGGTTTTCTGTGGATCTGGGAGTTTTTTGGTTGTTTGTTATTTTAATATTTTTTACAGTGAGATGACACTGGCTTCGGGGATCAAAGTGACAAGTGATGGTGAGTATGTACTCTGTTATATGTACTGTATGTGTATGAATGTATTGTATGTAGTATGTATGTAGTATGTATGTAGCATGTTGTATGAATGTAGTATGTATGTAGTATGTATGTATGTATGTATGTACAGTTGTGGCCAAAAGTATTGACACCCCTGCAATTCTGTCAGATAATACTCAGTTTCTTCCTGAAAATGATTGCAAACACAAATTCTTTGGTGGTATTATCTTCATTTAATTTGTCTTAAATGAAAAAACACAAAAAGAATTGTCCTAAAGCCAAATTGGATATAGTTCCACACCAAACATAAAAAAGAGGGTGGACAAAAGTATTGGCACTGTTCGAAAAATCATGTGATGCTTCTCTAATTTGTGTAATTAACAGCACCTGTAACTTACCTGTGGCACCTAACAGGTGTTGGTAATAACTAAATCACACTTGCAGCCAGTTGACATGGATTAAAGTTGACTCAACCTCTGTCCTGTGTCCTTGTGTGTACCACATTGAGCATGGAGAAAAGAAAGAAGACCAAAGAACTGTCTGAGGACTTGAGAAACCAAATTGTGAGGAAGCATGAGCAATCTCAAGGCTACAAGTCCATCTCCAAAGACCAGAATGTTCCTGTGTCTACCGTGCGCAGTGTCATCAAGAAGTTTAAAGCCCATGGCACTGTGGCTAATCTCCCTAGATGTGGACGGAAAAAAAATTGACAAGAGATTTCAACGCAAGATTGTGCGGATGTTGGATAAAGAACCTCGACTAACATCCAAACAAGTTCAAGCTGCCCTGCAATCCGAGGGTACAACAGTGACAACCCGTACTATCCGTCGGCGTCTGAATGGAAAGGGACTGTGGTAGGAGACCCAGGAAGACCCCACTTCTTACCCCGAGACATAAAAAAGCCAGGCTGGAGTTTGCCAAAACTTAACTGAAAAAGCCTAAAACGTTTTGAAAGAATGTTCTCTGGTCAGATGAGACAAAAGTAAAGCTTTTTGGGCAAAGGCATCAACATAGAGTTTACAGGAGAAAAAAAGAGGCATTCAAAGAAAAGAACACTGTCCCTACAGTCAAACATGGCGGAGGTTCCCTGATGTTTTGGGGTTGCTTTGCTGCCTCTGGCACTGGACTGCTTGACCGTGTGCATGGTGTTATGAAGTCTGAAGATTACCAACAAATTTTGCAGCATAATGTAGGGCCCAGTGTGAGAAAGCTGGGTCTCCCTCAGAGGTCATGGGTCTTCCAGCAGGACAATGACCCAAAACACACTTCAGAAAGCACAAGAAAATGGTGTGAGAGAAAGCACTGGAGACTTCTAAGGTGGCCAGCAATGAGTCCAGACCTGAATCCCATAGAACACCTGTGGAGAGATCTAAAAATTGCAGTTTGGAGAAGGCACCCTTCAAATATCAGGGACCTGGAGCAGTTTGCCAAAGAAGAATGGTCTAAAATTCCAGCAGAGCATTGTAAGAAACTAATTGATGGTTACCGGAAGCGGTTGGTCGCAGTTATTTTGGCTAAAGGTTGTGCAACCAAGTATTAGACTGAGGGTGCCAATGCTTTTGTCTGGCCCATTTTTGGAGTTTTGTGTGAAATGATCAATGTTTTGCTTTTTGCTTCATTCTCTTTTGTGTTTTTTCATTTAAGACAAATTAAGTGAAGATAATAATACCAAAGAATTTATGTTTGCAATCATTTTCAGGAAGAAACTGAGTATTATCTGACAGAATTGCAGGGGTGTCAATACTTTTGGCCACAACTGTATGTTGTATGAATATAGTATGTATTATGTAGTATGTATGTATGGATGGATGTTGTATGTATGTAGTATGTATGTATGTATGCTGTATGAATGTAGTATGTATGTAGTATGTATGTTTTATGAATGTTGTATATATGTAGTATGTATGTAGTATGTATGTTTTTTTTTTTTTTTGTTTTGTTTTTTACATTCAACACATTAGCCGGATGATGGGACTACTACTGTCCCATCATTAGCTAATGTGTCAATCACTGTCATTGTAGCAGGCATCGCCCGATGGGACTTGTAGTCCCATCGGACGATGCCTGCACCCACACACAACCCCCGGCAGGTCCGCACAGACTCCCCGGCAGGCCCGCACAGACTCCCCGGCAAGCCCGCACAGACCCCCGGCAGGCCCGCACAGACCCCCGGCAGGCCTGCACATACCACGCATCATGATGAGATCTTTTAAGCAGCCAATCACAGTCATGCCATTAGTTAACATGGCTAACACAACTGGCTCATTGCATTATGGGAACTTCCGATTCCAGTATTCGATATTGTAAAAATATCGGAACTCCAATACAGCGAGTATTGGCCGATACCCGATATTTGCAGTATCGGAATGCTCAACACTAATTGTGAATAGTTAGGGGAAAATTTGCTCTGAAATTCTAAAACCTTGTAAGATGATATGTCCTTTTTAAAAACATTTTGCTACAACATATCTTGTCATTGAAGAACACAACTCTGATTCCATTTACTAAAAAAACTCCTCCTCCCCCCAGCCTTAAACATACTAAGGCTTATGTGCTCCTGTATATGTGCAGAAACTACCTGGCGTTAGTGACTCCACATATTTTAGATTCATTCTACTCTTTCTGTAATACATATACAGTTAGGTCCATATATATTTGGACAGAGACAACATTTTTCTAATTTTGGTTCTAGACATTACCACAATGAATCTTAAACAAAACAATTCAGATGCAGTTGAAGTTCAGACTTTCAGCTTTCATTTGAGGGTATCCACATTAAAATTGGATGAAGGGTTTAGGACTTTCAGCTCCTTAACATGTGCCACCCTGTTTTTAAAGGGACCAAAAGTAATTGGACAATTGACTCCAAGGCTATTTCATGGACAGGTGTGGGCAATCCCTTCGTTATGTCATTCTCAATTAAGCAGATAAAAGGCCTGGAGTTGATTTGAGGTGTGGTGCTTGCATTTGGAAGGTTTTGCTGTAAAGGAAACATGCGGTCAAAGGAGCTCTCTATGCAGGTGAAACAAGCCATCCTTAAGCTGCAAAAATAGAAAAAAAACACAGAGCGGCACAACCCACACGCTGAGAGACAGCATCCGAGCGCAATACCAGAAGCGTCGAGGTCGCCATACCTACAGCGCTACATACACCAGAAGATTTATCACCCCAGGGTATAATGAAAACAAAAGCGACAGTCAGTCGCCTCACTAATAACGCTATCTAGCTTATTACAAGCATATACAGCATCCTGTAATCTTTCAGAGATTCTCTGATGAAGGTCCTATGCCGGACCAAAAATGTTTAGAATTTAAACTTCCCGTGGATGCAAAATAAAAATGAAATTTATTTTCAACAAATATTGAGTGCCAAGTTCATTATCGTTTTTGCAACGGGCTGGATACCCTACTTGTGCACCTACAAGAGACTATATATTTGAGTGCCTTGTTGTTTCTACCATTTTGAAACCAAGATCAACCTCTACCAGAATGATGGAAAGAGAAAAGTATGGCGAAGGCGTGGTACAGCTCATGATCCAAAGCATACCACATCATCTGTAAAACACGGCGGAGGCAGTGTGATGGCTGGGGCATGCATGGCTGCCAGTGGCACTGGGTCACTAGTGTTTATTGATGATGTGACACAGGACAGAAGCAGCCAAATGAATTCTGAGGTATTCAGAGCCATACTGTGTGCTCAGATCCAGCCAAATGCAGCCAAACTGATTGGTCGTCGTTTCATACTACAGATGGACAATCACCCAAAACCTAAAGCCAAAGCAACCCAGCAGTTTATTAAAGCAAAGAAGCGGAATATTCTTGAATGGCCAAGTCAGTCACCTGATCTCAACCCAATTGAGCATGCATTTCACTTGTTAAAGACTAAACTTCAGACAGAAAGGCCCACAAACAAACAGCAACTGAAAACCACCGCAGTGAAGGCCTGGCAGAGCATCAAAAAGGAGGAAACACAGCGTCTGGTGATGTCCATGAGTTCAAGACTTCAGGCAGTCATTGCCAACAAAGGGTTTTCAACCAAGTACTAGAAATGAACATTTTATGTACAATTATTTAATCTGTCCAATTACTTTTGGTCCCTTTAAAAACAGGGTGGCCCATGTTAAGGCGCTGAAACTCCTAAACCCTTCATCCAATTTTAATGTGGATACCCTCAAATGAAAGCTGAAAGTCTGAACTTCAACTGCATCTGAATTGTTTTGTTTAAAATTCATTGTGGTAATGTCTAGAACCAAAATTAGAAAAATGTTGTCTCTGTCCAAATATATATGGACATAACTGTAAATACATATGTGATCAATACAAAAGACTGGCACATGACTTATTCTTTCCAAAGACCTTATTGCGTATGGAAGGAAAGTGATTCCGGTAGCCAAGTAGGTAAAGGTTCTTTACAGTCAGAGCAGTCAGTCTGCGGAATGCCCAACCACAAGAGGTAGTAATGTCTCACAACAAATGGTATTGTGGGTTATAAATAATCAAGCAATAGACCATGTATAACTGTAGGAGAAATGTTAAACTTGATGGACCTAAGTGTTTTTTTTTTTTTTATCTTTCATTACTACTTAGTAGAAATTTGTCATCTACATACTGACTCCCTGGTGAGCTTGTGGTTGTATCCTGAGGGCGAGAGCAGCAGCCTGGACCAATGATAAGACAGATGTGTCTCCGGCTCCTGCAGACTCCCTCTTGCACTGTAGATGAGCTGAAGTCTTGATCACAGCTCTGCCCTAAGGCTAAGTTCACACTGGGCGTTTTTTTCTTTTTATGCAAATTTTCAGCTGCCTTTTACAGTACCAGCAAATTCTATGAGATTTCAGAAATCTAATGCACACAGCTTGTTTTTTTTTGTCATCAAGATTTAGTGCTTTGCTTATTTTTTTGCACAATGGAGCGTGTCGCTTCTTCTTTCAGCATTTTTCACCCATTGAAATGATTGGGTGGTTAAAAAAAAAAAGTACCAAAAATGCAGGTATCAGGTCTTACTGCGTTTTTTTGTGCATGCACAAGAGACAAATCAAACATGACAAAACCGCAGCAAAAAAAAACGAATCTAGAAAACTCGAGGAAAACATGCTTTTTTTTCTCTGCAGCTTCTTTCCTGCCTCTAAGATTTTGATGCAGAAAAAAACACAGAATAAACACATTGACCTAAAAGTTGGCAAGGAGCAAAGAATGAGAAAAATAATTCTGAAATAACCATAGGTACAGTCTAACCTTAAATTCCTGTCTGAAGGGTTGCTGTAATAATAATAATCTACTTGGCTTATTCCTCACATGTACAGAATAAGCATCTTGTATGGATAGTTCTCCTCTAACAGAGGGTCATGGTGGAGACATTGTGATTCACACTTGGTATTGTGCTATGCTGGTCTAGTTGCATCGTCTTCTGGTGCGGATACGCACTGCGGTGACTCACTGGCTATAGTAGTAAGCAATGCTTCACCCCTGTGGCCAGTGATTGGCTGCAGAGGTCACATGTCCGTATAATAAGACCAGGATCCTCCATGATCCTATTGCCGTCGTACAGACATGTTGTGTTGGCCACAACTGTAGCCAATGATCATGATCTGCAGGGACTGCGTGAGAATGAGGGTGAAGAGTCTCCCTTTTTAGTAGAGCTGCGGATAACCATGCACATTGGATTCGATAGCCGAGCACAGTACTCGATCTTTGACAATCCTCTGAACTTTGGAGTAGTATGCGGGCGCCACCACTGCTCCTTTCAAACAGTCTCTGCATAACTCTGGCTCTTGTGATAGTGTCTCATCTCATGTGACCATGGGAGGTAATCGCAGGCAACAGTGATAAGTCACATCAGAGGGCCACCCTAAGGAGTCACAGTTCCACAAACCAATCTGGAGTGGATTTGGAACTGCAGATGTCTCTGATTTCTGGTGGTGGCAGTTCAGCCCCTTGTGAACCCTTCTCTCATGCTAAAGTCGCCACTTACAGTACTTGCAGCTGATGACCTTCCATTATTATGTGATTTGGTGACTATTATTTTTCTATCAGGTTTTTGTTTCTATCCTAGTGTAGAAATGTCCTTTTAGCTATAATACTTTGAGTCTAGAGCAAAACTTCCTGTTTCAGTGCCGTCAACCCTATCGGTTCAACAAAACAAAAAAGGAATTGAAAATATTCTGTATGAAACATTTGCATATACTCAGAATGGTAAAAAACAGGGTGTGGAGAGAACTCACCAAAGATGTTGGCGAGGTCGTGAAAGACTCGAGATGTATTTTATGGCTTTTTAAAACCTTGTTAATTCTCATTTCATGGGGTAAAATCTGTATTCAGCTAACCTATCTAATGTGCGTGGAGGACCTCAGGACCAGACTCCAAGAGAGGGCCCCTGAGTAAGAACAATATATGGGCCCATTGCAGTCCAATATCTCATCCTAATGCACAATTCCTTCTGCCTTGGGTGTGAGAATGGGCCCAAATGCTGATGTTAGTCAGTTTTTTTCTGTATTTTTCTTGGCGATAAGTGGGTACCAAAAGTTTTATTGCAGTGCATGTGATCTGTAATTGCCAGGATACTGGGTATGACTCTATACACTTCTCATGTTCAATGGGAAGTAGGTTGTGGTGCTCATGGGGGAAAATGATCATATGAGATTGAAGATTATTTATTCATTTAACCAATATAATTAGGGCACTATTTAAAACTGAACTGGAACATTAAGGGGGATTTAACAGCATATCCATGCTTATTGAGAAAAATACAGAATGATTCAGACATTCATTGCTTTATTACAGCTGAGTCATGTATGTTTTACTCTGAAACACTGCAGCGTTTCATAGAAAACTTTGAACAATCAGATAAGGACTATGGCCCTCATTCATAATTTTTTCATGCTGTTCTTTGAGGGGTCGGACTGGAGTCAGATGCTCCTGATTCAATAAGAGGCATTCTCCTTACTGAACCAGCAGTGCCTGTCAAGTTACATGCATCTCACCACAAATCTTACTCCAGTTAGAGTAATAAATACCACACCATGCCTTGAATTTGAGGAGTGAGAATTGCTATGCCCTTGACCCACCCCAGCTCTGCCCACTTTACCGAAGTGACAATGGTAAAAGTCGCAAAATTTTAGTGCAACTTGGTGCCAAAGTCTTGCTAGTTTTCAAAGCTTTTTACATCAGAATTCTGGATTAAAAACTTTCATGAATCAGACCCTATGTGTGTTGCATGATTAGTTCAGAGGCCAGTCTCCTTCTTCTCTCTGTCCCAAGTCCCTTGTCTGATCGGTCTATTTATGTGTGTTGAGGAAGAGATCTGTCAGATATAAAGGGAGCAGATGGGTTTTCAATGTATGATTTATATGAAATAAAACATACACTGCTGCAATAATGTGTTATGAACATAACACACACTCACTCATTGGTAATAGCAAAAGGGAAGACCTACTACAAGGAGATGCCACACCCACCTGGTCCCTGTACAGACTAGAAAATACCATAGCCATACAGGAGGTGCAAGAAGATACGAAAACCCAGGGTGAGAAAATTAAAACGTGTTCATATAGGGGAGAGGTGAAAAGCTAAGGAGTGCCAAAAATAAACAGAACATATCAATATAACCTCCCAGAAACCAACGGACTCCCTGCAGGAATTCATTTGGTATTTACCATGCAAGGTAAACTCCTTAGGGCTGGAACTCCTAAAACCCAAGTCCAGCTAGAGGTATAGCCAGCAAGGAAGTGCAGTGAAGGGTGAACATATAAAACCCAACCCAAAATGTGATAGGGCAAATCAAAACAGGAAAATGGAAAACTCCTGTAGAAGAACAAACCAGAAAGGGGGAACAAAGACAATTGGAGCCATCAGCATTAGGACAGGGAAGAAAAGGCATTAGATCAGCACACAGGGGAACTGACCACAGAGCAACAGGTCAGCTGATCAAATCCACAAACAGCCATGACTTAATGCAGGCAGACACTGATTCAAGCTGCCTGTATTTTCTCGGTTTCCATATCTATCTCTTTGTTATTTCTTAGGCTGAGCTTAATGCTTTATTCCATATTTTGATAATCAAAATTAAAAGTGATCTGTGTGAGGAGATTTTTGTGAGCCACTAATTAGATCATGTGATGATGATTGTATCTTTTCTATATAAATTGCAGCGACTATACAGAAAAAATAAACTGAAATCGTGAATCTTAAAATATTGTTCCCTTAAATATGCACTTGAAGTTGTTTTTACTCATCGGACATAAACCTTAGCTTTTAGCATTTTTCATCCTGAGCTTTTTGATTCATAAATTGAATGTCATATCTACAGTCAAGTCTATAATTTATTTAGGCAATACAGTAAGATCAACAACGCCTGCTAATAAGCTGAAAAATACTATATGTGGTCTTGGTGGCAATGAAACTTTGACGCTCATAATCGGTGAGATATTTGGTTAATTTTGTTAGTGGTATTCTCAAAGAAGATGGCCTTTATGCATCATACATAGTCATAGGAAATCTTGTCTGGATAAAGGGTGTTCTTTTTAGGAAGGTTTCACTGTATTTCATGTGGATGTCTCCTTTACCTATGTGGTGTCATAAGCCATAATTGGACAATAGGCTAGCGTTTGTCTTGTTGGGACTAATTATTTAACATAAGAAATATATAGATGTGATTCTCCAGTGTGCTATGATCTTTACATGCCTTTATCTAAAACCAATTTCATTATTTTTATTGTTGCAGGAAATATGGGATGTATCAAATCAAAAACGAAAGACCGAACATCTACCAATGGAAACGATATCAAGAGCAATCCAGTACGTAATCGTGAACGAACTATTTATGTACCAGATCCAACGTCCAATAAACAGCAAAGGCCAGTAAGTAGATAGACGAGGAGAGAATGAATTTGGTGGCACCCAATATTTTTTCATACTGTTGCCATTCTTTTCTTATGTGTAGGATTTTTGAGCAGTATCTGGCTGTCTAGCTGCTGGTGCTTTTTGTCTTCACGGGTTGTATTTTAATCTCTCTATACAAATACGTTAATCCCTGAATCTCTCTATTCAAAGGTATCTAAGCTACACCTATAATACATGGGTCGTTGGAAAAAAAAAAGCTCACACCACATTTTGTTTGGCTGTAGGTGACCAAGGACTCCTATTGTTAGTATTTAGAATCCAGTTTTAGTCAAAATTCAGCTTTACTGGTTTCCTCATCCATCTGTGCACTATTCATTGAGTACAGAACATGGTGTCGGGTGCTCGCTCAGCTGCCGTGTGGTTGTACGCTGCTTCATGTGACACAGAGATTGCACATGGAGGCATACAGGCTGTGTAATAAAACAATCTGCTCATGTATTAAGATATTTTAATGGTCAAGCGCAGACATGGAAGTCGTATGATCGTCCATAAATGTTTGATTACTGATGTTAATCCCGAGAACATGGACATTATGGTCTTTACTGAGATCTGTCTCTATTATAAATGAGTAAAAAGAAAATACTTTATTAATGAGATTCTGTCAAGTTCCTCAGACCCCTCGTGAGTCATCACTACTCGATCTTTGCAAATTTCTGCATGCCTGACAATACACAGTAAGCCGGGTGAACGCACACAAGCTTCATTGGCACTGCGCATGCCCAGGTGAGAAGCAGTGATGTAAGACAAAGTCAGTCTCAAGACTTGTAAAACCAGCGGTTGCGGCTGGCTGAGTCCAGCATAACCTCTGGATCCTTGCAAACGCAGATCAGGCATGGGAGGGTACATGTAGTTTCATTGTGTATTCTCAAGAAGGCAGAGATTTACAAAGAGCCAGAGGTACGATGCTTTTGGAAATTGTCACTCATGGCCACAAAGGTGTGACAACATGAGAAGTGGGATGATTAGTCTGGGGAAATCAATGCACCTATGACTAGTCGCCCACAAGTTAGCATACCGTAGGCCAAGTTATAAAAAATTAATTTATGGTCGTGATAGACAGTGCAATAAACCGCCGAAAGGGGCTTCTTTAAAAGTATTTATTAGGTTGAATAAAGATATGGTGGATGTTTCAGAGGCCTTAGGACGTTGACAGGCTTCCTTTAAAGCCCATACATGATACATTAAAGCCAACCAAACCCAACAATTTTTCATCGGGTTCAGTCAACCGTTTAACTTGTATGTCTGTAGACACATGATGTTGGCGGAAATAAGAACTGGGCATTTTCAATTTAAATTCCCTAGCCTTTTGTTCTCCAACTTCATAAGCCACTGGCAGAAGAGTGTGACTATATCTTACTCCATTCTACCCATAGAGTAAAGCAAGCATTCGTGTTGAGAAGTCATGAGAAATAACTGGTAGCTTATTGAAGGTGTGTGGGTACATTTTATTTATTTTACTCACTTATATAGCGCCATTAATTCCAGAGCACTTTACAGACATTATCGGAACTGTCCCCATTAGGGCTCACAACCTACCTCCCCTATCAGTATGTCTTTGGAGTATGGGAGGAAACAAGAGAACCCGGAGGAAACCCACCCAAACACGGGGAGAACATACAAACTCCTTGCAGATGTTGTTTTATGCAAAATACACCAAATTCAAGTCATGTGTGGCCATCCTTCAGCTTTTTTGAACCTTCAAGACACTCCGTGGGTTTGTACTCAAGAGATATGGGCTCTTCTAATATAATATACTAGATTATGGCCCGATGCTATCGCATCGGGAGGATGCGATAGCATCACACCTCTTGCCATGTTAACCCTCAACACACACTCCTCAACACACACTCCTCTCACCTTTCACCATCTCCACTCACTCTTTCACTCCACATACGACCCCTTCTCTCACTCCGTCTCTCATACTCACGCCGTCATCGCCGCTGCTCCACGATCCCCGACATCTTCTTCCGCCGGCGCCATCCTGGATCCAGACGTTGTCCACGCCGGCGACATGTTCTTGCGGCGACGCCATCTTGAGTATCGTGAAATCCCGCGATAGTCAAGATAGCGTCGCCGGAAGAACATGTCGCCGGCGTGGACGACGTCGGGATCCAAAATGGCGTCGGCGAAATCTCGCGAGTTTTCGCCGACGCCATTTTGGATCCCGACGTCGTCCTCGCCGGCGACATGTTCTTGCGGCGACGCCATCTTGACTATCGCGGGATTTCGCCGATCCAAAATGGCGTCGCCGCAAGAACATGTCGCCGGCGTGGACGACATCGGGATCCAAAATGGCGTCGGCGTAATCTCGCGAGATTTCGCCGACGCCATCTTTTTAGATCCCGAGTCATCCACGCCAGCGACATGTTCTTGCGGCGACGCCATCTTGAATCTCGCGGGATTTCGCGAAATCCAAGATGGCGTCGCCGCAAGAACATGTCGGCGGCCTGGAGAACGTCTGGATCCAGGATCGCGGCGGCGGAGGAAGATGTCGGGGCAGCGACGATGACGGTGTGAGTATGAGAAACGGAGTGAGAGAAAGGAACGTATGTGGAGTGAAAGAGTGAGTGGACGTGAAAGGTGAGAGGAGTGTGTGTTGAGGCGGTGTGGTGTGTTGAGGGTTAACGTGCGTGTGTGTGGTGACGTCACCGGTTACAACTGGACGGAAGTTGTTACAACCGGAAGCTGGTTAGGGCATTTATTATTATAGATGATGAGGAAGAAGCCGTCTGTTGGCGGTGATGGCGTGTAGAGGCTTCTTCAGCCAATGTAATAGATTTAGAGTTAGGGGATTCGTGTGTGAGACGACGGCGTTTATAAGCCTTAATCTTGTCAAGTCGATGCTGTTTTTCCTCAGGAGTCTCATTAGCACGGCGTTGTTTTTGTCGTAGTGCTAAAGCTGCTTTCCTTTCACTGGCATTGGCATACTGTGCATCGGTATTGAATGGTGGTATTGATAGGGCAGAAACAGATTGCTGATTAGTTATGTCAGTGAACGGCATATGGGATGAAGTGTAGCAGTAAATTGTTCCACATGCTGATGTGGAAGCATCCTGTTGTGAGTCTAATAATAATGATGAGGAAGAGGCCGTCTGTTGTCGGCGGTGACGGCGTGCAGAGGCTTCTTCAGCCAATCTTATGGATTTAGAGTTAGGGGATTCGTGTGTGAGGCGACGGCATTTATAAGCCTTAATCTTCTCAAGGCGATGGCGTTTTTCCTCAGGAGTCTCATTAGCACGGCGTTGTTTTTGTCGTAGTGCTAAAGCTGCTTTCCTTTCACTGGCATTGGCATACTTTTTGTTATGACTCATGTTGGTACAGGTAAAGGAGTCTATTTGGCAGTTATCTGGCAGTGAAGAAGGCGTCCTGGAGTATTGTAGAGTAAACAGATACTAATTGACCCTGTAATTGCCCAGCAGTAGTTATGAAGTGGTAGTGGCAAATTGGCCCTGTAGTTAGACACCGGCAGAGGAGCAAGGCAGCAGTAGTTATGGCGGTAGAGGCAAATTGGCCCTGTAATTAGACACCGGCAGAGGAGCAAGGCAGCAGTAGATATGGCGGTATTGGCAAATTGGCCCTGTAATTAGACACCGGCAGAGGAGCAATGCAGCAGTAGTTATGGCGGTAGAGGCAAATTGATCCTGTAATTAGACACCGGCAGAGGAGCAAGGCAGCAGTAGTTATGGCGGTAGAGGCAAATTGGCCCTGTAATTAGACACTGGCAGAGGAGCAAGGCAGCAGTAGTTATAGCGGTAGAGGCAAATTGGCCCTGTAATTAGACACCGGCAGAGGAGCAAGGCAGCAGTAGTTATGGCGGTAGAGGCAAATTGATCCTGTAATTAGACACCGGCAGAGGAGCAAGGCAGCAGTAGTTATGGCGGTAGAGGCAAATTGGCCCTGTAATTAGACACCGGCAGAGGAGCAAGGCAGCAGTAGTTATGGCGGTAGAGGCAAATTGGCCTTGTAATTAGACACCGGCAGTAAACAGGCAGATGACCAAAGCAGCAGTAGTTATGGCGATAGAGGCAAATTGGTCCTGTAATTAGACACCGGCAGAGGACAAAGGCAGTAGTTATGGCGGTATAGGCAAATTGGCCCTGTAATTAGACACCGGCAGAGGAGCAATGCAGCATTAGTTATGGCGGTAGAGGCAAATTGGTCCTGTAATTAGACACCGGCAGAGGAGCAAGGCAGCAGTAGTTATGGCGGTAGAGGCAAATTAGCCCTGTAATTAGACACCGGCAGAGTAGCAAGGTAGCAATAGTTATGGCGGTAGAGGCAAATTGGTCCAGTAATTAGACACCGGCAGTAAACAGGCATAGGACCAAGGCAGCAGTAGTTATGGTGGTACAGGCAATGCCAAGCGTCCGCACAGCAAGTCGGCGTGAGGTAAATGACGCAATTTCACGAATGCAAGATGGCGTCGGCGAAATCTCGCGAGATTTCGCCGACGTCGTTAACACCTCTTGCCATGTTAACCCTCAACACACCACACCGCCTCAACACACACTCCTCTCACCTTTCACCTCCACTCATGTCCACTCACTCTTTCACTCCACATACGTTCCTTTCTCTCACTCCGTTTCTCATACTCACACCGTCATCGTCGCTGCCCCGACATCTTCCTCCGTCGCCGCGATCCAGGTTCCAGACGTTCTCCAGGCCGCCGACATGTTCTTGCGGGACGCCATCTTGGATTTCGTGAAATCCCGCGATATTAAAGATGGCGTCGCCGCAACAACATGTCGCTGGCATGGGCGACATCGGGATCCAAAATGGCGTCGGTGTAATCTCGCGAGATTTCGCCGACGCCATCTTTTTGGATCCCGAAGTCGTCCACGCCAGCGACATGTTGTTGCGGCGACGCCATCTTTAATATCGCGGGACTTCACGATATCCAAGATGGCGTCCCGCAAGAACATGTCGGCGGCCTGGAGAACGTCTGGATCCTGGATCGCGGCGGCGGAGGAAGATGTCGGGGCAGCGACGATGACGGTGTGAGTATGAGAAACGGAGTGAGAGAAAGGAACGTATGTGGAGTGAAAGAGTGAGTGGACATGAGTGGAGGTGAAAGGTGAGAGGAGTGTGTGTTGAGGCGGTGTGGTGTGTTGAGGGTTAACATGTGCGTGTGTGTGGTGACGTCACCGGTTACAACTGGACGGAAGTTGTTACAACCGGAAGCTGGTTAGGGCATTTATTATTATAGATACATACATACATGCATTCAGATTAATAATAGAAATGCTTTACTTTAGGAGAACCTGACATCAGGACTTTATAGCCATCACTAATGGCATGTATGTGAAGGTGCTTTAATGCTCTGCTCAGTAGATCCTTACCTTTCTCCATCTACTAATAAGGTACAAGTGCAATGGGTGGGCAGTGCACTTACAGCTCTTTGCCTATTCTCCACCAACTGCCTGCCTCTTCATGTTTCAGTGACCTGTCGGTCAGACTAGAGGTGGCAGAGAAGCAACTGTAAGTGCAGTGCCCGCCCACTGCATTTGCAGCTCATTAACATATAATTTAAACTTTTGAATTTTCTAAAATGGCAAAATGGACTTCTACAAGAAAGGTAAGGATTTACTCCGCATTAAAGCACCTTTACATACATGCCATTTAGCGTGGGGTATAAAATTGTGATGGCAGGCTCTCTTTAAGCTTTTTTATATTGTCCTGTAAAGTACAGTGAGGAAGGAAAGAGGCGAAGTCAGTAAGAAATCTAACGAAACCTCCCTATTTATAACATGTTTGGTTGGGGAAGTACATTTTTTTTTTTCCTTACAAATCAACGTAGAAAATTTAAGTTTTGCAACCAGGAGTTTTCTTTGGCCTTTTTCTGAGCACAGCTGTGGGAAATTGCATCAAAGAGTAGAAGACTACTCTTGTGGACATGATCAGAAATGTATTCCTTCCAGGTTTTTTTCTGTAAGTTATCAACTTTAGTAAACGGACCCAAGGTCGGACTGGCCCATTGGGGAACCGGAGGATTCTCCAGTGGGCCCAGGCACTTACACCTCCTGGCATACAGGGCCGGCAGCTGCCTAGGGCCCCAGCTGCTTCAGGGGCCCCAGCCAGTGGCGTGTTGCTAATAGCAGCACACCCAGCTGCTATGGAGCCCATGAGTCAAGGAGACCCGCCCGGTGCCAGCGGAGCAGCAGCTGGAGATAGGAGCCTGTCCCCGCTGCTATAGAGAAATGAATATTCACGCTTCCCCATGCCCCCCATGGGCGTGGAGAGGAGTGAATATTCATTTTACTTTAATATAGCGGGCAGTGTTAGCTGCAGGCTGAGGCCAACACTGCCCACAGGACGGACATACCATGTGTAATGTTGGTTCGGCTGCATCGGAGTCCCTGACGTGGCTATCACACAACATTAGACTTTCGGCCTTTGGGGGAGATGGAAGCCCTCATTTTTGATCCCCTGATTGACCCCTTGATCATTTTAGAGCAAAGGGGGAAATGGGTCGGGACTAAGATTTACTCATAGCTGATAAGTATCTTGACTATTTTTTGGTGTTATTGGCATGATACTATTAAAAATGTGAAACATTTTTTGGATACTGGGGTGGTGGGTATTGGATTTTTTTATGCCTAATTTCTATGATGATATGATATATACCTATTTATGGCTCTCAAATATGCTGATTTTTTTTTTTGCTCTCTTTAAACCAGTAGATAAGCATTTGAGTGAACTATTTAATCACTGCTGAGTGTATGATGGGGTTCTTATATTGTGAACTCCTGTGTATACCTTTTTTTGTCAAGTGGATATTTATCCACAAATATGGATTTAGTGTGATTTTTGTTAAGATACTGTATGTCCACAATATTATGGATATTCAACCTTGCATTTGTCTAGCTATTTGTGTACATTTTTTGAGGCACATCATTAAGATTAGAGGGACTGATATACCTCGCATTTTAGTGTGGACTTTGGCTATACCTCACAACAGCCACATATAGCACATCAGTACTTTAGCACTCTGAGATAATTATTATCCAGTTCGAGATAACTGATATCCAGCTTTTAATGAGACCATGTTTTTTTTTTTTTGTTATGTGTGTGTGTGTGTGTGCCTTTTCTTGCGTTTCCCTTTTTTTGGTATGTTTAAGGTGATTTAGGGCTCACAGGGCTATCGACTTTGAATGGGGGTGCCACTTCGTCTTCAAATTAGGGTGCCAACCTCTGCTGGTAGGTAGGTCTTCTCTCAGGGCCTTATAGGGAGAGAGTATCCCCCATCACCATTTTTCTTGGGTTATTATACCTTTTTGGTGTGTATATTGCATATTTGGTGGTTCCTGGTTGACTGTGGCACCTTTTTTAATATTGAGTACTTTTAATACAATAATAAAAGTTAAATTTTAGGGGTTATTCCTAAGATTGGTTTGTTTTTTGATATATTGAGACCCCATATGTATTTTTTCTAGAGGTGGTGGAGGAGAAGGCAATGATGGGGTGGTGTCGAAGAAATCAATGATGATTGTGGTGGAAAAGACAATGATGGTAGTGGTGGAAAGGTGGTGGGTGAGGGGGCAATGATGGAGGTGGTGGAATGGGTAATGATGGGGGTGGTGGGGAGAAAGGAATGATGGAGGTGGTGGAAAGGGCAATGATAGATGTGGTGGGTGAGAAGGTAATGATGGAGGTGGTGATGAGGACAATGATGGGGGTGGAGGGGGAGAACAGTGGAGTGGGACTGCATTATACTCTGAGGGGGGCTGCAATATACTATATGAGGGGGCTGTGGGGGGCTACATTATATTCGGGGGGCTACATTTTACTATATGAGGGGGGCTACATTATGCCTTATGAGGTGGCTACAGTATATTCTATGGACAGGCTGATTTATACCTTTTGTGGGGATTGCATTATACTCTGAGGGGGCTACATTATATTCTGTTGATGGGCTGCATTATACTATATGAGGGGGCTACATTATATTCTATAGGGGGCTGCATTATACCTTATGAGGGCGTTGCATTATATTTTGTGGGGGCTGCATTATATTCTATGAGGGGGTCTGCATTATACTCTATGAGGGGTGTGCTTTATAGTCTATGAGGGGGCTACTTTTGTAGTCTGAGGGGGCTACATTATATTCTATGAGGAGGCTACTTTATATTCTATGAGGGGGCTACCCCAATCCCTGTTACATAATTAAGACGTGTACTACTTTATACCATGATATTAGCATGTTTTGCCACACAATTGGTGGTCCTGTATTTATTTCTATGTAGCTACATAGTGGACCCCAAGAATGATTTTCTCTGGTGGGCCCAAGGTGATTCAGTCCGACGCTGAGCTGAACATTATTGATTTGATGTAGGTTGGATTTCACTGATGAGCTCAAAAATAAGTGACCATTTGTGTGTTCTGTCCTGAGATATTAGATTTCTTTAGTTAGTAGTGGTCAGCAGGGCTGTGGAGTCGGAGTCGTGGAGTCGGAGTCGGTGCTCATTTTGGTGGAGTCGGAGTTGGTATAAAATGGACCGACTCCGACTCCTAAAATATATAATAAATTGGGTACAGTAATTCAATGCAGGATGTGCTGAATATTTTTTCATAGGAGTTTGGGAAAGTTATGAAATGTCCTATAAATGGCTGTTATATTCCTGATCTAAGGCTACATTCACACACAGCGTTTTTCCTGTGTTTTTTGAGGATACGTTTTTCAGCTGCAAAAGCTGATCATCTTTTTAAAAAACTGCATCACCTGAAAGGTTTTTGAGCTCATAGATAATGTTTTCAATAGCAAAAGCAGATTAGAAATCTGCTCTATCTATCCATTTATCCATATCTGTCTATCCATATCGTATCTGTACCAAAAAGAATGAAAACCGGGTAGTACACCAATATATATTCTGTTCTATCTAAATATCTTGATTATTGGATCATAAAAATGATTAAATGTCTGAGGTTCACATTGTACTACAATAAATTTTTCACTTAAATATAAGCAATATGTGTGGGAGTCGGAGTTGGAGTCGGAGTCGGTGTAAGGGAAATTGAGGAGTCGGAGTCGCAGGTTTGGCTTACCGACTCCACAGCCCTGGTGGTCAGACTACAATGATTTGGGGATGCTTACATACTCCGTGTCACATGCATTTTGGCTACCCTGGTGCTGTATGCATCTCAGGAATCAGCTGGCGAAGCTCTTTAGTGTGGCTTCTATTAACTACTTTGAAGTGGCTGGATCTTGACTGTTAGTAAGTTTGTGTAAGGGAAGTAGACTATAAATTAGGACCATGGGAGAAATAAGAATGATTGTGGGGACACTGTGGTTCTGCTTGGTACAGCCATACATGCACTGGCTGGATTATTGGCATTGCACGCACATTACTTACTGCTATACAACTATACAGTTGAAATTATGTTATGGCTGTTGTTAATCTAGCAGTACATTGTTTTGTCTGACGTTACCACTTTTACATATACTACAATCTCTAATGGGTACATGTGTGCGGTGGCATCTGTGTATAACTGTTGATTGGGTCCATTCTGAGATAAAAATGTTGTAAGATCTACTTTTTAGAACATATCCGCAATGACCTTTGCATGTATAAGCTGTTCAGAGAAGTAAGGAGGAGAATATATGAAAAACTAGTCATTATGATGGCTTTCAAAATTAACAGTGGGTTCTTCACCAAACTAGCGGTGCTCTTCGTAACGAGCAGCCTCACTTATGGTAGTACTGATATTTAGCGATAAGTCAGCCATCCAGCCCGAGCTGGAGCCAATTTCCATTGCAAAAATTACTTTTCTGTCATTTGAAATAACAGTGCTTTGCAATATGCCTTATCCTTCACAGCTGCTACCGACTTCCCGTGTCGATGACCACAGACTCTTCGCATAGAATAGGCACTACAGCTGTGGTCATGCGCATCCTGTGTGTCCGGCCAGGATAGAAGTAAAAGCCTGGTGAAATATGAGTTTAATGCAGACTGAGTTATGAAAATATCTGCCCTTTTTTTTCAACCCTAAATTCTGGGATTTTCTATTTCACAAATCGAAGCCTTAGCGAGTGTATATATGAGACTTTCATTTCCCAGCACAAAAGAGGAACAACTTCTAGTCTTATGAAGGAAGTATGTGTTTTTTTCCACTTTGCAATAATTACGTATAACATTCATTTCACCATAAGACTTATTAGTGGCCCCGGGAACATGTATTGAACCATCACTTATCAAAATAGATTGACCTCAATACGACCCATCACTTATCAGTACATTACGTTCTTGGAGTATAACCTTTTGATATTTCTTTCACTGTCTAAACCTTTAATTTTGGGGTAAAACCATTGGTTTCTTTTTTTTTAGTTAATAGACTTTGTATATAAGTTTAGTTTGTATGGCATTTACGGTATATGCCCACTTAGGACAAACACATAGGAATCATAACACATTCTACTGGGAAATGTCTGGAAATAGTATTCATGGGCAATAGCGGCTTTTCATTCTGGTATAGGGGAGCTGGGTGGCTGACCCATTCTGTGATGTTTTTGTTTTAATAAGGCATATGGATGTTCGGTTTTCCAGTACCTCCATAACAGGGAAAATCAATGTGTGGACAGTGTGATGAAAGATGAACAGGTCCTCTAGAACTAGAGAAACTCTTTGTAACTGCTCTCCAATCTGACCTAAATAATGTAAAAGGATCCTGGACAGTCGACTTCATTTATTAACTCAGAATTCCCCAGCAAAATGTTTGAAAATTGGTTTTCTAAACTGGAGATCCCCTTTTTAAAAAGTATGTTCAGCTTTGGAAGGAGATGACCTAATGCAGTTGGTCACTTAGAAACTCGAACATGGTTGATTGAATTATCCTCAGACAACTATGACTGCTAAATTTATCTCTGGCTCTTAGGAAAAAACTGAGTCCACCTTTCACTTATGGTCACTATTTCTGAATTTGCTTGACAGCTCTTCTTAAAATGGACAACCATAAACTTGTCTACTAGACAATAATAAATAGGAACGGATATTGGTATAAGAAAATTACATTACTATAACTGTTATTACTCTACCATCTTTTCTACAATAGTTGACGGCAATAAAATGTCTTTGCATCAATCATGCATCCCAAATTTTTTAAACCGGAAAGGGGGTCAAATGCTGTCACGACAATTTTTTCTTTGTGCTAAGCCACTTTTCAGGCCTTGCCCAGTGCATTATAAGTGTCTGCACAGAAATATTTCACTTAGTGGATGCCATTAGTGTTCCTACACAATTTGGTACTCTTTACATTGCCTCCATAATGCTCTCCACACAGTATGATGCCTCCCTCAGTATTTCCCCCACACAGTATGGTAATCCTTTCATTGCCCTCAACCTCCCCCCCTACAACACGCAATATAATGCCACACAGTCTCCCCACACACAATATGGCAACCCTTTCATGTCCTGCATAATGTCCCCTCCCCACACACCCCCACATTATGACGCTTCCCAAACAGTATAATGCCCTCATAGTCATCCCCACCCTCACAATATGATTAACCTCACAATTCAGACCCCTCCACACACATCGCATGATGCCATCCCACTTATCTGTGCGTTCTGTTACATGTTTGTTCCTCTGGTCTCTGCTGCCTAATCATTTGATCAGAAAAAGTCAAATGAACTGAATGTCCTTGCAGATCCTGCAAAATCGCTTAGAAATAAAGGTGCATGGATCCATCCTCTCCCTGCTCCACCATTATTTCCAACTCAATCTGTGTTCAGAAGACACGGATACAGTTGAAGCTGGGATGCATCCCTGACCTCCTGGGACAGCTCCCCAAATTCAGGATTGTTCCCCGGGATCCAAGATGTTTACGAGGTATGGCATCATTAATGCTTATAAAGCAACTCTAGTCAGACATGCTGAAGTATTAGTGGATGTTCACATCTGGTAGACTTGTTGCAGAAGTTTTTGCAACTGTATTCTACCCCTTCAAAATTAAACAGGGCATACTGTCTAATTGCATATTGAGAGGGTGTTAAACAGGGAACAGCTGGCAAAACGGTACATGGAAATGGGTGAAACTTGTCAGCAGCACCCTATGTGCAAATCTGACTTGTGATGAAGACCGCATGCTTTAAGTGACACAAAAATTGAAATGTGTAATACACTCCAGATACCATTAATAACAATAATTTATATCTATATAGCACCATCATATTCTGCAGCACTTTACAGTTTTAAGGGGACATGTACAGACAATATCAGACATTACAGAGTTACCCATTTTTCATCAGATATATGGGGAGTGAAGGCTGTGCTCACGAGAGCTTATTGTTTGAAATTCCTTTAACTAGCTTAAAAAATATGTATATACTTGGCAGAATGAAGTCATCTGTAAACAGGTTGCGTACTGCCGAGAACAATATATTACTGATTGTTCTGTGCTCATATTATGTGTTCTACCTGTCTAAATAGGCTACTGTTAGACTACCTAATCAACGAATGTGTACTGATTGACAAGTTTTTAATGTCACAGATTGCATAACATTAAAGGACCCTTACTTTTTTCTCCTTAGATAGCAATCAGATCACATTTTATTAGTCAGCAAAGTCTACATTATAGATAAACACAATTATTCCAAACCACTAACACAGAAAAGCCGGAGTCACACTACAGTATTATACAGACGAGTGCTTGGCGATAAAAAATCTCATAGCACTCATCCCAATGTTTCTCTATGGTGCAGCTCCCATCAGTCGTATATTTATCAGCCGTATTTAACGGGCTGAGAAAATCGCAGCATGCTGTGATTGTCAGCGTATTCCTCCAAAAATACGCCAATGCAAGTCTATGGGGGCGAGAAAAATTCGGATTACACAAGGACCAGACGTGTGTCTTACGCACCGGTGTCCTTTAACAAAAGCCGGCAATTCATTTTGCTATACAGTAAAATCACACTGACGTTTAATAAAGAATGGAAAGAATAGATATATACACATAGAATGAATATCTACTATATAATCGTCTAATTCTGTCTGTTTGTAACGGAAATCCCACGTCGCTGATTGGTCGCGCCAGGCCGGCCATGACCAATCAGTGACAGACGCAGTCCGGCCGCGAATTGGCGTGGAATTCAAACGACGCACGCCCACTGCTACCGTCGGGAGATCTGCGGCGCTAGTCGCTGACCTCCCGACGGTTGCCGCGGGTCATCTCCTGCGCAATGGACAGCATGTGACTTAAATATGAATGGCTGAGCAAAGGGTCTGAATACTTATGACCATGTGATATTTCAGTTTTTCTTTTTTATTAAATTTGCAAAAATTTCTGTATTTCTGTTTTTTTGTTTCAGTGAAGAAGGGGTGCAGAGTGTACATTAATGAGAAAAAAAATGAACTTTTTTGAATTTACTAAATGGTTGCAATGAAACAAAGAGTGAAAAATGTCAAGGGGTCTGAATACTTTCCGTACCCTCTGTATTTTAAGGCTAGAGAACAACCTCTCTACACTAATTTGGGTTGGTGGCAAAGCAGTAACCACATGGGCAACATGTTTAACAATTTCAGGGGATAAAGGAATTGCCTTGTGCACAGTCAGTTTTGATGAACAATTGAACTCGAAAAATTTTGCTGAAATATGGTCAATCTGTTTTCTACGGGAGTGGGATCTTTTTCCCTGCAGCAACGCTTTGCCTGCTCCATGTCGTCCAAATACTTATCGAAATCAAACTCCTCATCTGATGAGGATGAAGAAACGGCAGCAGCAGCACTGGCAGGACCCGAGTCCTCTTGCTCTTGGCCGTCCTGTAACCCACTCATCCTAACTGCTACCTCAATCAGAGCTTCCTTTCCTTTAGTAAGCTGTTGATCATCCAGAAATATATGATGACTCGAGTCCACATAAACAGCTGCCAGAAGAATTTTATTTTCTAATAGCAGTGTATCTCTCTCCGTTTCATTGAAGCAGCAATGCCATCTGCGATTAAACCTCCTCTTAGGGACAGGCAAAACAACAAGTTCTTCCACTCCTTTATAAAAATGGCAAAAGTTAAATCCTCAGCTTGTAACTTTTTAATCACTGTAAATGGGAGATGAAGCAATTCCTTCAATTCAGCCACCTGTGTCCATTGACCTTCATGTAGTGTTACCTGAGGGTTGGCCATATCTACAAGGAAGCGTTTCAGCTGAATCATTAAATAGGTGCTGCCCCACCGAGTGGCTTGATACACAATTGCCCCTTTTCCCGCACGTCTCTTCAAGATGGAATCAATTTTAGGGGTTCTGGCAGCAGTAGCCAATTTCCTCACTTTGCTAATCAGAGCCGCAGATAACTACTGCACATGCCCAAGATTCCCAGCCCCGCAGTGTGAATAAATCATAAGCGACTGCAGGGCGGGATCTGTGGCCGTGCGATATGAAGGCCAGGATGTGATCTGAGAGCACGGGCACGTCGGGCAGTGCTAACTGCACATGCCCACGAAACCAAAGTACAGCGCAGGCGCCAGCATTTCAAAAGAAAACTGAGGAGGCGGCGCCAAATACGAGGCATCTGTCAGAGGGGGAAAGACCTGCCCCCCCTGTCAAATTTCAGGTATTTTTGAACAATTTTATAAACTATTATTTCTGCGGTGGAACTGAAGCTAAGTAACAGAGCCACCTTGACAGAATGCAGCATTAGTGCTGCACAAGGTGGCTCTTTTACTTAAAAATGCCTGGGGGGGGGGGGTGACAGGTTCCCTTTAAACACAATTCTGCTGTCATTGTTACAGTAACTTTGTCACTTACAAAATATCTTGTTACTAATGTTTGAGATGCTCTTTCCTCCTCCTTTGCCTGGTGGGAAGTGCTGGTTTCTTGGTGCTGCTGTGATTTTTTTCAATCACAGCTTTGTAAACTTCTGGGTGGCAGCGTTGTAAATGTCTTTTTAGATTGGAAACTCTTGAAGGAGAATTTTTACCACTGCCTGAGTATGCACTGATTTTGGCATCACAACATTTGTTTTCATCTTGGTCACTTATACACTGACACACAAAATGTATTTTTATCTTGAGTTACTGTGAAATGCTCAAATACAGCTGACTTCATAAGATGCTTCTTAGACATTTTGTAATCATGTAAATTCGCTCTCAAAATAATTTTGTCCTGTAAAAAAAAGGTATATTGTAATTCTTGCAAGAATACAGTAGGGAATGATGCACTGTATAATTTGGGATATAAATAAAACAATCGTTGCATAAATCAATAGGACAGACAAGTATAAAGTTTGTAAAATATGTTAGCTTTACTCTGAACTTTCAATGTCAAGCTCAATGTACAGCTCACTAAATGCTTCACATCACATTTCTCCACAGTCTATGAAGAGGGAGGGAGCATGTTTGTGCTGAATCATGTTCCAGAACACACACAAATATATATGTCCTCATCTATCCTATTACTGTATTTTCGAATTTGAGATGTTAGAAAACAGATTTTCCCCTTATATTCTATGTATAGTGTATATAAATCATCAGAGCAGCTAATTTCTCCAAACATTAGCTAAGAGGAGAAACAAACTAAAACATCAACCATACAGAGACAACATATTTATGCACAGTTTATTGAAAGTTTAGATATGCTTTAAGAATTACTTACCTTCCTTAATCCTGCTTTCCTGTTCACTCCAGAAGTTCTGAGATGATTGTAGGCATTTTCTCCCCTTATCTGTAGAGGAGGAGCTTCAATACTTATCATGAACACAAACAGCAGCACAGATTCATCTCAGCTAAAAGTCTACACCTTAGATCAGGAATAGGACAGACATTTATAGGACAGACATTTATAGGACACTTCATAACTTTCCCAAATAATTATGAAACAAATATTCCCCACAAACTGCATTGAACTACTGTACTCCATTTATTATATATTTTAAGAGTCAGACTCCAACTCCACCAAAATGGACTCTGACTCCACGACTCCGACTCCACAGCCCTGGGGGCCACATACCTTGCCTTAGCTTCTGAATCCACCCTCAGTCTGTACTCCGTCTACACCAACCAGACTAACAAGATAATATGAACAGGGATAACTAAAAATACCAAACATACAAATATACACACACAAACAGAGAGATGCATCAGAGAGTGGAGGATGGGGTTAAACCAAAGTAGGAGAAGAAAGGGAATTATCACACACTCAAAACCTAACAATCATAGATAAATCCACCAGATGTCTTCAAATAACCACCAACAGCAACCTCCAGCCATGCAGCAAAAGCCTGCTCTGACAATGAGTGCTAGCCAGGACCCAGATTATGTGGGAGATGGGTGTGGCTAACAGTACACAACTGAGAGCCTCAATGCAGGAAAGCTTCCAGGAGCTCTCAGTAGAGCAGATTAAACCCTACACCCCTTTAATATGAAGGTAAAGTGCTTGTTATCCGTGCAGGAGTAGTGCAAATCGGATGCTGTGGTCTTCTGGTTCCTCTCTGTCACAGTAAACCTGTGACAATGTGTTTCCATTCAGGAGAGGAGATTGGAAGTGCGGGGTTCACTGGTGCGTTGGCTATTGAGTAAAGACACACAAAGTCTGGTTACTGTCAAAATTGTTATTCTCATGAGATTGGAAAGTGAATAGTGATGAGTGAATGTGCTCAGATAAGGTTTTATCCGAGTGTGCTAATCGATTGACTTTGGCGTTCTCAAAAAATATGTCCGTTCTAATTTATGGTATTAATCAGAATTGGGTGTAAGGGGTCATTAATGACTACATGAGTGATCATTTTCAGAAATGCCAATCTATTTGGACAATGAATACCATATAAAGGGCAATTTGCACCATGCTGGGATGATGAAAGAAGGGATAGCGAATTATAGCTATGGGGTAAATGAATATCAGGAATATTTGACGTTATTTGAAGCACCTCTTCGCTATAATTTGGAATGTATAAAAACACCACAGTCTTTCCCCCCTCCTGTGTTATCAGTTAGCTTTCAGCATGTGATACCTTTTGGACTCGTGCTTTTTCCTAAACCTTGGCCTCTTTTTGGTGGATTGGGTTACTAACTAGTGATCCCTTTCTAATGGTCACTCTCCATGCATTTTAATAGCCATATCATTGCCCCTTGCCTCATAGTTACAAATGTTAAATTTGTTTTTTAGCCACATCGTGCGGGAAGCTTGTTACCCGGGCTGAGGATTTTAGGTACGTGTTGTGCATTTGGCAAATCTACAATATCCACAATGACCTGAATTGCATGGGGGAAATGAATACCACTCTCTTGTTTCATCCCTTTCAGAAGAGGAAGAGTCTGGGAAATTAGTAATAGCTTTATATCCGTACCAAGGAATCCATCAAGACGACTTGTCTTTCAAGAAGGGAGAAAAATTGAGAGTAATTGAAGAGTAAGTGCTATTAATGTTTGGGGTATTTGTGCACACATGCAGATTAATAGCTCATATTTTGAGGAGTTTTTTTAATTTAAAATTAAATATAGGGAATATTAAGGGATTACTTTTAAAACAAAATTAAAAAATAGAGTTTAGAGACAAAGAACATTTAGACAAATCCATTAAATCAAAAGTGAGTACAACAAATGGCGTTGCATCATATTTGGGGCAATGGTGCATATTTTAATAGACTATATTGACTAACTCCCCTTTCAGTTGTTTTGATGTATTATGTTTTTTTGTTTTTTTTCCTTTTTGTAAAATAATTTTTTCTTTTCCATTTAAATAAAGTTATGGGCTAAGCTTGTGGTGCAATTTAAAGGGATGGAGCTGCGACATTTGTGCATGGTTCTAGTACAGGGAACATAAAGCTTAAAAAAAAAAATCAGAGTTTCTGCTTTGTCGTTTTGCTGATAAATCAGGTCTTCTACTTACACAATCATTATGTAATTTTTATCGTTATTATGTGCACATTTTAGTCTAGTTCACCTGACCAAAAAGGCCGTAAAATTGTCATGCACAACCTGCCCCAGGCAAACAACTCTGCATTACCACTTTTTTTGATGTTTAATTTCCTAAACATGTTAATTGTTAATTCTTCTGTCTGTGGCAAGACAACACTGCCTATACGTTTGTTGTTTTTCTTTTTGTTTTTTAAAGACTTTATCACTTTTTAATCCCTGATCATGTGCTCATTTTACAGACATGGAGAATGGTGGAAAGCAAAGTCCTTATCTACAAAAAAAGAAGGATATATACCAAGCAACTACGTGGCCAAAGTTAACTCGTTAGAAACTGAAGAGTGAGTTCTGTGGATTTGTATTACGGCCATTTCTTATTGATTCTCCTCAGATGCTGAATTTACCATTTATTTCTCAGATGGTTTTTCAAAGATATAACAAGAAAGGATGCGGAACGACAGCTTTTAGCTCCAGGAAATGCTGCAGGAGCTTTCCTCATCAGAGAGAGTGAAACCCTCAAAGGTAACTCCACAGTGACAATTCATAGTAAGGATAACCAGTAAGCACCAAAATAATGACTCTGTGGTTGGCTCCATAACTTTGCAAATCTAGAGTCTGGGGTTCAAATCAGTAGAAAACACCGTGTGCACTACTGTAGTGGTGCCAAGTTAGGTTCCCAAACCATATATGATAAAATGAAAACCTGGATCTCAACTTAATGCTTGGTGAGGCAGTTTATTGTAGTACCAGAAAACGTTTCGGTCAATATAGACCTTCATCAGTTACGTGCTAGTATGTTTGAAAGTATATTGAAGGAGGGCGCTTTTTATGTTATTCACTGATAACGCCAGTAATCAAATGGTCAGAATGCTGCTGTAACGCAGGTAATCTTAATAGTTGAAAATATCAGCGCAGCCTGGTCCTCCTGGACGTGGGTAAACACCACTTGTCCACTTGTGTTTACCCACGTCCAGGAGGACCAGGCTGCGCTGATATTTTCAACTATTAAGATTACCTGCGTTACAGCAGCATTCTGACCATTTGATTACTGGCGTTATCAGTGGATAACATAAAAAGCGCCCTCCTTCAAGCTACTTTCAAACATACTAGCACGTAACTGATGAAGGTCTATATTGACCGAAACGTTTTCTGGTACTACAATAAACTGCCTCACCAAGCATTAAGTTGAGTGCCAGGTTTTCATTTTATCATATGGGGTTCAAATCAGATGAAGAACAACGTGGAGTTTGTATGTTCTCATGGTGCTTGCCAAATTTCTTATGGGTCTTTCGGTATCCTTCCACACGCCAAAATACATACTGTACATATAGGAATTTGTAACTCCTCACCTGCAATCCCAATGTCAGGAACACCGCACTGCACTTGCTCACTGAGCCAGTGCGCGTGTCCTGAGTACAAAAACAGTGCTCAAAGATACCTGTGGAGCGGGCAGCAGCGGTGACTATGCATGCTCCAGGACCTGAACCACGTGACTGCTGGGGGCGTGGCCTAAGCTCCACAGAGCTAGGAGCTGCAGGGAAACTCCTAGAAAGGTAACTACAGGACAATGTTACCAAGGGGCATAGACAGAGACAGAAACCAGATCAAGCCGGGTCAAAGCACAAGATAGCAGGACAGTACCAAAGGGTTAGACAGAGCGAATAGTCTGGACGTAGCAATAGATCAGAAAACCAGAACGGGCAATGGACGGTACAATAGGGACAAACTGCAACAGAGTAACAATAGCCAAGCCAGGAGGTCAGAACCGGAGAAGACAATAGTACCAAAACGAGAGACTGAATACAGAGTGAGGGAACAGGCCGGGTCATACACAGGAATCAAACAAGCAATGCAGAATACACGCTCACCAGGGGGGTCAGTCAGACACACAGCCAGAATAACAGTATAGCTGACAGAGAATGCTAGTCTGGAGTGAGTATAAATACCCCTACCAGATCCAAAGAGAGGCCAGCAAAAGTTAACCCTGTGAGAACAGGACATTAACCATGTCCTAACCATGACAGTACCCCCCTCTTAATGGGGGGCCACTGGACCCCCAGGTTCCTCAGGGTATCTGGCTTGAAAAGCCCGCACCAGTCGATCAGCGTGCACCGAACTGGCCGGAACCCATGACCGATCCTCCATGGAATATCCCTTCCAATGAATAAGGTACTGAAGTCTCCGGCGCACCCACCGTGAATCAATGATGCGCCCTACCTCGTACTCCAGTTGACCCACTACCAACACTGGTGGAGCCACAGATGAGGGATCTTCTCTAACTGTCCCCACAGGTTTTAATAGGGACCTGTGGAAGACGTTAGATATTTTGAAGGAGGTGAGCAACTGTAATCTGTATGCCTCCGGGTTGATCACCTCTACAATCTTGTATGGGCTAACAAATTTTGGGCCCAACTTCATAGAGGGTATTTTAAGTTTGATGTTACGGGTGGGCAACCAGACTTTTTCCCCCACTGTTAATGCAGGACCCAACCCCCTCCTCCTGTCCGCAAAATGTTTATACTTCTTCTGGGCTTTGGAGATGTTCCCCTGCACCTCCCTCCAGAGGGTTTTTAACTGTTGTACCATCCCCCTCGGCACCAGGGCAATCCGAATCCATACGGGAAAATTCCCCAAACTGCGGAACAAACCAATAATTGACCTGAAAGGGAGACTTTCCGGTAGACTAATTATTACGACAGTTGAATGCAAATTCTGCCATAGGCAATACCTCACACCAGTCTTTCTGTCTGGAGGAGGCCAGGCATCTCAGAATCTGCTCCAACGACTGGTTGGTGCATTTAGTCTGTCCATTGGATTCTGGGTGATAGGCAGAGGAGAATGACAAGGTGACCCCCAACTTCATACAAAACGCTCTCCAAAACCTGGCCACAAAATGCACACCCCTGTCTGACACCACGTTCACGGGCACTCCATGCAATCGAACAATGTACTGTATAAACAAGCGGGCCAAGGTTTCAGCAAATGGTAACGCAGGTAATGGCACAAAGTGAGCTTGCTTAGAAAATCTATCAACCACTACCCATACCACTGAGTTGCCCTTGGAAGATGGAAGATTAGTGATAAAGACAGGTGTGTCCATGGTTTATCTGGAATTGGCAAAGGCACCAATTCCCCGGCCGGCCGGACATGAGAGCTTTTAGAGCGCACGCACACCCCACAAGAATTTACAAATCTTTTTATATCAGTACACATAGAGGGCCACCAAAAACCCCCCAGCTACTGCCCCCCGGGTAGCTGCAATACCAGGGTGTGCACTTAACACAGAATCATGAGATTCTTGAAGGCGTGTGAGACGGAATTGTTCGGGTACAAACAATTTACCTGGGGGTTTATTTCTGGGAGCTTGTGCTTCCAGAATCTCTCCCTGTAACTCAGAGGAGATTTCAGCTACAACCACTCCCGGTTGAAGAATGGAGGAAGGAGGTTCGGGAGGGGACACAGAATCAAAACTTCGGGATAAGGCATCTGCCTTTACATTTTTAGACCCTGGTTGGAACGTGATGGTAAAATGAAATCGAGAAAAAAAAGTGCACACCGAGCCTGTCTGGGGGTCAATCTCTTAGCAGACTCGATATAGGCCAGGTTTTTATGATCAGTGATGACCGTAATGGGATGAGCGGCCCCCTCCAAAAAATGCCTCCATTCTTCGAAGGCCAATTTAACCGCTAACAATTCCCTGTTAACGACATCATAGTTTCTCTCGGCCGAAGAGAACGTCTTAGAGAAAAAGGCACAGGGTTTGAGGTTAGTCAGGGTAGAGGGGCCCTTTGACAATACTGCCCCCACCCCCACCTCCGAAGCGTCGACGTCGACGATAAAAGGTCTTGACGAATCGGGTTGTACCAACACAGGGGCTGTG
The DNA here is from genome assembly GCF_039654945.1 of Dendrobates tinctorius. NCBI lineage: Eukaryota > Metazoa > Chordata > Amphibia > Anura > Dendrobatidae > Dendrobates > Dendrobates tinctorius. The sequence continues at coordinate 23,616,298 of NW_027361750.1, read as the reverse complement.
GTAAAACACTTCTTTAGTGTAAGGAAGGAATTTTTTACATCTGCCCCTTTAAGAGTGAGATCCGTCAAGGGTTTCACCACCTGCGAGAACCCTTTAATTAACTTCCTACAGTTGTGGCCAAAAGTATTGACATCCCTGCAATTCTGTCAGATAATACTCAGTTTCTTCCTGAAAATGATTGCAAACACAAATTCTTTGGTATTATTGTCTTCATTTAATTTGTCTTAAATGAAAAAACACAAAAGAGAATGAAGCAAAAAGCAAAACATTGATCATTTCACACAAAACTCCAAAAATGGGCCAGACAAAAGTATTGGCACCCTCAGCCTAATACTTGGTTGCACAACCTTTAGCCAAAATAACTGCAACCAACTGCTTCCGGTAACCATCAATGAGTTTCCTACAATGCTCTGCTGGAATTTTAGACCATTCTTCTTTGGCAAACTGCTCCAGGTCCCTGATATTTGAAGGGTGCCTTCTCCAAACTGCCATTTTTAGATCTCTCCACAGGTGTTCTATAGGATTCAGGTCTGGACTCATTGCTGGCCACCTTAGAAGTCTCCAGTGCTTTGTCTCAAACCATTTTCTAGTGCTTTTTGAAGTGTGTTTTGGGTCATTGTCCTGCTGGAAGACCCATGACCTCTGAGGGAGACCGAGCTTTCTCACACTGGGCCCTACATTATGCTGCAAAATTTGTTGGTAGTCTTCAGACTTCATAATGCCATGCACACGGTCAAGCAGTCCAGTGCCAGAGGCAGCAAAGCAACCCCAAAACATCAGGGAACCTCCGCCATGTTTGACTGTAGGGACCGTGTTCTTTTCTTTGAATGCCTCTTTTTTTCTCCTGTAAACTCTATGTTGATGCCTTTGCCCAAAAAGCTCCTACTTTTGTCTCATCTGACCAGAGAACATTCTTCCAAAATGTTTTAGGCTTTTTCAGGTAAGTTTTGGCAAACTCCAGCCTGGCTTTTTTAATGTCTCGGGGTAAGAAGTGGGGTCTTCCTGGGTCTCCTACCATACAGTCCCTTTTCATTCAAACGCCGACGGATAGTACGGGTTGACACTGTTGTACCCTCGGACTGCAGGGCAGCTTGAACTTGATTGGATGTTAGTCGAGGTTCTTTATCCAACATCCGCACAATCTTGAGTTGAAATCTCTTGTCAATTTTTCTTTTCCGTCCACATCTAGGGAGGTTAGCCACAGTGCCATGGGCTTTAAACTTCTTGATGACACTGCGCACGGTAGACACAGGAACATTCTGGTCTTTGGAGATGGACTTGTAGCCTTGAGATTGCTCATGCTTCCTCACAATTTGGTTTCTCAAGTCCTCAGACAGTTCTTTGGTCTTCTTTCTTTTCTCCATGCTCAATGTGGTACACACTAGGACACAGGACAGAGGTTGAGTCAACTTTAATCCATTTCAGCTGGCTGCAAGTGTGATTTAGTTATTGCCAAAACCTGTTAGGTGCCACAGGTAAGTTACAGGTGCTGTTAATTACACAAATTAGAGAAGCATCACATGATTTTTCGAACAGTGCCAATACTTTTGTCCACCCTCTTTTCTATGTTTGGTGTGGAATTATATCCAATTTGGCTTTAGGACAATTCTTTTTGTGTTTTTTCATTTAAGACAAATTAAATGAAGATAATAATACCAAAGAATTTGTGTTTGCCATCATTTTCAGGAAGAAACTGAGTATTATCTGACAGAATTGCAGGGGTGTCAATACTTTTGGCCACAACTGTATAATAATTGGCGAAGCCCAGAAATCACTGCAACCCCTTCAGGTCATGAGGCTGCACCCAACCTTCCCTGGATCCATGCGGAGTCCCTCCCCGGATACAATTACACCCAGAAAAGACAGTTCTTGCATAAAAAATGAGCACTTCTCCAGCTTAGCATACAAATGGTTCTCCCGGAGTCTCATAAGAACCGTACGTAAATGGTGTAAGTGTGACTGACTGTCCTCAGAGTATATCAAGATGTCATCTAAGTAGATGACTACATAACGCCCAATCAAATCAGAAAAAACAACATTAATGAAGTTCTGAAAAACAGCAGGAGCGTTAGTGAGGCCAAAGGGCATAACCAGGTTTTCAAACAGCCCCTCAGTTGTCAGGAACGCTGTTTTCCATTCGTCCCCCTCCCGGATCCTTATAAGGTTATAAGCCCCTCATAGATCGAGCTTAGAAAACCATTTGGCCCCCGTGAGTTGGTTGCATAGATCAGGAATCAACGGGAGAGGGTACGTGTTCTTAACAGTAATTTTGTTCAGTTCCCGAAAGTCGAGGCACGGTTGCAACCCACCATCTTTTTTCTTTACAAAGAAAAACCCCGCTGCCACGGGTGAGAGCGAGGGCCGAATATGCCCTTGCGAAGGCTCTCTTTGATGTACTCTTTCATAGCTTGGCGCTCAGGCCCGGACAAATTAAACAAATGAGCCTTGGGTAATTTGGCTCCAGGTACTAAATATATAGCACAATTAAATAGTCTATGTGGTGGGAGCGCCTCAGCCTTGCTTTCGGAAAATACGTCTTCAAAGTCTCTCAGGTACTCTGGAATTACCCTCCAGACTGACAGACGACACAGGTACAGATCTTATCGGATTGACAAAAGGAACCGGGTTACAACACAGACCATTATCATTACATCCCCATCGGATGATCTGCCCCTTCACCCAATCAATGAGAGGATTGTGGCGTTGCGACCAGCGCATCCCCAATACCAGTCCTGCAGGCAGATTATTCATAATATAACAACTTAACTTCTCCACATGAGTGGAACCCATTTTCATAGAAAAAACTTCAGACATAAGGCAAATTCCATCCCGGGTAAGAGGGAATGAATCAACAGCCACAATTTTAACAGGGTCTTTTAACTTGACTGTCCCTATCTTATTAAGAGTCACAACTTGGGCATCAATCAGATTAATGGAGGAACCACAGTCAACAAAGGCGGTAGTCATAACAGGACCGCCAGCAAGTTCCAATTCAACCTGGAGCACCATCTTTGTACATGAGAAAAAATGTACCTAGGAGTCTGGACAACCTCTCGATTGCTGCCCAGACTCAGTCGTTTCTCTGATGGTTTCTCTGAAGAAGGGCAGGAGGGGCAATTCCTTTTCCAATATCCAGAGGCTCCACAGTAAAAGCATAGTAGGTTGTCTCTACGGTGCCTTCTCTCTTTCTCCTTAACCGAGACTGACCCAACCTCCATGGGCTCAGATTACAGGTGCAGTGTCACACAATTTGGGGTACAAGGGAGACTCTTGTTGCATCATTCCTCTAGCACGGAGTCTCCGGTCCATACGGACTGCCTGCATCATGGTATCCTCCAGGGTATCAGGGGGAGGATGTAATGCCAGAGCGTCCTGCAGACGGTCAGACAGGCCCCTGTGGAACAACCCCCTCAGCGTCGTCGTTCCAGGATACTTCGGCGGTCCAACGTCTAAACTCTGAGCAGAACCATTCATCAGTGTGCCTCCCCTGTGTCACACTCATCACCATATCCTCTGCCAGACGCACTCTATCAGGCTCATCATAAATGTGCCCCAGAGCCTCAAAGAACAAATTCACGGACATACGTTCAGGAGCAGAGGAAGAGAGAAAGAAAGCCCATGCCTGTGGAGCCCCCCGAAGTAGAGAAATGACGACCCCCACCCTCTGGAATCATCCCCGGAGGAGCGGGGCCTCAGAAAAAAAAAAAAGCTTGCATCCTTCTCTGAACGACCTGAACTCCCTTTTATCCCCTGAGAAAGGGTCTGGCAATTTGACTGGAGATTCGGGGGATGCCAATGACACATCTCTATCTCCAGCACTAGAAGCCCCTGCAGTGACAGCCCCCTGCACAGTATCCACCAACTGTTGCTGGGTATGAGCCATCGTGCGCTGTTCCACATTAAGTTTGTGGAACATTTGGGTCGGGTGCTTGACCTGATCAGCCAAAGCTTGTATGGGATCCATGAGGATAACACACTTTTTTTTTTTTTTTTCTTCAGAGAAAAAAAAAACTGAAATGGTCAGCTATAATGTCAGGAACATTGCAATGCACTTGCTCACTGAGCCAGTGCGCGTGTCCTGAGTACAAAAACATGGCTCAAAGATACCTGTGGAGCGGGCAGCAGCGGTGACTATGCATGCTCCAGGACCTGAACCACGTGACTGCTGGTGGCGTGGCCTAAGCTCCACAGAGCTAGGAGCTGCAGGGAAACTCCTAGAAAGGTAACTACAGGACAATGTTACCAAGGGGCATAGACAGAGACAGAAACCAGATCAAGTCGGGTCAAAGCACGAGATAGCGGGACAGTACCAAAGGGTTAGACAGAGCGAATAGTCGGGACGTAGCAATAGATCAGAAAACCAGAACGGGCAATGGACGGTACAATAGGGACGAGCTGCAACGGAGTAACAATAGCCAAGCCAGGAGGTCAGAACCGTAGAAGACAATAGTAACAAAACGAGAGACGGAATACAGAGTGAGGGAACAGGCCGGGTCATACACGGGAATCAAACAAGCAATGCAGAATACACGCACACCAGGGGGGTCAGTCAGACACACAGCCAGAATAACAGTATAGCTGACAGAGAATGCTAGTCTGGAGTGAGTATAAATACCCCTCCCAGTTCCAAAGAGAGGCCGGCAAAAGTTAACCCTGTGAGAACAGGACATTAACCGTGTCCTAACCATGACACCCATGCTGTAATGTATACTCCTTTGCTTCCTCCCCTGCCCAGTCAATCACGGCTATTGCACAGTACAAAGCAGAAGCCCATTTATAAGATTATCTCAGCACAGGAACTTTTTTTCAACACTTCCAGTTGTGGACCTTATTCCAAGAACTACACATTGAAATATACTTTGTTCATGGGAAAAACCCTTTAAATGTATATACATGTACTTTTTTTGGGGGGTAAAGTGTAATCCTTTTTTTTTTCCCAGTAGCACAATCTGTAAGGCTACGTTCACATTGCATTTAACTAGCCCGTTCAACGCATAGCGTTGACGGGCTGGTTAAACGGTATAGCATAACGGACGCTGCAGTCCGCGTCCGAGACTCCGTCACTGAATGACGGCACATCGTGAACGCATGCCGCTTTACGTTATGCGTCGCGATGCGCCCGACAATGGGGGTCAATGGCAGCGTTAACGAACTGCATTACACCGCGTTATGCCACGGTGTAACGCAGTCCGTCTAACGGACTGCCATAACGCAGTGTGACCCCGGCCTTAAAGATTAAAAAAATTGAAATCTTGCACCTTTCACACTGGCCACTGGTGCCTTTTTAGACAATAATCTCATATTTCAGGAAACAACAAATGTACATAGGGGCTCAGTCTGGTCATTGCAGCTATCTTTTGTATTGAAACATTTAATGAGAAAAGATCATTGTGAAGGGTAAGCTGTAACATCGGCTACTTTGATTGGTAGTGTTATCAGCTGTGTATAAAGGTGTTACCTGTCAATGTAATCATGCCACTAACAATGAGTCTGCTGAAAACTTTCTAAAAGGAGAGAAATATGAGTCTAAAAAAAAAAAGCTAGTAGTCAGTGAAAATTGCAAAATTACATCATAGGTCAGGAAGGGACTCACGATCTATGACGTAAACTTACATCACAGCATTTACAGGCGTAGCAGCAGTGCCTACGCGATCGCCGCCAGAAACTTGGTGTAATTGATAGCTGAGATTCACACCACCCTATGCCATTTAACCCCCGAAATGCTGCGATCGATATCTATCGCTACATTTAGTAGAGGGAGGAGGCTCCCTTCTGATCAACGCCCCCACAATTTCATTGCGAGAGCCTGATAGTTGCTATGACAACTTGAAGTCATCATTATGACCTCCAGGTCTGCCAGCTATGGTGGCCTTGTTAGACCATACCAGGAGCATAGTCTAAGTGGCTTCTGTCGGTACAGTACTAACATGTATATTGCATTGCAATGCATTGTACCAGCGATCAGAGTAATGAAAGTTAAAGTTCCATAGAGGGACTAAGTAAAAAAGTAAAGTAAAAAAAAAAGTTTAAAAAAAACATTTTTTTTAAAAATCCCAAAATAAAAGCCAAAAAATGTAAGAAAAATCTATGAAAATTTGTTCAAGAGTCAAATAACGCTCCTTCCCTTCCAAGTTTCACAATGTGGCTAAGCAGTATTGTACAGCCAAATATGGGTTATTGCCACATAAATCTGGGGCTAAAACAAAATTTTTGTGATAAAAATGTAACTATTTTTTTCTTAACCGTCCAATGATATAAAATTTAGTGACATACCCATGGTGTCAATATGATCGCTGCACCCCTAAATGACTTCATTGAGAGGTGTAGTTTGTAAAATGGGGTCACTTATAGAAGGTTCTGCTGTTCTGGCACCTCAGAGGCTCTTCTAGTGGGTCATTACACCAGCAAACCATAACAAAATCTGCACTATAATATTTTGTTACATATCTTTTGTTGGCAATGACAGAGGTCAAACGTTTTCTGTAAGTCTTCACAAAGTTGGCACACACTGTTGGTGGTATGTTGGCCCATTCCTCCATGCAAATCTCCTCTAGAGCAGTGGTGTTTTCGGCCTGTCGCTGGGCAACACAGACTTTAAAATCCCTCCAAAGGTTCTCTATGTGGTTAAGATCTGGAGACTGGCTAGGCCACTCCAGGATCTTCATATGCTTCTTACGAAGCCACTACTTCGTTGTCCTGGCGGTGTGCTTAGGATCATTATCATGCTGAAAGACCCATCCACGTTTCATCTTCAATGCCCTTGCTGATGGAAGGAGGTTTACACTCAAAATCTCACGGTACATGGCTCCATTCATTCTTTCATTTAAACGGATCAGTCGTACTAGTCCGTTTGTAGAGAAACAGCCCCAAAGCATGATGTTTCCACCCCCATCCTTCACAGTAGGTATGGTGTTCATTGGATGCAACGCAGCATTCTGTCTCCTTCAAACACGACGAGTTTTGTTTTTACCAAATAGTTCTACTTTGGTTTCATCAGACCATATGACATTCTCCCAATACTATTCTGGATAATCTAAATGCTCTCTAGCAAACTTCAGATGGGCCCGGACATGTACTGGCTTAAGCAGGGGGACACGTCTGGCACTGCAGGATCTGAGTCCCTGGCGGCGTAGTGTGTTATTGATGGTAGCCTTTGTTACAGTGGTCCCAGCTCTATGCAGGTCATTCACTAGGTCCCCCCGTGTGGTTCTGGAATCTTTGCTCACCGTTCTTTTGGTCATTTTGACCCCACGGGGTGAGATCTTGTGTGTGGAGCCCCAGATCGAGGGAGAATTTTCAGTGGTCTTGTATGTCTTCCATTTTCTTATTATTGCTCCCACAGTTGATTTCATCACACCAAGTTGCTTGCCTATTGCAGATTCTGTCTTCCTAGCCTGGTGCAGGGCTACAATTTTGTTTCTGGTGTCCTTCGACAGCTTTTTGGTCTTCACCATAGTGGAGTTTGGAGTGTGACTGTTTGAGGTTGTGGACAGGTGTCTTTTATACTGATAAAAGTTCAAACAGGTGCCATACTCATAGGTGCTCATTACTATAGGTAATGAGTGGAGGACAGAGGAGCCTCTTAAAGAAGAAGTTATAGTTCTGTGAGAGTCAGAAATCTTGCATGTTTTTAGGTGACCAAATACTTATTTTCCACCATGATTTGCAAAATAAATCTTGCCAAATCAGACAAGGTGATTTTCTGGATTTGTTTTCTCATTTTGACTCTCATAGTTGTGGTCTGCCTATGATTTCAATTACAGGCCTTATCTTTTTAAGTGGGAAAACTTGCACAATTGGTGGTTGATTAAATACTTTTTTCCCCACTTTAGGGTATTGGCACACAACAAACTGATATACAATTTTTCCTCTTAGCTCTTATAAAAATTAAAACTTTGAAGCTAAAACAAGATTTTACTGGTAAAAAATGTAATTATTCTTTCCAATGGTATAAAAGTTTGTGAGGCACATGTGTCAATATGCTGACTGCACCCCTAGATGAATTCATTGAGAGGTGTCGTTTGTAAAGTGGGGTCACTTATGTTGGGGGTATACGTTTCTGGCATGTTGGGCTCTGCCAGTGTGACATGCCACCCTCAAACCATTCCAGCAAAATCTGCACTCCAATATGCTGCTCCTTCCCTTTTGAGCTTTGCACTGTGCCACAAAAGTAGTTTTCAACCACATGTGGGGTATCTGTGTACTCATGAGAAATTGTGTAACATATTGTACTATTTCTTTTCTCCTATTATCCCTTCTGAAAATTAAAAACTTGGGACCAAAGCAACATTTTAGGGGAAAAAAATGGTTATTTTCTATTTATTCAGCCTAATATTATACAATTATGTGTAACTCCTGAGGTTTAAAAATGCTGACTACACATCTAGATGAATTTCTCAAGAAGTGTAGTGATTGGCCCCAACAAGAGCTCTGCAAACGCAACATGCCGTTCGCTATCTATTCCAGACAATTTTGCTCTACAAAAGTCAAATGGCACTCCTTCACTTCCAAGCGCTGCCGTGCACCCAAACAGTAGTTAGGCTAGTTTCACACTAGTGTATTTTCCATGCAGCACACGGCGACGCTAAGCCCCGCCCCCTGCCTACCCCATCCGGTCATCGTCGCCTACTATCGCATACGGCCGCATGCGATCTGCGCACCCTATCTTTAGCATAGGGTGCGCAGACCGTGCGCTAGTAGGATTTTAGCGTGCGCTGCGCACTTTTGAAGGTGCGCCAAGCGCGCCAAAATGCAACATGGTGCATTCGGCGCACACGGGCGCACATTCAAAAGTGCGCAGCGCACACTAAAATCCTACTAGCGCACGGTCTGCGCACCCTATGCTATAGATAGGGTGCGCAGATCGCATGCGGCCGTGTGCGATAGTAGGCGGCGATGATCGGATGGGGCAGGCAGGGAGCCGGCAGGGGGCGGGGGTTAGCGGCTCCGTGTGCTGCATGGAAAATAAGCTAGTGTGAAACTAGCCTTATCCACTACATATGCAGAATCTGTGTACTCAGGAGAAATCACAGGAACAGATTGTATGGTACATTTTCTCCTGATACCCTTGAGAAAATGAAACATTTGGGACAAAACCAACATTTGTGTGGGAAAAATCTAATATAAAAATATATAGTTTTTCATTTTCACGACACACCCTCAAACCAGTCCAGCAAAATCTGAACTCCAATATGCCACTTCTTCACTTCTGAGCTTTGCACTGTACCTCAAATGTAGTTTTCAACCACTTACGAGGTATTGGTATCGGCGTACTTAGGAGGAATTGCACAACAAATTTTCTACTGTTACTTTTGTGAAAATAAATTTGGGGCTAAAATAACATTTTTGTTGGAAAATGTGATATTTTTTTTTTCTTTTTGTCACGGTTCTACATTATAAAATTCTGTGGAGTAGCTGTGGTTTCAAATTGCTCAACACCGCCTCTACTAATTCCTTGAAGGGTGTAGTTTCCAAAATGGGGTCACGTGGAGGTTTTCTACTGATTAGGCACATCAGGGGTGTCCGCTATCTATTCCAGCCAATTTTGCACTCCAAAAATTAAATGGTGCTCCTTCCCTTCCAAGCTCTGCCATGCGACCAAACAGTAGTTTGTTTACCATATATGAGGTATCGGTGCACTCAGGAGAAATAACGCAACAAATTTTGGGGTCCATTTTTTCCGGTTGCATTAAAATTTGGGGCTAAAGCAACATTTTTATGGGGAAAAGTAACATTTTCATTTTTTCCTTCCAAACTGCATCAATTCCTATGAAACACGTAAAGGGTTAATATATGTATGTAATGTGGTTTCAAGCACTTTGAAGGGTGCAGTTTTTAGAATGGTGTAACCTTTGGATATTTCCTGTCATATAGGCCCTCAAGCCACTTCAAATGTGATGTGGTTCGTAAAATAAAATTGGGTTAACAAATTTAGTTGGAAAAATGAGACATTGCTAATCAACTTTTAACCCTTCTAACTTCATAAGAAAAACAAATTACGTTTTAAAAAATAATGGTAATGTAAACTAGACATGCGCTAACTGTTATATTAAATATTTTGTGTGATATCACTATCTGGATTAAGGCCATAAAAAATAAAAGTTGAAAAATGAGAAATTTTTAAACTTTTCACCAAAATTCCATTATTTTCACAAAAAAACGCAAAAAACAAAATAAAAAGATCAGTCGATCTAAATTTGCCACTAAGGCAGAGTACATTGTGTCAGGAAAAAAAAGTCTAATAATCATTTGGATATATTAAAGTGTTCCAGAGTTGTTACCACATAAAGTGACACTGGTCAGAACTGTAAAATTTGGCCGGGTCAGGAAGGTGAAAACAGGCTGGAGTTGTGAAGGGGTTAAACTAATTCTGTTAGCCTGGCTGAACCACAATGTGTGCAAGGTCTCTATACATTAATCCTGTGATGTGGTAAACAAGTATGCATTTGGCTGACTACAGTTAAGTATAGGGGTGCCCATCTGTTCAGGTGCTCCAGAAGTGACATGACTTGTCTCATTCATTAGATCACAAATATTATGCTGGAGCAAGTTACCAGATATTTTCAGGGAAATGTCCTAATTACTTTTACCCTATATACAAATGCAGTATTAAAGGAGGAATTGTATATCTTTAGTTTTGTAGTGCTCTGTTCAACAGGTTGCATTACTTAAAGGGAATCTGCCAGTAGGATGAACCCTCCTAAGCCTTCTATATGGGCATGAAGGTCATAGGAAGCTGAATTAAATTATACCTTGACACCTTTTTCTTATATATTTAAGTTACCTCTTCCAGGCTCTAGGGCGGATGCTGCCTGGAAGATAACTCTGCCTCCAGAGCTTATTTTACATGAATGGGAGTTACCAGTGTGAAATATGTAACTAACACAGAACAGGAGAAATGAAACTTGTCTTCTGACAAACACATTTTTTGCTGCTCTCTCAGCTCTGCTGTATTGCAACAATATTGCAGCCCTATCTGCTTGTGAGATGGAAGCTGAGAGGAACCTGCAGATGTGTCAGGTATAATCACACACAGCTCTGCAGTGAGATCAGGAGAGCAGAGAGTGGCCATTACACATCACACTGGTAACTCTCCTTCATGTAAAATAATCTCTGGGGTCAGAGTTATCTTCGGGGCAGCGTCTTCCCCAGAGCCTGGAAGAGGTCATTTATATGAAGTGATAAAAGATGATTTATCCGCAAGACATCTGATATGAGGCAAACAGAGATCACTCTCCTCAGCAGCCTATAACCTGTATGCCCATATTAATCGTTTAGATGTGGTGACAGATTCTCTTTAACAAAAACAGATTGTATTTACAGCTTATATGTTGTATTATCATCTGGGTTTCTTTTTTTATATCCTCACTTGACTTTCTAAGGATGTGCAGCCAATTTCCTTACAGCATAGTACATGATGAATCTCAGAACAGTAGAGCACTATCGCTTAGTATTATCTGCCTATGGGGTTATATGCGCCACATGTGAGATCAGGCCTACAGTTCATCTGCTGTCAGATACTGTTGTCCAGCTAACTTAGTGTAAACCCATGTTTGTCTCCTTATCAGGCAGCTACTCCTTGTCAATAAGGGATCTTAGTGCAGAGTCCGGTGATGTCATCAAGCACTACAAAATCAGAACCCTCGACAATGGCGGATTTTACATTTCTCCCAGGATTACATTCCCGTGCATCAGTGACATGATCCAGCATTACCAAAGTGAGTGATTTATGGTCATATTTTATGTGAACCTGCCTTGTTCAATAGATAATGTGAATTGTGCAGTAAAGTTGGTTTATGGTTCTTAGTACAGTTTAATATAAAATAACTTTGGAAGTGACTCTGTAGATGTGTGCTGTGCTCTCTCACACAATGCGTGCAGATTTTTTTTTTTTGCTTCCACTTTTATACTGTCTCATAAAATAGAAAGCATGTCATTTCGCCCTTCTTCAATGATCTCAATCTGTTGACCTCTTCCAAGAGGTAGCTGAAGATCCTTAATACCCACCAGTACTATGCAATACATATGAATGTCTAGTAGTCGTCAGTCATTTGATTTTTTCACAACAAAGGCCCAAAATTTACGGGCTATGATATTTTTTGACACAGAGTTCTAGAGTTCATCAATTTTTCAAGCTCTATGCCTCTTTCTTTGATTTTTGAACCATTGTCTATTTTGATGTTTTAGAACAAGCAGACGGCCTATGCAGGAAATTAGAAAAACCCTGTTTTAGTCCCAAACCTCAAAAGCCATGGGATAAAGATGCTTGGGAGATTCCAAGAGAGTCAATTAAACTAGTGAAGAAACTTGGAGCTGGACAGTTTGGCGAAGTCTGGATGGGTGAGTGTGCAAACATATTTGGAAATGCTTACAAAAATGCAGCAATGAAAACAATAAAAATGCAGTAATGCTAAAAGCAAGCACATGGCCGGGGACTATAGCTAGAGAAACGACTAGTCCGGCTCCACCCCAGATGGCTTTAACCAGCTCCATTATAGGTGATGGGTCATTCCCATAGTGAGAGACCTGTCAATCACCTTGCAGCGGCGCTGGGAGAAGGCTAGGGGTGTAGATGGACTGTTCTGGTCTCCAGTTGAATCTTTAAAGTATTTGTCTGAAACACTTGACAATTTCAGAGAAAAATAGCTGTTTGCAGTTGGATATATGTTAAAAGAGGCAATTCTAAAACCTATGAGAGGTTGTGGAATCCCTGGCTACAATACGGTACAGTTAACTGATGGGAATGTGCTATATTTTACAATGCTGGTGTTGTGGATAGACCATTAATACCCGGACATAGGAACATTTCTGTTTTGTATGGTTTGATTGACAATATGGGTAAAAAGGATGACTAATGGTAAATTACGGTGTAAGAGAAATCTTATGGAGAAAAGAATTATATAAGCTGTCTACATGGGGGGGTGGGGGGGTGGGAACAGGGATGTTCAATTTGTAAATCTATTGTTTGTGGAAGATTTACTGTATATTCTGTATTTTGAATTCTGATTAATAAAAATCTATTTGATAAAAAAAAAAGATTTTTAATAAATTTAGTAGGTTGCAGGTAGAGTAGTGTTTCAATATCTGAATTTGTAGAAGGTAAAGTTGGGTGAGCGTCAAAAAAAAAAAAAAAAAATTACTTTTGGAGGCATTATGCCATTTGTAAAGTCTGTGTGAGACATTGGCCTGACTGCCAAAATGAAAGATTGCAGATATAACTCCTCTAGTAAATTAAAAGTATTCCAGCAATGCATCCAAGTGGCATATCCTACAAGGGCTAGCTAATGGCAACTTTTATGACTACATCATATATAGGATGTGGCAGAGCTCAGAAACATGGCACCTAGTGTTCCTCAAACATTCATACAAGTGAAATTCTTTGAACAATACCTGTGCCTTTATGACTACCATGAGTCAAATGCAGCAATCAATAAAACATTAAGAATCGTATTAATATAGAAGATAAGAGAGGAGTCTAGTTATCTGTTCACCAAATTCTAACTGTGAAGCACGGCCTGATTGATCCAACCACAGAAGAGGTGAATGGCCTGTAATACTTATACGTAAGTTCCTCCTAACCCATCTGCCCATTCAGCTCTTAAGATGCAGATAAAGTGGCCAACTCCTTAAATTTTTACACTGGCCTAATCCGCAATTTTAAAGAAAAGTATACATTTTGTGACCAGCCCAGAAACCAATGGAGCACGGCCATAAACCTACCTAAAAATGATCCGCCATGTGAAAGACTGATATCATATACTTTGCACAGCAGGGCGTACTTGATGACTACGATGCCTGATATGGGTGCGCGTGAGGTCACTTTCACAAACTACTATTTTGGTCAGTACTGTGCATCAGTATTTGTAGCCCACAGCCAGGGAACTTAATGGAAAGATTTCCACCTTTTTCTATGTTTGCATCCTTTTCTGGTTTTTGGCTTACAAACACTGGTGTAGAACATTGATCAAAATATGAAAGTGGCCTTAAAGTAAAAAAAAAAACGTAATCTGGAAAGGCTGAGAACCATGAAATCAAATTGTCGTCAACATGCATCAATATTTTGAATATGATTTTCTTACCAAATGCCAATGTAAATGACAGATTTGAAGGTAAATGATGCAGTCTCATTAGGAAGTATTATAATTAACAAGCATGAAAATATTATTAATATCCTGATAATGAGGTTAACATAATAATGAAGATAAAGGTATCTCTTATTAAAAAACCCAAAGTCTGTATTGGAATGTAAAGGACACTCACTGCTTCGTCCTTTCAACATTTACAGAACAGGAAATGACTTGGGCAGTTTTGCAAATAGTCTGAAATATGAGTTTCAAGATGTTTCCTTTTGCTACGTATAGAGGTTGGCGTTCTACACAAAATATTGTGTCATTTATGTTGCTTTATTAGGGCATGTGGACCTCATGGGGGGTGGTCCCATATTGTATCCCAGCATCTCTCATTCTGACAGACTTGAATTGTCTTTGTAATCACAAGCAGCTGGTTATCAAGATGGCAGCCATGTAAGGCCGGTTTCACAATTCAGGCTTTCGGTATCTGGCATGGTGCGGCGAAAAACCGGACTGCCGGATCCGGCACCTGTTACGACCAGATCCGGCTTTTTCCCCATGCTGTTTCATTGGTGCCGCATTGCGCCGGATGGCAATGTGGCGCGTCCGTTTTTTTCCGGATCCGGAGAAAATAGCCGGTCTGGCGTCTGGGGAAAAAACGTTGCATGCAACGTTTTTTTCCCAACGCCGGACCGGTTTTTTGCACTGCGCATGCCCGGAAACCTTCTCTGCCAGGAATATATCCAGCAGAAAGAAGGATCCGGTGTCTGCATTTGCGGCCGGATCTGGTAGTCCGGTTTTTCGCCGCACCATGCCGGATACCAAAAGCCTGAAATGTGAAAGCGGCCTAAAACAACCTTCAAACCTCAATGGCTGCTGTAGGGAAAATGCCTGCTGGTGGTGGCTTTCCCTGGCAAAAGACGCTATTTGCCGAGTGTACCGGCAGGAAGATGAGACAGCATCATTTTAGTGCACTCCTCCGTTGGGTTGCAATGTGTTTTGTGTTGTATGTTCTAATACTTCAATTCTAACACTTTTTCCAAGTACCCATAACTTTATTTTTTAATTTCTGCTCATCTTTCTATGTTCCACTTTAGGTTTTTATAATAACAGTACAAAAATCGCAGTTAAAACCTTAAAGGCTGGATCCATGTCTGTAGAAGCATTCATGGAGGAAGCCAACTTGATGAAGACACTCCAACATGACAAACTAGTGAGACTTTATGCTGTGGTCACTAAAGAAGAGCCAATTTACATTATTACGGAATATATGGCAAAGGGTAAGTATTCTGTCAAAGAAGTCACAATTCTAAAAACCAGAACCGAGTACTGAACCTGATACATTAATATGTATTTACTTCATTTACTAAATAATGTAACTATTTAGTATGTTATATACTTTATATTAAAGGAGTTTCAGATTGGCTTCTATTCATGGGAACAGGCTCTGCAGTACTCGGCAGCGTCCATTACACTTACAACAGGGCTGTGCAGTGCAGCTATGATCGGACCAAATAGCAGCAGGTCTGCCAGATGTCGGACCTCCACCAGTCCGATATTGATGACAAATCCACTGGTCATCAGTATCATATGAACTTCCACCCCCTTTCATTTTCTGTATACTATAGCCACAATGTGTTATCATTGATTAATCTCTTTTTTTTACCTCTTGTTATTTATCAGGAAGCCTTCTAGATTTTCTCAAGAGCGATGAAGGTTCTAAAGTTCTTCTTCCAAAGCTGATTGACTTCTCTGCTCAGGTATGCATAAATATGGTGCCCGCATTATGGCGTTTCATGCAATCTTGTGGACTGCTGTTGTCATGAAGGTGTTGAGTTGTTGTTTTTTTTTTTTGTTTTTTTTTAATTTAACGCTGCAGTGGTGTCACTAATCTTAGTTCCCTGCACTTAGTCTCATACGTACCAGCCGCCATCTTTTCTGTTTTCGATGCCACTTCTGCCGATCTCTGGCAGTTTGTGACCTGCCGGATCTCACCAGCGTTTGTTGGGTGATCCGGAAGTCACAACTCAATGTAAGGTTATGGGAGCCGATATGAGGCCAGATCGAGGCTCTGCTAGACTTAGATTGAGAGCGTTTGACCATTGCCTCTGACTTTCAGTCTGTCAGACGTTGCGGTCACAAGATAGCGGCTCGAGACCAGAGCGGCACAGGGAACAGATGAAGATGGCAGCTGGTAAGCAAAATATCAGGCTCAGTTACCATGTGTTAGTGGCAGCACTCCAGCGCTGAGATAAGAAAAATGCTGATGTGGTGCTTTGAATAATAGAAAATCTATTGCAAAAATGTATCTTATCAATCTAGCACAACCTTACTATGTGTAGAACTGGCTTATACTTTGTATGGTTGTCATATGGTTTGTAAGCCACTCCTACTTAGCGGCTCCCAGTTCAGACTCCTAATGCTGAGTCAGAATAGAAGCCCCCCATCTTGGGGACTAGGCATTTGATATATTTCCTGAATCATTTAGATGTGCCATGAACATCTAAGGGCTTGTTTAAACTATACAACCTGCTGTGTTGAAAACAACCAATCGGCTACATATTAGCCGATCAGTGATCATTTAATATCTTGTTAAGACAGGCAGATCACATCTCCCATTCACACAGAATTATCAGTAATAGATCGTTCTTTGTGAATAGAGCACATACTATTTACATAGGACGGGCGGCACGGTAGCTCAGTGGCTGCAGCCTTGCAGCGCTGGGGTCCTGGGTTTGTATCCCACAAAGAACAACATCTGCAAAGAGTTTGTATGTTCTCCCCGTGTTTGCTTGGGTTTCCTCCGGGTACTCCGGTTTCCTCCCACATTCTAAAGACATACTAATAGGGAATTTAGATTGTGAGCCTCATCGGGGACAGTGATGATGATGTGTGCAAACTGTAAAGCGCTGCGGAATATGTTAGCGCTATATAAAAATAAAGATGATTATTATTATTATTATATTATTATTATTAAACATAGGACAATGTGCTGCTGAGAATGGCTATTCTTTTTTTAAGCCAATCTTTTGATCATTTTACCCAAAAAGCATTTTGCTCTTTGATTTGGTGATGGTCTGGCTGTTTATACCCCACAATTAATAGGAAATGAGCATTTCTAGGAATTTTCGTTCCCAATGATCCTGAGGTATAAATGCACACTAATGGTATGTGCACACAACCACTTTTTCAAGACCCCCTTGAACCCATCAAGTTTTTCAAACAGAACACTCTTCAGGAAAAACGCAGACGCTGTTTTCCCTTCACCCATGACACAACACCTAAGAGAGGGATCCGCCCACCAAGGACAGGAAACCTACTGAAATAAAAGGGTGGCATCTCTCCCCCGTATCAGTTGGTTTTCCTGTCCTTGATCGGAACCTTGTGCTGAGATACGGCTGTGAAGGATAAAAGGGGTACAAGGTCCCACTTCCTAATGCAAGCAGCAGACAGTCTCTTTCAGCTGGCAGAGCAACACCTTCTGTCCCTAACAGCGCTGTACATAAAGGGTATGGAGAACACCAAGGCAGACTTCCTGAGTCACAACAGGCTGAAATAAGGGGAATTGGTTCCTAAACTCCCAGGTGTTTCAGCAGTTAGTTAATTCATGGGGGTGCCAGAAACAGACTTGCTTGCCAACAAACAGAACAGGAAACCGAAAAAATTCTGGAAAATGAGAAAAACCAGCACCAAACAACTTAAAACATATACATTTTCAAGCTCACTTGGAGAACCAGCAGTGTACGACTTGCAAAATCCCCGGTGTAACACCTGAAATGATCAGCATCATACAAAGTCCAGGCCAAGGAGGAAAAAAATAGGTAGCACTCTGTGATGCAGTAAAACAATCATTTCTGTATTCAATGCGAAACGGGTTCAGAAGCGTCTGATCGACGCAAAACGGCCATCAGCCTCCACTGCACCTGTTCCCCTGCATCCATGTATTACTCGCATTGAATAAAGAAGGGATTATTTTACTGCATCACGGAGTGCCATCTATTTTTTTCCTCCTGGGCCTGAAGTGAAAAAATTTTGTAAACTAAAACCAAGGGAAAACCATTTTGCTGTGGATGCCCTTCAGATTTCCTGGAACTTCAAAATGGCACACACCTTTCCTCCGATAGTGTTGATACCAGTAGTCATGAGAAAGATCAAGGAGGGGCGAGGGTGATTCTGATTGCTCCATTCTGGCCGAAAAGACCATGGTTTTCCCTATTAAGGATAATGACTGTCTGTTTCATGGATCCTGCCAGAGATCCCGTACCTTCTCGCTGAGGGTCCAGTGTGCCATTCTCAAGTGAAGGGCTTCCATCTAGCAGCATGGAATTTGAGAGGGCAATACTGAATCAGAGTTTTTTTTCCAGGGTTAGTGTAAAAAGTAACCTATAACAACACAAATTTACGATTGGACATGGAAAAAATTCCTGGAATTCTCGGGAAAGACTTTGGAAAAGAAGGCTCCAGTCTGTTCCATCCTAGAGTAACACCAGAAAAGGTTTGCGCTAAGGTTGGCCATTAGTACCCTCAGGGTTTAGGTTTCAGCCTTGGATGCACTTTATAACTATAACCTCGTGGCTAATAAGTGGATTTCAAGGTTTATAAAATCCTGTGATAGATCCAGGCCAGTTGCAACTCCAAGAGTTCCCCCTTGTGATCTAAACCTAGTACTGGATGCAGTAACCAAAGATCCATTTGAACCTTTACAGGAATTGTTGGTTGAATATCTTCCCCTTTAAACTATTATACTGGTAGCACTGACTTTGGCCTGTAGGTTGAGTAATGTCCAGGCCCTTTCAATAAACCCTCCTTATACGCAAGTGTATGAGGATAGGGTTATATAAAGACCTGATCCGACATAACTTCCCAAAGTAGCCTTAACATTTTATACAGTAGGAGTCAAAAGATTTTCCTGCCCTCCTTTTGTAATAACCCTAAAATTTCAGGGGAGGAGAAATTTCACAGTCTTGATGATAGAAGAACTTTGTTAGAGTACATGTAAATAACTAGTCAGTGGAGGAAAATGCAGTCCTTGTTTGTAGCCTTTCAATGTAGCAGAAATGGGTACGGGATGTCAAAAAGTACCATTGCAAGGTGGATGAGGGAGGCTATTAGAGTAGCCCACTCTGCTAGCGGTGCTTCTATTCCTGAGGTCATCGGAGCTCACTCCACCAGAGCCGCTGCAATCTCCTGGGCAGAGAAAGCGGAAGTATTGATTGATCCAATTTGTAAGGCTGCTACCTGGTCCTCACACTGTACTTTCTTTAAGCACTACAGACTAGATCTATCCACCTTGACCTTTGGTAGGAGCGGTGGTCCCTCCCTAAGGTGTTGTTTCTCCATAAATCTCCCAGGTGTGCGGTCATGGGTGAAGGAAAAAACGTCAAGGTTAATTTACCTCTAGCCGTTTTTTCAGAACCCTTGACAGCACCCCCCCTTCTCACCTTATGGGTGTGCACTATAGATTGGGTGTTTGATGTAGTGTCAATTATGTATATAATGTTGTTGGAGGTCCTCTCATGCTCTGTAACCCAAGTGATGAGGGGGAGAGGTGCAGTCCTTGTATTTCAGTAGGTTTCCTGTCCTTGATGGGGGGGGATCACTCTCTCAGGTGTGTGGTCATGGGTTCTGGAAATAAAAGCTCAAAAAGACTGAACATATGCCATGCATCGTTCTGACACTGCAGTGCATATGTTCTTTAGCATTATTTAAAGAGCTTTTTTGGACAGGATTCAGTGTGGACCCTCCTGAAACAGATGTCTTGTGCATGAGACCTTAGTTGGGTTTACCCTGGAAAAGCTGTCTGTGTTATAATGACCCCTTCTGGCAGAAGAGAATGATTTACTTGATTGGCAGATTCACCTGCTGTTTACGGTACAGGAAACTGTTTACAGTGACAATATCCATCTATTAGAGAGGAGCCCGTAGTCCGCTCCTTTGTCCACTAATATTACTGAGAGTGTGAGTCTCTGGCTCCCAGCCATCAGTTTATATAAACCTAGGATGCAAACTTGAGTCCTCTACCTGTCCTCACTTTCAATGGGTCATTGTGTGCTGCATGGGCCGCGGCGGTCGTGTATTATGCCCTCATGAAGATGTTGACTGTTTATATGTAAAGGAGAACACACAGATGCCCAGACAAAGGGCTTGCTGAGAAACTAGGAAGTGGAGATAGGCATGCAAATTATACGTGTAATGGCCCACAAGAATGTGGAGGTTTGATAAAACATGGAGGAAAGCTTGTCTCCTTTATCTCCGATAACTCAAGTGGAAAGGAATGAAGTTTCAGCCCTTCTTTAGCCTGGGTTAATAATTGCCTGCTATTGATTCACGTTTGTTCCTGTACAGAATTCATTGCACAACTTTGTGTCTGACCGGCTGATGTCTTCTCCACTTCCGCATTCATAGGGAACTTTTCTAATGTTCCCTTTTATACTATACTAAGGTGTAATGGAAATTATTTATGAAATGTAATCATACACAAACCAACCAGATATGATTTCTGTATCTGCTCTGCTGTGTAGTGTACTGTAAGCATTTGGGCAGTGGTGTAAAAGCTGAAAATCCTCGTCACACATTGAATGGTAGTAATTGCCAGTGTATGCAGTGTGATAGAAATTCTGTCAGTTTTCGTGTCCTTCATCATCATCATCGCCAATTTGTACTATTGGGGGAACCTTGGAATCCCGGGTGTTCCAGTAAGGAATATGTTAGTCGACAACAGATCTCAATTAGTACTCGTGCCACACCTTCCTATAGTTACATATCGGAGCAGACTAATATTCGTGTCTGCGTTCTCCCACTGATGTGTGTCCTGTCTGTTCCTTCCTCATTTCTTGTTTCTGTCTTTCCCATTATGTGTTTGCGGTCATGCTTGCTTTGATCAGAAGGAAGAGGAAAGAGGGAATAAAAATGAGCTAGAGAGAGGGAGTCATGTTGAAGAAAATTGGCAAGCAGTTACTGGGTGACATTATATGGAATTGTGCTGACTAGGATAGCCCTTTAGTCCATGAGGTGGAAGCTATTTTTTAGTTCCGTCCTTCTGGGCTTTTTAAAGTGACAGTGCCTACGTAAAGACTTTATTAGACCAGAGACTCTTACACCAGCAATTCTAGTATCCAAAAATAGCTGATATCCACCACTTTCACCTTCAGAGTTGTAGAAGGTACTGTGGACACAAAGTGATAAAATGCTGTGGCACAACTAGTAGTCCAGTAATATAAGTTACTGGGAAATTCTGAGTGGTAGTGGCTAAGCGCCTCTCTGACCCATGGAGGTGCCTTCTTTGAGGCTTACAAGCTAATGCAGTATTTGATGAAGCCGAGTGAAGTGGTTGAGGGCCTCATCACCTGTTAATCACCTGCTCCACCTCTATTAAGCTGTTATTATCAAGGACACTACTAGTTTATAGTCAACAAGTTTTATATAAATTTTTGTTAGGGCTACAAATCCCTTGGAGTCCAATATATGGCAAGTGGTTGTAAAGCCCCCATAAATGTGCACCCAGATCTGAGCGTGAATGTTTCTCTGAATAGGGAGAGATCATTGCAGCTAAAGTTGGCACGTTTCACCATATTTTATCTAATATGTCTGTTTTGTTTTTTTAAACCTTCTGTTCTGCGTTGTCCACTTGGGGGTAATTTAATTTGTGAAATAGGAATTGGTGTCTAAAGCTCCCTGATGGAGAGCTTCATACACATTAGATGGCGGTCATTCGACCAACAGCCATCTCTCCTAACTTCCCCATACAGCTGAGCCGAACGTTCATATGTTTTCAAAGTGGAGATCGGAAAAAGCCTCTACCAAATCGCTTTGGCAGTGGCTTTTCTCCTGAAAAAGGTTGGGCAATGAATACAAAATGTCCAACCCTTATCTTCCCTGCATCATTTGTCAAGAAAGTCAGTAGGCCTCCATAAAGATTATACTGTT
Source organism: Dendrobates tinctorius (assembly GCF_039654945.1). Lineage (NCBI taxonomy): Eukaryota > Metazoa > Chordata > Amphibia > Anura > Dendrobatidae > Dendrobates > Dendrobates tinctorius. Next base: position 23,594,303 of record NW_027361750.1, on the reverse strand, counting down.
TGATCCTGATGATATTGGCATTTTCGGCCAACTTTAATCAAAAGTGTATTGAGGCCTTTTGTGGTGATAACATCAAGTTTATATAGTAGACTAATGGCAATAAGTTGACATTTGGCATCATCGTTACTGTAAAAGCTGCAGTATGAAAGAGGAACTGAGAGTCTTCACGGTCAACATGTGAAAAAATATAATGCAGCTCTGGAAGGGGAACTAACAGTCACAATGCTGCAAAAGCTGATTGTGTTCATAACTTAGGTATAGATTTATATATATTCTGTGTAATAAATTATAAAAGCCACACCTAAAATTGTGAGACCTGTGACTCTATTAGTGGAACTAATGCTGGCCATACCTGACATAACTGTTGGATGAACTCTCCATCCAAATTCCATCATAAACGTGCGCCAAGAGTTGGGTATGAATGTATATCCTTATAGGGCGAAATCAGTGCAGCTTAAAGGGATTGTCCAGTAATTGACAACCCTTGCTTAATCTCTTCAGTATATACGTATTTATACTTTGATAAAGTCCAACATGTTAGATTCTCATTTCCCCATTGTCTGCTTCTCCGTTAGATTGCCAGCAGATTACACTGAAATGTTTTGGATCTGCCATCGTAAATCTAGTGCGTATGGACAGTTTTTAACTTGCCTTGTGAGCTGATGCTTGTAGTGCATGGGTGTTTTGAACCCAAAAATACTTGGTTACATTGCCCTATATATTTTAGACATTTTGTTTACATGTATTATATAGGTTTTCTTTCCGCATTGTAGGGCATATTTCTCTTCATTCTGAGATCTTCAGGTTACTAAAAACGTGTTTTACCAGATCACCCAGTGCACAAAAATGTAAAATAAGCTGTGGGTCAGGTTTGTGTAGAGCTACCAGGTTCTGGCAGGGAAATAACCCATCATTTTATCAAGAATGAAAAAGCTGGGGAAAAAATAAAGCCGTACTGTACAGACATCACATAATTTTACTGGAACTGCCTTATTAATACTGTGCTAATCAGAAGAATCTACCCTACAGTGCGTCAGTCAGTGGGAAGGTATCATTTATGAGTAAAGTACAATATTCTCTCATTACGTAACCTCTTACAGATTGCCGAAGGAATGGCGTACATTGAAAGAAAAAACTACATCCACCGAGATCTTCGAGCAGCGAACGTGCTCGTTTCCGAGGCTTTAATGTGTAAAATAGCGGACTTTGGACTGGCTCGTGTTATTGAAGATAATGAATATACAGCGAGGGAAGGTATGGGCCTACTCATTGCTGAATGTCATGAAACCTGTTCTAAAATACACACTGTACCAGGGGTCTCAAACTCAGCAAAAGAAGTGGGCCGCACATAGAAAAAAATTGAAGTTGACTAGCTGCATTTTCAGTACAACTTTTTGATCACTTTTTATTCCATTTTTGTGTCCGTATAATGAAAAAGCTTTATTTCTTGTATTTTTTTTCTAAAGTGTTCAGCATGTAGGTTGTAGTACAGTTTTGTAGCTTTGGTCATTCCAGACGCAGTTCATTTCTTTTTTTATATAAAACAGAGCTTTTCTTGGCAAAATATTTTCGTTCTTTATTTCATACTTTTTATTTACTTTCAAATTTTTACTATTTTTTTCCTTACGCCCTATATGGGACTTTTAGTTGCCTGTCCGCTGATCTAATATATACTTCTGTACTGTTTTACACTGACACCTCACATGTTAGATCCCTGCTTATTGCATGGCCTTACAGGCCACCGTAGCAGCTGAGCCAAATTCTCCTTTCCATATTCCTCTATCATCAATGACCCTGCGGTGTGGGATAAAGGCACGTCCACTCCAACACACTGCGCTCTGAAACATTGTGGTTCAACATGATACCATTAATGGGTGCTGGCACGTTCCTCTTCTAGTTTGGTCTCTGCCACCCTCAGAATATATCGGGATCTTCTGTGCCCCGTGGGTCACAGATGATGGCCTCAAGGTCCGCAAGTGGCCTCCGGGCAACGCGTTTGAGACCCCTGCTGTACGCTTTCACTGTCTCATGCACTTTTGTGTCTGATATGTTCCACAATGGATGATCTAGCCCCCTTGTAAGATGCATGGTATATTAATGGAAGCTAAATCACCACTGAAGACATTTTGGTGGTGTTTGGAGCTCAGAAAACGCTTTGTCAAGGCGTGAGGCAATCATATGAAAAATTGGGAAGTCTGGATCAACTAATGGTAAACAGACTTAATTAACGGAAGAGCGTGATAGAGGATGAAACAAAATCATCATTACAGCTTACGTGATAAGCGACAGCGACGCGTTTCAGGTGCCTGCATGATTAAGGGTGCACAGTCACCTGAAACGCGTCGATGGCGCATCTCATGTAAGCTGTACTGCTGATTCTGTTTTATCCTCTATGACGCTCTTCCATGAACAAAGTCTGTTTTCAGTTAGTAGAGCTGGACTTCCCTTTTTCTTCAAGTGATGGTTTATTAATGCTGGTGGCAAATCTTTAAGAAGATGGCACACACCAAGCTTAACATTTGCCCCAAAGAAATTGTGAAAGTATAATACTTGTATTGCTTTCCACACTCTTGAAGTATTGCAATGTGTTATATGTAGAACAACTGGAAACGGACCGGCACAAGATACATGACAGCCAGGCGAACAAGTGTACCCCACCAATATTCATGTCATTAATTATAGATCACTCTCCTTGTATTTAGAACAGTGAGTAACTTGGGCCCATCCAACCACAGCCATATAGCTGGTGCCGTAATCCCTAAGGATGTGCAGTCATGTGATGGAAAAAAAACGTTGCATAGTCCTAAAAGATTTTCTTACAGATTTGCCGCAGATTTAAACATTATGCCTTGAAAAGATTGAAATTCCAAGTGAAAATCTGCAGAAAGAATAGACCTATTGAATATTGAAATTGAGCACTACCTTATCAATTCCTGCAATGATCTTTGTCCCAGCTTATGGAAGAGATATATCAATATCTCATACACTTTGATGCCGCTGTAATTTGCTACCGGTTTTTCTGCCTATAAATCTGGGAAGAACTACTTCCCAAGAGCCCAAAGTGAGAAAAGCACTATATAAATAGTGTATTGTACCATTTACCAGCACACAAGGAATCTCTTATGTTCTTCCTTCTGTTTTGTATGTCTTTTTTTCCCATGTGGGATTAATATATTTGCTGTTTCAGGTGCAAAGTTTCCTATCAAATGGACCTCCCCAGAAGCTATCAACTATGGGTCATTTACCATTAAGTCAGATGTGTGGTCATTTGGAATTCTGCTGTATGAAATTATAACATATGGAAAGATCCCATATCCAGGTAAGTTACAGATTGGTCGGTGCTAAAGGGGTTAACAATTTCTTTATAACAGATAGTGATCTTGGCTACTATCTGTAGCTTCCTACTTTCTAAAGATATTTGCATTAAAATGTAGTGTGCAGAAAAAAAAAATATCCAATGCAAATGTAATGCCTCAAGCATTTTGAAGAAATTGTCTGTCAGACATCCATTTATAAAATGGCCATTGGTAAAGCAACACTTTACACATGTATTAAAATAGGTAGACAGCCCTTCCATTTCTTAAGTTTCATAGATTTAAAGGGATTCTGTCACAAGGTTTTTGCTGCCCTATCTGAGAGTAGCATGATGTAGATGCAGAGAAACTGATTCCAGCGATGTGCCACTTACTGGCTACCCGCTATATTTTTTTGTAAGTTTTCTCTGCTGCAGATCTACTATTTCTCTGAATGCTGGGCTCTGTATAACTTTGGCCACAACCCTGATTAGCAGCTTTCTTTCTGTGCATAGGCATAAAGCTGCCAAACCATACAGAGTTCATGGAGGAGTACATGGCAGCAGGTTTACTAGTCCTCTGGTGATAATCTTCTGCTTATAATACTGATTTTATCAAAACTACATCAAGCAGTCAAGTAAGTGACACATTGCTGGAATCAGTCTCCATCATGCTGCACTCAGATTAGGTGGCAAGAACATGATTACAGATTCACTTTAAAGAGGCTGTCCACTACTTTTACATTGATGGCCTATCCATAGGCTGGGGTCTGGCACTTGGCACCCCTGCCGATCAGCTGCTGAAGGTGCCAGCAGCGGTAGCCGCCAGCCAGAAGTACTAGGTTGCGGAGCTTGGCCATCTACTTGTAGTGACCAGGGCTTGATGTTGCACATCCGCCTCCTATTGAATTGAATAGGAGGCAGATATGTAGTACTCCGCAGTGGCCACTACAAGTAGACAGCCAAGCTAAGCAAGTAAGTATTTCGGGCCACCGGCGCTGGCACCGTCAGCAGCTGATCGGCGGGGTGCCGAGTGCCAGACCCCGGCTGATCAGACATTGATGCCCTATCCTATTGATGGGGCATCAGTGTAATAGTATTGGACAGCCTCTTTAATGTTGCAAGAAGACATGTCTACCTGAGTTCAATCTATAACTAATGCGTTGTCCCAAAGGAAACTGTTGGAGATTAGCCTGCCATCAGCTAGTCATCTAGGCTGCCAACAAAATAGCGAGTTACCCCATTAATGAGATGACCCAGTAGGACTACATGTGGGGAGAGTTAAGAAAATTATGCAGCAAATATGTTTGCTAAATTATCATCTTGTACCTTTTTTCTTGTTATTTCTATAGGGATGAGCAATACAGATGTGATGTCTGCGCTGCAGCGCGGCTATCGCCTGCCACGCATGGACAGCTGTCCAGAAGAACTATATGATATCATGAAGCAATGCTGGAAGGAGAAAGCTGAAGAGAGACCGACATTCGATTACTTGCAAAGTGTCTTGGATGACTTCTACACCGCCACAGAAGCGCAATATCAACAGCAGCCATAGATCACGGACAAACCTTCTCGCTACTGTGTGCAAATCCTGGAGATTCTCTAGATCCTGAATCCCCACATCCAGCAGTGTACTGCTCTTTACAATGGCTGTCTGATGTGCAGGCGTCACACAATGTATGGCCGTTAGCGTCAGATTCTTTCGATGTGTGTGTGTATATAATGGACTAATTTAATCTGTTTTCTTTTTATGAGTATTTAAAATATTTTCTAAGGCCTAGCTGTGAATTTCCACCTGTTGCCTATTACAGCACGTCCAGCCGTCTGATGGGTTACTGCAATGTAGAAGATCGCGTCATTCATTCTTCAGTGATCTGTTAATATATAAGCTGAATGGAGATACATGTAAGGGTTTGCTTAGCGCGGCGTCATGGAACATTGAGTGTGCCCGATCTTTTGTAAGAGTGGCCAAACTGTCGGTGTGGCTCACCCGGAGATAATACGCATGTCATAGGTATGTCTGAGGTTACTGCATATACCATGCACGTAGAAAGAAAGCTAAAATAAGGCTGGCCGGGACAATGCTGCAGGGTTATCTGCAGTCCTATGCAAAACTATTAATTACATATTGTGAGTAAGCCGAGACACGCTCTTCTCTATTGCAGATTTACATGCTGGGCAAATTCCAGGTTCAAAGATATGAGATTTGCTAAGTGTTATACACTCAGGGACTGTAATAGTAAAACATTTGTTAATCCCTATAATCACCTGGCTATTGTATCAGAAGAGCTACATGTAATGGTTCAGGAAGGGTCGTGCAGTGGAGACGTAACGGCTTCTTATTTTATTTTCATTTTTATTATGCAGATAATAGCAAAGTGTCTTTAAACATGTTGGGCCAAAGAATCCGTTACTGCCTCTCCCCCGCAGGCCATATTTCTTTTTTTTTTTAAACTCCATTCCACTTCCCATGTATTTTTCTTGCCTTTTGGAACCAATATTTGATGTACAAGTCCTGTATTAAACCCACAAGTACTTGGTCTAACGATGCCACAATTTGCTCCTGAAAGTGGCAGAAAATAAACCAAATTTTTCAGATTTGAACCACACTTGCAAGAGTACAACTGTCCCATTCTTTTATATAATTTACCACTAATCCAGGCCAAACCTCCCCTACAACATCTCCCTGGCCGAGCAAAGTGGGATGTCCTTCAGCCGCGGCCTTTACGAAAGTGCGTATTGTGCAGCAGTCTGTAACTGTAAGCATCCCGTCAGCGGTGGCAGCATACTGGATGTGATCCCTTTTCTTACTCGAGGACCATTATGGGTGTATGTCATTACTTTGCTGTTTTGCTTTGGTTTTGAGCTCCCTGAATTAATCACAGTCTCAGCGACTTTTCTAGACTACACATGAAAGTAATGTATATAATGTTTTTCATTGAGTATTGTGAAATATTAACTTTGTTATGGAAGTAATGCTTTTTTATGTGGATAATAATATGCACCATGCTGTATAAAAGGCTTCCTCAATTAAAAAAAAAAAAAAGTCTGTGTGAATGTTACTGTTAAAAAAAACAATAGTAAAGCTAAACTTTTACCATTATTTAATTGGACTGTGCTTAAAGTGAATCTGTCATGATGAATAGTTTACAGGGGTTGTCTGGCAGTTCAGATCAGTTGTTTTTAACATGTTGCAACTCTGGGATCTGAAAAAAACTTTGATCCCCCAAAGTTTAACCCATTATATGTGATTACTGGTTGTTGGAGATGTCATGGTCATGCCAACCGGAGGTCCAGTGAATGCCCCCAGATCTGCCCTCCTTGTACAACCAGAGCTTACTAGAATGGCTACCAGCGTTACCACAATGCATAGGTATTATATGAGTGTTAAATAGCTTAAAGAGAACCTGTTAGTCAATTGACACAGCATAAACCATAGTCTGAACCAGAGCCTGGCTATCTTATTTCAGCTAGATATATTTTTCTCTGGAGTTCAAAGCCTGAGATAAGACTAGTGTGCGGACCATAGCTGAAGACCAGACTATTCTGGATCGAAAGGAGGGTGGATGCGCTATGGCCCAACGTGGCAAGCAGGTTTCTTCCTTTCCCCCAGCGAGCACTGATTGGAGGGCGCTCATTTTAAATACACGGTCACCTCTCACTCTTACACGCCCCCTGAAGAAGCTGGCTGTGAAGAGCGCGTCGGGGTGAGGGAACGTCAGAGCATATCTCGAGTGGCAGGCTTATATCATACAGGTAACAAACATTGATTTACACCATTCACCTTTGTATCTGGCTGCATTATTGTGGCTGCTATTAGCATTTACTTTTTGATTTAGTCAGTTCTTGTCTACGATATTAGTAGGGATATAGCAGATCCAGTTATGCTCCTGTCTTACTACTAGTAATTTTGCCTGCATGACTGCTACTACAGTGAGGGTCTTTTGGGTGGATTCATCTATATCCTGTGGTTTGTTACTTGCCTAAGGAGAGTGACTGTACTATTATATACCCTCTTTTGTTATCCATTGTACAACCCCCCAAAACTGTTGCTCGGCGTCCCCAAACGGCATTTCTGCTTCTGCTTTTTATATTGTGTTTTTAATAATATAATTGAATAAAAGTAATTATTTTATTATCTTTGGATGTTTTCTTTCTCTCCCATATTTACTTCATATGTGGGGTTTGGTTGTTATATAGTGATGAGCGAGTATACTCGTTGCTCGGGTGGTCTCCGAGTATTTTGTTGTGCTCGGAGATTTAGATTTCGTTGTCTCAGCTGCATGATTTGTGACTTGTAGACAGGCTGAATACATGTATGGAATGCCTGTTTGTTAGGGAATTCCTATATGTATTTAGCCTGTCTACAGGTCACAAATCATGCAGCTGAGACGACGAAATCTAGATCTCCGAGGACTCCAAAATACTTGGAGGACACCCGAGCATGCTCTGGAAAACCCGAGCAACGAGTATACTCGCTCATCACTATTGTTATATCTTGAACGAAGTGCCTTTTCTCACATAGGACATTGCTTTGATTTAATCATCTGATGTCGATGCAGGTGATTTAACAGATCTCTCATTATGGGTAAGGCCTGTCAGTTGCCTCCAGCAGCGCTGCAAGAAGCCAACTGGTAACATTCCAGATCAGTCTCATCTCTAACTATGGTCTTGGGCTGGAACTTCTATTTGTATTTGCTCTGTAAATTGACAGAAATTTTTTAACGTTTTGGTTCTCTGTTATGGGTATTATTTTAATCATAAGTAAATCAAACCCATTGATCATTCCAAAGAAGATGCCATTTAATGACCTACTAACTGACCAACTGACCTACAAAGCCGTCCATAACCTTTCTCCTCCGTATATTTCCGAACTAATCTCCCAATATCTTACCTCACGTAATCTCCGGTCCTCCTAAGACCTCCTTTTCTCCTCCACGCTTATTTGCTCCTCACCCAGTCACCTCCAAGATGTCTCCTGAATATCCCCCATCCTCTGGAATTCTGTGCCCCAACACGTCTGGTTATCCACCGCATTTGGATCTTTCAGATGGAACCCGAAGACCCATCTCTTCAAAAAAAAAAAGCTTACAACCTGTAATGACCACCCAGCCACCTCAACACCATCTGAGCTACAGCAACCCCCAACCTACTGTCTCCTTCCCCATAATCCTGTAGTATGTAAGTCTGAAAGGGCAGGGTCTCCCCTCTGTATCAGTCTGTCATTGTTAGTTTACTGTAAGTGATATTTGTATTTTGATGTAACTGCATCTAATGTACAACACCATGGAATCAATGGTGCTATATATATAAATAATAAATTTTATTCTTCAGGACATATAAATAATTCCATTAGTCTGAAGATAAAATTCTGTAGCAGGGTCATAGAATGACTCGGGGAAAATAAATAAAAAATAGTGAACATATATTCCCTTAAAAAACGAATCTTTAATTATTCCAATGTTTAAAAAAACACCTACACAGTGAATAACATTGGTTAGATACCAAAATATTGAAAAAAGACCAATAAAAAAAACCTACAAAACCCTGCAATAGGCCTGGTATTGAACCTACTTGGCTGTGGAGGTTAGCATCCTAAAAATGATTATTTGGCACCCCCACTACACGAGGACTATCCCTCACTTCCCTATTTTACTCTATCAATACAGGTGGGAAATCAATATAATTGAAGAGAAGAAATGAAGCAATACAAACAACTATCCAACCAACTATAAATACATAGACTCAAAAACCTGCAGATCATGAATGCGGAGTCTGTGGGTTTTCTTAGAATCTACTGCACCAACTGGTAAATTGTTTGTCATGTGGTAATTTAATTTATACCAAAACCAGTGATTAATCTGTTTAGTCATATTGGATTGCTATTATTTTGAACACTACTGTACGTAGGATTTCAATTTCTTCTGCAACGACTTCGCAAGGGAAGTTCATGTCCATCACACCAGGGGATGATTATAAAAGTGAACAGGGCCAAACTGTTTTGGGTATAAAGCCGCCCTTCCAAACTGATACACAAGTTACATTGCTGATACACAATCAGCCATTTATACAGATGATCTACTCATCTACACTTCTAATCATGAAATATGTTTCCCTACTAACCTATTAGAATTTCAGAGCTTTGGAGACTTTTACAGCTATAAAATTAACACCCATAAGTCCGAGGTTCTGAATATCAACATCGCCAACTCTAAAGACTCTGCTCAAGTTATTACCGTACCTTTTTGGGTACCTGGATCTTGGCTGATTATGAACAACTTTACGCTCTAAACTTTGCATCTTTTGTAGGAAAGCAACAATCAGGCTTGTCTAGTTGGAATAGACTTCCCTTATGGTTTGGGAGAATGTACTCCTTCAAAATGAACATCCTCCCAAAGATCATACATGGTCTTGGCCATGGTGTAGAGGTTGAAGTGTGATTCATTGAGTGTGTGGTCAGGTGTCTTTTATACAGGTAACAAGTTCAAACAGGTGCAATTAATACAGGTAATGAGTGCAGAGTAGGAGGGCTTCTTAAATAAAAACTAACAGGTCTGTGAGAGCCAGTATTCTTGCTGGTTGGTAGGTGAGCAAATACTTATTTCATTCAACAAAATGCTAATTAATTAGATAAAATATTACAATGTGATTTTCTAGTTTTTATTTTTAGATTTTGTCACCGACAGTTGAATTGTACCTATGATAAAAATTAAAGACCTCTCCATTCTTTGTAGATGGGAAATAATAATAAATTTTATTTCTATAGCCCCGACATATTCCGCAGCACTTTACATTTCAGAGGGGACTTGTACACACAATAGACATTACAGCATAACAATAATAACATAGATCATAACAGATACCAAGAGGAATGAGGGCCCTGCTCGCAGGCTTACAATCTATGAGGAAAAAGGTAGACACGAAAGGTGGGTAGTAACAGTTGCCCTGATTGTATGGACCAGCCATAATGTTAAGTGTGTAACAGTACAGACACAGAGGATAATGGATGCATAAAGCATGTGTGAACATGATTTGGGGACCCTGCTTACGGTAAAACTTTTTGACTGTGCCACACAGGGATAGTTGGGCCTACCGCCTCAACACATTAACCTATCTGAATAAAAGCATTTTCAGGGCACGCTTAAAATTGTAGGGATTGGGGACTAATCATAATGACCTGGGAAGTGCATTCCAAAGAATTGGCACAGCACATGTAAAGTCTTGGAGACGGGAGTGGGAGGTTCTGATTATTGAGGATGCTAACCTCAGATCATCAGCAGAACAGAGGGTGCGGGTAGGGTGGTATACTGAAATGAGGGAGGAGATGTAGGGTGGTGCTGAGCCATGGAGTGCTTTGTGGGTGAGGGTAATAAGTTTGTACTGGATTATGGAGTGGATGGGTAGCCAGTGTAAGGACTGGCACAAGGTAGAGGCATCGGTGTAACGATTGGCGAGGAATATGATCCTGGCTGCAGCATTCAAGACAGATTGGAGGGGGAAAGTTTGGTAAGAGGGAGACCCATTAGAAGAGAGTTACAATAGTCCAGACGAGAATGAATAAGAGAAACAGTAAGAGTTTTTGCAGCGTCAAAGGTAAGAAAAGGTTGAATTCTAGAAATGTTTTTGAGACGCAGATAACAAGAGCGAGCCAGTGATCGGATGTGGGGGGCAAAGGAAAGCTCGGCGTCAAATATGACCCCAAGACAGCGGGCAAAAACTTGCAAAATCGCCAGAGTATCAAATACTTAGATTTATAGTGGGGAAAATATCACGGCTGAATTTCTGTTCCAGAACTTGAGCACAGAAGAGGTAATTGGGAGAGAATACACAGGCGTATATAGGGATGTCAAGCAAGGATTTTGCCCTGGGCGCTGCCATTTGGCTGGCTGATGCAGTGGTCTGATGGGTATCCCTGGCAGATTAATTTTGCCATCCCCCATAATGGGATTCGTAAATGCTAGCTGTCAACCGACACAGAGGAGTAACATGCTATCTTCCAGCAAACAATTGTCTTTCATGCGCATGTACAATTGAAGCCCTGAATGCCAGAACTTCCAGGTCAGGGCGATGTTAAAAGCACGATCCAGTCATATGATAATTCTGTTGATGTCACTTTCTGGAGCCACAGAGATTCGAAGAACGTCGGTGTGGTAAGTGCACCCCTGTAGCTGAAGATACTATAATAATAATTTTTATTTATACAGCGCCAACATATTCTGGGTTACAATTAAGCAGGGACATGTACAGACAATAAAAACAACACAATGTAAAACATTTCAACAGTTACAGGAGTGAGGGTCCTGCTCACAAACTAACAGTCTATAAGGAAATAAATACTGAAGATTTATTGTAATTTCAAAGGGTGAAATGGCTGTGTAAACAATATGGGGAGGGTGGGGTGACTGGAAATAGTATGGAGAGCATGGGGGGATAAATAGTTGTAGAAATATAGGAAGCGGGGGAGATGTTTGAGGAAACAGTATGGGGAGCAGGGGGAATGATCCAAAACACAACAGCAAGTTCACCTCTGAATGGCCTAAGAAAAACAAAATTAAGACTTTGGAGTGGCCTCAAATTCCTGACCTTACTCCGTTTGAAATGCTGTGGCATGACCTTAAAAAGGCAATTCATGCTCAGAAACCTTCCAATATGACTGAATTACAACAATTCTGCAAAGATGAGAGGGCCAAAATTCCTCCAGAGTGTTGTAAAAGACTCATGGCCAGTTATTGCAAACACTTGATTGCTGTTGTTGCTGCTAAGAGTGGCCCAACCAGTTATTAGGTTTAGGAGACAATCACTTTTTCACACAGTGCCCTGTAGATTTGGATTTCTTTTTCCCCTAATAATAAAGACCTTCTTTTAAAAACTGCATTTTGTGTTTAAGTATTGGACAAAGATAACACTAGTAAACACAAAATGCAGTTTTTAAATGAAGGTCTTTATTATTAGAGGAAAAGAAATCCAAACCAACAGGGCACTGCGTGAAAAAGCGATTGCCTCCTAAACCTAATAACTGGTTGGGCCACTGAGTCTTTTACAACACTATGGAGAAGTTTTGGCCCTCTCATCTTTGCAGAATTGTAATTCAGCTACATTAAAAAATAACACATTTAAAGCCAGAGTTAAAGGGAACTTGTCATTGTATTCATGCTGCCCAAACCTGAAAGAGAAAATATATTTTGAATATCCATCCAGGGACTTTTTTACCTTATATCACACAAGTATAGCGGATCCACCTCCTCCTGACTTCCTTTATGCTGTGTGATATAAGGCAACAAAAAAAAAAATCATTGTTCAAGCAGGAAGAGGCAATGTTGCATGGGAAACAGAGGAGTGTCAGAGGCTTGAGATTTATAGCTTTATTTGCATATCTATTCAAATGCTGATTTCTCAGTAACAGAGGAACAGACTGGCCATGTAATAGGCTAGAATTTGAAAGAGCAGCATGCACATAAATTGTTTGGGGGTGGGGTTGGGGGGGAATCCTGCTGATAGATTCCCTATAATGGGCTTTGGAAGAGTAGCTCTAGAGCAGTACTGATATGTGGCACTACAGCAACATGTTGTAAAAGTGGACTGTAGAGAAAGACTTCCATGGGACTGTGGATGCTCAGTGAGACTCTTGGTGATGGTACTGTTACATACTCTTTAAACTGCTTGTTCTCATCCATAAAGCTCTCCACAGTGAACTACAACCTTACATCTCCTCCCTCATTTCTGTTTATCAGCCTACCCACTCGTTACGCTCTGCATGCGACTTTCGACTTACATCTGCACTAATACGTGCCTCCCACTCCCAGCGCCAAGATTTCTCCCGAGTTGCACCAATACATTGAAATGCTCTACCCCAAGAAATTAGGACTAACCACAATTTATACAGTTTTAGGAGCTCCCTAAGAACACATCTGTTTAGAGTGGCCTATCACATTCTCTAATCAAAGTCTTTTTGATCGTGAGCAGGAGGAAGAAGCTGAGACCGCAGCAGAAGATGGAGCAGGAGGAGGCTCAGATATCTATCATGCTTTTTTAAGGTGTGTACTCCACTGTACTTTGTGCTTTGGATTCAGATGCCTTGTCATGCAGGAGTGCTCAGGTTCAGAACATTTATGCCTCACTTTAGTGTCCAATGGCACAGAGCGCAAACCACCAGTTGTTTTCTTCAGGCAATGTGCTGATGACAGTCATGCCAGGGAGCTACTTTGAGCTGGTATAGGTGTCCGCATTTCCTTGGCATGGTAGGCAGTAGCAGCCGATGTACTGACTAGGGGCTGTCTGCTGTGCTTTTGTACTCCGCTTCCTTTTTTGCTGTGCTGTTGGGGCAGCGTGATCACACTTCTCACAAAGACACAGGTGTCACGATCCATTTTTGGATCTGTGTCAGATTCTGGATTCTCTTATATAAACTTTTTTCCTTTCCGGCCATTGGGGGTTATTATTAGTTTTTGCCCCCGGTGGCCGCTGGTGTTACTACAAGTTTAGTTAGTCTGCTGGTGGGTTTTTGCCCCCGGTGGCTGCTGGTGTTACTACAAGTTTAGTTAGTCTGCTGGTGGGTTTTTGCCCCCGGTGGCTGCTGGTGTTACTACAAGTTTAGTTAGTCTGCTGGTGGTTTTTTGCCTCTGGTGGCCACTAGTGTTACTACATGTTTAGTTAGTCAGCAGGTGGAGACAACTCCACCTTGCTATATAAAGTCACCTGGTACACCAGCTGACTGTTAATACTAATACATACTAATACTGTTAATGGTAATACAGGTCATTTGGAAGCCAACCGTTATGAAGAGAGAAGCTGTTTTGAGCAGTGGTTTTCCTGCTGGAAGCTGTGTTCAGGTGCCTTACTCTGCGGTCCAGTGCATGACTGCAGAGCAAACTATGTGTTGTTTGTTTTTCCCTGTCTGTTATTTTCCTTGGTGTCTTATTAGTACAGCGGTGAGGACCATTGTCCGCACTTGCCAGTTCCCTAGTAAGGGATAGGTGCAGGGCAAGTGAGGGACCTAGGTATGCTGGTCGGCGACAGGTTGAAAGAACCTGTATAGGGAACGTGAGGAGAGTTCAGGGCTCTTAGGGGAGTGCAGGAGGTGTCCATTTCCCCTTTCCATATTGCAGGGCCCACCGTTGTAATTGTTTCCCCGGTGTCCCCTTGTTTGTCTTTGGTCGGTCACAAAACCAACAATCGTCGGGTCGCGTCACGCAGGACCAGTCGCACCGTGACAACAGGTGCAGCGCATTAAAAATTGCTTAGGCACACTACTATCACAGACAGGTGCAGAGTATAAAAAATTGGTTATGCACAATCCTCGCACAAACATGGGTGCAGAGTATTAAAAATTGGTTAGGCACACTACTCACTCAGGCACAAGTGCAGAGTATTAAAGGTTGGTTGGGATCACTACTCGCACAAATGGGTACAGAGTATTAATATTGGATATAGAACTTGTAGGCACACTATTTGCACAGACATGGGTGCAGAGTATTAAAAATTGGTTAGGCACACTACTTGCACAGAGATGGGTGCAGATTTTTAAAAATTGGTTGTAGGGAAGGGACACTACTCCCACACACAGGTGCAGAACAGAAACAATTGTTTAGGCACACTACTCCCACAGACAATTGTGCAAAGTAGTAAAAATGGTTGTAGGCATACTATTCTCACGGACATGGGTGCAGAGTATTAAAAGTTACTTGAAGGCACACTACTCGCACAGACACAGATGAAGAGTATTAAAAATTGGTTAGGCACACTATTTGCACAGTCATGGGTCCATATTAGTAAAAATTGGCTATGCACACTACTCGCACAGACAGGGATGCAGAGAATTAAAATTGGTTGTAGAAATTGTAGACACCACTCACAGAGACATGGGTGCAGAGTATTAAAATTGGTTAGGCACACTACTCACACAGACAGGGGTGCAGGGTATTAAAAATTGGTTGTGTGCACACTACTCTCACCCACACACCTGCAGAGTAGACAAAATTGGTTTTATTTACACTAGTCCCACAGAGCACACACAGAGGCTTTTTGGCAAATTGGGCACACACATCCTAAAGCTGTCCCTCACTGCAGCTGTGTGCTGTCCCTACACTAAGCATAGTAGAATGGCGGCGGCACCCGTGATCCGACATTTATACAGTCCAGGTCAAGTGGTCTGCCGGCCAATCACAGCCATGCCAATACTTGACATGGTGTGATGGCTCCAGAAGCGCCCACAGCCTTTCACCAAACTTTATTAGGCATTCAAACCCGAACAGTAAACCGGACTTCTGGTAAAAAATCTGGGTGTCCAGTACGAACCCCAAACTTTACCGTTGGGGTTCGCTCATCCTTAGTGTTGGAGAAGATCACATGGGAAGAAATCTTAAAATAGTTTTTGGGAGAAGGCACTCTTCAAATAAGAGAGACCTGGATCAGTGGTCCTAAATTCCAGTTGAGAGGTGTAAGAAACTTGTTGATTGTTCTAGGAAGCGATTGATTGCAGTTATTTATTCCAAAGGGTGTGCAACCAAATAAAAAGTTGAAGGTGCCAACAATTTTGTATGGCCCATTATTGGGGTTTTGTGTGAAATGATGTCCAATTTTCCGTTTTTTCTGTTGTTCCAATACACACAAAGGAAATAAACGTGAATAACAAAATGTGTAATTGCAATAATTTTCAGGAAGAAAAACCTTCATTTTCTGGAACAATTTCAAGAGCGCCAGCACTTTGGACCATGACAGTACATAATTGAAGATATAATAAACAGCATATACCATATCTATGTATCTATCTATATCGAGAGAATCCTATAAAATACGGGATGGCGCTATACATAACAGGCGATGCTATATAATATGGGACTGATTGCTCAGTACAAATCCTTTACTGCGGCCTACTATTAAACGACTGCCCATTGGTAATTGTTTACCGATTGATGGTTGTTTAGTGATGTCTGTTGGTCCATATAAATATACACCTGAACAGTGTAGATACATAAGAAATAAGGAGGGGAATCGGAGGGAAGACATACGCCAACTTGAAATTTCAGCTGCGGGAGAAAGCATTCACCTCTAGGAAAGTGTTGTTTGTGTTAAGAGAGAAGTATTTACCCATTTTTGTATTCAGATGAGCAGCAAGCAAGTCTACTTCCAGGAGAACCAATCTCTCTATTAACACTCAAAATATTCCGCCATAATAGAATAGTTAGCAAGGCCAAAAAAGACATTAGTCCATCCAGTTCAGCCTATATTCCGTCAGAATAAATCGCCAGATCTAGATCCTTCTAAAGAACCTAACAATAACTGTAACATAACATACAATATTGTTACGCTCCAGGAAGACATCCAGGCCTCTCCTGAACCCTCGACTGAGTTTTCCATCACCACCTCCTCAGGCAAGGAATTCCAGATTCTCACTGCCCTAACAGTAAAGAATCCTCTTCTATGTTGGTGGAAAAACCTTCTCTCCTCCAGACGCAGAGAATGCCCCCTTGTGACCGTCGCCTTCCTTGGTATAAACAGATCCGCGGAGAGATATTTGTATTGTCCCCTTATATACTTATGCATGGTTATTATATAAGGGGACAATACAAATATCTCTCTAGGCTCCATTCTCCTGGGTGTATCATCTTTTTGCTGAAGTCTGCTTGAACATTGGTAGACCCTTTTAGATGGAATGCAGACAGGGAGAACACAGCTCATTCTGCCCCAGCAAAAATCCTGCTTAAAATTGTCTTTAGGCTTTAGTGTCTCATGCTCCCTTGCTGTCACAGATGAGCCACTGTGGTCATATTGTCCAAATATACTTTTATAGAGGTTCCTTTTACTAAGTTCACTACAACTTTTAGTGCTTCCTCTACCGCCTTCCACTCCTTGAAGTTGGAAGAGTGAAGACTGATACCTTTGGATCATATCCAATGCAACATGGCAGAGATTGTGGCTCCCCATCCTCTTCCACTGAAGGTTTGTTGTGATGGTAGATAGGGGATTTTGATCCCAGGCTACTCCTCTGCTCAAGTTCTTCGGGTTGAGCCACCAGCCTGATGGAGGCACTAACAGCCTGGTAAATGAATAGTTCTGGCTAGGGACCCGAGGGCACCGTCACAGCAATACTGAACGTGGGATTGCATACTTCTTGTGTAGGCCTGAGCCCAAGTTACCGCTGGGATCCAGGAAGTCATGGATCCTAGTGCTGACATTGCCAACCTGAGGGATATTTTTCTTCAATCTTGCAAAGCTGTCATCTTGGACCGTATTAGGATTAGTTTCTCCGTCAGCTGAGACATCTGGTCTTGCGAGTCCAACATTATTCCTAAGAAGATTCCCCTGCTGGACAAAACCAGATTGGATTTTTGATACTTTATAAACCATCCAAGAGATTTAAGAAGACGCAAAACTTCTCGTATATGGCCTTCAAGGACTGTTTCTGATTGGCCTATGAGCAGAAGGTCGTCGAGGTAAGGCACAATACAGATGTTTTTGTTCTGGATGGACGCTATCACCGCCATTATTTTGATGAACAGCCGGGGTGCCGAAGAAAGTCATTGATAGTGTCTTATTTGCCATCCTTGGGCTACTGCAAACCTCAGATATCTTTGATGTGTTGGGTGAATGGGGATGTGATAGTAAGCATCCTGGAGGTAAAGGCTGTCATTATGAAGCAATGCCCTATGAATGGAATGGTGCTTTTTAACGATTCCAGCCTGAACCTCCTGTACTTTATGTGCATATATAGATGGGCGGAAGTGTTGGAGTGCCTTCACTCACCAGGGCCGTGGGGTACTCGGTACCGGGCCGGTTGATCTTCTCAACAGGAGTTGTCACGGCAGCAGTGACCCGATCCGTGGCCCTGGGGCTCCATTGCAAAAGGGGTTGTTTCAGTGTGCTTATGGTGGTGAAAGTTTATAAGTGATTCGTGACGCCACCTGTGGTGTCCGGCAAATGTTAAGCCGACGCTGCAGACAGATCCTCTGGGACAGATGGTGTAGTGCAGCAATGATGTTATAGCCCTCCACAGATAGGGCTGTAGTCCCAGGGCAGTGTAGGTGAAGTGACTCTTAGATGGTGTAGTGTCAGGCGCAGGAGGCATGTAGCGGTGTTGGGCAGGCTGGCGCAGGAATAAGTGGAGGACACCAGGGCATGTAGTTCCAAAGCTTTACTCACAGTCTGTTGTGGTACAGGTGCCCGCATCCGTGCCGTGTCCTCCGGGTCAGGAGCTCAGCCAACTTCCAGGCAAGAAGAAGTACTCCTTTCCAACACTCCGCCAACATATGTGCCTTTTCTGAACGTCTCCCTCTTAGCGCCTTTGAGTGAAGTACTCACAGTACTGAGTTACACTGGAGTTCCTCCTGTCAGATGTTCCTAAGAATCCTACATGTACGACAGACAGCTGTAGCCTGCTTCAGGGACTCCTTCTACTTAGTCCCGGCTCACACACGTTGCTGTTGTGCCCCCAAGTCTTGTGTGGGAATAAAGTGGTGACAACTTCTATTCCTCTGGTGTCTTCTGCAGGACCATTAGTATCCATACAACTTCGGGGACCGAACACCGGCCTTGCGCTTAGAACTCGGGAAGGGTTCTCCTCTAACCCTGGTCCTTGTTCTCTTATTCTCCTCACGTTCCGTATCAATCCTTTCTTTCTAATGGAGAGTCAGGCTTTCTATCGGTGTTCCTTTCTTGTGCCAACGGACCCAGATCACTGAGGTCGGCTGCAGCACTTCCTTCATCCATCCCACTCGGGGAATCTCCTTTCATAGACTGAGCTCGTCAGACTCCTGTGACTAACTGACTAAATCCTATCCTCTTCCCGCTCGTCTAGTGCAAACTAAACTCCACCCGCCTCCCAACATGCTTCGTGTTCCAAGCAGGGAGCCACCAAAGGGTGCTTTGCTACACTACTATGTTGTGTGGGATGCAGGTGTTGGAGTGTGGTCAGGTGTCTCCATCTTACCTGGATAGTGGGGCACCACACCTCAGGAGGAGGTGCAGTACCTCTGTGGCGACTGAACCCTCAGGGGCACCACATACCCCCCCATTAAACACAGCACATCCGCGAGCTGCAAGAAAACAAAGGTGGACAAATACAGGAACATACAAAAATTTTATAATGCTAATAAACAGTTCTTATCTAATCTTCTCAATATGAGAGGCACTCATTCTTGAACGTTGCAAACAATTTTAACTATCTATATCTTACTACGATTCCTAATTCAAAGTGCTATTAGCAGTAAACACACTACCACTTTCAAGTGTTATCATTATCATATTTCTTCATCATCTCCTCTTTCACATTTTCTACTTTCTTTTATTAACCTTAAGTGACAACCGTTGATGCCTGGTTCGTCACCTGCATTTTTCAAATCTTTATCTTTACTCAAATCCTTCATCTCTTTATTAAAACATTCCTAATAGTTATTACTATTAACTAGATTCTATATAAAAGCTGTCCTCTATTAATACTTTCATAAGGCACATTATAAAATACTTCACATCAAAACTTCAATAATTCTTGTAAGTGCTGGACACCGCTCCCAGCTGGGATCTCTTGCAGTGTCCTTTTGGTAGGAGCCATGCTCCAAGTGAGGTAGTCCTTATTCCAAAAAGAGCTATGTAAAACCAAGAGAGGGCACCTAAAGAGGTGCAACTATATACATTAAAGTTCCAGATCATTCAGTGTCCATGATCCCTCCGGTGTCTTCTGCAGGACCATTAGTATCCATACAACTTCGGGGACCGAACCCCGGCCTTGCGCTTAGAACTCGGGAAGTGTTCTCAACTAACCCTGGTCCTTGTTCTCTTATTCTGCTCACGTTCCGTATCAATCCTTTCTTTCTTATGGAGAGTCAGGCTTTCTATCGGTGTTCCTTTCTTGTCCCAGCGGACCCAGATCACTGAGGTTGGCTGCAGCACTTCCTTCATCCATCCCACTCAGGGGATCTCCTTTCACAGACTGACCTCATCAGACTCCTGTGACTGACTAACTAAATCCTATCCTCTTCCCGCTCTTTTAGTGCAAACTAAACTCCACCCGCCTCCCAGCACGCTTCGTGTTCCAACCAGGGAGCCATCAAAGGGTGCTTTGCTACACTACTATTGTGTGGGATGCAGGTGTTGGAGTGTGGTCAGGTGTCTCCACCTTACCTGGATAGTGGGGCACCACACCTCAGGAGGAGGTGCAGTACACCTCTGTGGCGACTGAACCCTCAGGGGCGCCACAAAATCCTGTGTCCAGAGGAGACAGAAGCAGCTCACAGGAGGGGAAGGCCAGAGCGATCGACTTCAGCTGCCCGGCTCAAACAAATAACATTGGCAGTGTCTGGTACCGGCCGCAGAGCACTGCAGGAGGACCTCCTCTTGCCCCATAGAGACAGAAAAAAAAAAAAAAATGAGAGAGGAAGTGGGAGTCCATTTGACCTCTGTGTTTCCTATCCCTATTAGGGTGGGGAGTATCCTCCTATGGTGCTGTCGTGGAGGGTGACTAGAGAAAAATATTTTAACCCCTTCAGGAGAGGGACACAAATTAGGTAATGCCATGTGTTCCCCACATGAAGGTCCAGATCACCATTGCATGCATTCTTAATCAGAAAATACTCATCGTGGGAACATAGCCTTAGGCTAAAGAGTAACCATTGTTTTAATTTTTATTTCATAAAATGTGACACGCGTAATGACTGACAGTCTGCGCTCCTGATCTACATGTCTCACACGGGTAATGCCACCTTTCATTTACAATAATTAGTAATGAGCGAGTATACTCGTTGCTCGGGTTTTCCAGAGCATGCTCAGGTGTCCTACGAGTATTTTGGATGTGCTCGGAGATTTAGTTTCTGTCGAGGTAGCTGCATGATTTACAACTTCTAGACACTTCTGGAATACATGTGGGGATTCCCAAACAAACAGGCATTCCTCACATGTATTCAGGCTGTCTAGCAGTCACAAATCATGCAGCTGCCTCGACACAAACTAAATCTCCAAGCACGCCAAAATACTCGGAGGCCACCCGAGCAACGAGTATACTCGCTCATCACTAACAATAATCTCTGGAGACAAATTAGTCGGGGAGATCCTTCACAGGCTAAGAGCCTGGAACAGATCATTTACATACAAGAAAGACATGGATTTTGCTGGAATAAGATATCAGATCGCAGATATCAGGGTATCATTTTATTCAGGTTCCTGTGACCTGTGTGCCTTTATAGACGGCTTACCAGGGTTGATCCTACTGACAGATTCTCTTTAATGCCTATGGATTAATAGGATTTCAAATGCACATGTAGGTGTAATATGTAGGTGTCCCATTACTTTTGTCCATACACTGTATGTTGACTGCAATATTAAAAAACAATTTAAATATAATTATTTATACTTCTTTACTTTTCGAAATTAGCAATATATTGTATGATTTTAATTTTTGTTAGAGTGTAGAAATTAAGTCTCCTTCCGATTAATAGAATTAAGTCGTTATGTCTAATATATTGTGCTGATGAACTAATCTCTTTATTGAGATTCGATCTTCATTTCATACGTCCATTATACAGCCTCAGGGAAAGATGCAATTCTGGATTCTTACTGAAGATGGATGGAAATGGATCTGGAGCTCCCTCTAGTGGCAAAACAAACCAAACAGATCTGATGTCTAACCCCTAAAAATATATAAATCCACAAAGAATAATTGAGCGACATTATGTGTCTGATAACACTAGAGTTTTCTATATACCATAGTTATTCATCTGCACAAAAGTACACACTAAATACATTAATGTATCATGTAGTAAGGTCTTGTACTATGTGGTAAGTGACCATAGATTTAAAGTAGAATTTAGGTTGTAACGCAATAAATAAGTTCTTCCAATTATACACAATACTGTTACCACAATACAGTAGTAAAATAAGTGCATACCATAGGCGAGAGTTACATGCTGTGGGATTGGGTAGCAGACATTTAAAAAAAAAAAAAAAAAAAAATCAATTGCAAATATGACCCCAGTGCTGTCTGTATTTAACCAGATCGTCTCATTTATTGAATTACTGGCCACAAACAACCAATGATACAATTGGAAATTACCTAAAGGGAATCGGTCACCAGGTTTTTGCCACTTAATATGAGGGCAGCATAATGTAATGTAGAGACAGAGACCAGGATTCCAGGGATGTGCGACTTATTGGGCTGCTTGCTGTAGTTTTGATCAAAACCACTGTTTTACCAGCGGATCATCACGAGAGATTAGTAAAGCTGCTGGCATGTAAAACAAAGCCATGAACCCACCATGACCCACCGGAGGGAGTCTACTCTAAAATATCCAAAATTACATCCACTTTTTTTGTACTGATGAACACAGTACAAAGAAAAAAAAAAAATCAAAAATAATAAAATAAAGTTATATTGTGTGGGAACTTAACCCAAGGGTAGAATATCTATTTTTCCCCTCCCAGATCCCTTGATGAAGCGCTAATATGTCACAAATTTTCAATTGTCTTAGGCTGGTAGTTCCTGTTAAGTCCCGCCCACTGCCGCACATCTTCCATTCAGCTCCGCCTACGTCTGCATGCGTCCTGCGTACCTATCTTTAACATTGGGTACGCAGGCCATGCGAATGTATGCGGATGCCTGCGCATGCGTCGTTTTGATGCTGCGCCGACCGCAACAAAACGCAACATGTTGCATTCGTCGCAGCGTCAAAACGAAGCATGTGCAGGCATCCGCATACATTCGCATGGCCTGTGTACCCAATGTTAAAGAAAGGTGTGCAGGACGCATGCCGATGTAGGCGGAGCTGAATGGAAAAGGTGCAGAAATGGGAGGGGCTTAATGGAGGAAGAAAGGAGGAAGTCCACAGCCCTGCCAAACGCTAGTGTGAAACAGGCCCGGATTGGCAATATAACCAACGGGGCATTTTCCCGCTGGGCCGCTGTCACGTGGGCCGCGGGCGGCAGCGCCCGATCATCTGGCCGCTTGCCAGCTGCTGCGGCCACTGTTGCTCCTGCAGCCGGCATAGTTTCAAGTTCCTCCCGCACTGCAGGGAGATAAGCCGCCACGCCCCTCCCACGCCCCCCATCCTCGCCTTAGCATGAGACCCCCTCCCCCCCCCCCGCAGCCACTCACAGCGTCGCATTCGGTAGCCTGCTCGCTCTGTTCGCAGGACCTGTGATGAGGTCACAGGAGGGCAGGAGTCAGTGGGTCACATGATCAGGAGCCTTTGTCCAGACCCCGATCATGTCACCCCTGACTCCGCCCCTCCTGTGACCTCATCACAGGTCCTGTGCGCTCAGCCTTGCCTCTACCGTCTGCAAGACTCTGCTTTGCTGTTGTCATGGTGCTGGTTGAGGTAAGTATGTGTGGGGTCAGGATTTACAGTGTGGATGTAGCGGAGCCGCGTGTGTACGAGGTGTGCGGAGCGGAGCCGCGTGTGTACGAGGTGTGCGGAGCGGAGCCGCGTGTGTACGAGGTGTGCGGAGCGGAGCCGCGTGTGTACGAGGTGTGCGGAGCGGAGCCGCGTGTGTACGAGGTGTGCGGAGCGGAGCCGCGTGTGTACGAGGTGTGCGGAGCGGAGCCGCGTGTGTACGAGGTGTGCGGAGCGGAGCCGCGTGTGTACGAGGTGTGCGGAGCGGAGCCGCGTGTGTACGAGGTGTGCGGAGCGGAGCCGCGTGTGTACGAGGTGTGCGGAGCGGAGCCGCGTGTGTACGAGGTGTGCGGAGCGGAGCCGCGTGTGTACGAGGTGTGCGGAGCGGAGCCGCGTGTGTACGAGGTGTGCGGAGGGGAGCCGCGTGTGTACGAGGTGTGCGGAGGGGAGCCGCGTGTGTACGAGGTGTGCGGAGGGGAGCCGCGTGTGTACGAGGTGTGCGGAGCGGAGCCGCGTGTGTACGAGGTGTGCGGAGCGGAGCCGCGTGTGTACGAGGTGTGCGGAGCGGAGCCGCGTGTGTACGAGGTGTGCGGAGCGGAGCCGCGTGTGTACGAGGTGTGCGGAGCGGAGCCGTGTGTGTACGAGGTGAGCAGAGCGGAGCCGTGTGTGTACGAGGTGAGCAGAGCGGAGCCGTGTGTACGGAGCGGAGTCGTGTGTGTACGAGGTGAGCAGTGCGGAGCCGTGTGTATGAGGTGTATGGAGCGGAGCCGTGTGTATGAGGTGTATGGAGCGGAGCCGTGTGTTTATGATGTGTACGGAGCGGAGCCGTGTGTGTACGATGTGTACGGAGAGGAGCCGTGTTTACGAGGTGTACGGAGAGGAGCCGTGTTTACGAGGTGTACGGAGAGGAGCCGTGTTTACGAGGTGTACGGAGAGGAGCCGTGTTTACGAGGTGTACGGAGAGGAGCCGTGTTTACGAGGTGTACGGAGAGGAGCCGTGTTTACGAGGTGTACGGAGAGGAGCCGTGTTTACGAGGTGTACGGAGAGGAGCCGTGTTTACGAGGTGTACGGAGAGGAGCCGTGTTTACGAGGTGTACGGAGAGGAGCCGTGTTTACGAGGTGTACGGAGAGGAGCCGTGTTTACGAGGTGTACGGAGAGGAGCCGCGTGTACGAGGTGTACGGAGAGGAGCCGTGTGTGTACGAGGTGTACGGAGCGGAGCCCTGTGTGTACGAGGTGTACGGAGCGGAGCCGTGTGTGTGTACGAGGTGGAGCCGCGCGTGTACAAGGTGTACCGAGAGGAGCCGCTTGTACGAGGTGTACGGAGAGGAGCCGTGTGTGTACGAGATGTATGGAGCGGAGCCACGCGTGTACGAGGTGGACAGAGTGGAGCCGTGTGTGTATGGAGTGGAGCCATATGTGTACGGGATGTACGGAGCAGAGCCAAGTGTGTACAAAGCATACAAAGCGTGCTTTTCCCACAGACACAGGAGTACACGGCGGAGCCCCGAGGAGCATTTTAAAACACACACATGACGTTCCACCTGAAGTGATGTGCTGGAAGCTGACCGGAAATGAGATAATTTCTTGAGGAGATTGTGACGGAACCAGGAATGCTTCAGATCCATCACCGTGTCCTCCTCCGACAGCACAGACAGCAGGATCGCCTTGGAATCGGGGATGCCGGCCATGTGAGCGGATCATGATAGGTCCTGCACCGGGAGGCTCAGGTGGGCACTACAATGGGAGCCGGGCTGCTATAGTATCTTTGTAGAATCTTTCTTTCTTTCTTTTTCTTTCTCTCTCTGTTCTTTCTTTCTCTCTCTGTTCTTTCTTTCTTTCCCCTCTTTCTTTCTCTCTCTGTTCTTTCTCTGTCTCTCTGTTCTTTCTTTCTTTCTCTCTCTGTTCTGTCTGTCTCTCACTGTTCTTTCTTTGTCTCTCACTGTTCTTTCTTTCTTTCCCCTTTCTTTCTCGCTCTCTGTTTTCTTTTTTCTCTCTCTGTTTTCTCTCTTCCTTAGTGCCAGTCAGTGTGCCCATAATGCCAGCCACTGTGCCCTCAGTACCAGTCAGTGTGATCAGCAGTGCTAAATGGGTGCGATTAGGTGTGGACATGGGTGTGACTAGTTGTGAAATGGGTGTGGCTGGGCATGGCCAAAATTTCCCTTCTTCAAAAGTTGGGAGGTATGATAGGGGCGGCTATGACCAGGGGGTCTGGTTGCCCAATAGAGAGCAGTTCTGCCAGGAATTCTGTAATCATGCATACAAAAGGGGACAGAGATTTGGGAGGAGTACTGTACCTAAAAGCAATAAATAGGACTGAGCTGAAATAGTGGGCACAGCTCTGACTACATGTTATATAGTCGTGTTAATCTCCTCTCACTTCTTGTAAACTACAAGTGTACAAAGATATTATATAGTCACCATGTGACTAGTGGGCCTGTGTAACTTCAAATGCCAGGGCTGAATTTTAGTCCCAGTCCGGCCCTGGTGTGAAACCAGCCTTAGGCAGCAGGAAAGCAAACCTCACCCTTGTACATTTATCATGAAAGGTGATGTGAGGAAAGGTTCCGCAAAGAAACTAAAAATATTAAAAGTTGAATTGTTTTATTTAATTACATATAACACATACATATAATACATACAAGTAGTGTAAAATAATAGACGACTCATTTACGAGCCAGCAAAAGTTTTTTCCTAGCCAGGCCAGTAGATTCCTCTGTTTTTTCCACACTTTTCATCTTTTTTGGAGTGACGCTCATGGAATTTTTAATACTAGACAACAAGCCTCTTTTGGGTTTGGGTTCCCCCACGGCAGACACAAGCTTCCTACTCTCATCCAGCTGCCCCTGAAGTTCTGCTATTGAAGCCTCCAGCTGGATCGCCCGCTCCGCCAGACTCTGGAGACCTCGGATCTCCTGGTCCTGTGAAAAGCCAGCAATTATCATTTAGGGTTTATCATCTTTAGGGTAAAGTAACAGAATAATCATGAGTAATATTAGGCACACTTTGATTGTCAAATGCTGCTTCAACATCGCATTTTCTTCAGCCAGTCGTCGTCCATTCAGATCAGCTTCATCCTTAATGTTCTGTATCTGCACCCTTAAACCAATTATGATCTGTAAAAGGGACACAAATAAAAACACATCTGAATTGGATCCTACACACATGAACTCCAAAATGCTCTGAAACAAGTAGCGTGAATATAGATATTTCTCTAACTTATGATTTTACTCATCAGTACAATCACAGTAACCACAAACTTGACCAGTTTTTTTTTTTTTTTTTTTTACTATTTTAGTCGAATAAAAAAAATCATGAACCTATAAAGTATAAAAAAAAAAAAAAAAAGTTTTATTTGATTGTGTCTCCATTTTCCAAAACCGGAACATGGTCATTTTCCAGTTGATTGAGCCCTCTCACAGCTCTTTTTTTGTGGGGTGAGAATGCGTTTATTGATACCATTTTGGGATGGATATGACATTTTGATTGTTTCTTACAGCATTGATTTGCGGTATTGTGGCAACCAAAAAAGGCATTTGAGGTTTTTTTTTACTGTTTGTGGTGTTTACCGATTGGGTTAATTTTTTTCATATTTTGATAGATCGGACTTTTCTGGAAATTGATACCACACGTGTAATTTATATATATTTTTTAAAATCATCTTTATTTTTAATGTGGGGTGATTGGAACGTGTGTTTATTTTTCATATTTAAAACTTTTCTACTTTTTGTTGCATTTGTTAGTCCCTTTAAAGGATTTTTTTCTTCGGGTCTATGCGATTTAAGCGATACCAGATTTATATTAAAAACATATATTTGGCTAATATCACTAAAAAAATACTTGTTTTTAGTTTTAAAAAGAATACCGTATATACTCGTGTATAAGCCAAGATTTTCAGCACATTTTTTGTGCTGAAAACTCCCTCCTCAGCTTATACACGAGTCATTGTTCAGAAAGCTGGCAGGGGAGGGGGGAGGAGGCGGCAGCAGTGGCACAATGACAGCTGCAGGCTTCTTCCTGTGCTGAGCGGTCATGTGGTACAGCTCATTAAGGTAATGAATATGCACGTGTCTCCACTCCCATAGGCGTGGAGCACATATTCATTACCTTAATGAGCGGTACCACGTGACTGCTCAGCACAGGAGAGGTGCCGCGCCGGGATAATGGAGATGCAGCGGCGGCACGAGGAATGCAAGTAGGACAGGGGGAGGGTGAGCCATGCATACAACGATGGGATGAGGGGTGAGCCATGCATACGACGGACTGGAGGAGCCATGCATACAAAAGGGGGAGCCACACATACCAGGACAGGACAGGGAGAGCCACACATAGCAGGACAGGGATGAAGGGACAATACATAACCGGCTTATACTCGAGTCAATAAGCTTACCCAGTTTTCTGTGGCAAAGTATGGTTTTTCATCCCCATATTTTAAGAGCTATAATTTTTCTATATTACTCCCGAACGTGTCACGTAAGGGCTTTTTTTTGCGGGCCCAGTTGACGTCTTTATTGATACCATTGTGATTTTCGGGAGGCAGAAAGAACAAAAATCAGCATTTCAGGGTCTTGTTTTGGTTATTTAATGCCGTTCACCATTTGGTAAAAGTGATAAGGCAGCTTTATTTTTCGAGACAGTACAATTACAGTGATACCAAATTTATATAATTTTTTTAATGCTTTGGCACTTTTACACCATAAAAACAAATAAGTAGGAAAAATAGCTGTTTTTGCATAGCTGTATTCTGAGAACTATAACTTTTTTTATTTTTCCGCTGATTGAGTTATATGGGGCTTATTTTTTGAGAGACGAGTCACTAGTTTTATTTACATCTTGTCTTACTAATCGCGTTTTACGGCGCTTTTTTTTCAGTGTTTTGATGAAAAAGCATAGATTTTTGCCACCTTAAAAAAATATAATAAAATTGTTTTTCACTGAAAGGGTTAACTAGTGTGACAGTTTTATAAATAAGGTTGTTCTGGTTGCGTCAATACCAGATGTGTACTTTTTATTTTTGTTTTTATATAAATATAGATATATATTGGTTTAATTTTTATTTTACAACTTTTTTACTTGGAGTCCCATAGAGGGACTAACTTATGACTCTGGTCACTGGTATAATGCATTGCGATGCACCAGCACTGCAATGCATTATACCCGTCAGTTTTACACTGACAGAAACCTCTTAAGACCTTGTTCTGGGTACAGTCTAAGCAGGCCTCTGTGGTTGACCGATCAGGAGGTGTCATGTGACATCCTGCTTTCATGGCAACCATTGGGTTCCCACAATCACTTAACTGGGGCGCCGATTGGATGCCCTCCCTCTCCCAGCAATCTGAATATTGCTATCACTATTGATTGTGGCATTTAGAGAGTTAACAATCCCGGGGCAGTGAGGGCAACGTTCCTAAAAGTGACTGCCATGTCTCGGCTATCACCTAAGCTCCACACGATTACCATGCCGTACCCTATATGTCCATTAGTGGGAATGCACCGCAAAACGAGGTATCGGTACGTCACATCAAGAAGGGGTTAAACTATAACTAGCAAGCTGCTTCTGGATGAACATGGCACTTTTTTTTTTTCTAACTGCTTCATGGTTTCCAAACCTTGAAGCAGTTAAAAGAAGTAAAAAATAAAAAAAAGAAACACTGACCATGTCTGCCTTAATGCGATCTTTGGGAGGCAGAATGAAAAAAATCAACAGCATGTGATGAATTGGTTTTATTTTTTATGCTGTTCCTTGTGTGGTATAAGTGATTAGGCGACTTTATTCATCGGGTCGGTGCGATTACTGCGATACCAGAGTTATATTGCACTTTTATGTTTGGCTGCTGTCACACACTAAAAAACACTTTTTATTGCGAAAACTAGTAAAAACAGGGATTTTTGTGAAACTCACCGTAAAATCCTTTTCTCCAAGACGCTCATTGGGGGACACAGGTACTGTGAGTGTATGCTACTGCTGCCTGGAGGCTGACACAAAGTGAAAAAAAGAGGTTAGCTCCTCCTCCTCCGTACACACCCTCGCCCTGATTGCGGGCGGAAATCAGTTTAGTGCAAAAGCAGTAGGAGAACAACAAAATCAGCCTTAATGCAGGTAACATGTCCAGAAAAAAACCACCCTAATATCAAAGAAAATGCATATTAAATAAAACAGGAGCCAACTGGCTAATAGGGTGGGACTGTGTCCCTCAATGAGCATCTCAGAGAAAAGGATTTTACGGTGAGTTTATCACAAAAATCCCTGTTTCTCCTTCACCTCATTGGGGGACACAGGTACTGTGGGACGTCCTAAAAGAGTCCCTGGGTGGGAAGTTAACTCACCGATCCAAGCTACATGCACCTCCTGTCTAAAGGTGCGTTACCGCTGCTTGGAGAATCCTTCTACCCAGGCTTGCATCCGTTGAAGCCTGATTATGGATATTGTAATGTTTGGCAAATGTGTGCAGGCTGGACCAGGTTGCTGCCTTGCAAACCTGTTCCGCCGAAGCGCCCAAGAGGCGCCTACTGCCTGAGTAGAGTGTGCTCTGATCCCTGCCGGAATTGGCACGCCTCTGATGTGGTAGGACTCCTGAATAGTCAAACGAATCCATCTGCCTATGGTCGATTTTGAGGCAGCGAGTCCCTTCCTGCCCACCTCGGGGAGCATGAACAGTGTGTCTGACTGACGAAAGGATTTTGTCCGCGCCACGTACCTCCTGAGTGCGCTCACCAGGTATAACGTATGCAGGACCTTTTCCACCCGGTGTAGCGGTGCTGGACAAACAGAGGGCAAGACAATATCCTCATTAATGTGAAACGAGGAAACGACCTTCAGCAGAAAAGGAGGGGCTGGTCTAAGAATAAACTTATCCTTATGGAAAGTGAGGAACGGGGCTCGGCAGGATAGGGCCGCCAGCTCCGTGACCCACCTGATAGACATTATAGCCACCAGGAATACCACCTTCCAGGACAGGTACAACAAAGACATCCTGTAGCGGTTCGAATGGAGCTTCCTGCAGAACACTTAGGACCAGGTTAAGGTCCCAGGCGTCCAGGGGCGCCCTATAGGGGGGTACCAAATGGGAGACTCCCTGGGTGAACATCTTCACCTGCAAATTGGTAGCAATTCTGCGCTGGAACAGGACAGATAAAGCCAATATCTGTCTCCTAAGGGAGCTTGGAGCTAGCCCTGAGTCTAGGCCAGACTGGAGAAAGGCCAAGATGTTGAGGATAGAGAATTCTAGCAGAGCACAACCACGACCTTGACACCAAGAAAAGAAAACCTTCCAGGTGTGATGGTAAATACGTGCTGAGGCCGGCTTCCTGGCGCTAACCATTGTAGCGACCACCTCACGCCCAAACCCTGCCTGGGTTAGAATCCAAGATTCAATGGACATGCCGTCAAACACAGTGCCCCTGAGCTCGGGTGGAATATCGGACCCTAGGAAAGTAGATCTGGGTGCTCTGGCAGTTGCCAAGGGACGTCGGCGAGCAGCTGCACCAGATCTGCATACCACGCTCAGCGGGGCCAGCAGAATCGCTGGAACCCCTTCTGTTT
Organism: Dendrobates tinctorius; assembly: GCF_039654945.1. Taxonomy (NCBI): domain Eukaryota; kingdom Metazoa; phylum Chordata; class Amphibia; order Anura; family Dendrobatidae; genus Dendrobates; species Dendrobates tinctorius. Next base: position 23,563,153 of record NW_027361750.1, on the reverse strand, counting down.
TAATCTTCTTGATGACTCTCGGGAGTGGAGGCAGCAGGGGAAATAGGTATGGGAGGCGCAACTGGTTCCATGGCAGAACCAATGCATCCACAGCGATTGCCTGCGGGTCCCTGGACTGAGCAACAAACGTGGGTAGCTTGGCATTCACTCTGGAGGCCATCAGATCCACATCCGGTGTCCCCCACCATTGGCAAATCTGTTGGAAAATCTCTGGGTGTAGAGACCCTTCCCCGGACGCAAGACCCTGCCGGCTGAGGAAGTCTGCCGCCCAGTTCTCCACGCCGGGGATGTGGACTGCCGATATCACCGTGCGATTCCTCTTGGCCCAATGAAGAATGTGCCCTACCTCGCGCATGGTTTGCATGCTGTGGGTGCCCCCTTGATGATTTATGTAAGCCACCGTCATGGCGTTGTCCGATTGAATCCGAACGGGGCGGTCTGCCAGAAGGTGGTGAAAATGTTGCAGAGCCAGCCAGATTGGTCATATCTCCAACACGTTGATCGGGAGGCGTGCCTCCTGCGGGGACCACCATCCTTGGGTCGTGTGGTGGCAAGAAACCGCTCCCCAGCCAAGGAGGCTGGCATTGGTTGTCACCACCAACCAATAATCTGGGGGAAAGGGTTTCCCCTGAAGCAGAGAGGAGCCCGTTATCCACCACCCGAGCGACTGTGACCTGAGAGGCCAACCGGCACCGGTGATCGAGCGTGAAAGGGTTCTTGTCCCAGGCTGCCAAGAGGGCATGCTGCAGGGGGCGAACGGTATCGCTTCCATTGCTGCCACCATTTTCCCTAGAATCCTCATCCCGAAGCGGGTGGTATGAGGGACTGGTTGGCAAAGTGTCCAGACTCCCTGCCGGAGAGCTAGGGCCTTGTCCTGAGGGAGAATTACCAACCCTCGGCAAGTGTCGAAGATCATCCCTAAAAAGGAAATCCTCTGGGCTGGGACAAGGGATGATTTCCTCATGTTAACCAACCACCCTAGGTGGGAAAGTGTATCTAGCGTGATGCTGACACTTTCCTCGCATGCCTGCATTGAGCAAGAGGTCATCCATGTAAGGCAAGACGACTATGCCCCGAGAGTGCAAGATGGCCATGACGACTGCCATGACCTTCGTGAATACTCTGGGGGCGGTGGCTAGCCCGAAGGGCAGCGCTATGAACTGAAAATGTAGATAGTTGATGGCAAAGCGTAGAAACCTTTGATGCGGAGGGAAAATGGGGATATGTAGATAGGCGTCCTGGATATCGATAGAGGCCAAATACCCTCCCTGCCCCATGGCCGATATGACTGAACGGAAAGACTCCATCCGGAAATGTCTGACCCTGATGCATTTGTTCAGGAACTTCAGGCCCAAAACAGGTCTGACAGTCCCATCCTTTTTGGGAACAGCGAATAGGTTGGAATAGAAACCATGAGTCTTTTCGTGTTCTGGCATAGGAATTATGACTCCGTTGCGCTGGAGCGATTCGATGGCTCCTAGTACAGCCCTTGCCCGGGTATCCACCCTGGGAAGATGGGAAAAAAACATCTTGGGGTCATCTGACAAACTTTATCTTGTATCCTGAGGACACCAGCTCTTTTAACCATGTGCCGTGCGCGACATTGAGCCAGACGTGGCGAAAACCTGAGTAGGCGGCCGCCTACCTTTCTGGTGTTGCCTGGCAAATGCCTCGAGTCATTTGGCTGAAGATCTTTGGGACCTGGATCCCCTCAACCTGGGCTGGTGCGTACGCGTTCTCCCCAGCGGGTTTTCTCTATATGAGACCTGCCGATCTCTATCCTAGTTGAGGCATCCTGAAGCGGCAGGATTGGCTGCTGTAGTCCACCCGGGGTTGTGAAAGGTCCGAAACCATGGCTGAAACTGGTGGAGAAATGTCAGTTTGACCTTTTGTTGAGGTAAAAAACCGCTTTTCCCTCCTGTGGAGTCAGAGATAAGCTGATCTAACTTCTCTCCGAATAGGCGGCCGCACTGATAAGGCAGAGAAGTCAAGGACTTCTTGGAGGTGGAATCGGCCCGCCATGTCCTTAACCATAGAGCTCTCCTAATGTAAATTGAGTTAGCGGCAGCAAGTGCTGCGCAATTGGCTGCATCCAAAGACGCATTGATTAAGTAATCCCTAGCCATAGCGATCTGATTCGCAATATGATACTTCTGCAGGTAGGTCCCTATCCTGCAAGGCTTTAATGATTCTGACCAAGAAATTCATGGCATTGGCTACCCACGTTGCTGCAAACGAGGGGGAGAGTGCTGACCCTGATGCCTCAAATACTGAACGAGCCAAGCTCTCTTTGAGACAATCCGTGGGATCCTTAATAGAAGAACCACTAGGTATGGATAACAGGGTCTTAGAGGCCAAGCGTGACACGGGTGGATCCAACATTGGGGATTTCGTCCACTTTTTACAGCGGTCCGGGGCAAACAGATACCGCGCTTCAAGGGCCTTCTGACCCAAGAAGTGTCTGTCCGGCCGTTCCCTGTGTCGCTGCACTATGTCCTCGAACTCTGGGTGAGCGCAAAACATGGATTTTTGTGAGTACTCACCGTAAAATCCTTTTCTCCGAGACGCTCATTGGGGGACACAGACTGTGGGTGTGTGCTACTGCCGTCTGGAGGCCGACACTAAGTATACAAAAAACAAGTTAGTAGGAGAACATAACAATAAATTAGCCTTAACGCAGAAAATTATATGTCTGAAAAAGGACCACCCTACATTAAATAAGGAATTATACTAATTAAATAAACAAGAGCCAACTGGCTATCAGGGAGGGTGCTGTGTCCCCCAATGAGCGTCTCGGAGAAAAGGATTTTACGGTGAGTACTCACAAAAATCCATGTTTCTCCTTCGTCTCATTGGGGGACACAGACTGTGGGACGTCCTAAAGCAGTCCCTGGGTGGGAGCAACTCACCAATCCACACCGCATGCCCACCTGTTTAAAGGTGTGCCACCGCTGCCTGGAGAATTTTCCTACCCAGGCTCGCATCTGCCGAAGCCTGAGTATGCACATTGTAATGCTTAGAGAACGTGTGCAGGCTTGACCAAGTTGCCGCCTTGCATACCTGCTCTGCCGAAGCCTGATGCCGCAGCGCCCAAGAGGCGCCCACTGCCCGAGTCCAGTGCGCCCTTATTCCAGTTGGAACCAGCGCGCCTCTAATACGGTAAGCCTCCTGGATAGTAAGGCGAATCCATCTGGCTATGGTCGACCGTGAGGCTGCGAGCCCCTTCCTGCGCCCTTCGGGGATCACAAACAACGAATCTGTCTGGCGAGAAGGTGCTGTCCTCGACACATACCTTCTGAGGGCCCTTACTAGGTCCAGCGTGTGGAGCGCCTTCTCCACTCTGTGTACCGGGGCTGGACAAAACGAAGGCAAAACAATGTCCTCATTATTATGGAACGAGGACACAACCTTCGGCAGAAACGGCGGCGGTGGTCTCAGGACTACCTTATCCTTAAAAAAAGGTCAGAAAGTGCGCTCTACAGGATAGGGCTGCCAATTCCGAGACCCGCCTAATAGAGGTTATGGCTACCAAAAACACGACCTTCCTGGTAAGGTATGGCAATTCGACTTCCTGCAGGACACCCAGAACCAAATTAAGGTCCCAGGCGTCTAAGGGAGCCCTAAAGGGGGGCACCAAATGCGAGACCCCCTGAATGAATGTCTTGACCTGCATATTGGTAGCGATCTTTCGCTGGAAAAGGACAGACAAGGCCGATATCTGTCTCCTTAGGGAACTCGGGGCTAAACCTGCGTCCAGGCCTGACTGCAGAAAAGCCAGAATGTTGGGAACCGAGAAGGACAAAGGCGCAACCCCGTGCTCTCGACACCAGAGAAAGAAAACCTTCCACGTGTTATGATAGACCCTCGCCGAGGCCGGCTTCCAGGCGCTAACCATCGTGGCCACCACCTCGGGCCTAAACCCCGCCTGGGTCAGAACCCAGGATTCAACGGCCATGCCGTCAAACACAGGGCCCCTAAGTTCGGGTGGTAGATCGGCCCCTGGGACAGTAAGTCTGGCCGTTCCGGTAGACGCCATGGCAAGTCTGCGAGGAGCTGTACTAGATCCGCGTACCAAGCTTGACGGGGCCAGTCTGGAGCCAGCAGAATTGCCGGAACCCTGTCTATCTTGATCTTCCTGATTACCCTCGGGAGAAGAGGCAGAGGAGGCAACAGGTATGGGAGCCGAAACTGGCTCCATGGAAGAACCAATGCATCCGCTGCAATTGCTCGCGGGTCCTGAGACCGGGCAACAAACCTGCCCACCTTGGCGTTCTCCCTGGAGGCCATCAGATCCACGTCCGGAGTTCCCCACCGTTGGCAAATCTGCTGGAAAATCTCGGGGTGCAGGGACCATTCTCTGGCCACGACCCCCTGCCGACTCGGGAAATCTGCTGCCCAATTTTCCACGCCTGGTATATGAACCGCTGAGATTACTGAGTGGTGCCTTTCGGCCCAACGGAGTACATGTTCTATCTCGCGCATGGCTGCCCTGCTGCGCGTGCCTCCCTGGTGATTCACGTACGCCACTGCCGTGGCGTTGTCTGACTGGACCCTGACTGGGCGACCCACTAGCCAGTGCTGAAAATGCTGCAACGCCAACCGCACTGCTCGAATCTCCAACAAGTTGATCGGCAGAAGAGTCTCCTGGGGAGACCACTGCCCCTGTGCTGTGTGATGACGAAACACTGCTCCCCAACCGAAAAGACTCGCATCGGTCGTGACCACCAACCATTGATCTGGAGGAAAGGGTTTCCCCTGAAGGAGAGAGGAGTCGCGCGTCCACCATTGAAGTGCCCGCCGGACCTGAAGGGACAACCTGCACTGATGATCCAGGGAGAACGGACTCCTGTCCCATGCTGCTAAAAGAGCATGCTGCAGGGGGCGAAGATGAAACGGCGCAAACGGAATTGCTTCTATTGCTGCTACCATCCTCCCTAGAACCCTCATCCCAAATTGAATCATGTGAGGGCCTGGCTGCTGAAGACTCTGAACTCCCTGCCGGAGCGCCTGGGCCTTGTCTTGAGGGAGAATTACCAACCCTTGGGAAGTGTCGAAAATCATCCCTAGGAATGGAATCCTCTGAGCTGGGGTAAGAGATGACTTCTTCCCATTGACTAACCATCCCAGGCGGGATAGAGTATCCAGCGTGATGCTGACATTCTCCTCGCATGCTTGAAAGGACGGCCCTTTCACTACAAGTATGGCAGCACTACTATGCCCCGAGAATGAAGAATGGCCATAACGACCGCCATCACCTTCGTGAATACCCTGGGTGCCGTGGCCAACCCGAACGGCAGAGCCACAAACTGGAAATGCCGGCCATTGATCGCAAAACAAAGGAACTTCTGATGCAGGGGAAAGATAGGGATGTGCAGGTAGGCATCCTGAACATCGATTGAGGCCAAATACTCTCCCTGCTCCATGGCCGATATCACTGACCGGAGGGATTCCATCCAAAAGTGCCTGACTCTGATGAACCTGTTTAGGAGCTTTAGGTCCAAAACCGGTCTTACTGTTCCGTCCTTCTTGCGGACCGCGAACAGGTTGGAATAAAATCCTTAGGCCTCTTCGCCCTCTGGTACCGGGACAATGACCCCGTTGCACAGAAGAATCCTGATGGCACCTAGCAACGCCTCTGCCCGGGTTTCTGATTTGGGAAGCCGGGAATGAAAAAATCTCTTTGGAGGGTGTCCGATAAACTCTATCTTGCACCTGAATGACACTAATTCCGCCACCTATGCGTCGTGTGCCACATTGACCCAGACGTGGCGAAACCTGAGCAGACGACCGCCTACTCTGCTGTCCTCGGGTACCTGATGCCTCAAGTCATTTTGCTGAGGGCCTTTGGGACCTAGCTCCCCTTGACCTGGGTGGACGGCCCCGCATCCTCCCCAGCAGGTTGGCTCTATACGTGACCTGGCGCTCTGTCTTGGTTGTGACGAGCTGGGGCAGTAGAACCGGCCGCTGTTGCCCATCCTGGGGCGCAAAATGCTCGAAAGCGCGCCTGCGGTTGACGAAAGGGCGGTCTACTCTTCTGCTGTGGGAGAAAGCTACTCTTTCCCCCTGTGGCATCTGAAATAAGCTTGTCTAGCTTCTCTCCAAAAAGCCGATTACCCTGATATGGCAGGGACATTAACGATTTTTTAGAAATCGAATCAGCCCGCCGCAGCCTTAGCCACAAGGCTCTCCTAATGGCGATAGCGTTTGCTGCCGCTAGCGCCACGCAATTAGCCACATCCAAGGATGCATTAGATAGCAAATCAGATCGCGATGGCAAGTGACTATCTCAGACACCTCTACCGGCAAGTCTCTGTCTTGCAGGACTCTATTCAAAGATTCTGACCACGACATCATGGCCTTGGCCACCCATGTTGCTGCGAATGAAGGCAAAAGCGCTGATCCCGATGCCTCATACACCGAGTGGGCTAAACCTTCTATGAGCCGATCCGTGGGGTCCTTAATGGATGAACCACTAGGCACCAACAACAACGATCTTGAGGCCAGGCGTGACACTGGGGGATCCACAATCGGAGATTCCGCCCAACTTTTACAAAACTCTGGTGCAAACAGGTACCTCGTCTCTAGCGTTTTTTGTCCTGAAAACCGCTTGTCTGGGCGTTCCCTGTGCTGCTGCACCATGTCCTCGAATTCTGGATGAGTGCTAAACACCCTATGTGGGCGCCTGGCCTTCTTAAAAGATATCTTATGCCCTGCGGTCAGGGAGACATCCTCCTCAATACCAAGAGTTTGATTGACGGCCTCAATGAGACTGTCTACCGTCTCCCGACACCCGGGGGGTATCCAGATCCAAGGATTCCTGCCTGTCCTCATCCGAACTTTGCTCGCTCCCACACAATGGTGACGGTGAGCGAGACGCCGCACTCACGGATGCCGAAGCACCGGAGGGGCCCGGAGACGCCATATGGGCTCTTTCCCTGTACGTCTCCTTAGAGAGGGTGCGGCCCCTGCAGGCCGGCGGCTCATGTGAGGTGGATGAACCTTCCCAAACCGGTGAGCCGTTGTCTCTACCCCTATCCGGGGCCTGAAGGGTCTCGATCGCCTTCGTAAGTGAAGCCATAGACCGAGACAGTGATCACGCCCATTCTGGGGGATCCGACCCCCTGGGCTCCGTTGGAGGGGAGGGCTCCTGGGCACGTTCGGAACTACAGGCCTCACATATTTTAATAGTCTGCGCTCGCGGGAACACAGCCCCACAGGAAACGCATGCGGTATAAAAGGAAAGTGTGTTTCTTCCCCTTTCCAGACATACTTGCGGAAAAACACGGCTAGAAAATTTTTTTTTTTTTTATATCATACAGGGGTATGAGGAGAAGGAGGACAACCTGCCCTAGTGTGGCCAAGACGGGGTCGCACTTACCCGGGCTCTTGCTGTCTCCCTGCTGCTGCTGCTCGCTCCCAGCTGCTAGTCTCCCTGGGTAGGCTGCGATGCTTCCTGACCGCGGCCTACCCCATCCTGAAGCCGGGGCCTCCATTTTATCCAGCGCCCGCCCAGTACCCGAGAGCGGCGCTTGATCTGATGTCGCGTCGGGGGCGGGGGCCGGATCTGACGTCACATTGGGGGGCGGGCCCTCCCCCTGCGGCCTAGGCCGAAGCCGCGGGCTAAATTTAGGCACTGCCCACCCGCCGGTGCCGGGGGGCGGGCCTCCCCCGCGGCCTAGGCCAAAGCCGCAGGCTAAATTTGAGCCCCGCCCGCCGGAGCTGGCGCCCTATATTGGCGCCTCACCTACCCCACGTGCTCCTTCCCCAGCCTGGCCACTGCAGAGAGACGTGGCAGGCTGACCAGGAAGGAAGGAGGGGAAAACGACCGCCGAGGATCTGCCCTCCTGCTCTGCCCGCAGGCAGGAGAGGGGAGCCGGCTCCAGCATCTGGAATGTTCGTGGCAGCCCTGGCCTGGAACCTCCCGCTGCCCAGGAGCCCTTCTTACCCTGAGGTAACCCATCTTCGGACGGTGCAGGCACCCTAGCTCCGTCTGCCTTGTCTGGGCGAGGAGAGGGACCGTCCGCCACCACGCAGTACCGCCGCCTAGCGTTGGTGTAGCAGTGGGGCCGCACAGACTAGTCTTGTGCCTCTGTGCAAGCCCATGGTTTCGCTACCTAGGGGTGGACAGGGCTAAGTCTGGCATATTGTCCCATGTCGCAGGAGAGGGAACGTGGAGGGACACTTGCACGTGGTCGCCCGTTGATGGTTTGGGGAAATCGGATCCTTTCAATAGGATGCGTTGCCCCTGTCATATCTTCTCAAAATAAAAAAGAAAAAATAGATGTCTGGGGAAAAGTCCCAGAGATGTCCCTCGGTGCAGGAAAGGATACGCGGAGGCGATACTCGCGCGTGCTCGCCCGTTGATGTTTGGGGGAGATCGGACCCTTTCAATAGGGTCCGTCGCCCCTGTCTCCTCTTCATAGCAAGAAAATGTTAAAAAAAAATAAATAAATAGTCTGGAGAGACCCAGACTGCGTGTGCCTCCATCAGACACTAAGCAAAAAACTGGTTTCCGCCCGCTATCGGGGCGAGGGTGTATGCGGCGGAGGAGGAACTAACTTGTTTTTTGTATACTTCGTGTCGGCCTCCAGACGGCAGTAGCACACACCCACAGTCTCTGTGTCCCCCAATGAGACAAAGGAGAAATACTCTATGCTGTCGCTTAACTTGCTTAAATGCCACCTTATGACCTGAAGCCAAGGTGGAATCATCCTCAATTCCTAAAGTCTGGTTGACACCTTCGATAAGGCTGTCCACTGTTTCACGAGACCCCGGAATATTCAAAATCTGAGGTTTGCTCACCATCGACCACTGGTGACAGGGAGCGAGAAGCGGAGCTCAAGGATGCTGAGGCACCGGATGGACCTGGAGACGCCGTGTGGGTTCGTTTCCCCCGAGTCTGCCTGGAGTGAGAGTGGCCCCTGCAGGCTGGAGGCTCCTGTGAGGTGGAGGACCCCTCTAAGACAGGGGCAGGGACAGTGGCTCGCCTATCTGAGGCGCGAAGGGACTCAATTGCTCTCGTAAGCGATGCCATGGCCTGTGACAGTGATAGGTTCCACTCCGGGGGGTCTGGAACACTGGTCCCGGTCGCGGGGGAGGACTCCTGGGCGCGTTCAGACTCGCTTGCTCTGCACCTGCTGAAAAGCTGCCCGACAAGAGATGCATGCAGCGTATAGAAACGTGTGCGTCTTTGCTTTTCCGGACATGCTGAGTCTGCCAGGCATCAGAACTGCAGACCGCTGGGAGGGGGGGGGGGGGAGCACCTCACTTTTCCCTGTAGCATGGCCTCACGGGCAAAACTTACCCCAGTCCTGTGCCCCCGTCGGCCGAAGAAGAGTTCTGGGGGTGGTACTTCCAGTTTGCGGCCTAGCGCTGGTCCGAAGCCGGGGGCTCAATTTTTACGGCGCCTGCCCAGACCCGAAAGGCGGGCCGCCGGAAATGGCGCAAGGAAGGGAGGCGGGACTTCCGCCCGCAGCCTAGCTTCGGCCGAAGCCGCGGGCTCGATTTACAATGCATGCCTGTGACGGAGGGGCGGACCCACCTCCCACAGAGTCCCAGACTGAGGCTTCCTGGCTGGACATGCTGACCGCCGCGCCGACCTCCGATGAGCAGGCTAAGGGCTCCAGCCCTGTGGTCGCTGCAGGAGCCCTCCCCGGCCATCCTCTTCCATGATGAATCTTCAGCTTCCCAGCTCAGGTAAATGGGAGGGGGCCACATATAGGACAGTGCAGGCACCCTAGCTCTGTCTTTCCCTCCTGGGGCGAGGAGAGGGACCGTCCGCCACCTTGCAGCACCGCAGTCTAGCATTGGTGGAACAGTGGGGCCGCACGGACTATGCTTGTGCCTCTGTACAACCCATGGTTTCAATACCTAGTTGCGGGAGAGGATACGTGGAGGTGACACTCGCCCGTTGTTGGATGGGGAAATCGGACCCTTTCAATAGGGTCTGTTGCCCCTGTCATCTTCATGGGGGAAAAAAAAAGTGAAGAAAAAACACAGACGTGTGCCTCCAACGGACACTAATCAAAAATTGATATCCGCCCGCAATCGGGGCGAGGGTGTATACGGCGGAGGAGTAGCTATCCTCTTTTTTTCACTTAGTGTCAACCTCCAGGCAGCAGTAGCATACACCCACAGTACCTGTATCCCCCAATGAGGCGAAGGAGAAAAAACACCATGGTTACTTACCGGTAGCCGGTTTTTCCAGAACCTATGACAGCACACCTGAGATGGAACATTGCTGCCCTGATGAAGTGGCCAGGAGGCCATGAAACGCGTTGGCTTGAATGTGAATAAAGGTTTGCTTGCATCTTCAGTTGGTTCCTTGTGGTCTAGTGCGGACAAACCACGGCTTTTGTCTTCTCTACTGTTTTATCTGCATCCCGGTATCTGCAGTGGCCAAAACTTCCTTAGGTGGTTGTGACCCTTCACAAACACATCAGGTGAGTGGATTACCTTTGTTAAACACGCTGGTGTCCCTCATTTACCGCCTTAGTGCGCTTCCCCTCTGTTTATTTTTTGCACAAATAGGGACTGGGACCTCCTCCACTGGCTAGTCACTGATATATTCTCTAAGAGGCCTCTTTTAACATCTAGTTTGTGGAATTTCTCCTCTCCTGGATTTTTTGGATTCTCACAGTAGGAGGGGAGGACAATCTCCTGGCTATGGTGGAAATCTGATACAACTTTCTGTAAATAAGCAGGGTCTGTTTTTAGGACAACCCTCTCCTGGTACACCTGGGTATAAGGTGGATTAACTGAGAGGGCCTGTAAGTCACTTACTCTATGGGCCGATGTAGGGGCCACTAAAATAATGGTCTTTAGGGTGAGATATTTTACTGGCAGTTGGAGAACCGGTTTAAATGGCTCTTTCGTGAGAGCTTCTAACACGAGGTTTAAATCCCACGGAGCCATTCTTGGCAATGGAATTGGTCTAGACCTCTGGCAGGATTTAATAAATATGGCTACCCATTTGTTTGCTGCTATGTTGCAGTTATATAGAGCGCCTAGTGCTGAAACCTGTACTTTAAGGGTATTTACCGCTAGGCCCAGCTGTAGTCCTGCCTGTAAGAATTCTAAGATGGCCTTGATCGGGGGTTTTTGGTCTAACGGCTTCCCCAGGAACTGCAGAAACTTGTTCCATGTTCTACCATATATGTTAGTTGTTACTGGCTTTCTACTTTTCATCAGCATAGCCACCAACCCAGGGGAGAACCCGCTATTTCTTAAAAGTGACCTCAAATTCCACAACGTCAGATGGAACCCCTTGACTTGCGTGTGGAATACTGGACCCTGAGCTAGCAGGTCTGGAATCTCTGGTAGTACCCATGGATTTGAAAGGGACATCATCTGCAGTAACGAGAACCAGGGCCTTTTTGGCCAGAACAGGGCTATTAAGATCACTCTGGCCTGATCATCTTATTTTCTTCACCACTGCTGGGATAAGAGCTACTGGAGGAAAGGCGTAACCCAGTTTGAAACTCCACGGAATTTGCAATGCGTCCACTGCCCATTGTTCTTCTTCTGGGTTCAATGAACAGAATCTCTTTACCTGCCTATTGCTTTTGTTGGCAAAGATGTCTATTTCCGGCTCTCCCCAGAGTTGTACTATCTTCTGGAACACTAAGTGATTTAGGGCCCATTCTCCTTGACTCAATGTGCTGCGGCTTAGGAATTCGGCTTATATGTTTCTCTACCCCTCTTATGTGTAGTGCCGTTAGGGAGAGTAGATGTCGTTCTGCTCTGTGAAAAATTTTGTTGGCTTCGTTCAATAAGGAGTGTGACCTTGTCCCTCCCTGGTGGTTGATATACGCCACTGTCACTTTGTTGTCCGACATGATCCGGACATTGCGGCCTTCTAGGCTGGGAATAAATATTTTTAAGGCTTTGTTTACTGCCCGTAGTTTTTTTAGGATGGAGGATGCGTTTTGCTCTTGGTGTCCCCAGGGTCCCTGGGCTGCCTGTCCCCTCAGGTGCGCCCCCCACCCCAAGGAACTTGCGTCCATCAGGATAACATCGGACACTGGTCTGTGCCATAATGTTCCTGCTACCAGGTTTGCCCTGTCTAACCACCATCTGAGAGAGTTTCTGACCTTTAAGGAAAGTTCCAGCCTTCCTTCCAAACGCCCTCTTAGTGATTTCTGTGCCGATAGGATCTCTGCTTGCAGTCGACGGGTATGAAATTGTGCCCATCTGACCGCTGGAATACAGGCTGTCAGGGTGCCCAGTAAGGACATCGCACCCCTCAGGGTCATGTGAGGCTGGTCTATGGCTACCAAGGTCATATTCCTCAGCTTTTCCACCTTGGCCTCTGGCAACAGACAAGTTTGTTGTTCCGAGTCCAGGATGAACCCTAAAAATATTTGTCTCTTTAGGGGCTGTAGTCTTGACTTCTTGATATTCACCATCCAGTCAAGTCTCTGTAGGGTATCTGTTACCCTTTCCACCTGTTCTGTGCAGTGATGCTCCGAGTTGCCCACTATTAGAAAATCGTCCAAGTAGGGTATTCTAATTGTGTTGTGGATTCGGAGGAAGGCTGTCATCTCCGCTACGACTTTCGTAAACACCCTCGGGGCTATGGATATGCCGAATGGAAGGGCTCTGAATTGAAAATGCCTGAGGTTGCCCTGGATGTAGAGAGCTACCCTTAAGTATTTTTGGTACTCTGGATGGATCAGGATGTGGTAGTTGGCATCCTTTAGATCGACTACAGCCATAAAACAATTGTGGTGTAATAGCTTTATGGCCGAAGTTACTGACTCCATTTTGAAGGTCTGGTTTTCTATCCATTGACTGAGGCCTCTGGTTTATAATCGTCCTGAATGATTGGTCAGATTTTTTTTTTATTAGGAAGAGGGGTGAGTAGAATCCCCTTCTCTCCTGTTCGCTTGGGACTTCGGTCAGAACGTGTTTGTCTAGCAGACTTAGGATTTCTGCCTCCAGGGCCAACTGCTCTTCTATCTTCTATTCCCTTCCTGATGGGGGTCACCACAAATGATGCTACTAGGGGAGTCTCTCCTACTCTTATACTTTAATAACATTTTAAGTGAGCCTTCTACCTCAGATCTGATGACTGATCTGAGGTTAGTTGCCAGGCTCGGCACCTCCTCCGCCATGGTTCGCTGGATACAGCTGGCGCAACGGTCCTTTTGCCACTCTCTCGCTAGGGGGCTTTAACATATGGCACTCTCTATTATTTCTTTTGCTCCCTGCTTTTTTGCTTTTCCCTAAGGAAAAATAACACACAAGAAGGACCCTATTAGCATTGGTCTAACATTCACGAAGATCACTCACCACCCATAAAGTCGGGTACCGGACTCGGAGGCTGTGTTGGAGCATGTGGTCTGTGCTCTCTCGATCTCGAGGAATCCCTCAATCTATGGCTCGGGCGTCTGCTGCTTTTGCCGCTTGAACGGCTGCCATGCTTACGTGCAGAGGTCTGCGATGGGGGCAGAGATGGTGGAGACGGTGAACGTTCCTGCTGTGACCCCATTGTATCACCTGGCCGCCCTGCTCCTCGTCCTCCTTTAAATAGGTCCGTCCGGTGAGCGATCCGTCTTCCCCTCCCCCCTGCGACCGCCGGCCGCCACTATTCTTCTTACTGCAGCCGGCATCGCACCAGGCGCCATCTTGCCGTCGCATCTGTGAAGTCAGCTGGCGCACTCCCAGGGTGCCCCGCGCCGCAGACGTCAGACGCCGGAAACCGCCCCCGGCTCTCCCTGTCGTGTCCGAGGGAGAAGGATCGGGCGCGCACAAGGGGAGGGAGGCACAGAGGAGCGCCCCGCTACAGAGGCCGCCTAACTGCACCCGGGGCCTGCAGGAGGATCCCCGGTGACTGCGCTTCCAGGCCACCGACTGCCAGCGCTGCAGGTAAGTTGACCTGCTCTTCCCGGGATGGCCCTGGGTCCATTTTCATCCACTGCCGCTGTCAGACTGGGATCCCGCTCCAGGACAGGAACCCAACTGAAGCGGGGGGAGAGGTGCCGCCCTTATATTTCAGTAGGTTCCTGTCCTGGTGGGGCGGATCCTCTCTCAGGTGTGCTGTCATGGGTGAAGGGAAAATAAAGCAGCTTTATTCTTTGGGTCCGTACGATTACAGCGATACCTCATTTATATTTTTTTATGTTTTGGCGCATTTACAAAAACTTTTATAGAAAAAAATTATTTTTGCGTAGTTTTATTCTGAGAGCTATAACTTATTTTTCTGCTGATGGAGCTGTATAGCAGCTTGTTTTTTGCGGGACAAAATGACGTTTTTAATGGTACCATTTTTATTTACATCAGTCTTTCTGATCGCGTTTCATTGCGCTTTTTGTTCGTCGGTACGATAAAGCATTGTTTTTGCCTCGTTTTTTTATTTTTTTATGGTGTTCACTGAAGGGGTTAACTAGTGGGACAGTTTAATAGAGCGGGTCATTACAGATGCGGCAATACCAAATGTGTACATTTTTTGTCATTTACATAAATAAATGTATTGGAAAAATATTTATTTTTTTCTTTATTTGGGGATTTTTAAAAAAATATTTTTACACATTTTTTCTTTACTTTATTATATTGTCTCATTATGGGACAGCACTGTATAATGTCAGATCGCAGATCTGACGCTTTGCACAGCGTCAGATCAGCAATCTGCAGGCAGGGAAAGAGGCATGCCAATGCCTGCTCTTAGCAGGCGCTCGCAAGCCAGCTCCTTGTAGAACCCGGCCATCTTGGTTCACACTGCATTATTCTGATGGAAGAGCACAGGGAGCCTCCTCCCTGTGCAATGCTTCTTTATGCTGCTGTCACTACTGACAGCGGCATCAGAGGGGTTAAATGCCCACGATCGGTGCTAGAACAGATCGTGGGCATTGCTGCTGCGTGTCGGCTGTCACATACAGCTGACACCCACACCCGATCGCCGCGGCACTAAACATGAGGCTGCAGGGATCGCGGCACCATACTAGTTCTGCTCTCAGCACAATTGCACCTCCCGCAGAGCAGTACTAGTACGGCGCATGTCGCGAAGGGATTAAAGAGTTTGGGGGGGGTCAATATAGCAGAAAATACCCAACACCATTCTAAAAACCGAACTCTTTACAGTGCTCAAAACCACATTCAAGACGTTTATTAACCCTTTAGGTGCTTCCCGAATACTAAAGCAATGTGCAAGGAAAAAATTTACTTCTAGACTCAGTTTTATTTTCAAAGGTAATAAGAGAAAATGGACCACAAAATTTGTTGTGCAATTTCTCCTAGGTACACCAATACCTCGTATGTGGGAGAAAGTCACTGTTTGGGCGCATGGCAGGGCTCAGAAGGAAGGGAGCACCCTGATGTACCTAAACAGTGGAAACACTCCAATTCTAACTCCAACCCTAACACAGCCCTACCCCTGACCCTAATCACATCCTTAACCACAAACCTAACCGTAAATCCCAACACCCCAACCCTAACTCTGAACCCAACTGTAATGTAAAAATGGAAATACTTTTTTTTAATTTTATTATTTTTACCTAACTAAGGGGATGATAAATGGAAGTTTGATTTACTATTTTTTTTATTTTGATCACTGTGATAGGGTCTATCACAGTGATAAAAATGAACCAATAGGAGAAATCTCCTATTGTTGCCAGGTGCTGGCAGGCAGATCTTGGCGGCGCACTGTGCATGCATCCACCATTTCTTCCCAGAAGAAGACGTCGAGGGCTGGGGGACAGAGCCGGAGGGAAACCGGAGGTACCAGGGGGCTCGTGGGACCCCATTTCTCCCTCCTCTGATGTGCTAGATCATATCAGAGGACAGAGAAATAAATGGGAAAATCTGACTTTTTTTGTGGTCCCAGTTATTCGAATAACGGCGATCATTGCAACACTATTTATTAGCGCTGCTAAAAAGCTGCGCTGAGGAATAACTACCCTTAACTGCCGCCGTTAAAAGGTGTATCGGTGGTCATTAAGGGGTTAAAGGTTTTCTCTCTCTGGGTGGTTATACTTTTTCTTATATTCCTTTATACTTTAGTTTTTTTCTTATCCTGTTGTTTTCTCACTAACTGAGGAGGTCAGGTGCTAGCAGACAAAGAATAGTTTACCGGGTAGGAGACAATTTTTTTTTTCGTCAAGATGTATTGTTCGTATTCTCCTCCCACTGGCGGCAGACTAGCCCATGGTTCCAGTGTCCTCTGATGAAGACTAAGGTTTTATACAATGAGTACCAAAAATCTTCATATTCATTGAGGATAGACTTTACGATTACTAAGCTAGGAGATGGCAATTGTTTAGGCCCCGTCACACTAAGCGATCTCGGTAGCGAGATCGCTGCTGAGTCACAACTTTTGTGACGTAACAGCGATCTCACCAGCGAGATCGCTGTGTGTGACAGCGATCAGCCCCCCTGCCGGTATCGCTGATCGCTGGAAGAAACCTCTGGACATTTCTTTTGGTCCCGGTCTCATCGCTGCGTGTGACAGGCGGGAGACCAGCGATCAGCTGTAAAAAATAATAAAAAAAATAAAAAAAAAAATATTCTCACCTTCCGAAGTCCCGTTCAGCCATCCTGCCTCTCTCCACACTCCGGTCCCAGTGATCCTTTGCACGAATGACCGCGAGACTTTGTTATCCCTCGAGACCGTGACATCTCGCGGTGATTCTTGCAAAGGATCACTGGGACTGGAGCGTGGAGAGAGGCAGGATGGCTGAACGGGACGTTGGAAGGTGAGAATAACTATATTTTTTATTTTGATTCTATTTTTTACAGAGATGGCCAGCGATGCCGGGCGCTCGGCATCTCTGTGCTGATCGCTGGTGAAGCTGTCTGTGTGACAGCTCACCAGCGATCACATAGCGGCTTACTAGCGATCCTGACACCTTGATATCGGTGTCGGGATCGCTGGTAAGTCACTTAGTGTGACGGGGCCTTTACTTATATTTTATGTAGAGGGGAGGTATGAGGAGCGTAGAGCTAGAGGGTAGAGCTCCTCCTCTACTTACTCCCGTATTTCAGTAATGTAAAAATTTGTCTTCACTGAAAACAGATTTTACCCCAGTCCTGGAGGGGAAAGATGCAGCTTTCTATGAATATATATAATAAAGTTATTATTTTTGATTTGTACAGTTGATTTATGAAAAAAAATAAAGGACACTCAGTTACCTTTTCAAGACAAGAACCTACATACACACACAGTGCTGGTATTTTATGGGCCGTGTTATGGACGAAATTCTAAGGCCTAATCTGAACCAACAGCCTCAGAGGCATTTATGATGCAGTTAACTTGGGTCAAGAGCGCCACAGTACTCCCAAAATGATACACACTCTGCTTTCCTGCCATGCCAAATGCAGGCATATGTACAAGGGAGGACCGGGCTGCTAGCTGCTGAAGAGGTGGTCCGTAACTTCTGGTGCTGAACCTCCTGCTCCTGGGGGAACAAGATTGCAGCCGGAGCGAGCCAATAACCAGGGTGAAGGGGCCGTGGCAAGTCAGTGTAAGGCAAAACAGGTTGCGCGGCAACTGAAGCGTTCTTCCCACCAGCACGCCGATTAGGTGCAGACCGCAACCACTGTGAGGGGAGCGACAGGCCGCGACATGAAGAGAAAAGGCGGCATAGTGAGAGACTCACCGAAACCGGTGGGTGCGCAGGGGAGTGTGCGATTGACGGAACATCACAGTACGAATGTACGGGTGTCGACTGATATTCAGAGGCGCACGCCGGGTAAAGCATTGCAGTGCAGCCCTTCAGGTCACAGTGGCTGCTAAAGGAGACTCGCACCGAGTGGAATCTTTTGGGGAGCTCTACTCTCTTACGCCACAGATATATGGACTAGGGGCTCAGCCAGCAAAACCGGAGACTGACCGCTGTTACCAGAAGAAGGACCGTGTGGCTAGGCGAGGACGCCAGCAGACATTACACCGAACATCGCCGGCATTCTGATACCCACCGGGCCTTCAGAAAGTGACAGGCGGCAGTCACGATAATTGAAACCATTAACAAGAGACTGTTTAGTTAACCAACTTTTACCAACTCAGTTTTACCTTTGCACTCTGTCTACCCGGCTATCTCTGTGTGAGGATTTTTCCCACTGTTAAATAATTAAATATAGTCAATCCCTGCTCTGCAGTATTTGTGTTACTGCATCCCAGCACCTGCTTATTACATAGGCAAGGTAGAACAAGGAGAACCACACCAATATCTCTCGACTACAGGTGAGCGCGTCTGGCGAAATTCAAAATTTACCTGTCCTCTGCAAATAGAATGGCATGAGAAAACCTATGGGAAGTTGCATTCCGCAAAATTAATATTCCTTATTATGCTCTGGAGTCTCTCCAGACCCTGGATGGGTAATTCCAATTGAGCATATTCGCTCACCTCTACTCTCCAGCTTAGCCACTTCCTAGACCCTTGAGAATGACGGGTCATAGCTGAAGTTATTGGATGGAGATGTGGTATGGTATTGAAATTAAAGACAGCCACAGCCTTACAGGTCATATATAAATAGATCTTACCTTTTCTTTATCTTGACACCGTTTGGTCAATGCATCTATGGCCACAGAGGCAGAATCTAGTGGGTAAGGAGCAAAACCGTATTACATCAATCAGGTTATTCTGATCTAAAAATACAGCTCTTAGCCAAGTCTTGAACAAGGAGATTTGTAATATGCATATTATGGATCTATATACTTTGGAAAACTGCAGTAGTTTTGTTTATTCTTCCCAGTCACACAGAGTTTAAGGGGGTTTCCGACCACAATGTTTTTTTTTCACTTTCAAATTTATGTGGCTGTGTAAAAACTAAGATCTTTAGCATCTTTACAGCTTGTGCTGTCTTGCTCAGTCACAGGCAAAAATAATTTGCTATTTCTCTCTCACAGACTTAGTATAAACAATGTATTAAAAGAAAATTACAGATTTGGGGTTTCAATAGTGATTCATTCCGCTCATATTGCTTGAGTTCTACATATATCTACTGCTCTCTATACCTCGAAAGTGACAAAACCAAAAAATCATGAACTCTAGCAGAAGCTAGAGATACAGCTCTGACAAAAAAATAAGAGACCACCACATCAAATCCCTGTCATGGGCAGCCCATTCTCCAAACTGGAAACCCATTGAAAACTTCTGGAATGTAATCAAGAGGAAGATGGATAGTCACAAGTCATCAAACAAAGAACTGCTTAAATGTGTGTACCATTAGTGGCAAAAGGTCACCCAAAAGCAATGTGAAAGACTGGTGGAAAGCATGCCAAGACGCATGAAAGCTGTGCTTAAAAATCATGGTTATTCCACAAAATATTGATTTCTGAACTCTTCCTGAGTTAAAACATTAGTATTGTTGTTTCTAAATGATTATGAACTTGTTTTACTTGCATTATTTGAAGTCTGAAAGCACTGGTTCTTTTATTTAATTTTGACCATTTCTCATTTTTAGAAAAAAATATACAAAATGTATTGCTTGGAAATTCAGAGACATGTTTGTCAGTAGTTTATAGAATCAAAGAGCAATTTACATTTTACTCAAAAATATACCTATAAAGAGAAAAATCAGACAAACTGAACATTTTGCCGTGGTCTCCTAATTTTTGCCAGAGCTTTATACTCATCAAGCTGCGAAGACTTAAAACAGCATTCATTGCATAGTTTTGGGGAACGGTGCTGCTCAGTTTACACTAAGTGAACATATGTGAAAACTGATGTCTTGGAATTTGTGTATAATTTATATATATATAAAAAAAGGGGAAGTGTGTCAAAAGAACACTACAATATCCCTATAAGGCCCTATATGCTCATGAGCTCTACCTATCCGCCAAGGTGGACACCCTAATACGCAACAATTACTAGTAAAGCTCTTAACGGCTTTATTAATGAGGAAAGAGCGTAAAACATTTCTTAAAAGAAAGTATACGAGTGTCATGAAGAGTGTTAGATTCCCAGGAAACGTCAATCTGATGAGACACGCAATGGTGAAGTTCGTTTAAGAAGGCGTGACAACTTTCGCATCAATACATTTCTAAATATCTTTTTGAGGAGGGGTGGAAGAGGGAGCGCAGAATTACGGTATGTACTTTTGTCTAGGTGTAGAAATGTTTAAATCAGGTCTTGTACGCATAGATCTATAGAGACTTCTATGCTGAAAACATTGCATACCTGTGTCACCTTCACCATCGCCTGACTGCTTCTGTAGACCAAGCACAATCTCCAGTTCTTCTATTCTTCGGTCTCTCTCCTGTAGGGATATAATTGTACTAGAGTACATTTCAGATATCAAACAGTAAGCCATTTATACCTAAAAATACATTGCTTGTTAAGGACCATAATGTGGGAGAGGGGTGCAACAATGGTCACATAAGATCAAGTAATACAAGCGCAAAAACGACACAGTAAGAAAAGTTCATGTGGAGAAGAAAACAAACGGCGCCACAAAAATGGTACAGATGCAAGTATTGTATTGAAAATGCAATTATGTGGAATAGAAGACACAGTCAGGGTGAAGATTGACTGCAAGCACAAGTTAACCTGTGCACGACTGGAGGACTGTTGACTGCTGGTTGTACAAAGGGAGCACCCCAACCAGGCCCAGACTGGTAATATGCCCAACCGGGCATTTTCCCGCTGGGCCGCGGGAGGCTGGCCGCTTGCCAGCTGATGCGGCCACTGGCCTGGCTGTTCCTGCTGCTGGCCCTCTGCACGCACTGCAGGGAGATAAGTCGCCACGTACCCCATCCTCGCCCTAGCTTGAGACCCCCCCGCAGCCAATCACAGCGTCGCTTGCCTGCTCTCTTCTCTGTACACAGGACCTGTGATGAGGTCACAGGAGGGGAGGAGTCAGGGGTCACATGATCAGGAGCCTTTGTCCAGACCCCTGATCATGTGACCCCTGACTGCACCCCTCCTGTGACCTCATCACAGGTCCTGTGCGCACAGCCCTGCCTCTTGGTGTCTGCCGGACTCTGCTGTGCTGGTTGTCATGGTGCTGGATGAGGCAAGTATGTATGGGATCAGGAGGGGTTTACAAGGTAGATGTAGCAGAGCTGTGTGTGTATGAGGTGTGCGGAGTGGAGCCATGTGTGTACGGAGCGGAGCCGTGTGTGTACGAGGTGTACGGAGCGGAGCTGGATGTGTACGAGGTGTACGGAGAGGAGCCGTGTGTGTACGAGGTGTACGAAGAGGAGCCGTGTGTGTACGGTGTGTACGGAGAGGAGCCGTGTGTGTACTTGGTGTACGGAGCGGAGCCGCGTGTGTATGGGGTATACGGAGCGGGGCCGCGTGTGTATGGAGTGGAGCCATATGTGTACGGGATGTATGGGAGCAGAGCCAAGTGTGTGCGAAGCATACAAAGCGGGCTTTTCCCACGGACACAGGGGTATACGGCGGAGCCCCAAGGAGCATTTTAAAACTCACACATGACGTTCCACCGGAAGTGATATGCTGGAAGCTGACCGGAAATGAGAATTTCATGAGGAGATTGTGACGGAATTAGGAATGCCTTCAGTTCCATCACCATGTCCTCCTCCGACAGCGCAGACAGCAGGATCGCCTTGGAATCGGGGATGCCGGCCATGTGAGCGGATCATGATATGTCCTGCACCGGGAGGCTCAGGTGGGCACTACAATGGGAGCCGGGCTGATAGTATCTTTATAGAATCTTTCTTTATTTCTTTCTCTCTTTTTCTCTCTCTGTTCTGTCTTTCCCTCATTTTCTTTCTCTCTCTCTGTTCTTTCTTTTTCTTTCCTCTTTCTGTCTCTGTTCTTTCTTTTCTTTACTCTCTCTGTTCTCTCTCACTCTTTCTTTCTCTGTTTTCTCTCTTCCTTAGTGCCAGTCAGTGTGCCCATAATGCCAGCCACTGTGCCATCAGTACCAGTCAGTGTGATCAGCAGTGCCAAATAGGTGTGGTTGGGCGTGGACATGGGTGTGACTAGTTGCGAAATGGATGTGGCCGGGGCATGGCCTAAAATGTGCAGCGGCGCGCGCCACTGTGTTTCTCCCTCTTACCCTTCTTCAAAAGTTGGGAGGTATGATAGGGGCGGCTGTGACCAGGGGGTCTGGTTGCCCAATGGATAGCAGTTCTGCTAGGAATTCTGGTACCCTGCGTACAAAAGGGGACAGAGCTTTGGGAGGAGTACTGTACCTAAAAGCAATAAAAATAGGACTGAGCTGAAATACTGGGCACAGCTGTGACTACATGTTATATAGTTGTGTTAATCTCCTCTCACTTCTTGTAACCTACAAGTGTACAAAGATATTATATAGTTACCATGTGACTAGTGGGCCTGTGTAACTTCAAATGCCAGGGCTGAATTTTAGTCCCAGTCCAACCCTGACCCCAACTCCCTTTTTTTTGTAAAAGGTGCCAAGATTGTTGAAGATTGCAGCATCTAAACATCTGGTCACAGCAGCATGTCTGCTGGTTATCACATGGGCAACTAGCGTTATGGTACAAACACCTCACACATGGCAGATGCACCAACCTCAACTTTTTCCTGCTCAGCCTGAAACTCATCCAGTGGAACATAATCCTCTTCGAGTTCTTCTTTTGCTTGTCGATAGGCATGGTTTTTTATGGCTTTCTTGTACATTTCAAGCCTGTTCTCCAGTTGTTCCTCTGTAGTTTCTCTGAAATCCTCAAATCGCTTGCTAGAAGTACATGAATAAGATGTAAGGGTCACAGAAATGGGTACATTTCAAAATGGTATGAATGAAAAACAAATGGGATTATCATTACACATTATTGGTACCTCAAAGTTTCTGGTAAAGCGACAAGGATCCCATCAATACCGCAAAATGTCCCACTCAACTCCCTTCTGATCCCCGCAGTATGCCCAGACTGAAATTAGTATCCACTTGAATGGCACTGATATAAGGGGGAGAACCCACCTAGTAAACTGCATGGAAAAATACTTGTGGGGTCAAAACAGTCACTTCATCATAGATGAATTCCTCCAAGGATTGCAAGTTTCAAAATGTGGTCACATTTTTTTCCTTCTCTCTGGGCACCTTAAAGGGTCTGACAAATGGTGCCTGTAAATTATTCCACCATAATCTGCACTCCAAAAGTCAAACAGTGCTTCAACCTTCTGAGCCCTGCCAAGTGGCCAAAATGTACTGTACGACCACATATTATTGCAGCACTTGTGAGAAATTACAGGTGAAAATGTGATTCATTTTCTACTCTCACCCCTTGTGAAAATGAAACGTTTCAAGATAAATGCAACCTGGCGTCTGCAGACTATTCCAGTTAAAATTTCACTTCAAAAGTCAAATCACTCTCCTGCCTTACCTAACCCTGCCGTGCACAACAACCAGTAGCTTCAAACTACAGAAAAAAATACCCATTCGGGAAGACATTGCATAATTTGGTATGTCGCTTTTCTTCTACTATCCCTTGTGAAAATTTTATTAGAAGAAAACGTAATTTTTCATTCCATTCTGTGTTCAATTTTTGTTAAGCAACTGACTGGTTAAACTTCCTGAATGTAATGATGGGTTTATTCACTAATAAGAGGTAACACTTTGGGCTTTCTAATATAGAGCCCCTAAAAGTCCTTTCAAAAGTAAATAGGTCCTTAAAAATATAGGTTTTTGATATTTCCATGAAATAAGTTGCTGATAAACTTTTAAACATTTTGGCCTCCTAAAAAATAAAAGGACGTTTAAAAAAAGCAGATGTAAAGTAGACAAATGGGAAATGCCGTTCATTGACAGTTGTGTGTGGGAATACAGTTTTAAGGTCTTATAAATTGTTAACCTTTTCAAATGTTCTACAAATTTCAGATATTTTCATGAATAGACGCAAAAAATATCTACTTAAATTTGCCATCACCAAATCATATATGTCGAGATATTTAAGAAAACAAAACACACAATCACTGGCACATGTACCCATGTAGTAGCATTAAAAAGTTATTACCACATAGAGTAACGTTTCAGATTTGAAATATAGAGCTTGGTCATGAAAATCCAAACTGGGTGACATGGAGTGGTGTTAAATTTCACACTATTCTTGGTTCTGCACAAAAAGTGACAACTTTATTCTATGGCCGTACGACTTTTTATTTCAGTCTCATTACTTCTACACAATTAAGACCGTTTAAAAAGAAATGAATTACAAAAATTTTGTACCACCATATTTTATATCTCCATAGACTTGTGTGAGCCCTTGTTTACTCCAGGAAAAGTTGAAGCTTTCACACTTGCTTTTCTGTTTTACGCATTTTAAGAAGATTTGTAAGTCCCACAAAGGAACTTGATCGTGCAGTACACTGATCACATAGCTAATACACTGCACTAATTATGTAGCACAGTGGATCAGCTTAGTCTTAGTGATATACTTATAGACCACCCATTAGACCTGCCTCTGGCCTGATTTAATAGGTTTTGGTACATAGACTCATCGGTACCCAGATAGGCAGCATATGAGGCGTTAAACTTCTGGCATCAAAACCTAGATATGATCCCAGTAGATGCAGGTATTTCAGCTGGCTCCCACTGCAGATGCTACAGGCACAACTCTTGTGTCAATGCCATCTGCAATGAGAGCCAGCTGTTATCTACTCCAATGAAAACTAGAGCCGATGCCAGAAACCCAAATCCTTATATGCCACCCATTGGGGCTATTCACACAACCTTATACCGGCAGTATGGGCCATGTTACGGTCCCAATTGCTAGAGTAAGAAAAGAACAGCATTCCATCCGGGTGATTAAGAATTTCATGAAGACTTTATCTGCCATGATGCAATGTTTCGACCCTGACGGGTCTTTGTTCTTTTCTTACTCTGGAAGAAAATATAATCCTTCATGAGTTGTAGAAGAGACCATCACTCCAGAAATTAAGCTGAACTAAAATTAGACTGATACTGAATACAACAGCACCCTGAACAGACAGACCTCACATACAGGAGCAGGCTGCAAACAATGTATCAAGGTCAAATACAGAATGAAGATTATATAATGAAACTTAATTAAAAAAGTAATCATTCATATGTAAAAAATATTTTTACATTTCAGTAACTTCATCACAATAAAATTTCTGCCCTATAGCATGCCATACTAATGCTAAGCTGCAAATGTCTGCCCATTACAATATTAGCAGACTGCATTATGGCTAGAAATTGAGCAAAAGGTGATTTCATTTGGCAGCATGTCTGAATATATTGGCAGTACGGCATCAGAGATAAGTACATGTAAGTATTGGTGACGTTTACAAATGTTGGTTTTTCCATTATTACATGGAATTATGATAACATCTGCCGCTCGCATAGCATTAAACATTATTGAGGGGGAAAAAAAACCCTCTTGTACCTCCAAGTCTCATCAAGCTGTACCATCTGCTGATACATCGCTTCCCCCATCTCTTCTCTTATCTGCATT
This sequence comes from Dendrobates tinctorius, assembly GCF_039654945.1. NCBI lineage: Eukaryota > Metazoa > Chordata > Amphibia > Anura > Dendrobatidae > Dendrobates > Dendrobates tinctorius. The sequence goes on along the minus strand of NW_027361750.1, from coordinate 23,537,814 downwards.
TCCAGCAGCAGTTTGTTTTGCCTCTCAGACATCAGCTTCTCTTTCAATTCTTCAATTTTTCTCAAGAGATCCTGTAAGATTAAGAGACGTGTGCGAACTGAAGACAGCTTTAGAGATCGTACAGAAAACTGCTGGAGGCTGCCTCCCAAGTGTTCCTCCAGAAATACATATAAGCCTGTACACATGCACTGATGGAAACCAGATAGATCAAAGAACCGTTACACCATAGCGACACCGCCAACTTATACCTTGGACATGGAATAATGGAGATTAGGAAAAAGATTCATAGTATTTCTCTTTGTGCCCTTCTTGGATTTGAGTGGCATTACTGAGGCAGTTTATGCAGGGGCATTACTTGAGTAACATTAGGCAATAGTTACCTCTGAACTCAGGATTGATATATCAATTTCCTCATCTTCATCCTCAGAAATAAGATCCTCCACTGACACGTCAACATCGTCTTCTATTATAACCTTGCCATCTTTGCCAACAATTCTTGGGCTCATGAAATCAAAGCTTCGGGGCTGAATTGACTGAACAACCTAAAATTGAACATACAAGATTAAATTTTCATAAGCAAACACTACAACGCACATCCTACCTATCAACACAATACAACTGTCCGACTCTAGACAAAACTTCTGAAGGGTGTCAAGTTATACAATCTAATGTTACATAATACAGCAACCAGATCAAGCAACATATCCTGCTAGCGGGGGCGTAACTATAATATGTGAAAAGGTTGCAATCGCACAAGGGCCCTGAAGTCTAGAAGGACCAAAAGGTCCTTTGGGCCCATATGCAAAGACTATTACTAGTAAAGACATGAAAGAGTTGTGGGGACACCGATGACGTGCAATGACGTGCAATCCATACACTGGTCAGAGCCAGGATCTGCGCTCTGTGCTGGTCAAGCCTCCAAAGCACGATGTCGCCTGTCAAGAGCCAAAAACCCAGTGAAAATGGGAATCTTGACAAAGACATACGTCGAAACATGTTGATCTGCCTACATATTGTCCATGCCTGCTGTTATGAATATATCGAATATTTTCTCTATCTTTTTAAAGTAAGTATATAATAAAAGTTAATTTTTAACCTTTTCACTCTACGCTGGATATCTTCCATTTTTTGATTGCACTTTCTAGGTTGCTCTGCCTGGATCTGTGCGAGGTGCTGGGCTAATCCCAAGGTATCATCGTGAAGGCTCTGGTAAGCTGTTTTTTGTATTTTACACTTTTTCCTTCCACTCAACTTTCCATTAATATGCTTAGATACAGCACTCTGAATAGCCAGCTTTTTTTGTGGCTTACCCTCCTTGTGGTGTGTGTCAATGACTGCCTTCTGGACATCTGTCAAGTCAGCAACCTTCCCCGTAATTATGGAGTCAATTGAAACAGACTAAGGGACCTTTTTAAACACTTAGGAAGCCTTTGCAGGTATTTTTTGTTAATTATTCTAATTTACTGAGATAATGACTTTGGGTTTTGAAATAGATCACTCTGTTTGTAATGACTGTACAGTCATGGCCAAAAGTTTTGAGAATGACACAAATATGAATTTTTACAAAGTCTACTGCTTCATTTTTTCTAATGGCAATTTGCATATACTCCAGAATGTTATAAAGAGTGATCAGCTTAACAGCAATTACTTGCAAAGTCAATATTTGCCTAGAAAATGAACTTTAGCCCCCAAAACACATTTCAACATCATTGCAGCCCTGCCTTAAAAGGACCAGCTAACATCGTTTCAGTGATTGCTCCATTAACACAGGTGTGGGTGTTGATGAGGACAGGGCTGGAGATCAATCTGTCATGATTAAGTAAGAATGACACCACTGGACACTTTAAAAGGAGGCTGGTGTTTGGCATCAATGTTTCTCTTCTGTTAACCATGGTTATCTGTAAAGAAACACGTGCAGTCATCATTGCACTGCACAAAAATGGCCTAACAGGGAAGAGTATCACAGCTAGAAAGATTGCACCTCAGTCAACAATCTATCGCATCATCAAGAACTTCAAGGAGAGAGGTTCCCTTGTTGCCAAAAAGGCTCCAGGGCACCCAAGAAAGACCAGAAAGCGCCAGGACCGTCTCTTAAAAGTGTTTCAGCTGCGGAATTGGGCTACCAGCAGTGCAGAGCTTGCTCAGGAATGGCAGCAGGCAGGTGTGAGTGCATCTGCACGCACTGTGAGGCGGAGACTCTTGGAGCAAGGCCTGGTCTCAAGGAGGGCAGCAAAGAAGCCACTTTTCTCCAGGAAAAACATGGACAGACTGATATTCTGCAAGAGGTACAGGGAGTGGACTGCTGAGGACTGGGGTAAAGTCATTTTCTCTGATGAATCCCCTTTTCGATTGTTTGGGACATCTGGAAAACGGCTTATTCGGAGAAGACCAGGTGAGCGCTACCACCAGTCTTGTCTCATGCCAACTGTCAAGCATCCTGAAACCATTTATGTGTGGGGTTGCTTCTCAGCCAAGGGAATGGGCTCTCTCTCAGTCTTGCCTAAAAACACAGCCATGAATAAAGAATAGTACCAGAATGTCCTCCAAGAGCAACTTCTCCCAACCGTCCAAGAGCAGTTTGGTGATCAACAGTGCCTTTTTCAACATGATGTAGCACCTTGCCATAAAGCAAAGGTGATATCTAAATGGCTCAGGGAACAAAACAGAGATTTTGGGACCATGGCCTGGAAACTCCCCAGATCTTAATCCCATTGAGAACTTGTGGTCAATCATCAAGAGACGGGTGGACAAACAAAAACCTTCAAATTCAGACAAAATAAAAGCATTGATTTTGCAAGAATGGACTGCTATCAGTGAGGATTTGATCCAGAAGTTGATTGAGAGCATGCCAGGGAGAATTGCTGAGGTCCTGAAGAAGAAGGGTCAACACTGCAAATATTGACTTGCTGCATTAACTCATTCTAACTGTCAATATAACCTTTTGCTACTCATAATATGATTGAAATTATATTTCTGTATGTGATAAAAACATCTGACAAACACACATAAAAACCAGAGGCCAGCAGATCATGTGAAAATATAATATTTGTGTCATTCTCAAAACTTTTGGCCATGACTGTATAATATAGGCATTTCATATTAAACTGAAATAAATTAACTTTTTGATGATATTCTAATTTTGTGAGATGCACCTGTATGTAAAGTGCTACGGATTAAGATATTGCCATATAAGCAAAGCGATATATATATATATATATATATATATATATATATATATACTGTGTATATCTGTGTATATATATATATATATATATATATATATATATATATATATATATATATACACATACACACACACACACACACACACGAAGGACTCCCAAGACTACAAGAAATAATGTTCTCTGGTATGATGAATAGAGTTGAGCGATACCGTCCGATACTTCAAAATATCGGATCGGAATGGATCGGCCGATCTTTAAAAAAAGTATGCCGATACCGGAAGTCCCATTCAAGTCTATGAGACTTCCGGTATCGGAATTGGAAAAACCCTTTGCTGCCCTTGTACAGCCTCTCGGGGGTCTGTACGGGCCTTCCGGGGGTCTGTACCGGCCTGCCGGTGGGCTGTGCCGGCCTGCCGGGGGGCTGTGCCGGCCTGCCGGGGGGCTGTGCCGGCCTGCCGGGGGGCTGCGCTGATGTCCGGGGGTCCATGCAGGCATCGTCCGATGGGACTACAAGTCCCATCGGGCGATGCCTGCTACCATGACAGTGATTGACACATTAGCCAATGATGGGACAGTAGTAGTCCCATCATCCGTGTTAAATGTAAAAATTCCCACACAGCTTTTACCATAAAGTGAGACTAGGGACTTTTTTTTTTTTTTTTTTTTAAGTGGCGGAGGAATACAGTGCAGAAGGATACCTACCTTCCGTCATTGGATTCCTGCAGCCCGTAGAGAGCGGCAGCATCAGCTGATGCTGCAGTTCTCTACCCAAGATCGTCGTGGGACACACTCGTGGACTGCTTCGGATCATGGGTGAGTATTTTTGTGGTTTGTTATGTTAATATTTATTCCGTAAAAGACAATGGCTTCGGGGAACAATGTGACAAGTATTGGTAAGTATGTTACTCTATGTTATATGTACTGTATGTCTATGTATGTATGAATGTATTGTATGTAGCATGTATGTAGTATGTATGTAGCATGTAGTATGTATGTAGCATGCATGTAGTATGTATGTAGTATGTATGTAGCATGTAGTATGTATGTAGCATGCATGTAGTATATATGAAGTATGTATGTAGCATGTAGTATGTATGTAGCATGCATGTAGTATGTATGTAGCATGCATGTAGTATGTATGTAGCATGCATGTAGTATGCATGTAGCATGTAGTATGTATGTAGCATGCATGTAGTATATATGTGGTATGTATGTAGCATGTAGTATGTATGTGGCATGCATGTAGTATATGTATGTATGTAGCATGTAGTATGTATGTAGCATGCATGTAGTATATATGCAGTATGTATGTAGCATGCAGTATGTATGTAGCATGCAGTATGTATGTAGCATGCAGTATGTATGTAGCATGCAGTATGTATGTAGCATGCAGTATGTATGTAGCATGCAGTATGTATGTAGCATGCAGTATATATGTAGTATGTATGTAGCATGTAGTATTGCATGTAGCATGTATGTAGTATGTATGTAGCATGTAGTATGTATGTAGCATGCATGTAGTATATATGTGGTATGTATGTAGCATGTAGTATGTGGCATGCATGTAGTATGTATGTAGTATGTATGTAGCATGTAGTATGTATGTAGCATGTAGCATGTAGTATGTATGTAGCATGCATGTAGCATGCATGTAGCATGCATGTAGCATGCATGTAGCATGTATGTAGCATGTATGTAGCATGTATGTAGCATGTATGTAGCATGTATGTAGCATGCATGTAGTATATATGTAGTATGTATGTAGCATGCATGTAGTATATATGTAGTATGTATGTAGCATGTAGTATGTATGTAGCATGCATGTAGCATGCATGTAGCATGCATGTAGCATGTATGTAGCATGTAGTATGTATGTAGTATGTATGTAGCATGTAGTATGTATGTAGCATGCATGTAGTATATATGTAGCATGTAGTATGTATGTAGCATGCAGTATGTATGTAGCATGCAGTATGTATGTAGCATGCAGTATGTATGTAGCATGCAGTATGTATGTAGCATGCAGTATGTATGTAGCATGCAGTATGTATGTAGCATGCATGTAGTATGTAGCATGCATGTAGTATGTAGCATGCATGTAGTATGTAGCATGCATGTAGTATGTAGCATGCATGTAGTATGTAGCATGCATGTAGTATGTAGCATGCATGTAGTATGTAGCATGCATGTAGTATGTAGCATGCAGTATGTAGCATGCAGTATGTATGTAGCATGTAGTATGTATGTAGCATGCATGTAGTATATATGTAGTATGTATGTAGCATGTAGTATGTATGTAGCATGCATGTAGTATGTAGCATGCATGTAGTATGTAGCATGCATGTAGTATGTAGCATGCATGTAGTATGTAGCATGCATGTAGTATGTAGCATGCATGTAGTATGTATGTAGTATGTATGTAGCATGTAGTATGTATGTAGCATGCATGTAGTATATATGTGGTATGTATGTAGCATGTAGTATGTATGTGGCATGCATGTAGTATATATGTAGTATGCATGTAGCATGTAGTATGTAGCATGCATGTAGCATGCATGTAGCATGCATGTAGCATGCATGTAGCATATATGTGGTATGTATGTAGCATGTAGTATGTATGTGGTATGCATGTAGTATGTATGTAGTATGTATGTAGCATGTATGTAGCATGCATGTAGCATGTAGTATGTATGTAGCATGCATGTAGTATATATGTAGTATGTAGCATGTAGTATGTATGTAGCATGCATGTAGTATGTATGTAGTATGTAGCATGTAGCATGTATGTAGCATGCATGTAGTATATATGTAGTATGTATGTAGCATGTAGTATGTATGTAGCATGCATGTAGTATGTATGTAGTATGCATGTAGTATGTATGTAGCATGCATGTAGTATATATGTAGCATGCATGTAGTATATATGTGGTATGTATGTAGCATGCATGTAGTATGTATGTAGTATGTATGTAGTATTTTTTTTTTTTTTTTAACAACACATTAGCCGGATGATGGGACTACTACTGTCCCATCATTGGCTAATGTGTCAATCACTGTCATGGTAGCAGGCATCGCCCATTGGGACTTGTAGTCCCATCGGACGATGCCTGCACAGAGCCCCGGACATCAGCACAGCCCCCCGGTAGGCCGGCACAGCCCCCCGGCAGGCCGGTACAGACCCCCACAGGGTGCACAGCCCCCCGGCAGGCCGGCACAGCCCCCCGGCAGGCCGGTACAGACCCCCACAGGGTGCACAGACCACCGGCAGGCCGGCACAGCCCCCGGGCAGTCCACACAGCCCCCCGGCAGACCGGCACAGCCCCCCCCGGAAGGCCCGAAATGACGGCGCATCATGATGCGCACACACCGCGCATCATGATGACGTCATTTCGGCTGTCAATCAACTTTGAACTTCCGATTCCGACGCCCGATATTGAAAAAATATCGGATGTCGGTATCGGAATTCCGATACTTGCGGTATCGGAATGCTCAACTCTAATGATGAAACAAAAATAACTTTTTAGTGATAATTCTAAGCAGTATGTGTGGAGAAAACCAGGCACTGCTCATCACCTGCCCAATACAATCCCAACAGTGAAACATGGTGGTGGCAGCATCATGCTATGGGGGTGTTTTTCAGCTGCAGGGACAAGACGACTGGTTGCAATTGAAGGAAACAAGAATGCAGCCAAGTACAGAGATATCCTGGATGAAAACCTCTTCCAGAGTGCTCTGTACTTCAGACTTGGCCGAAGGTTCATTTTCCATCAAGACAATGGCCCTAAGCACCCAACTAAAATAACAAAAGGAGTGGCTTCAGAACAACTCTGTGACCATTTTTGTCTGGTCCAGCCAGAGCCCTGACCTAAACCCAATTGAGCATCTCTGGAGAGACCTGAAATTGGCTGTCCACCAACATTCACCATCCAACCTGATGGAACTGGAGAGGATCTGCAAGGAAGAATGGCAGAGGATCCCCAAATCCAGGTGTGAAAAACTTGTTGCATCATTCCCAAGAAGACTCATGGCTGTACAAGCTCAAAAGGGTGCTTCTACTCAAAACTGAGCAAGGGGTCTGAATACTTATGACCATGTGATATTTCTGTTTTTCTTTAATAAATTCGCCAAAATGTCTACATTTCTGGGTTTTTTCAGTCAAGATGGAGTGCACAGTGTACATTAATGAGAAAAAAAATGAACTTTTTTGAATTTACCAAATGGCTGCAATGAAACAAAGAGTGAAAAATTTAAAGGGGTCTGAATACTTCTGTACCCACTGTATATGTATATATAATAAAAATACATTTACACACAGTATGTATTTACATATGCATATGTGGCGCCCCTGAGGGTTCAGTCGCCACAGAGGTACTGCATCTCCTCCTGAGGTGTGGAGCCCCACCATCCAGGTAAGGTGGAGACACCTGACCACACTCCAACACCTGCATCCCACACAACATAGTAGTGTAGCAAAGCACCTTTGGTGGCTCCCTGCTTGGAACACGAAGAGTGCTGGGAGGTGGGTTGAGCTTAGTCTGCACAAGAGAGCGGGAGATTATTAGGACTAGGTCAGTCAGTCTGACGAGGAGTCAGAGAGAAGATCCCTTGAGTGGGATAGATAAAGGAAGTGCTGCAGCAGACCTCAGTGACCTGGGTCTGCTGGCACAGGAAAGAGATATTCAGAAAGCCTAATTCTCCATAAGAAAGATTGATTTGAACGGAACGTAAGGAGAAGAAGAGAACTAAGGATTAGGGTTAGAGCAGAGCCCTTCCTCAAGTTCTAAGCGCATGGCCGGGGTCCGGTCCCCGAGGTTGTATGGATACTAATGGTCCTGCGACAGACACCGGAGGAATAGAAGTTGTCACCACTTTATTCCCACACAAGACTTGGGGGCACAACAGCAACAAGAGTGAGCCAGGACTTAGTAGCAAGGAGTCCCCGAAGCAGGCTACAGCTGTCTGCCGTACAAGTAGAGTTCTAAGAACATCTGAAAGGAGGAACTCCAGTGTAACTCAGTACTGTGAGTACTTCACTACGAGCGCTAAGGAGGGAGACGTTCAGAAAAGGCACATGTGGTGGAACGGAGTACTTCATCTTGCGTTGAGGTTGGCTGAGCTCCGGACCTGGAGGACACAGCATGGATGCGGGCACCTGTATGCACAACAGACTGAGTAAAGCTTTGGAACTACATGCCCTGGTGTCCTCCACTTATTCCTGCGCCAACACACTCAGCACTGCTACATCGCTGTGCCTGACACCGCACCATCTAATGTCTCCTCCCTATCTCTTCACCTACACTGCCCTGGGACTACTGCCCTACCTGTGGAGGGCCACAACATCATTGCTGTGTAGGGTCCTAGTAGGTTTGCAGGATGCAGTGACGAGACACGAGACTGAGTGTGGTTTATGGAATAAACTTTTATAAAACCGTAGCCGCGGGGCTATATTGAGCTAACAACAAATGTAAACAACAATCAGTCCACTCAACAATCCTAACACTTTTCTTATGGTGCATGCGACTAACCCGGTTTGCCCGGTTGCTATAGGCCACGTATGACCAAACTGGGGGGTCCTTATCTCATATAGTACACTTATCTTTCCAGGGGTCTGTCCAGATCACAGGCGTGGCCGCGTAGAGATCGCTGATGCGGCTGCCTTGACGCCTCGATATTCCGGGGTGAAACTGGGCTCGACAGACCCTTGAAAAAACAATGCCGGTGGGGTGCAACAGGCCCTGAATTAACGATGATGGTGGGGCGCAACAGGCCCTGAAGAAAATGATGACGGTGGCGTGCAACGGGCCCTGAAGAAAACGATGACGGTGGGGCGCAGCAGGCGCTGAAGAAAACGATGACGGTGGGGCGCAACAGGCCCTGAAGAAACGATGACGGTGGGGCGCAACAGGCCCTGAAGAAACTGTCGATGGGCGCAGCAGGCGTCGCCTTGCGACTCTCGTCTCACAGCAGAGTCATGACGCAGTCTCTAAATATAACCGTTCACCAACCTCTGCTCAGGGTCCCTTAGCAAACCAGACGGGGGCCCCTACTGCCGCCTGTAGTGAGGTGGCGCCCCCTGGGGTCGGTGATGACAGGGTCGCAGCTGTGGGAGAAGGCAGGGGGCAGTGTCCTGACCGCTGTAAAGGAATGGTCTCTAGTCGCAGCGGTCAGTGGAGGTCGTGGACTTGTCACAGCAGGGAGGGAAACAGCGGGGGCGGCTGTATGCGTCCGTATGAGGGGAGCGGCCGCCAGTGCAAGGCTCTCACGTGTCACTAGTCGGTAAGTCCGCAGCTTTCCTTTCACAGGGCCCTGTCGGTCTCTCCACAACACACCGTTCGGTCCCTCGGTCCTCTGTCTCACCCGACTTCTTTTCTGTTGTCTGGCTCTCTCTCAACTGCCACTTCAGCACGCCCCCTGCTCCTGTTAAGCTTGCCCCGCCCCCTGTTTCCCTGACAACTTCAGTCAAGTCTTTTATTTTACTGTCCTCCCAACATCGTTCCCTCAGGAACCCTGATGGCGGTCCCTTGGGCACCTGACCCTTCACTGTCTGGGAGTCCTCCTCCCCACACTCCCCCACCCTGTAAGCTCGCCAGTCCTCGGGCAAGGGCTTTAGTCTATTGATTTCGGTCTGTAGGGGTTTCAATGTTCGTTGCCATATGAATTGATCTTGCTCATATCGTTCAGGGGGTTTGCCGACTGTTGCCGTTCGGAGCGTCTAAGTTCAACTGGGGTAGAGTCGTCTGGGGTGGTGGACATCGGTGGGCTGGTTGGTGCAGGTGGGCCAATTGTGTCAGATGATTCATTACTGAGTGGAGGGCCTCCGGGTCCTGGGAGACCATCTTAGTCGTCATCCAGGTCCCAACATACGGAAGACGGTTCAGATGTCGACGGGATAGGCTCCGGTTGCTTCGGGTCGGAGGAAGTACATGGGCGTAACATATTACGATGCACAACATGAGTGGGCAGTGTTTCATCCTCTTCAGGTCGTATTTCGTACACCGGTCCGTCAGGATGGATACGGCGTAAGACCCGATAAGGACTTTCTTCCCAACGCGGCTCCAGTTTGTTCTGGGGGCGTTGATCTAGTACAAGCACCCGGTCCCCACTTTGGAGGTGAGGAGGCGGGGTTACATTCTTCCCTGGGTGCTCCCAGTCTCAGAGCTTGGTGTGTACAATCCGGTGAAGAGTTTGCAGCCGATGGCGATGATTTCGGACCCAAGACGACACTCCAGTCCAGGGCTGAGGCTTTTTGGGGTCTAACTCCACCACCATGATCCCTTTACCTTCTCGCCCAAACAGGGAATAGGGGGTATAGCCAGTCACTCGATGTACCCTATTGTTATAGACCCAAACTCATTCGGAAACATATTCGAGCCAACGGGCCTTCTTGTCACTCTCCAGAGTGCGCAACATCTGAATCAATGTCCGATTAAATCGTTCACAAGCCCCATTCCCTTGCGGGTGATACGGTGTGGTCCAGGACTTGTCAATTCCATAGAGGTGATGTAATTCTTCCATGACTTTTCCCAAAAAACATGCTCCCTGATCAGAATGTATTCGTTGAGGACAGCCATATACTTGTATAAAGTTTCTACAAATTGCGGAGGCAGCTGACTCTGCAGTCTGATCCCGAGTGGGGGTGACCACAGCGAACTTGGTGAAATGATCTACCATAACGAGACAGTGTTCGTATCCCTGAAATGCAGGTCCAATGGTCAGATAATCCACCGTCAGGAACTCAAGGGGTGCTGAGGTCACAATAGTCTGTGTTGCGGCTCGCTGAGCGGGAGGTTTGGCTAGTTCACACCAGCGGCAGGTCTGGCAAATTTCATCCACAACAGCCGGCAAGCACGGGTGGTAAGCTTTCTGTCGCAGCCATTGCAAAGTTTTTTTTGTTCCGAAATGGGCCCCTTTTTCGTGAGCCTCCCGAGCCAGTACGTGGAGTTGGGCTCCTGGCGTAACCACCTGCCAGTCATTGAGGTTGTTTGTGATGTTATTTTACGATACAATAATCCCTTTCAGATAACCAACCTCTTCCATTGTCGCAGCATAAGCAACAGGTCTTGGGTCAAATTTTGCCATTGAGAGTCAGTGGGTAATTGCCCAGCGGCGACCCATGTCCTGAGAAGGCCAACCTCTTCGTCTTCTTGTTGCTGTTGTATCCACTTATCCCGGGATTGTTCCAGTATGCCCCTTGAGGTCTCAGAGGAAGATATCTTTTTATTGTCGGTTGTGAGCACGGTAGCAGGGAGAGCGAACGGTATTTCCTCTCCTTCCAATTCTTCGTCTCGATTGTGCCCTGGAGTTGTATGTCGAATCCTGGAGAGGGCGTCTGCATGGATATTCTCGGCCCCTCTTTTGTAGATAATCTTATACTTCGCCATCCGGGTCACCCATAGTTGTTCCAGAGCCCCCAATTTGGCGTTTTCCAAATGAGCCAGTGGGTTGTTGTCAGTTCGCACTACCACCTCGGAGCCGGCTAGGTACTCTGCAAATCTCTCCGTCATAGCCCACACCACTGCGAGGAGCTCCAGCTTAAAAGAGCTGTAATTGTCAGGGTTACGCTCAGAGTCATGGAGTGAGCGACTTCCATATGCGATCACTCTCTCCCGGCCATCCTGAACCTGTGACAACACAGCCCCCAGCCCGTGAAGACTCCCATCAGTGTGCAAGATGAACAGTTGAGAGAAATCCGCATAAGACAACACTGGGGCATCCGAGAGCGCAGCCTTGAGGTCTCAGAAGGCCTCTTCCTGAGGGTGTTGCCACTGGATTTTTCACCCATTGGCCCCAGCGGGAGCCCCCTTCAGCAGGTCGTGCAGGGCTCGAGCTCGACATGCAAAATTCTTTACGAAGCGATGGTAATATCCGGCTAACCCCAGAAAAGCCCGCACATCTTTCACAGTCTCAGGGGTAGGCCATTCCTGGATAGCAGCCACCTTCTCCCGGGATGGCCTCACACCCTCCGCTGAAACGACATGACCCAGACACTCAATCTGAGAGTGAAATAGGTGGCATTTCTGAGGCTTCACCTTCAACCCGTACATTTGCAACCTGCTGAGTACCTGTCCCAACCGCTTCAGGTGGTCCTCAAAGGTGGCGGCATAGACGGTGATGTCGTCCAGATAGATCAACGAAGCCTCAAAATTGAGATCTCCCAGACACCGCTCCATCAATCTCTGAAAGGTCCCAGGGGCGTTAGCCAGCCCAAACGGCATCCGATTAAACTCAAACAGTCCCATGGGCAATATGAACGCCGTCTTGGCTCTATCTTCCTCTGACATGGGAACCTGCCAGTACCCACTGGCCAAGTCCAGGGTCGAAAAATATGTTGCCTTCCCCAAGGCGGACAGAGATTCTTCTATGCGGGTCAGTGGGTAGGAGTCTTTAATAGTGCAAGCATTCAGTTTACGATAATCCACACAGAATCGTAGTGTACCATCTTTCTTCCAGACCAACACGATTGGGGCCGCCCAGGGGCTTTGACTTTCCCGTATCGCCCCTTTTCACAGCATTTGGGCCAGCAAAGTTTTCACCTCTTGATAGAGTTGTGGCGGAATCTGTTGATATCATTCCCGGATATGGGCCGCTCCTGCTGTGGGGATTTCATGAGTGATGGCGGTGGTACACCCAAAATCGTCCTCATGACTACCATGAAGTATTTGCTACTGTCCCAGCAATGTTTTTATCTGTGAAAACTGGGCTGCAGTTAATCCAGAAAGCTCGGCCCGCATCTGCTCCAAAATATTTCGGCCCTCTCTTGTGCCGAGACTTTGTGGGCCTGTAAGGTTCGTATTGTTACTTCCCAAGGATCCTAGGGGTGTACTCGTAACTGAACCGCAGGGGCTGGCAGCACTTCTAAAGGCCTTACTAGTTTGGCCAGTACAGTCCAAGCTTTCAGAACGGTATCTCAGTCTTCAAGGTAGACGCAGCGCACCAGGACGGCTCCTTTTTGCACAGTAGCCAGGGAACGGGCCACCAGTATGCCAGGAGGCAAGCGCTCTGAGTGACACGGCTCCACCTGCACCTCCACACCCTCCAAGGGTATCGGGGCTCGAATGGGCAGGGCCACCACAGTTTGTCCAAGAGGTAACACAAGCAGGGGAGTCGCTGGCGTGAAGACCTTACCCAGAGCCTCGCCTTCCTGGCGGTCCTGATGTACCCGTGCTCCCTGCACCAGCTGCTGGAATACCTGTCCCTGGGCTGTGCGAGAACCCCACTGCTTAAGAATCCTCTGTGTAGTGTCATTGAGCAGTTGGTTGCCGAACTCTCGTAGAACATTCATGCCTAGGGTGACGGGGTGTTGCTTATCAGCTTCTCCTTGAGTCAGTACCACCCCTCTGCGACCAAGGGATTTACCGCACAGCGTCACTTGCACCCACACCACCCCGGCAACTGGGACTGGCAATTGGTTGGCAGCTACTAGTCTGATCACGGGCCCCCACTGAGGCCTGGCTGCTTCCGGGAAGTTCTGTTGAAAGTACGTTGCAGGCATAGTGGTTACTTGTGACCCCGTGTCCACCAGGCACCGGACAGCCCGGCCCTCCACTTCTGCCCAAACCACCGGACATTTTGCTACCAAATCTTCGGGACTTCCACCACCCCTAGTTGTGGTTTTCGGCTCCGAGCGGCGTCCCCCCAGCCCGGAGCCCTTTAGTTTAATGGCCGCCGGGGTGGGTATCTCCCATGCCGCCGACACTCTTGGGCAAAGTGGCCTGGTTCTCCACACTCAAAACACCGGGCCTGTGTAGGCTGACCACCCCGCGGGGAGCGTGATCCCCAGGAGCCAGGGTTACAGCTAGGTCGTCCAGTCCCGGACTCGGTTCTTCCCTTTACTTCAGCCAACTCGCCCTCAATACTTTTCAGTTCTTGCTTCATCTCTTCCACCCACTGAGGTTCCTCGACTACATTCACGGAGGCCTCCACACCTCGGACTTTCCCACGGGGACCGCTATCCCCTGCTGCCGAGCACGTGCCGGACTCTGAAAAATCTTAGAATCATAGAATCGTAGAGTTGGAAGGGACCTCCTGGGCCATCTGGTCCAACCCCCTGCTCAAAGCAGGATTCGCTAAATCATCCCAGTCAGATGTCTGTCCAACCTCTGTTTGAAGACTTCCTTTGAAGGAGAACTCACCACTTCTCGTGGCAGCTTGTTCCACTCATTGATCACTCTGTCAAAAAGTTTTTTCTAATATCTAATCTGTGTCTCCTCCCATTCAGTTTCATCCCATTGCTTCTAGTCTTTCCTTGTGCAAATGAGAATAAAATTGATCCTTCTACAATGTGACAGCCCTTTAGATATTTGTAGACAGCTATTAAGTCTTCACGGGGATTCATTCTGATCTGTTCCCACAGTGCCTGTTTGACTAATGGATCTCGCAAACCAGTCACCAGTAGGTCACGCAGGGTAATGTCAACAGGTCCTGCCCCTACCCCGTCCTTTCTTTCTATAGCCGTATGCAATTCTTGGAGGACATTCATATACTCTGTGATGTGATCGTCTCCCCCTCTACTTGCATCCGACTAAACAAACGGGTTCTTAATTCTCCCACATCAGTAGGGGCCCCATGGGTCTGTTCTACTATCTGTAACACTTTCAAGAGTGTTACGGTGCCCTGGAGGTTTCAACATCACTGACCTCCGCGCCTCCCTGTCCAGTGCCATGAGTGCCACCTCGGCCTCCAGATCAGGGGTCATTGGGTGCATCCGGAAGAGCCCCCGCATCCGCTCTGTCCAGCTCCATAACATAGTATTGGAGCCGGAAAATCTAGGCAGGTTGTTCAGCATGGCCCCCAATGATATGCTGGTACAGGGACCCTCCTCATTTGTAGAGTTTACAGCTTTACCCTGATCTGGGGCACCACTGTCTGTGCTCGGAGACTGCATCCTGCCGACTATGCCAAGTGTAGAGTCCTAGCAGGTTTGCAGGATGCAGTGATGAGACACGAGACAGTGTGGTTTCTGGAATAAACTTCTATAAAACTGTAGCCGCGGGGCTATATTGAGCTAACAACAAATGTAAACAATCAGTCCACGCAGGGACTCAACAACCCTAACAACACTTTTCTTATGGTGCATGCGACTTACCCGGTTTGCCCGGTTGCTATAGGCCACGTATGACCAAACTGGGGGGGTCCTTATCTCATATAGTACACTTATCTTTCCAGGGGTCTGTCCGGATCACAGGCGTGGCCGCGTAGAGATCGCTGATGCGGCTGCCTTGACGCCTCGATATTCCGAGGTGAAACTGGGCTTGACAGACCCTTGAAAAAGCGATGCCGGTGGGGCGCAACAGGCCCTGAAGAAACGATGACGGTGGGGCGCAACAGGCCCTGAAGAAAACGATGACGGTGAGGCGCAACGGGCCCTGAAAACGATGACGGTGGGGCGCAACGGGCCCTGAAGAAAACGATGATGGTGGGGTGCAGCAGGCCCTGAAGAAAACGATGACGGTGGGGTGCAACAGGCCCTGAAGAAAACGATGATGGTGGGGTGCAACAGGCCCTGAAGAAAACTATGACGGTGGGGCGCAACAGGCCCTGAAGAAAACGATGACGGTGGGGCGCAACAGGCCCTGAAGAAAACGATGATGGTGGGGCACAACAGGCCTTGAAGAAACTCTGCCGATGGGCGCAACAGGCGTCCCCTTGCGACTCTCGTCTCACAGCAGAGTCATGACGCAGTCTCTAAATATAACCGTTCACCAACCTCTGCTCAGGGTCCCTTAGCAAAGGGGCCCCTACTGCCGCCTGTAGTGAGGTGGCGCCCCCTGGGGTCGGTGATGACAGGGTCGCAGCTGTGGGAGAAGGCAGGGGGGCAGTGTCCTGACCGCTGTAAAGGAATGGTCTTTAGTCGCAGCGGTCAGTGGAGGTCGTGGACTTGTCACAGCATGGAGGGAAACAGCGGGGGGGCTGTATGCGTCCGTATGAGGGGAGCAACCGCTGGTGCAAGGCTCTCACGTGTCCCTAGTCGGTAAGTCCGCAGCTTTCCTTTCACAGGGCCCTGTCGGTCTCTCCACAACATACCGTTCGGTCCCTCAGTCCTCTGTCTCACCCGACTTCTTGTCTGTTGTCTGGCTCTCTCTCAACTGCCACTTCAGCACCCCCCCTGCTCCTGTTAAGCTTGCCCCGCCCCCTGTTTCCCTGACAACTTCAGTCAAGTCTTTTCTTTTACTGTCCTCCCAGCATCGTTCCCTCAGGAACTCTGATGGCGGTCCCCTGGGCACCTGACCCTTCACTGTCTGGGAGTCCTCCTCCCCACAGCTGCACCACACCATCTGTCCCAGAGGATCTGCCTGCAGCGTCGGCTTAACATCTTTATTACCGAACACCACAGGTGGCGTCACAAATCATTCACTAATTAACTTTAATCATCATCCACACATTTAACATTCCCCTTTTACAATGGACGCCCAGGGCCACGGACCGGGTCACAGCTACTGTGACATCTCCCATTGAACTCCACGGGCCCAGTACCGAGTACCCCTCTGCCCTGGGTGAGGGCGACTGATTCACATATATTAACAAAAAGCCGGATTACTTACAGGTAAGGCTCTTTTAATGAGTCCACGACAGCACCCACTGGAGGTAGCGGATCCGCCCCATAGGAACAGGAAACCTACAGAGAGATAAAAGGGGGCGGTCCGCCTCTCCTCCTCAGTTGTATTTCAGAGCACCAGGAGGACCGCCAAAGGTTAGGCAACGTTCTTGCATTTTAATTTTATTTACTTTATATTTAAGAAATACACTATTAATATGCGGTGTATTTATCGTTATTATCTTCATAGGGAGGGAAGTGAGCGGCTGCTGTCATGGACTCGTTAAAAGAGCATTACCGGTAAGTAATCCGGCTTTTTACTCTTCGCCAAGACAGCACCCACTGGAGAGATTCCAGAGACCATCACCTGGGTGGGACCACCGTGCCAAGGACAGTCCTGCCAAAGCTTAGGTCACAAGTTGATGAGAGGTCAAGTCTATAGTGATTATAGAAGGTAGAAGGGGTTGACCAGATTGCCGCCTTACATATGGCTTCGATTGGAACGTCTCCCCTCTCAGCCAAAGATGATGCCATTGCTCTTGTAGAATGTGCTCTGATGCTCTCCAGAGGATCTTTGTTTTTCGCGGAGTAAGCTAATCGGATGGCATCCCTGATCCATCGGGATAAGGTGCTCTTAGTGACTCCGTACCCCTTTTTACAGTCCTGGAAAGATATGAACAGAGCCCTACACTGCCTCCAGCTTCTGGATCTTTCGATGTATTTTAAGACAGTTCTCCTAACATCTAGGGTGCGAAATCTGTGTTCTTCAGGAGTGGAGGGGTCCTTGAAGAAAGTGGGGAGAAGTATCTATTGTGATCTATGGAATTTTGCTGATACCTTAGGAAGGTATGAGGGGTCTGGTTTTAAAACTAACCTATCCTGATATATCTGTAAGAAGGGTGGATCTATGGATAGGGCTTGAATGTCGCTAACTCTCCTAGCAGATGTTAGTGCTACTAAGAGGGCCGTTTTGAGTGACAAGTGTTTTGGGGATACAGTGTCTATTGGCTCAAAAGGGGCTCCCGTTAGGGCGTCTAGGACCAAGTTTAAGTCCCAAGAAGGGATTCTAGGTATGTGAATGGGGGCCATTTGTTCACAAGCTGTAATAAATCGGGACACCCATTTGTTTCCTGCTATATTATGGCCGTAGAGTGCCCCCTATGCAGACACATGGACTTTCAATGTATTTACTGCCAGACCCAGTTCTTTTCCTTTTTGGAGAAATTCCAAGATCGGTACTATCGGAATTTCTGTGGAATGAGAGGTTGTATGGAACTGCAGAAATTTTCTCCGTACTTTTGTGTAACTCTGGGTAGTAGATTGCTTCCGGCTCTGTAGGAGCGTAGCAATTAGTGTTTCGGAAAACCCTCTTGATCTTAGTAGCTGCCTCTCAAATTCCACGCCATCAAGTGTAGACTGTCCACCTGGGGGTGGAAAAAAGGCCCTTGGGAGAGTAGGTCTGGGATCAAAGGGAGGACCCAAGGATTTGATATTGACATGGTTCGTAGCCATGAGAACCATGGTCTCTTGGGCCAGAACGGTGCTATTAAAATTATCCTCGCCCTGTCCTCTCTGATCTTCCGAATGACCTGTGGTAAAAGAATTATCGGAGGGAAGGCATATGCTAGGTCAAATCTCCATGGGACCTGGAGGACGTCTAGTATGTCTGGATGATACGTCAAGGACAGGGAGGCAAATGTCTGTTCTTTTTCATGGCGAAAAGGTCCACTTGAGGCTGCCCCATAGAGCTACTATGTCCTTGAAGACGTGGCGATTGAGGCGCCACTCCCCCTGCCGAAGTGTATGTTGGCTAAAGAAGTCCGCTTCTTGGTTGTTTTTTCCCTTGCTGTGGAGGGCAGAAAGGGACAACAAATAATTTTCGGCTAAGCTTAAGATTTTTGCTGCGGAAGACATCAGAGTCTCTGATAGAGTACCTCCCTGTCTGTTTACATATGCTACTGTGGTGGTGTTGTCCGATAGGTTTCCTGACATGCTTCCGCTGGAGCTGTGGAATAAAATGATTTAATGCATGATTTACTGCCATCAGCTCCTTTAGATTAGAGGAGTACTGTAGTTCCTCCTTACTCCATCTCCCCTGACAGAAGCTATTCCCCATATGGGCTCCCCAGCCGTGGGGGCTAGCGTCGGTGGTTAAAGTATGGGATGGTGATATTACCCATGGAGCTCCCGCGGTTAGATGATTACTATCTTGCCACCACTCTAGAGAAGTCAAGACTTCCTGGGATAGGGTTATCTTGTTCTCGAGGTGACCGCCTTGCCGTCTGTCCTCTTGGAGGATCTGGTGTTGCAGTGTGCGGATGTGATATTGGGCCCACTGAACCGCCGGGGAACAGGAGGTGAGCGACCCTAATAGCGACATTGCTTCTCTCAGAGACATGCGTGGTCTGTCCATTGCTGCTCTAACCTTATTCTTAATGAGCAAAATTTTTACCTGAGGGAGTAGACACCTCTGAGTCGTAGAGTCTAACTGGAACCCTAAAAACGACTGGAGGGAGAGCGGAACAAGTCTGGACTTCTGAAAGTCGATGATCCAGCCTAGATCCTGCAAAGATGAAACCATATCAGCCACACGTCTAGTACACTGGGCGATCGAGTTCCCGATAGCTAAGAAGTCATCTAGGTAAGATACGATAAAGGTGTCTTTTTGACGAAGATAGGCCATCACCTCCAGCATCACTTTGGTGAAGATTCTCTGTGCTGTGGAGAGACCGAAGGGCATGGACGTATACTGAAAGTGACGGATCTTGCCTTCGACTGCTACTGCGACCCTTAGGTACCTTTGATATCTGTCATGATTAGGGAGATGATAGTAAGCATCTTTCAAGTCAATGCCTGCCATCATACAGTTCGGAAAAAGAAGCCTAATGGTGGACCTGATCGATTCCATTTTAAATTTATAATTTTTGATGAACGTATTAAGCTATTTTAGATTTATGATTGTTCTAAAAGTGCCATCGGGCTTGGGAACTAAAAATAAAAGGAGAGTAGAACCCTCTACCCTCTTGTCCCTCTGGGACTTTTACTAAGACCCTTTTGGATAGTAGACTCCGAATTTCCATTTCGAGGGCTTTTTGTTGTATTGGTGATTTAAGGGAGGTTATAATAAATGAGTCGTGGGGAATATGAAGGAATTCTAATTTTATTCCTTCTTTGATTATTTTTAAAATCCACGAGCTCGATGTTATTGTTTCCCATTTTGGAGAATAAAGTTTCAGTCTACCCCCCCCCCCCACTGGGGGTACTGGTTGTTCAGTATTCATTCTCTTTTCAGAATCCTGAACTTCTGAACATGGTACCCTTTTGCTTCTCTTCTTTCGTGGCCCATCTGGTAGATCTTTGTTTGCCTCCTCTTTCCAAATGGCTGTCTTTTAAAGGCTCTCCTATACAAAGGGATAGAAAAGTCAGGGAAAGCCTTCTTCCTTTCTTTAGCTTTGGTGAGTATGTCATCTAGGGCTTTCCCAAAGAGGAACTCACCCTCACAGGGGATCGCGCAGATCTTAGATTTTGATTGTGCGTGCATTCACAAGACCCGCTGATCTTGTTACTAGGCGTAGGGTGTCTGCAGATGCATCTGCCATGAAGGCTGCCACCCCTCTGATTAATGGAATAGCGGCACGTAGTTTTTCCCTGGACACTTTCTGCTCAATTTGTTGGTCAAATTGATCTACCCATACAAGCATTGATCTGGCGGTACATGTGCTGGCTACTGCTGGTTTAAAAATGCCCGTAGTTGCTTCCCATGACCTCTTTAGCGATGATTCTGCTTTGTGGTCTAATGGGTCGGACAGGTGGCCTGCATCCTCTACTGGAAGAGTAGACTGCTTAGAGGTGGAGACTACAGCAGCGTCAACCTTGGGAATTTTTGTCCATTTTAGGAGCTCGTCGTCACTAAATGGGTATTTTCTTTTGGAGTCAGATGGGAGGAAACTTCTCTGATCTTGTTTCTCCCATTCCCTCCTTATCAGGGTCTTAATTGCTGGTATTACTTGAAAAGCTTTCTTTTTCCTCTCCGCCAAACCAGCAAACATATCTTGTGTGGTTTGAGCGCTCTGTGTCTCCTCACACCCCATAGTGTTACTTATGGATTTGACCAAGTTATCAACACTATCCAGGGGAAAACACGATCGAGATGATGATTGAATGATGATGATGATGATGATGATTGAATGATGATGATGATGATGATGATTGAATGATGATGATGATGATTGAATGATGATGATGATGATTGAATGATGATGATGATGATTGAATGATGATGATGATGATTGAATGATGATGATATGATGATGATGATGATTGAATGATGATGATTGAATGATGATGATATGATGATGATGATTGAATGATGATGATATGATGAGATGATGATGATGATGATTGAATGATGATGATTGAATGATGATGATTGAATGATGATGATTGAATGATGATGATTGAATGATGATGATTGAATGATGATGATTGAATGATGATGATTGAATGATGATGATTGAATGATGATGATTGAATGATGATGATTGAATGATGATATTGATATTGATATTGATATTGATATTGATATTGATATTGATATTGATATTGATGATGATGATGATGATGATGATGATGAGAGTGCGGAGTCTGAGGCTCTCATGTTCCTCCTCCGAATCTGAGCTGAGGGTTACTTGTTTCTTACTCCTACCCTCTGAGGGAGTACTAGCCTGGGCGATAGCCTGTAGTTGTTCCCTAATGATGGTCCGTATGTCCTTAGATGATACTGCGGATCCCTGTCTGGTCTCCCTAATGCATTGTTTGCAGAGTTTTTTGGGGTAGGAGTCAGGGAGAGACTGAGCGCATAAAGCACATTCTTTGTGTTTTGATTTTTCTTTTTTCTTTGCCTGAAAGAGGGGAGACATGGCGAGAAAAGAAAAAGGGGGCGGGTCAGCTTAATAGGTAGAGTCTTTTGCATACTCACCCAGTGAAGCTTACGGTACCGGATCAGATGGCTGAGGTACATTCCTGGATCTTGCTTCTGCTGCGTCACTTCTGCGAGCATTATCCGTGGAACCCCTGCCGGAGCAGTCTCGGGAGGTACCGGCCCCTGTCGAGTCCCCTGTTGGAGGATGCGCTTCTCCTGGGGATGACATTTTCCACCGCCTATTGCATGCGGTGGTTCGTTTTAAATAGCCCCTTTTTTTCCCTCTTTATCTAACCCGGAAGTTCCTGTATTCCCGGGTCAGGCCTCGTGCCTGCGCAGTGGCGCTGCCGCTGTACCTCTACCCCGGAAGTTCGCCCATTACTTCCGGGGTCGGAGCGTTCACCCAGTCGGTGCATGCGCAGGCCCCGCTGTGAATGCTGGCCCGCGTCCCCTGGCCGGAAAGCCACCGGCCGCAGCGCCGATCTCCACGCCACTGGCGCTCTTACCAGTATGCAGCTCCTGATTTCCCTGGAGCCGCTGCAGAGACTGGCGCCGCAGCCCGGAGCTCCATGTCTGCCGGCGGGGTGCTCCTAAGAGGGAGACCGGGCGGCCCTTCCCAGACCTGGTCATCGCTCTGGCTCCTTTTCAGGCGAGGGGGAGCCGTCTAATGGAAACACCCCCGACGCTGCCTCCGGACCGCAGCCCCTTCCGTTCCTTTCGATACCACACAGGCGGCGTGTGTTGGCCCAGGTATGTCTAGTAGGATTCTTCCTGGGGTTCCCCTAGGAACAGGAAACCACAACTGAGGAGGCGAGGCGGACCGCCCCTTTTATCTCTCTGTAGGTTTCCTGTTCCTATGGGGCAGATGCGCTACCTCCAGTGGGTGCTGTCGTGGCGAAGAGTAAAATGTGCATATTTATATATTTTTGTATACTGTACATATTTTATATATGCATATGAGTTATTTCTATTTTTTGTGGCGAGATGACATTTGATTGATACCACTTTGAAATTCATGTTTTTAATGCATTTTATTGCAGTTTAGGTTTAGGTTAGGCGAGGCGTTTATAAAAAATCAGCAATTCTGACTTTCTTTCTTTACAGTATTTAAAATAAGGGTTAATTTTATATTGTGATCATTAGATCGCACTTTCAGGATATGGGGATCAAAAAAAATGCAGATGTCATGTAGGTTAATAGCCAACTCCCCACTGCATAAGTGCGGGAAAGTCGGCAGTTAATCAGCATGACATTGGCAGTCACACTCCATCGATAGAGCAGCCTGGAAGAAGAAGAGCTGCTCGGTTGATGTGAAGAAGCAGAATCGCCAGCAGGGGCAATCCATTAACACTCAGACTGCACCGGGCAGAAAAGGCAGGTAGTTAACTAGCTGTCTGTTAGTTCTTAGTCCAATAGGAAAAAATCTAAATGTAAAATCATCCTGGAAAACTTATTTACAGCCTACTCAATAAAGGAAAGGTTATGTCTCTGTTTAACTTTATGCCTAATGAGTTTTCTGGTACACTTACTTGTTTAGCGACAGCTGAAAACTTCATGACATGCAACGTCTCATCATAGGTAGAAGCGCACTGATTGATATTCACAATCATACAGGCTTTTCCCTTCCCACAGAAAAAAGGCTGAAACAATCTGGTGAGTTTACTTTCCCTGAATGGGACATAGCTCGCTTTCCTGGAGGTAAAGAGAATGCAGAATAGGAACACACACCTATATATAATGGGTGAATAACACCGCTACAACCAATTGCCAAGCAGATGTCCCTTGTAGCACCGTATGGTTATATGTGTTCACATACGTACTTTGGGTTCTGGCTATGCTTCAGGGCTGCGATGCATTTACCAAGAATGAGTAGAGAGTTGTTTATATTTCCAGCTTCTTTCAATCGGTCACCGACAGTTTGAGTTTTATTACAACGCTCAGATCCAGCCAAGTCACACAAAGACATCCTGCAAAGGGGCAGAGAAGACACTTTATGTGTCCATTGTGCTGGCCTCATTCAGATGTCTGTGCTGCAAGTGCACGTTGTAGCCAAGAGTCTCATGAATAGGACATGTACCCATTATAAACAATGCAGCTGTTCACATTTGGGGGCTTTTTTTGGACCAAGTGGTCCAGTACACTGTTTTTATGTTCTAGAAAAATCATGGACGTCTAAATGTCTTAAGGTCAGCACGTCAAGGCAAGTTACACTGACCAAGTGAGGATTGTGATGCGCAGATCGGCTGTGGATCTTCTGCCCAGAACTCAAAAGCCTCAAATACCTAAACGATATTGAGTTCTGTTCAGGAGACCTGTGGCCATACTGTCAATCAAAAACCATACATGGACAGTGAAACGCTGACGCTTGAAGCTGGCCTAAATGCTATGGTGGAGTAGTAATAAATCTCTCCATTTTAAAAGGAGTAACCTTTACATCACCAAAAACAACATCTGTTTTCACTTACTCGGACACTCCGAGGACACTGGGGTCATCACCATGGCTTAATTTGAGAAGTCGAATGGTAAAAATACTGTGACTAAAATAAAATAATGATATATATAAAAAATATTAGTCCATATCACAGTCCAACACAAAGCAATATACACACGACTTTGGAGAATTACATTTTTAAATTTGCTCATTTGCCACTAAAAACGAATTCTGCAAGATATTCCCAGAACCATCTTGTAGGAATTTTACAGAAAATACACAGTGGTTTGTGAAAGTATTTACACCCTCAAACCCCCAGCATTTTCCATGTCTGGCTACCTCACAACCTGGATTATTTTTTTTTTCAGGGTTTACATTAGTTCAAGTAAAGCACATGCCTACAACTGTGAACAACATATGGTTTTCTTATTATTGTGAAGCAAACAACAAATATGACAAAATAAATGAAAGCTTCAATGCGCATAACTGTTTACCCCCTTAAAGGCAGTACTTCGTTTGTGTCAATTACAGCTGCAAGTCGCTTTGCACAAGTGTCTATGCGCTTTCCACATCTTGCTACTGGGATTTTTACCCATTCCTTGATGTAAACCAGCCACAGCTCCTTCAAGTTAGGATTGATGTTCACCAGAGGAAAGAAATCTTCAAGTCTGTCCACAGATTCTCATTTGGATTAAGGTCTGGGCTTTAACTAGGCCTCACCAAAACATTTACACTGTTACCCCTAAAGCAATAGAGTGTTGCTTTAGCAGTAAGTTTTGGGTCATTGCCTTGTTGGAAGGTGAACCTCAGTCCCAAATCACAGACAAACAGGTTTTGGTCAATGTCCCTGTATTGTGAACCATCCATTTTCATCTCGACTGACCATTTTCCCTGTCCTTGCTGCTGAAAAACATTCCCAAAACATAGTGCTGCCACCACCATGTTTCACTGTGGAGATGGTGTTCTTGAGGTGACAAAGTGTGTTGATTTAGCGACAGACATAGCGTTTACCTTGGTGGCCAATAAGTTCAATTTTGGCCTCATCTGACCACAGCACCTTCCGCCATACATTTGGGGAGTCTCCAACATGTTTCTTGGAAAACTCAAAACAAGTTTTACAATTTTTGTGTGTAAGTAAAGGTTTTTTCTGCTCCTACTTCTATAAAGGCCACCTCCATGAAGTGTGGTATTGACAGAAACTCTAGTCTCTGCTTGGAAACTCTGCAGCTCCTTTAGGGTTTACCAATGGTCTATGTGCGGTCTCTCTGATTAATGCCCTCCTTGCTCAAGTTGAGAGTTTTGGTGGCCAGCCCTCTCTTGCCATGTATGTTGTGATACCAACATTTGATGATACTGGATGGGTAATTGATGGTGCTCATTAGAGATTGGGATATTTTTTACTTTGCAACCCAACTCTGACTTGTACATCTACAAAACTTTGCGCCTGACTTGTTTGGAGATCTCTGTGGTCTTCATAGTGCCATTTGGTTTGACGCGCCTCTTGCTTAATGGTGTTACAGCTTCTGTGGCCTTTCAGAAAAGGTGTGTATATACTGACAGACCATGTGACACTTCGATTACACACAGGTGGACTTCCTGCCACTAAGCATGTGACTTCTAAAGATAATTGCTTCCATCAGGAAGTTTTAGGAAACAATAGAAGGAAAATAATGGGGAAAAATGTCAGCTCCCTATCTGTTGCAGCACCTTGTTGGAAGTAACATTGCCCAAAGCCGTCTAAAGCCCCCTTCACACATAGCGAGATCGCTAGCGATGTTGCTAAAGCGTCACCGATTTTGTGACGCAACAGCGATATCGCTAGCGATCTCGCTACATGTGACACTTAGTAACATTGCCCAAAGCCGTCTAAAGCCCCCTTCACACATAGCGAGATCGCTAGCGATGTTGCTAAAGCGTCACCGATTTTGTGACGCAACAGCGAGATCACTAGCGATCTCGCTACATGTGACACTTACCTCCGACCCGGCTCCCCGCTGGATATCGTTGATCGCGCGAGAACGGGATGGTCCATTTCTCGTTGTCGGCTTCCTGCTGGCGCCGACGAGCGACTCCATGTACACAGGCGGAAGACGTTACCCTCGTTGCGTGTGACAGGTAAGTGCCGACCGCTGCTGCATTGCTGGTGAGATCTGCCTGTTTGGCAGCTTACTAGCGACTATTTAGCGATGCACCAGTGATCCTGACCGGGTCGTATCGTTGTCGGGATCGCTGGTGCATCGCTAAATGTAACGGGACCTTTAGTCTTGGCCGTCAGCAAGTGGAAAAGGATGGGGGAAGAGAACACTCCAATGATGAAATCAAAAAGGAAAGTCATCTTTTTGTAAAAAAAATGAAAAACGTTATTCCCAGGTTGTGGTGACCAGGATCCATGTCTTTTTCAATGTACTATTGTACCGAATAAAAGTTTTTAATTTTTTTTTACAAAAAGATTACCGGTACTTTCCCTTTTTATTTCATTGCTGGAGGTACTCTTCCCCCACTCTTTTCCAGAAATTTTTAGAGGCTTCATAGCAAAAGGGACAAATACATATGCACATGACAATTTTTAGTTATTTGATCCCATAAATTTAATTTATGCCTACATTTCTTTTTTTCACTGCAACTTAGACTATTTAGTGCTGATGAATCACACACAAATCAGATTACAAAAATATTTAAACACAGGTTATAATGTAATAAAATGGGTAAAAAGCCAAGGGGTGTGAATACCTTTGCAAACCACTGTAGGTTATATTCGTGATCTCATTCAGGTTCAACTGAGGGATTTATGAAGTGCAGCTTAGCCAAATATTGTAACTTGAAAGTATTCTTAAACTGGCCACACACTCTAGATGGCTGTTGGCAGAATGATGCTGCGTACAGTCTTCTCAGCCAGCTCTGCCACCAGTGCTTGTCTTGATAAACGTCAAAAATTAGCACTCCATAAAGAGGCCCATATCTTTTGAACTGTACGATGAATTTAAATAACAAACAAACGAAAAAAAAGATAACGCTATTACCCAGTGAGCTGCGAGAATTAGAAAAGAGCAGTCACAGGTCTATTTGAATCTGTGCCAATCATAGCCTTGTATAATTATGTGGAGAAACAAACCAACTATTAACGAAGACTAAATCCCGCAAATACACAATAGACTTATATTGTCCGAAGCCCTGATATCGATGAGTTTGGCAATTTACATTTATTGCAGACAATACTTGAACATTGTAAATTAAAGTGTTTAATTTCTGAAATACGGTTGCTCAGAATAACGTAAAATTATCGTGGTAGTTGTGGGGGGTAATGACTTAAACAGAGAAGTATTGATTGTATAAAAAAAAACAAAAAAAAAACCATATCCTCTTCCTATCACATGCTCACATTACTGTATATCAGATGTGTTCACCTCTGTGACCTCAACATATTGAGGTACTGTGCTATACAACCTTCTATTCGAAGGGGGCTATACTGTGTATTAACAGCCTAAAACATGAAAAAGAAGGTCCGCAGCAACTGAGATTTTATTGAACAAATGTATAGAACATAATGAAAAGGCAAGAGCCCAGCCAAACAATCCACGAGTCTTGACGGTGTCTTACCTTCTACTGGATTGCTGATTCATTTTGGTTGATGCTAAACTTCGATTCTTGTTGCCGATTTGCAGTATTTTACATGCCTCCTCTGTGCTCGTGATATTAAACCACTTCAAATCTAAAAAAAAAAGGTAAACTACATTTTCCATCTATAAGTGAATCGCTTAACACTGTTTATATCTATGCATTGATAAACCAAAACAAAGCACTTCTTTCTGGAAAAAAAAGAAAATAAATAAAGGTTGGCTTTCTAAACTAATGACAAATTCTATAACTTCAACTTAGTTGGCAGCATCGGGGATCAATGGACAAGTGAAAGGAGTGTATGTTCTTCCTGAGAGCACTTGTTGACTCACATCCATCAGACATTTATGGAATATCCTACCGTTCGGTCATAAATAGAGTTGAGCAAATCTCCCAAATTCCCCCCCTATTACACTCTTGATGGCTCTTCCCCATGCCACCACTGCAGCTCTCCGCATTGTCCTCCAATCAGTCCTCTTCAGCCATCTTGTTCTGGATCTTTGCTACTGCTGATTAGGTCCCCCACAGTCAAGACCATATGGATCTTAGTCAGCAATGGCGATTATGGAAAACCAGTAACAATGAAAAAGCCAAAAAGAATCAGAGGATAGGACAGAGCAGGAGACTGGTTAGGGAGAGGGCCAAGGAGAGTTAGATATTTTATTGTAAGCTAGCTGGATACAATTTTGCCAAAAAAGGTTAAATTTATAGCAAAGTTAATTTGCTCATCTGTATTCATAAATATTCAATCCCCCTATAAAACAGCAGATGTGGAGCATTACCCTTCACATAAGATGTGCCTAACTGGTCATCACAGATCTTCAAGGCTGCCCTCTTTTGGTTCTTTGATGTGGGGAACTGGTCCAATAGGTCATACACATACTCATTGTAGATTTCAAAGAAGGACACCCAAGCGGAGAACTGATTTTGGTCATTACCACCTAGAAATAGGTCAGAGGATTAAACGGATAGAGCTGAAAATTTCCAGCAGTATTGAGGAAGATTCACAAAATCTAAATGGGTCAATATGTAAGAACATAGCCAATAGTCTGATCTACCTTGATCATCGGGTAAGTGGTCTTCATACACCAGACTTCTCAGATTGCCAGTATTTAGAACAGTTTTCATACTATCCTGGAACAAAACAACCAAGCTTTATTAGCAACGACTATGGATTATATTTCACTGCAAAGTGAGTCACAAGGAGATAAAGTGTTGAATTGCTACAGAATTCAGAGGCATCAGTGACAAAACAGCCAATGTGTTTGCATATTATCTGCTCCATCTCCAAAATATAGATCTGTTCTAAGTTCTAATATTCTGTATTGCATATAGGAAGATAAATGCAAGGCAACTCCACTGTCACCTTGTGGACATGACAGTAAAAAGGCAATCCCTAAGCTTTAAGTTTCCTAGTACAGACGGACCTCCTTTATACTTGAAAAGAGAGACGCTTTCATGGCTTCTTCTTGCCTTACTTGACCAGCATCCAGCATCATAACATCATTACCAAGATAAGGCTTGAGATTCATCTTTCCGTAATGCCGCCCTTTCATATGATCAAAGACCACATCCAGTGATCTGGGCAGAATACCGCCATCTTTTGGTGTTCCTAAAGGAATGAAATAATTTTTTGTGACTGATCAATCCATCTTCATACCAAAAGATTTAATATTACACAATATACAAAATGACAATTTAAAAATAGTGTGGATTGGCTGCAGCAGTCATGTCGACCACTGGGAAAAGCAGGGTCAACATCTCTGATGGAGAAAAAAGGATTTAGTTCAACTCATAGAAAAAGGAAAGTCCAGCTCAAGGAGTAAAATCCAGAATTTTCTTTATTTATTTCATTAAAATACAAGCATGGCTGCTATAGTCATCATTGTGGTTTTTACCCTGACATGGGATAGCCGCACAGAAAGTGCCCAGGAGGTTCTGTATGCGTTTCGAGTGGTATACGCTCTTAGACTCACAATAACCTCAAAGAGCTAACACAGCAGAATATCAAGAAAGTGCACAGGTGCACATAATTATTTAAAATAAATTTCAAAAACTGACCGTCACATCCAAGCATAAGCATAGTGTGAACAGGTGCTTAACCTAGAGTCACCAACTCATATACATTTCAAGCAAAAAAGGAAGCACACTGTAGCGCCATAACATGCAAACATGAAAAATGAATAATGAATTGCATTACTGCATTAGAAATATAAAAGATTGAGAAAGGTTAGCGCATAAAATGACCAAGTTATGTGTACCTGGAAGCCACATTAAGGCATTTCACGTTTTCCAGGTCCCTATTCTATGCCAATCCTCACTAAGACTGTAGTCTCCATCTGAATGGTTCATTTTTTGCGGGACAGTATGACGTTTTCAGCGGTACCATGGATATTAATATGCGTCTTTTTGATCGTGTGTTATTGCACTTTTTGTTCTGTGGTATGATAATAAATCATTATTTTTTGCTTCGTTTTTTATTTTTATTTTTTTTTAAGGGGTTCGCTAAAGGGGTTAACTAATGGGACAGTTTTATAGGGTGGGTCATTACGGACGCGGCGATACCAAATGTGTACTTTCATTGTTTTTTTGTTTTTTATTTTTACACTTTTTTTTTACTTTATCATAATGTCCCATGGGGGGACATCACTGTCCTGTGACAGATCGCTGATCTGTCACATCACAGATCGCTGTGACAGATCAGCGATCTGTCACAGGCACTGCTGCAGGCTTCCTCATGCCTGCGCTCTGCGGGCAGTGAGGAAGCCAGCTCCCTGCAGGCCCCCAAAGGTCCCCGTCGCCATATTGGATCCGGGGACCTGCAGGGAAGGCGACCCCCGCAGCGGCGCTGCACATCGCGCTGCTGTGGGGGGCGCAGGGAAGCACGGAGGGAGCCCCCTCCCTGCCGATGCTTCCTTTAATCCCCGGTACACCACGATCAGGTTTGATCGCGGTGTGCCAGGGGTTAACGTGTCGGGGCGGTCTGTGACCGCCCCTGACACATTGTGCCGGGTGTCAGCTGTGATAATCAGCTGACACCCGGCCACGATCAGCTGCGCTCCACCCGTGAGCGCCGCTGATCGCATTAGACGTACTATTCTGTCCTTGGGACTTAGGTCCCAGGTCACATGGACGGAATAGTACGTCCAATGTAGGAAAGGGGTTAAATGATAGGATTCGGGAGCACCTGTATGACATTGTTCAGCCCTCAACCCGCAATATATCCAATGTATCGAGGCATTTTGTGTCTGTTCACAATAGGGATCTTTCTTTCATTAAAATTTATGCTATAGAACAAATTAAAAAAAGAACCAGAGGTGGAAATAGAGAAAAATTACTAAGAGACAGAGAGGCATTTTGGATTTACCTTCTGGATACACGAACAACTATGGGTATGAATTTGAGGAAAGAGTTTATGCTTTATTATTAATCATATTCATATAAAGTTTTTTTTTGTTTTATTGTTGATGTGATATATTAATTTAATGTTATGTATACTTCACTTATATTTGTGTTTTTTGGCTACATTCAAGTTGTTTTTTTTTCCTCTGTCTATTTTAAATAATTAAGTGCACCTGTGCACTTTCTTGATATTCTGCTGTTAGCTCTTTGGGGTTATTCTGAGTCTAAGAGCGTATACCGCTCGAAACGCGCACAGAACCTCCTGGGCACTTTCTGTGCGGCTATCCCATGTCAGGATAAAAACCGCAATGATGACTATAGCAGCCATGCTTGTATTTTAATGAAAAAGAAAATTCTGGATTTTACTCCTTGAGCTGGACTTTCCTTTTTCTATCAACATCTCTGATACAGCCCTACTTCACGAGGTCAATATATGTACATCGCTTTCATTTTCTATAGGGTACGGAGTTGATTTAGCTGGGGCTGTCCGGTAGTGGAGACTCCTTTAACATTACTCCTTTAACATTTTGCAGGTTCCTAATGCCAACTATTGCATTCCAGAGTTTTTAATTGGAGTATTGTGACTAAAACTGCCTAGGTTTTTTTCACACCTCCCACCAAAATAAGCCCTCATTTGACTAGATCCACATTAGAAGTGATTGGGACCACACGCCGACCATATAAAATCAAACAAAATCCTAAATCAAACTCAGGAGAGAAAGACAATCCCCAGATTTCTTAAAAAGACTATTGAACAAAATACAATCATAGTGGAGCAAGACAAAGTAGGTCAAATAATGGGACATTAATAATCCAGAATACAGTATGTATAGCAGCAGCCTTAAACAGTAAATTCATATTGTAATTCATATATAGACACAAATAGGTAGGTTGTAGATATTGATCGTATTAATAATAATTTTTATAATAATAATTTTTATTTATATAGCGCCAACATATTCCGCAGCACTTTACAATTAAGCGGGGACATGTACAGACAATAAATTCAATACAAGTTAAGACAATTCAAACAATGACATTAGGAGTGAGGTCCCTGCTCGCAAGCTTACAATCTACAAGGAAATGGGGGGACACAGTAGGTGAGAAATGCTTGTTAATTCAGGTCTGGCAATTATAATAGGGATTTTCATATAAAGCTGCATGATCCGGTCATCAGCCCGTGTGTTTAAGTGCAATAGACAAGTATCAAGTGCAGTTATGTGCATGAAGGGTGTGGAGACAGATGAATAGTAGGGTGCAGATTCAGAATAATATTTGGAAGGAGGGAACAGGGCAAAGTTAGCTTGCTGAGTAGTTGATGTGATAGGCTTCTTTGAAGAGATGGGTTTTCAAAGCGCGCTTGAATAGGTCAGGGCTAGGTATCAGTCTGATCGTCTGGGGAAGTGCATTCCAGAGAGCTGGAGCAGCACGAGAGAAGTCTTGGAGACGGAGGTGCGAGGTTCGGATTACGGGGGATGTTAGTCTTAGGTCATTTGTAGAACGGAGGGCACGTGTAGGGCGATAGACAGAGATGAGAGAGGAGATATAAGGCGGTGCAGAACAGTGGAGAGCTTTATGGGTGAGAGAGATGAGTTTATACTGGACCCTGTAGCGAATAGGTAGCCAGTGTAATGACTGGCATAAGATGGAGGCATCGGTGAAGCGGCTGGACAGAAATATGACCCTGGCTGCCGCATTCAAGATGGATTGGAGAGGAGAAAGTTTGGTAAGAGGGAGACCGATCAGAAGAGAGTTGCAGTAGTCCAGACGAGAATGAATAAGAGCGACAGTAAGAGTCTTAGCAGTTTCAAAGGTGAGAAAAGGTCGGATTCTGGAGATGTTTTTAAGATGCAGGTGACAAGAGCGACTGAGTGATCGGATGTACGGAGTAAAGGAAAGTTCAGTGTCGAATATGACCCCAAGACAGCGGGCATGCTGCTTGGGAGTTATGGTTGAACCCTCCAGGGTTATTTCGATGTTAGGTAGAGTGAGGTTAGTAGAGGGGAGAAACACAAGAAGTTCAGTTTTAGAGAGATTTAGTTTCAGATAGAGGGAGGACATGATGCTAGAGACAGCAGACAGACAATCCTTGGTATTTTGAATTAGGGTAGGGGTGATGTCAGGGGAAGAAGTGTATAATTGGGTGTCATCAGCATAGAGATGATACTGGAACCCAAATCTGCTGATTGTTTGTCCAATAGGGGCAGTGTATAAAGAGAAGAGGAGAGGGCCTAGGACTGAGCCCTGCGGGACCCCGATAGTAAGGGGACGAAAAGAGGAAGAGGAGCCGGAAAAAGATACAGTGAAGGAGCGGTCAGAGAGGTAGGAGGAGAACCAGGAGAGGGCTGTGTCCTTGAGGCCTATAGAGCGGAGCATAGTGAGGAGGAGCTGGTGATCCACAGTGTCAAATGCGGCAGAGAGATCCAGGAGAATCAGCAGGGAGCAATGACCTTTCGATTTAGCTGTTATTAAATCATTAGAGACTTTAGTGAGGGCAGTTTCAGTAGAGTGTAAAGAGCGGAAACCAGATTGTAAGGGGTCGAGAAGAGAGTTATCTGAGAGATAGCGGATTAGACGGGAGTGGACCAGGCGTTCCAGGAGTTTAGAGATGAAGGGAAGGTTAGAGACAGGTCTGTAGTTAGCAGTGCAGTTCTGGTCCAGGGATGGCTTTTTAAGTAAAGGGGTTATGATGGCATGTTTAAATGAGGAGGGAAATATACCTGAAGAAAGAGAGAGGTTAAATATTTTAGTCAGGTGAGTGGTGACCACTGGTGAGAGAGACTGCAGGAGCTGTGAAGGAATAGGGTCACTGTTGCAGGTTGTAGGCCGAGCAGAAGCGAGGAGCTTGGAAACTTCTTCTTCTGAAACAGGCTCAAAGATGTCTAGTGAGCTTGAGGTGCGGCAGGGAAGGGGATCCAGGCACTGAGGAGATAGGGCTGAGATATCCTGATGGATGTGGTTGATTTTTTCTAGGAAATAAGTGGCCAGATCCTCACCGCTGAGGTTGGTGATGGGGGCCTGTACTTTAGGTTTCAGGAGGGAGTTTAAGGTTTCAAAAAGTCGTCTTGGGTTGTTGGATAGTGAGGTGATGAGGGTGGTGAAGTAGGATTGTTTGGCCAGATGAAGGGCAGAGTTATAGGTTTTGAGCATGAACTTATAGTGGATGAAGTCTTCTGCTAAGAGAGATTTTCTCCACTGCCGCTCTGCACACCTCGAGCAGCGCTGAAGAAAGCGTGTTTGCGTTGTGTGCCAGGGCTGCCGTTGTCTGTGTCGGGTCTTTCTGCGTATAGAAGGTGCTGCTTCATCTAGGGCATTCTTCAGTGTATTATTGAAGTGTGACAATGCTATGTCTGGACAGGAGAGGGTGGAGATGGGGGCTAAAGATGTGTGGAGATTGTCCCTAAGCTGTTGGGTATTAATGGTACGTGTATTCCGATAAGTGTGGTAAGTGGGGGTGTCCCGGGTGAGGAGACAATTCTTGACAGAGAAGGAAAGAAGGTTGTGGTCCGAGAGCGGGAGAGGTGAATTAGTAAAGAAGGCCTCGAGGTACACACACTATATGAGGAGTAGGACCCTCACCAACCATGGAAATAGCCACAAAGACTTAAACACCCTGGGTATAAAGTATAAGAGTAACATAGCTGCTGCCTGGATTAGATGTCCCACTGATGCTTGTGTATTTTCATGCAGAATTTGACAAACAGAATTAAAATCACGCTATACATTTTTTTTAAATTTTATTTAAAGAAAGATATATTAAAAAAAGAGTTGCATCCAAATAAAAAAAAAAATGTAATGAACACTGACCGTATCAGTGCGACTCTTTCCTCCAAGAGGTCACGCTAGATTAAATACCTTGTATTGTAAAGGTTTTCCCAGCATTCGTGACACCATAAGTGAAGACAAGTCCATTCTGTCCATTGGCAAAAGAGACCACCAGGTCCTTCATCGTACCTTCAAAAAAATCTGCCTGTGTAGTGTCCTCACCGAAAATCTGCAAAATAAAGAACATTTGTGCAGGTACATACGTAGACACATATCCATCAGTAATCTGGTAAGAGCAGTGGTACCACATACCCTTGTGAATGTAAACTTGTGCACCGACTGCCCAATGCCGCGCTCACAGTTTTTCATCGTAGAGGAGTCTTTAGGAGCATGTAGTGTCACAACCTCAGCGTTCTCAATAGTCACACAATCCTAGAAAACACAATGACATGCCACAGAAACCCTGCAGCTGGATTCCCCTCTGAAATTTTAGCTGCTGTCTTTCCCTTTAAAGAGTAACCCTTGTTATATTCTATCAATCAATAGTACATGTGAAAATAAGAAACGGATGTAATATGTTTTAGAGAAATTTGGTTCTCTCTACTTCTGGTTTCAGTCTCAACATTTTCAATTCCCAGGTAACATCGGTCTTCATTTCTGAGACGGAGAAGAAAGTTAGTGCTCAAAGCTCCATGGAGAACTACGGTAACTCCTTGCATAAGAATGCCTGTCTGCCTCTAGCTCCTTCTCCTTCCCCTCCATGGACTTTCGAAAGCACCTCCTCATCTCCTGTCTCAGTAATGGGAACATTGTCATCACAGAATAAGAATTTTAGCCATGAGTTGAAAGTGAATGACCAGTCCAGGAAAAGAAAGAAGCAGATCTCTCTGATAAGGTATATTACAAAGTTCCTAATTTTAATGTGTACTGTTCATTTATGTAAAACGATGGATAATCTTTAGTGATCTGCAAAGATTCAATTCCAAACCACAAATACCAATACTTAGATTCTAAAGGGGGCTTTACACATAGTGATATCGCTAGCAATATCGCTAAAGCGTCACCGATTTTGTGACGCAGCAGCGATATTGCTAGCGATATCGCTACATGTGATACTTACCTCCGACCTGCTCCCCCGCTGGTTATCGATAATCGCGCGAGAACGTCTTGGGCCATTTCTTGGTGGTGGCGTCCTGCTGGCGCTGGAGAGAGACGCGTGGACGCGGGCGCAGGACGTCATCATCGTCGTGTCTGACAGGTAAGTAATGACCGCTGCTGCGTCGCTGCTGAGATCTGCCTGTTTGGCAGCTCACTAGCGACCATTTAGCGATGCACCAGCGATCCTGACCGGGTCGTATCGTGGTCGGGATCCCTGGTGCATCGCTAAATGTAACAGGTCCCTAAGTCAAATGTTCAGATCTGGTCTGACTTTTGGTTTGGAATTGAGTAACCATTAAAAAGAGTAACTGTAATTTTATTTTCTATTTATATAATTGCCTTGCAAGGTTTTCATTTCCTGTTCTGTCCAGATGTCACCATATCCCAGAATTCCAAGTGGAGAAGGTTCACCGACATCCAAGTGATGGGTGTCTTAATATGGAATCTGCTGCTGGTACTAACCTATTGCGTGGTACCACCAGCGGAACACCGTCGCACCACTCCCACACACACCCTCTTCCCTCACACCCTCTTCCCTCACACCCTCTTCCCTCACACCCTCAGCCTCTTGCGCGGTACCACCAGTGGAACATCGTCGCACTGCGCCTAAGCGAATTCCGCGCAGGTGCAGTGAATCATTCGGCTGATCCCGGCAGCAGATGTGCGACGTGTCTACAGGCAGAGGAAGCCGGTCACCTTAAAGAGAGTTTTTCCAACAAACAAAAGTTCATTTTAAAAATTGTCTGTGTCAGACCGTGTACAGAGCATACCACATCTCTTCGGCAGGGGAGGAAGCAAAAGACAATACTGACATTACAGCAGGGGATCACAGAGGATTCGTTTTGTGAGGTAAAATATTTTACCTCACAAAATGTATCCTCTGCGATCTCCTGCTGTAATGTCAGTATTGTCTTTTGCTTCCTCCCCTTCCCAGGAGCTGTGGTATGTTCTGACACAGGGGTGAGACAGATAAAATGGGACAGCACATGAGGGGAGAACATCGCACAGGAAGGAGAAAGACAGCAGACAAGGGGGATAGCACATGGGGTAGACAGGTCAAAGAAGAGCGCACAGATGGGAGATCAGCACATGGGGAAAGAGTGGATAGGTGGGTGAGCACATGGGGGGGGGGGGGGGGGGGGGGAGATTCTCATCATTGCAAAGCCTGCCCCCATTGTAACATTACCACCCTCCCAATGCGATAACATCGGACCTCCATCTATAGTTAGGTCCATATATGTTTGGACAGAGACAACATTTTTCTAATTTTGGTTCTAGACATTACCACAATGAATTTTAAACAAAGCAATTCAGATGCAGTTGAAGTTCAGACTTTCAGCTTTCATTTGAGGGTATCCACATTAAAATTGGATGTAGGGTTTAGGAGTTTCAGCTCCTTAACATGTGCCACCCTGTTTTTAAAGGGACCAAAAGTAATTGGACAGATTAAATAATTGTAAATAAAATGTTCATTTCTAGTACTTGGTTGAAAACCCTTTGTTGGCAATGACTGCCTGAAGTCTTAGAACTCATGGACATCACCAGACGCTGTGCTTCCTCCTTTTTGATGCTCTGCCAGGCCTTCACTGCAGTGGTTTTCAGTTGCTGTTTGTTTGTGGGCCTTTCGGTCTGAAGTTTAGTCTTTAACAAGTGAAATTCATGCTCAATTGGGTTGAGATCAGGTGACTGACTTGGCCATTCAAGAATATTCCACTTCTTTGCTTTAATAAACTCCTGGGTTGCTTTGGCTTTATGTTTTGGGTCATTGTCCATCTGTAGTATGAAACGACAACCAATCAGTTTGGCTGCATTTAGCTGGATCTGAGCACACAGTATGGCTCTGAATACCTCAGAATTCATTCGGCTGCTTCTGTCCTGTGTCACATCATCAATAAACACTAGTGACCCAGTGCCACTGGCAGCCATGCATGCCTAAGCCATCACACTGCCTCTGCCGTGTTTTACAGATGATGTGGTATGCTTTGGATCATGAGCTGTACCACGCCTTCGCCATACTTTTCTCTTCCCATCATTCTGGTAGAGGTTGATCTTGGTTTCATGTGTCCAAAGAATGTTCTTCCAGAACTGTGCTGGCTTTTTTAGATGTTTTTTAGCAAAGTCCAGTCTAGCCTTTTTATTCGTGATGCTTATGAGTGGCTTGCACCGTGCAGTGAACTCTCTGTATTTACTTTCATGCAGTCTTCTCTTTATGGTAGATTTGGATACTGATACGCCTACCTCCTGGAGAGTGGTGTTCACTTGGTTGGCTGTTGTGAAGGGGTTTCTCTTCACCATGGAGACTATTCTGCGATCAACCACCACTGTTGTCTTCCGTGGGCGCCCAGGTCTTTTTGCATTGATGAGTTCACCAGTGCTTTCTTTCTTTCTGAGGATCTACCAAACTGTAGATTTTGCCACTCCTAATGTTCTTGCAATTTCTCGGATAGGTTTTTTCTGTTTTTGCAACTTAAGGATGGCTTGTTTCACCTGCATGTAGAGCTCCTTTGACCGCATGTTTCCTTCACAGGAAAACCTTCCAAATGCTCTAGCACCACACCTCAAATCAACTCCAGGCCTTTTATCTGCTTAATTGAGAATGACATAACGAAGGGATTGCCCACACCGGTCCATGAAATAGCCTTGGAGTCAATTGTCAAATTACTTTTGGTCCCTTTAAAAACAGGGTGGCACATGTTAAGGAGCTGAAACTCCTAAACCCTTCATCCAATTTTAATGTGGATACCCTCAAATGAAAGCTGAAAGTCTGAACTTCAACTGCATCTGAATTGTTTTGTTTAAAATTTATTGTGGTAATGTCTAAAACCAAAATTAGAAAAATGTTGTGTCTGTCCAAATATATATGGACCCAACTGTAATTTATTACATAAATCAATAGTACACATGAAAATTCGGAACTTTACATTTGGTCTTTTAGACTTGGTTGAAGGGTTTGTCCAGAATTAGATTTATAACCTGTTATACCAAACACCTGTCAAAGTGTTGTGTGCGGTGTTGTAGCTCATCGAGATCTACGTCAATCAAGCGGAGCTGCTGAATCTGACAACCTGGGACCCATTAGAGTGTTCACACTGGAAACCTTAGGCCAGGATCACACATGTGAGGAATACGGCCGAATCTCGCATGTTAATACCCGGCACTGCCGCCGGCACTCAGGAGCAGAGCGTGCGGCTCCATGTATTGCTATGCGGCCACACGCTCCGATCCGAGTGCCGGCAGCAGTGCCAGATATTAACATGCGAGACTTGACCGTATTCCTCGCATGTGTGATCCTGGCCTTAGGATTTCCTAAAAAAAATTAAAAAAAAAAATGGCTCAATCAAACCTGTCAAGGTGCAAAAAGCCGGTATAAACTGAGCTAATAATAAATAAAAATGAAGCCAACCTGAGATTCATGGTTACTAAGTTCTGCCTTTGAAAAAGGTCGCACTCGCAAATACACCTTCAGTGGATGTGAAGCTTGCGAAACACGGAGAGAGCTCTGAGAAACACAGAGAGAAAAAAAATTATAGAAGTGAACATATTCAATACAGCGGATATTCTTGTGAACACATTCATCATTAAAATAGGCAACACAAGAACTAAATGGGTGCCAAGAGTAATTTTTTCCCCCCATGTTACACAAAATTCTCAAAATTGGTTAAAAGTAAATAAATGTATCCATACTAAGCTCATGGCATGTACCCCGACAGTCACTACCCACTGCCGCACATAGACATCAGCCCAAAAGCCTTTTTAATTGACTCCTGCCTGACTCAATAAAATACTCCCAAAACTGCACGTGTGATTGCAGCCTTAAGTCCCCCTATTATAAAATATCCCTAAATACAGTCGTATCACTAGGACCCCCAGCGAACCAGAAAACCAGGATGACTGGTTCTTTAAAAGGAAACTGAAATCAGCTGTGAAAGTGAAATATAGAAAATAAAAATACACCAAGTTTGTGTCCACAGCTCCGAAGCAGAGCTATGTATCGCCATGGTTACAGATACCAACAAACCCCAGGTGTAGTCTGATCCTGCCGTGATCCTTCCATCCAACCTCGCCTTGTGCCATCCTTCTGGTTAGGCCACGTTCACACTTTCCGTATTTTGTGAGTTTTTTACCTCAGTATTTGTAAGCCAAAATCAGGAGTGGAACAATCAGAGGAAAGTATAATAGAAACCCGTCACCACTTCTGTATTTATCACCCACTCATGGCTTTGGCTTACAAATTCTGAGGTAAAATACTCACCAAATACTGAATGTGTGAACGTTGTCTTGAGGAAACCATGACTGCAGGATCTAACTACAAGGTTTTTTTTTGCTGTTTATAACCAAATATGCCCAGGTTTATAAGGCTTCATTCACACATCAGTGTTTGCATGCCAAAACCGGGAGTGTCTTCAATGCACAGAACAGGTGTCAGTCTCTCAATTATAGTTTTTCTGTAGTTCCAAAACAAAAACAAATAAATAAAAGAAGTGTAAAAAAGCCCTCTACTGCAGGACTGGAAGGTGAGATACTGGAGAGGACTTACCAGTCCTGAGGAGTCCGAGGCAAGCGTGTCCCCAGCAGCGCTGCACATCGTGGGATCCAGCAGAGCGCTCTGCTCCGCAGACAGGACGGCTCCGTCATCCCCGGCGTCCATTAGGGCAGCGTTTACACTCACTTTCTGCAGCAGTAACTGTTAAAGGAATTCTTCCATCAGATGAATAGGAGGAAATAAGCACAATGTCCATCATTGAGGACTGTGGCATTCATATAGTAATACTGGTAGTAATGCATGATGGGCGACTGCAACGTGTGAACAGTATAATATCGCGGCGCATCGGTAGATCTGTATTGCTGAGTATTCCCAATTACACCAATATTACCAGTAGTCCTATATTGTAGCCATTGCTGATCTGTGTGGCGGTGACCCCCAACCATCAGGGCACAGAGGTTTGTCTGTGTATTGTTTTTCTTATTACTATTTCTGATTAGTACATTTGTGTTGCACCTCTGCTCCCTTTCACTCAGAAGCTATGCCCCATGGCTGAGCAGCCTTCTGTCCTATCCAGACGACGGCAACGGACGGACGGCAATGTGACCGATGCCCCGGTCAGTCTTCTCACTAGTGCGAAGAAGTACGGCAGATTGGTTTCCTTTATCCCTGGTTGTGACTTTTCCTAGTCTGACAAAACTTCTCTGATTGCTAATCTCTTATTTTTCTTAGGTTGGCCACCTAGGGCTATGTGCACACGTTGCGTTTTTGCACAGTTTTTCTGCTGCATGTAAATTAGATGCGTTTTCTTACACAACCAGCAAAAACTGAGTTTTCAAAAAATCTCCCGCACACCCCTGGATTGTGGGTTTGAGGTCAGCAGCAGGTCAATTCTTTCAGCTGTTTTGCAGCTTTTTTTTTCACCCATAGAAAGCAATTAGAGTAAAAAAGCTGCAGACACCACAACTGTATCTTTAGCTGCTTTTTTCTTAGCATTTTTTGATAAATAAAACAAATTTTATTACACATACTGTAGACATTACATATGTGATCTGCACCCAATAAAAGCCACAAAAACATTTAAAAATGCTGTGAAAATGCTGAGAAATAGGCATTTTGAAGTCATTTTTCCTGCTAAGAGAGCAGGTTTTGGCTGCAGACCACAGAGCAAAAACTGTGCATGTGAACAGGGCGTAATGCTCCAATTTATTGTATGGGCGTTTTGCCAGCTAGGAACAATGTAGCAATGGTTTATCCTCTGCAACAATGTTACTGACCTGCACTGTCCTGCACCAGGGTGTGTCTGCTCCACCTTATAAGAGGCAGGCCAGCACCCTCTAGTGGTTTATAGAGAATCCTGCAAAGGATTGTGGGCGTTTCCATGTGTATAAAAGGTCACAATTAACCCCTTCCCGACTGAGCATGCATCATTCCCAACAGATGATGGCTGTCGATCTCTGACAGTGGCATTTAAAGTGCACAAACCACGTGACCTTTAACCACCTATAATTACAATAACATATGTTTGGTATCACTGTAATCACACTGACCTGGAGAATCATGTTATCAGGTCATTTTTGTTGCCCAAGAGAAAAGAAACACTAAAAAACAGTATCAGATTTGCATTTTTTCACAGTATAACTGCACTTAAAAGTTTAAAAAAAAAAAATCTACTATGTGGTAAAATGAATGGTGTCCCACAAAAAGTGAGCCCTGGTGCAGATGTATCGGATTTTTTTTGGGAATAAGTGGAAACAGACTAAAGTGCAAAAGCAAATAAATATCCAAATCCTTTAGAGCATGCCAAATCCGGCCAGCCAGGTAATTCAATGTGGCCCACAAAGCTGGCGATGCCTCCTCTGCCTAATAGAGGCTGTGTCCAAGATGAAGCCAATGCCTGACATAGATAGAGCCAGTGTTTGGCAGAAGATGAGGCACCAGTACAGGGATTGGGTGGCATCTTGCACCTCTTCACTGCATGGTTCTGCAACTCAAAGGTGGTGGCACATCTCTGACAGTCCTACCCAGGGCACAGCACTGAGAGTCATAACCAGTCACAGCTCTGAGAGTCCTACCCTGGGCACATCACTGAGAGTCATAACCAGTCACCACTCTGAGAGTCCTATCCAGGGCACAGCACTGAGAGTCATATCCAGGGCACAGTCCTACCCTGAGTACAGCTCTGAGAGTCCTAATCAGTGACAGCTCTGAGAGTCCTATCCAGGGCACAGCACTGAGAGTCATAACCAGTGATAGCTCTGAGAGTACTACCCTGG
The DNA here is from genome assembly GCF_039654945.1 of Dendrobates tinctorius. Lineage (NCBI taxonomy): Eukaryota > Metazoa > Chordata > Amphibia > Anura > Dendrobatidae > Dendrobates > Dendrobates tinctorius. The sequence goes on along the minus strand of NW_027361750.1, from coordinate 23,495,044 downwards.
ACACAGCACTGAGAGTCATAACCTGTCACCACTCTGAGAGTCCTATCCAGGGCACAGCTCTGAGAGTCCTAACCCGGGCACAGCACTGAGAGTCATAACCAGTCACCAATCTGAGAGTCTTACCCAGGGCACTGCACTGAGAGTCATAACCAGTCACAGCTCTAAGAGTCCTACCCAGAGCACGGCACTGAGAGTCATAACCATTCATAGCTCTGAGAGTCCTACCAATGGCAGAGCTCTGGGAACCACACCCAGGCAAAGCTCTGGGATCAGTTCCACAGCACAGCTCTGGGTGTAGTACCCAAGCACAGCTTTGAGAGCCCTATCCAGGGCACAGGTCTGGGAGACCTACCCAGGCACAGCTCTGAGAGCACTAGCCCAGCACAGCTCTGAAACCCCTACCCTAACCTTGGCACAGCTCGGAGAGCCCTCACCAGCACAGCTCTGAAAGCCCTACCCAGGCACAGCTCTGAGAGCACTACCTAAGCACAGCTCTCAAACCCCTACCCTACCCTGGCCACAGCTCGGAGAGACCTACCAAGGGTACAACTCTGAGAGCCCTACCAAGGGTACACCTCTGAGAGCCCTAACCAGGGTACAGCTCTGAGAGCACTACCCAAGCACAGCTCTCAAACCCCTACCCTACCCTGGCCACAGCTCGGAGAGACCTACCAAGGGTACAACTCTGAGAGCCCTACCAAGGGTACACCTCTGAGAGCCCTAACCAGGGTACAGCTCTGAGAGCACTACCCCAGCACAGCTCTGAAACCCCTATACAGCGCACAGCTCTGAAGGCCTTATCAAGGATACAGCTCTGAAACCCCTACCCTACCTTGGGTACAGCTTGGAGAGCCCTACCAAGGGTACAACTCTGAGAACCCTACCCAGCACAGCTCTGAAAGCACTACCCCAGCACAGCTCTGAAACCCCTACCCTACCCTGGGCACAGCTCGGAGAGACCTACCAAGGGTACAACTCTGAGAGCCCTACCAAGGGTACACCTCTGAGAGCCCTAACCAGGGTACAGCTCTGAGAGCACTACCCCAGCAAAGCTCTGAAACCCCTCCACAGCACACAGCTCTGAAGGCCTTAGCAAGGATACAGCTCTGAAACCCCTACCCTACCTTGGGCACAGCTCGGAGAGCCCTACCAAGGGTACAGCTCTGAAAGCCCTACCCAGGCACAGCCCTAAGAGTCCTACGCAGGGCACAGCTCTGAGAACCTTACCCAAGAACTGCTCTGAGAGTAATACCCAGAACACAGGTCTGACAGATCTTTTCAGTAATGCATCTAAACAAGATTAAGCACAGATCATGCATTGTTGATGACAACCCCCATACTATTGCTACAGCACAAGATCTAAAACCAGACATAGGCCCAGGGGCCACAGGAAAACATCAGACAACGGAAAAGAAACAAAACAGATAAAACCTTAAATTAAAAATGTAATAAAAAGTATTTAAATCAAGAAATCCAGTTGAATTCCATTTATCCCTACATTTGTATGCTTGGATTTTGTTTTGTGTTTCATGTTATTTACAGAGCTCGATCACTTGGTGCAGACAGTGTGTGATCTGGTGTCTCACGTTATTTAAGAAAATGTCAAGGAGTAGTGACATTAATACAATCTTACAATTACAAATGGCCAAAGGCAACCCTAATGCTTTAGGGGTTAAATGGCCAATTATGACCAGTTTGGTTATATTGGGAGTCCGGGTATCATTGCAGTGGAGGGGGGATAAAAACTAATGCAAACAATTCGCCAGCCAGATGAAGATTGAAGGCGACGGCGGGCTCAGCTCCTCTGTACATGGTCCTGGTAATGTCTCCAGGGCAGGCTATAAAGTCAGTAATTGCCATTGCCCAGTGCTCAGCTTTCCAGTGTATTTCTAGCACCAGATGGCGGAAATACACCAAGTACACTGAATCCTTCTCAGTTCTCTGCGGTCATCCTCCTGCATCACGTCACTGACGTCTTTTGGACACAGGGCACAAGGTGACAATATTTAAGACCAGAAAAAATAGGTTTTATATGAAAACCAAAACAGCCCACAACTTACAAAAAAGAAGCGATTCTGCATACAGAGACGATAGTACACAATGTTGTGGGTTTGTGCAGCTTTCTAGCAGCTCAAATGTGCAATCCCAGATCTCCACCATGGTCCACACCACCTGGCACCGATCACTACAGCTCCTAGAAAGCTACTGGTTTCCAACTTCATATTTCCCACCATTCATGTGATCACCGTAACTAATGATCCTATAGCATAACGTGTCTGCCTATCAAACTTTGGAATAAGGGGTCATTCCCACCCTGACTGCCATAGTTACATGAATCATAAGTGTTCATTAGAGATGAGCGACTTTGCCTTTTTTCGGGTCGACTCGGGTTTCATGAAACCCGACTTTTGCAAAAGTCGGGTAGAATGCAATCGGCCGATTATCGTGAAAAGTCGAAGGCCGACTGAAACATGAAACCCAATGCAAGTCAATGGGGAAGAAAAGTCGGCAGTGAGTGGAGGACAGGAAACACACCTACAGTGCCCATTTTAATGCCAAAAACATCAATTCTTATTACTTAAGCTTGTCAACCTTAATTTACTTTATAATAATAGTTAGGCATTGAAAACTGGGGGTTATTTGGCTAAAGTTGTGTGGTGGAGTAGGGCTGGCTCCAGATTTTCGTGGGCCCAGGGCCAAAGAGTGTCACTGGGCTCCTTTAACACATGCCACAATTCATGATCCTCTGATACGGCAGAGAAATAGCGGTATAGTACAATGAAAAATACTTCACTTCTTACATCACATGACTGATATCCATTTTAAATTCTCCAATAGCTCCAAAAACGGACAGTATATTGCTCCATACAGTATTATGGCCACCGTATAGTGCGCCAAACAGAGTAAGGAGGCCCATATATCTCTCCATACAGAATCATTGGTCCCATATAATGTTCGATACAGTATATGATGAGCTCCACATAATGCTGAAGTATATGTTGGTCCCCATGGATGAAGCTCCACTGTCTTATGGGCCCAAATAATACTCCATATATAATGAGCCCCATTTCTAATGCTCCAGTGTATAATGGGACCTGTAAATGCTGCTCCAGTGTCTGATGTCCCCCATTTGGAAAGCTCCAGCATATGATGGGCCTCACGGATGATGCTCTAGTGTACGATTGGTCCAAATAATGCTCCATATATAATCTGCCCCATTTACAATGCTCCAGTATATGATGGGCCCCATGGATGATGCTCCAGTGTCTTATGGCCCAAATAATGTTCCATATATAATGGGCCCAATTTCGAATGCTCCAGTGTATAATGGGCCCTGTAAATGCTGCTCCAGTGTCTGATATCCACCTTTGGAATGCTCCAGTGTATGGTGGACCCCGTATATCATTCTCTAGAGTATAGTGCTCCCCAAAAATTGCTCCCAACCTTTAAAACAATTAAATAAGTCTCCTTGCTAGGGAATCCTTGTACTCTGGACTCCTCTTCGTCCCCATCCTCCATCTCTCTGCACTTGGACTGTTTAGGCAGAGGGCGTACAGACGTGATGTCATCACGCTCTCTGACCAGAATGTCACTGTCAGGAAACGCGGAAGACGTCACGGCGGTGGAGCAGGGAGAGGTAAGTATTTCAACTTTGCAAGTGCTGTGATCCTGAGCAAGCAGGGGGGGCCCACTCGTTGGCGACGGCACTGGCACAGGGCCCCTCATAGTACGGCGGTGTGTCTGATGGCGGGTGGGCCCTCCCACCGGCAAAGACACTTTTGCGTTCTATGAGGGGCCCTGTGCCAGTGCCATCGCCCATGAGTATGCCCCCCCACCTGCTCAAGGAACCTGCACTTTCATCTGCACCTTCCTCTTTGTCACCGTGGAAGGTGGTATACTATGCGGGAAGGGGAACCTGAGTTTCATCAGGGTCAGATTCTGGCTGTGTAGAGTGCGAGGGGAATGTAGTGGTCTGGGTCAATGTACCAGAAGAATCATCTTGCAGTGGCTGGGCATCAGTGCACTTGTGGCGCCCCCAGGAGTACGGTCGCCACAGTGGCATTACCTTCCTCCTAGAGAGTGTGATGTCATGCTTGGGAGCAACGAAGGATCTCTCTAGCAGTTAAACCAACACACAACACAGTTCCCACTCCAGGCCAGCAGGGAGAGCTCTGAACCTGACTGCTGAGGAGCTGCTCTCTGTAGTCGGGAGGAGGAAAGTTAGGGCAGTCTGTGAAGGGAAGGGGAAGTGTGTGGACGTGAGAAGGGGAGCTGGAGGATGAGCAGAGTTAAGGCTCACTCCTAGCTGGAGCGCATGGTCCGGATTCCGGTCTCCGAGTTTGTAAGGACACTGACGGTCCTGCAGCAGAAACCGGAGGAAGTAGCAGCTGTAAACGCTCTGTTCCCAACTAGGGCTCGGAGGCCCCAGCAGCGACGTGTGTGAGCCAGAAGGAAAAGGCTACGGCTGCCTGCCATGCGAGAAAGTTCCAAAAGAGAGTTAACAGGGGGAACTTCAGTGAACTCAATACTGCGAGCACCTCAGATAAGCGCTAGAACAGAGGCCACACTACCTATCTGCAGAGAGAGAATTCCTAATTTGCTTCCAGGCTGACCAACTCCTTCTCCATCTGTACTCTGAGTCCTGGACGGCACTTACCAAGTACAGGTAAAGGAACTACACGACTGTGGCTGTCATCTTTCTCCTGTGCCTGGCGCACGGCTCTGCTACATCCTGCACTGCACACCATCTACCAACTCTTTCATCTGCCCTGGGACTACTGCCCTACCCGTGCAGGGCTTCTACATCTTAGCTGCACCACAACATTTGTCCCAGAGAAGCGACACTGCAGCGCTGGTCAATCTGATCAGAAACCACAGGTCGCGTCACGTATCATTCACCTATAAACGTTATTCACCCCTTTGCATGGATGCCCAGGGCCACGGACCGGGTCACCACCACCGTGACACATCCCTGAGACACCGGCCTGGTACCGATTAACCCCACTGCCCTGGCTGGCGACCCACACTCCATGTCAGATTCATCTTGGACTGGGGAATTCACGATTTGACTTGATAACCCAGGCATGGTATGTGAGAAAGAGCTACATGGACTAATGTGAAGTGTGGCCTGCTGCATCATTCACTTTTGGTGGGGGTGAAGGACACAAGGAAAGGGGTTCTTCCTGACCAGGAGCCAGCACTTGACAACTCAGTGCTTTCATTTTTTGAAACTTCAGAAGAGGAGGGCATATTAGCTGGAGTCTGTTTCGGCAATGTAAGCCAAAACCAGTTCCTGATGCTCCGGCTTTAAAAGCGGTTAACCTACTCCCAGAAATGGTAGCCTTCCAGGCCTTCCGGAGCCAGACCATGACGCAGACTCAACACCTCCTGCCTTAGCTGCTATTGTGCTTTTGCCACTACCAGCAGATGCACCACCACATCAGTACCAGCTGCCCCCCCATGCCCATGTCCACGGCCTCTTCCACCATACTTCCAAATTTTGGAGAAAATGTACCCAAAATAACATCAGATATATGGTACTGTATCAGAAGCGTACAGCTGTATACAGTCAAAGGATAATTGTAAATCTCCGTATATATTTCATGAGTCACACAGAGACGCTCACAGGCTCAGTATGGATTAGACAAGAATCTAAAAAGTAGAAAAAGGGTACAGTATCATCAGATAGCAGGTATATATAGTATAGTTTAAACATTCTAAATCTCCGTATATATTTCAGGAGGCAGACACTCTCAGGCTCAGTATGCATTACAACACAATATAAAAAGCCGTAAAACGGTAATGGATCTGAAGCGTACAGCTGTATACAGTGTAGGGGTCATTGTCAATCTCAGTATTTATTTCCAGAGTCAGAAACAGATTCTCACTTGGTCAGTATGGATTAGACCAGAATATAAAAACCAGTAAATGGGTAATGTATCACAAGCGTAGAGCTGTATACAGTGTTGGGGTAATTTTTAAATCTACATATAAATTGCAGGAGTAACCCACAGACTCTCACACGCTCAGGATGGATCACACCACAATATAAAAAGATCAGCAAGAAATAATCACACATGTGGGCCAATGTTCCAGGTGTCAATGATACACTTAGAGTGGTGGGTGGAGGAGGTCTTTCTGGCAGAAAGGGTACAGTATCACCAGATACCAGGTATATATAGCATAGTTTAAACGTTAAAAATGTACGTCTATATATCAGGAGTAGTGTTGAGCCACCCTGCTAGTGTTCGAGTTCGGTTCGGTTCGTCGAACAGGAGGCAAGTTCGTCGAATGCTCGTCGAACGTTCGACGAACACAGTCGAACCCCATTGAAAACAATGGCAGGCAAACACAAACACATACAAACACATAGAAAATACATGCAAAACACCTTAAAAGGTGTCCCAAAGCAGACAAAATGCCTAGAAGACACAAATAACATATGGAAAAGGGCAACTACATATAGAAAAGAGGTGGAGGAGTAAAAGGAGGAGGAGGAGACACAGATATAGGCATGTCATGCCCTTATAAAGTCAAGAAAGGCGGGAATAAAAATCTAAAATACAAAAAAAATTCTAAAATCGAAGACGATCATATACCGTCGGACTTCCCCCATAAATTATGCCAACTGCTGATCGGGCGGCGTTATTCCCACGACCCTCCGAACAGCGTCCATGAAGGCAAAGTGTTTGGTTTAAGGGGGCAGTATGGTTGCAAAGCTGAACCTTAAAGGAATGTCCAGAAGGGCACCACCACAAGGAGTGGAGCCTGCGGCTTAATTGGACTCCACACGGGCAACCTCAATCATGCCAGCCACGGAAAGGATGGACAGATTGCAAGCTTCCTCGATTCTGTGGGTGGTGGTGCATGGCCGTTTTTAGTTGTGCTAGCGATTTGTCAGCTTAATTCCATTAACGAACGAGACTCCGGCATGCCCCCGTGGTCCGCGTTCAGCTTACTAGAGGGACACGCGAGGCTCTGGCACGCGAGATCGAGCAATAACAGGTCTGTCATGCCCTTACATGTCCGGGGCTGCACGCACGCTACACTGAAAGGACCAGCGTGTGTCGCTTACAGGTGCGGATAACCCGCTGAACCCCGTTAGTGATGGGGATCTGGGATTCCAATTCTTCCTCGCGAATGAGGATTTCCCAGTAAGTGCAGGTCAACCGGAATTCCGGAATTAGGCCTAACCGGCATTCCAGAAAGAATGTGCAAAAATTAAGTGTCCAAACCACAGGTGCTGTAGCTTGCTTAACAGCTGGGCTCCTCTGCTGAGTAGCACACAGTTCTTACATAAACAGGCGGCATAGCTTGGTTCACGGGTGGGCAACTCTGCTGAGTAGCAGACAGTGCTTACATAAACAGGCGGCATAGCTAGGTTCACGGGTGGGCTCCTCTGCTGAGCAGTAGACACAGGTACTAGGCCCAAAGTATTGACTGGGCTAAATGGAGTTAAAAAATGGTTCTTACATAAACAGGCGGCACAGCTTGGTTCACGGGTGGGCTCCTCTGCTGAGTAGCAGACACAGTTACTAGGCCCAAAGTATTAACCTGGCTAAATGCAGTCAAAAACTGGTTCTTTCATAAACAGGCGGCATAGCTAGGTTCACGGGAGGGCTCCTCTGCTGAGTAGCAGACACAGACACCATGTACTACACCGCTGGCTACCAGACACCGCTACTATGCCATGAAACTGTCTATTAACATTGAAAACCATTATTAATGTGAAAATAAAGGTACGCTTTTGGTTGAACGAACCGTTCTCGAACGGAACCTCGAACAGCCGAATTTTAAGCAAAGTGTTCGAGTTCGACGAACGGCTCAAACACCGCCCAAAACAGCTCGAATTTGAACTTGGCGAACAGTTCGACTTGAACACCGCTCATCTCTAATCAGACAGTCTCAGGCCCAATATGGATTCGACAAGATTGTAGAAAGTTGAGAAATGGTACAGTATCACCGGATAACAGGTATATATAGCATAGTTTAAACATTAAAAATCTCTGTGTATATTTCCGGAGTCAGACAAAGACACTCACAGCCTCAGTATGGATTAGACAAGAATCTAAAAAGTCGAAAAAGGGTAATGTATTCGAAGCGTACACCAGTATACACTGTTGGGGTATTTTTAAATCTTCATATATATTTCAGTCTCAGTAAGACAGTCCAGACTCTCCGCAAGAGGAAACAAGATGGATACAAGTACAGATGGAAAGTTGAGTGATTGCAGAAATTTTGGAATTACTAATCACGGGAAAAGCTCCCAGGAGAATTCTCAGAGGCGAAGCTGACCCTCAATTACTTTGTCTGTGGAGACAGCGAAAACAGTTCTTTGTGAAAAAAGGGTTGCTGTATCGCAGTACCATGGATCCCATCACCGTTACTCATCTCCATCAAATTGTGATCACAGGGAGAGATGTAGACATGGTCCTCACTGCCTATCGTGATCTGTCAGGTGACTTTGGAGTGCAAAAGACAGAAGCCACAGGCCATAGGCGATTCTGTTGGATTGGCATGAGAGGACACATTTAAAAATGTGGGCAGGAATGTCACACGTCTGTGAGTAGGAAAACTGTGAAAGCTGATGATAAACCACCACTGCATCTCATTGTGAGTCGACGTCCATAACAAATGGAAGCCATTGATCATCTGAAGATAGAGCCCAGCAGGACTGGGCATAGCTACGTCTTAACCATCATCTATCAGTTCACCAAATTTGTAGTGACAGTCCCAGTGAAGGATTTAACAGCCCAGACTTCACAGCGGTGGAGCAGGGAGAGGTAAGTATTGCAAGTGCTGGGGCCCTGAGCAAGCAGGGGGGCCCACTCGTGGGCGGCGGTACTGGCACAGGGCCCCTCATAGTACGCCGTTGTGTCTGACAGGCGGGTGTGCACCCCCACCGTCAGAGACACTTGATTGTACTATGAGGGACCCTGTGCCAGTGCCGTCGCCGAAGAGTGGGCCCACCCATCTGTCCAGGGCAACGGCACTCGCACGGATGCGTGCGCCAGGTGGTGACCCCCGCCCTGGGGGGGGGAGGCAGCCCAGTTAGGGAGGTTGAAAAAATGGCATATGTTGATGTTGGACATTCAGCAGCTGCAAATGGAGGAATTGGAGAAGTCAGAGGAAGAGGAGGACAAAAGCGAGCCATTTTTCAGGAAACCTATGTGTCATCAGGGGAAGGTGGGACAAAATCCTTTGAAACCCATGCATGGTTCATTTTAATGAAGGTTAGATCATCAACATTTTGGGTCGACAGACGGGTCCTTTTTTCTGTCAGGATTGATCCAGCAGCACTGAAGACTCTTTCGGATAGCACACTAGCAGCAGGGCAAGCAAGCTCCTGTAAGGCATATTGTGCCAATTCAGGCCAGGTGTTCAGTTTACAGGCCCAATAGTTAAAGGGGAATGACCTGTGAGGGAGAACATCGATATGGAAGGAGAAGTAGTTTGTAACCATAGTTGACAACTGCTGTCTCCTGTCACTTTCTATCGATGCAGTATTACCAGTCATGTGAGCGGTACTTGAAAAATCAGTCCACAACTTGTTCATGAAACCCCTGTCTCCAACGCCACTTCGGATGTGTGCACCACGAACACCTCTTCCTTGTTGCCCCCTACGGCTCATGTGAGAACCATCACCGCTGCTGTGTGCTGGGAATGCCTCAAACAAACGGTTTACCAGAGTTGCTTGTTTGTTAGCCAATATTAGCTCTAGGTTCTCCTGTGGCATGATGTTTTGGAATTTGCCTTTATAGCGTGGATCAAGGATGCTGGCCAACCAGTAGTCATCATCGTTCATCATTTTGGCAATGCGGGGGTCCCTTTTTAGGATCTGCAAGGCATAATCACACAGGTGGGCCAATGTTCCAGGTGTCAATGATGCACTGCGAGTGCTGGGTGGAGGAGCACTTTCTGGCAAATCCACATCCCTCCAGTTATGCGCAAATCCTGTACCTGACCTTGCCACGCCAACATTTTCTCTTGCCCCCTGAGAAGCATCCTCCTCCCCTAAATAATGATCCCCATCCTCCTCCTCCTCTTCTTCCTCCACCTCGTCCAGGAGAGTTCCCTTAGCAGACAATGGCTGACTGTCATCAAGGCTTCCCTCCTCCTCTTCCTCCTCGGCTGCAGACGCCTGCTCCTTAATGTGCGTCAAAGTTTGCATGAGCAGACGCATAAGTGGGATGGTCAAGCTCATGATGGCGTCGTCTGCGCTTACCAGCTGTGTGCATTCCTCAAAACACTGAAGGACTTTACAGAGGTCTTTCAGCTTCGACCACTGCACACCAGACAACTCAATGTCTGCCCTCAAACTGCCTGCCCGTGTATCCTCCCACAAATGCATTACAGCCTGCCTCTGTTCGCACAGCCACTCAACCATGTGCAGGGTGGAGTTCCACCCTGTTGCAACGTCGATAAATAGGCAGTGCTTGGGAAGGTGGAGCAATCGCTGCAGCTTCTGCATACGACTGGAGTGTACGGGCGACCGGCGGATGTGCGAGCACAGTCTTCGCACCTTATGGTGCAGGGCTGGCTGTTAACTCCGGATAATTATTGAGGAAGCACTGCACCACCAGGTTCAAAGTGTGAGCCAGGCAAGGTATGTGTCGGAGTTTTGAAAGGGCTATGGCTGCCACAAAATTCCAGCCGTTATCACTAACTACCTTGCCAGCCTCAAGATGTAGACTGACCAGCCATGACTCAGTTTGTCGCTGCAAGTAGTCGGCCAGTATCTCCACGGTGTGTCTGTCGCCCAAACACATCATCTTCAACACAGCCTGCTGACGCTTACCACTAGCTGTTCAATAGTGGGACACCTCGCGTGCAACACTGGCAGCTGCGGATGGAGTGGTCGTGCGACTGCGCTCTGTGGACAAGCTTTCGCTTCTGGAGGAGGGTCGAACGCCTACAGCCAATTGTTTCCTATACCGTGGGCTAGGCAGCACTGTGCCACCGCCGGTGTCCCCTGTGGACCCTGCATCCACATTAACCCAGTGCGTAGTGATGGACACGTAACGGCCCTGGCCATGCCTACTGGACCATGCATCAGTTGTGAGGTGCACCTTTCCACTCACTGATTGCTTGAGTGCATGGACAATGCGGTCTTTCACATGCAGGTGGAGGGCTGGGATGGCTTTTCGAGAAAAGTGCCGACTGGGTAGGTCATAGCGTGGTACTGAGTAGGCCATGAGCTCGCGGAAAGCTTCGCTTTCAACCAACCAGTAGAGCATCATCTCTAACGAGATTAGTTTGGCAATGTGGGCGTTCAAACACAGTGTACGCGGATGAGTACTTTCTTGTCCTACAGAGAGTCTCTGGTAGGGTGAGCTGCACTTGAGAGCTGCGTATGGTGGAACTAGCAGTGGACATGGCGGACTGAGAGACGGTTGGTGATGGTGTTGGTGGTCTTGCTGATGGCCTAGATTCAGTCTTTCATAGCACTAACATTGTGATTCCCTGACTGCTTCGGCCTTGCGACGACACCTCAACATTTGCTGCTGGTTGTGTGCTAACCGGTGGGCTTACAGTGGGGGAAGCGCCCCTGTGACGCCACACAAAGCAAGCCAATCACTTGCATGCCCTTCTCAAAGATGGTGGTGACCGCTGCTCATGTCATCGCGTTGCCCACAGTGTGCGTCCTCCATCATTGGCTGAAAAAGGGCGCTGGAAGCACCATTTGAAACGCGACTCTGGCGCTCTGGTCGCCGACCTCACGCTATGGTCAGGTTTCATGAAACCCAACTTTAGCAGAAGTCGGCGACTTATGAATTTGAGACTCGTTTCGCTCAACTCTAGTGTTCATGTTATTTCCACTTTCTATGGGATATTTGTACATGGGCTCCCTCTGCTGGATATTGAACAGGTATTACTAGTAGAGTTTATTTCCTTTATAAGGGCTCCCCCTGCTGGATATTTATCAGATACTGCTACAATGTTTTTCCTTTATGTGCTGTATAATTTTGGGATATCTGTGCATGGGCACGATCTGCTGTATGATTTGTTTGCTTTTTTTGACCCAGGTGTACTTTAGTGTTTTGAAATTTGGCTGTAAAAAAATGTGCAAAATTTCCAACAGTGCACAAGTCAGACATTACATACCGGGAACTGCAAATAGACTTCCATTATCTAAAGGCCCATCAGCAGAGCGTAGGGTTAGGTGGGCCCTTGGGTGTCAGAGTCCCAGTAATAATCTATAATTTTTATAATTATTTTTTATTTATATAGCGCCAACATATTCCACAGCACTTTACAATTAAGCGGCCCGTATCATACAGGAACTCTCCATCAAAGGAACACTGAAGATAAATCCTTCATTCAGACCCACTGGGGATCACTTATTTAAGCGGTAGATCCATGTCACTTCTTGTAAGAGGATCCGATCCAGATGCCCTCCTCGGGGACCTATGTCACTTGTCTTATCCCCCATACTTTCAAGTCCAGTGTGTCACTAGTATGGTTACACCTCAGGTGTATAGATCGGGGTGTCTCGCTTAGGGTTTATACTCCTGTATCACTTCCCCCCCCCATGATGGCATATACTACCCCCTTACTTTGATCATTCATGTAGTATTCTTTTCCATTAGTAGGCCCGTATTCACTTTCAGTTTTTCTTCCAAGGGCTAGAACCTTATTCTTTGAGCAGTTGTACGTGGACTCAGTAAGTTGTGGGCTTAAACAATCTGCTTGTATCATTTCCTTTGAGATCCAATACAATTGCAGGTCTTTTTGTTACAATTGTCAAATTATTCAAAGAGCATATAGCACCATTTGGATTTTTTCCTGTGTTGACATAAGCACAGAAACTTTGTGGCAATGGGCGGTTCAGTCCGATGGGTGTCACAGGTCCAGCATCTTTCTTCCTGCGATGCCACGCTCCTGTCGCTTCATGGCTCCCTGGCATCACGCTCCTGCTCAGGAGTACTTATCTGCCCTGTTGAGGGCAGAGCGGATTTCTGCAGTGTGCAGGGCCTCTGATCTGTCCTGGCACCTGCGCACTGCAGTACTTTGCCCTCAACAGGGCAGAGAATTATATCCCTGCGCAGGAGCATGATGCTGGGGAGCTATGAAGCAAGCAGGAGGATGGCATCGCAAGATGGGAGGTGCCAGACCTGGAACACCCATCAGACCGGACCACCTTTCCCCTCAGGGGTGTAGAAGTTATTTTTGTTATCTTGCAGGTCGGACTAGGGACTTATCTACAGCATTATCGAATGCTGTAGATAAACCCAAAAGGTAGTGGCCGCATCTTATATCGGCCAAGCCTGGTGACAGGTTCCCTTTAAATGGCTGTGGAAGCGAGTAAGCAGTTCGATTAGGATTCCTTTGTTTAATGCAGCTGGAGAAGACACTGCTCCTGAGGCCACCCCACACGTCACCAATGGAAGTCTCACCCCCAGAGCTCCAGCCCTGTCCCCTAAAACATACATAGCATGCCATGAAGAATTGAGGTGTAGCACAATCCTGCGAAACGTGATCCCAACCAGACACTAACCCTACTAGTGAAGCTTTATCCCTTCATCTGACCTCAGACAGGGAGAGATGATGCAGTAGCTGTTTGTCAGTGTATGAGCACTGCATCACTAATGTAGGGGGATTAATGAGGCAGTTTGTGGGACTTTAAACCATTTCTTTGTACACTGCAGATCTCCTTTAATACCCCTCAATTTACATCTTCTCAATAGATATTGGAGTTGCTTCTAGATAAAAAGTACTTTATTCCATACATTCAAGTAGAAAACCCACAAAGTAGTTATAATCAAGATGTTTTATTCAGGTCATGTGGCATTTAGGCATCAGCAATGGTGACTTCAACTTCTACACCAGGCTCGATACTGATGGAAGTGATCTGTTTCACAATCTCAGAGGGACTGTGCAGATCGATTAGGCGCTTGTGGATTCGCATCTGGAAGCGATCCCAAGTCTTGGATCCCTCACCACAAGGGGTTTTTCTTGTAGTGATACGCAGCGTCTGAAAAAGAAAAAAGTCAGTCAATTTTAATAGACGATTTAGCATTGAAGTCATTAATTTCTTAAGTGGCAGATTTTTAAAAATAGTCTTCTATAGTTCAATTTTAGGCACAGAGAAGTGCAGTCAGTCCTCTTAACTTCAGGAGAAAAAAAAAACAAAAAAAAACCACAAGGGGTGGGGGTACCAGCACAGGCAGCTCCAGTAGTTTTGCCCACAAGGCATAACGTATTCTTCAGTCATTAATGCTGAGGCCTGCGCTTTACCTTGGCAGCCAGGTCTAGAATAGCGAGAGTCTTCTCACAGGTCTCAGAGGTCAAGTGAAAAAAGACCAGAAACTCGCTTGAGCAGCAGATGGCCGGAGCCCCTTGTGCTGGGTCCACTAGGCTTAGAGCACGAGTGCCTGTATCACATGAGCTTCATTCACGACAAAAGATGTATATACAAGTCATATGTCATGTATTCCCTTCAGACAAGGGCTTAGACGCTGCTTATTTTCCCACACATGACAGCCGGTTTGATCAGCTGTCATGTGCGTCCAAGGCTATGCACATGTTGACTAAAATTTCTGCAGCTCTTGGCAGGAAACATGCAGTTTTTGGTGCATTTTTGAGTGAAGTTAATGGCGAAAAAACAAAACAATTTGACATGCTGCAGATTTTCTACACCAAATCTGCAAGTCAAAAATACTCAAAGTGTGCATGACACTTAAATCTGCAAGGGAAAAGACACCAAATCTGCAGCATGTGCCCACAGCCTAACAGCTGCAAGTGGAATCTCAATCCACCCATGGCCGTTAACATGTTAAACGCTGCTCTCAATCTGACAGCAGCATTTAACAAATTAGTGTGTTGGAAGCATGCCACCAACACTGCCCATCAGCACCAGTCACATGATCTGGGGAGCACTGATGTGTTGGCATGACCAAAGGCATCTGCAGGAGACCCCTGTGGTTGTCATTGTCAATCTACTATGAGCACCACCCCATGACCAGTGTTCAAAGCAGATGAGCATTTCTGCTACACATAAAAGCTGAAGGACAAGCGATCAGATGACAGCTTCAAGTCCCGAGACAATTGAAGCCAGTAAAAGTGTAAAAACCAGAAGTTTCACATCTAATGGGAGGGCCAAGTACCGACATAACCTATCATAGGAGTCTCTGCAGAGAATGACGGCCCAAACCAAGTGCTGGCACTTTGTAAGGTGCATCTAAAGTTGAGCCATAATACACTTAGGGGTAAAAAAGAATTCACTAATTATCCCCAAAAGAAGCGAACCAACACACCATATATATAAAAAATATTATTTTATTGAATATCAAAAATATTCCAATTTTAATAAAAATTACAGACTACATAATACCTTACTCATAACATACCCCAACGGGGAAAAATGCACAGACCATGAACACGGATAAATAATCCTTCTGTTAATAATCATAATATTCCTGTACAATTCATGGAATAAGGCAACAAGACCAATATTATAATAATCCTAAATAGGAATCAATCTAACCTTGCCGTTATAAGACGCCACTAAGTTTTATAGTATGCAATCATAAGTCTCACTCTAAATATAAAAATTCAGGGTAATAAGAAATCCTATGAGGTTATAGAGATACGACATAATACCAGCACCATATAAAGCCGTCATATCGACAAAATCGGGGAGGATTAATCTAACCCCGCTGTGAAAAGCACCGATACAACATGGGCTAAAATAAACTTAGGACACATAAAATGACAAGGTAGAAGAGCTATCAAACTGATAATTACCTTAGACCGGATTATGCAGGTGTAAATAATCCTGTGCACAGATCCCCGCGCCCCGACGCACGTTTCGCCCTCTAGCTTCTTCCGGAAGAAGCTAGAGGGCGAAACGCGCGTCGGGGCGCGGGGATCTGTGCACAGGATTATTTACACCTGCATAATCCGGTCTAAGGTAATTATCAGTTTGATAGCTCTTCTACCTTGTCATTTTATGTGTCCTAAGTTTATTTTAGCCCATGTTGTATCGGTGCTTTTCACAGCAGGGTTAGATTAATCCTCCCCGATTTTGTCGATATGACGGCTTTATATGGTGCTGGTATTATGTCGTATCTCTATAACCTCATAGGATTTCTTATTACCCTGAATTTTTATATTTAGAGTGAGACTTATGATTGCATACTATAAAACTTAGTGGCGTCTTATAACGGCAAGGTTAGATTGATTCCTATTTAGGATTATTATAATATTGGTCTTGTTGCCTTATTCCATGAATTGTACAGGAATATTATGATTATTAACAGAAGGATTATTTATCCGTGTTCATGGTCTGTGCATTTTTCCCCGTTGGGGTATGTTATGAGTAAGGTATTATGTAGTCTGTAATTTTTATTAAAATTGGAATATTTTTGATATTCAATAAAATAATATTTTTTATATATATGGTGTGTTGGTTTGCTTCTTTTGGGGATAATTAGTGAATTCTTTTTTACCCCTAAGTGTATTATTGTGTTTGAAGTGCCAAAAATTGATCTTAAGGACATTTTTAGTGTCTTAAAGTTGAGCCATGCCAAGGTGCACCAACTACTTGTTTTTGCCTTTGACTGGCATTATAGAGCCAGAAAAGGGTGGATAGGTTGAAATCAAATAGGTGACAATGTGCACTTAAGTGTTTGGCCCATAATGCACCAAGCGCCTGTACTTTGGTCATTCTGTGTTGACAGACTAAGGCAATAATGAAGTACAACAAAACCCTGCTGAGCTGTGTGATGAAAGGAAAGCCTACGATCAGGAGTACATAGCCCAATATACTAATTATGCTAGGCTTTCCTGTCCCAGACTGCACAACCATTGACTAACTGCTCACATGCCCTTATAGTATAATCCCAAAATAAAATTATAATAAACATCCCTTATTGTTATATATGTGGACTATTTATACATCTATAATCCATCTATTCAGAAGCTGTTGGAGCTCAACAGGCGACATCGAAGTGTAAGGTTCAGTTTCGATAACACAGGCATGAGCCGAGCATGGTTGTATGTTTCTGATCCCGTTACCTTGGTAGGCATGCGCACAGGTCCCTTCACCTTCAGATTCTTCTCCTTGGCCCCACGGATCAGATCAGCACAGACTAAGAGTCAAAATTACGATCATTAATCATCTTATTTGCATACGCATCACTGGCATAAATATGAGTATTCTAGCCACAGTTCTGATAAATCGGCTATAACACAAGTCACTGAAATTAATCCTTATTGCCAATCAAACTAGACAATTGAGAACAGGAACAAAAAAAAAAAGCCTAGTAGCGCATGTAAAAAAAAATAAAAAAATTATGCTCTCACGATAAGGATATAGAAGTTTTGACTGCATCCCAAACACTATTCTAATCACTCAGGTAAGTCTGCATGTGTTCCCCAAGCCGTGCGGATGTGCCGCATCTTGTGAATGGCTATGGGTGAGTCTATGCTGCAGTTAATCGACGCGCTTCAGCTTGTTAGGCTGGGTTCACACGTAGCAGAACGCTCGCAGAAATTACTGCGAGAATGCCATTCCGCAGGAAAATCGCATTTTAAATTCCCACAGAAAAACTAGCATTTAGCGTAATTAGCTTGCAGAATTGCTAGCGCTTTCCAAGCGATCTGTAGCATCGCTTGGAGAACTGATTGACAGGTTGGTCACACTCGTCAAAGTGTTTGACGAGTGTGACCAACTTTTTACTATTGAGGCTGCCTATGCGGCATCAACAGTAAAAGATAGAATAAAAAAAAAAAAAGAAAAAGGTTTCCCTTAATATTTTATAGGACTTGTTTGGCGTTTTACAGATCCCTAATAAAGTGAACGGAGAGCAGTGCGCCCACAACAACCTCTTTATTCAGAGGCCATGTCACCAAATGGAAGAGAGTGAAGGCGGCTCACGTCTACATAGTACCCAAGGAACCTGCACAGCCGACATTGACAGCATACTCTACATTTAGGGTACAAGACAGTAGGGACACTGGACACAAGCACATTCAATATATATTCGCAACCAACCTTTCTCCAGTGATTTCACATTGCGACTTGTGAGTGTAATTCGGATACGATGAATGGCCACTTCCTGATCAACAGGTGCTTTGCCTGTATCTTTAAAAGCCTGGGGAAAAAAAAAAAAAAAAAAATACGATGAATACAAAGAAAGCCGAGAAACTAACCATGCACCAGAGATGTCTGGCTACATTAGATTTAGGCTTCAGCACTGCAGAAGTCAAGGAGAGCCAGCACCTTCACTGTCCTATGAGCATCCATGAAGAACATTCTCTGGATAACAGATCTACAGTCCCAGCTCCTCCAGAACCACAAACCTGCCGTCCGACTGTCCCTCAGGCAATTCCTGCAGGAGCTCCCTGCAGCATCAGCCCAGTGTTCGTAACCAGATACATAGGCATCTATGGGAGCCATCATCACTGCCCAGCAGCTCCACTAGAACAGCAGGATAAGGAGAGTGCAGCACTAGGGTCTGCAGTCTCTACAACAGAGGGGCTCCAGGACCACCGATCTCCAACACATCCACCCCTATAAGCCAGAATATATCAACAAAGGCCCCCATGGATAGAGCTGCTGGACCCCACAAGACGTGGCCCTGGTCAGCCTGGCAGAGGTGATCACTTTACAGCCAGACACCTAGGCACAGCAGCCTGCACTCTGAGTGCATACAGCCGGCAGACCACCAGAGCTCGGGCCTCCTCCCCGGACTCTAGACCATCACCCCGCTCCTAACACGGGATTGTTATGGCAGCAGCTGCCCGCAATAACCGGCCACATGAGCCCCCAGGACACCATGTTACCGCAGCGAGGATGCCCGCGTGTATACGTAATGGCGCAGGGATTACGGCCGCCTCACCATGTCTGATCACCTTCCTGACCGACTTATTCGTGTACGGTGAGAGCGAACAGCGGTGAGCCAGGAGAAGGGCTCAGCACGATGCACACACCACAGGGGCTGTACTCAGAAAGAACGAACACGCCCGCCACCCTGCTATTTATACTAGCCAGGCTTCCGGCCTGCAGGAAATACGTCATCACCACAGAGCCAGCGGTACCGGCCGCCATGTTTAGTCAGGGCAAACAGCCCTTACTTTACACTTGTAAACATGCAAGTGCAACTAGAGAGGTCCGGGCTGTTGTTCAGGCATTCACCACATACATACGTGGCTCCAGCGCTCCCAGAATTGGCGTTACTTCTTGTAACATAAGGGGTTACTACTACGGTCCTGCTATTCAAGTTATTCTGCTTCTCCTTTGTCAATTTCCAAAACTCCTCCCGTGAACTGACCCCGCCCACAGCAATTGGCCCTGTATGCCTCATTCAATGACCAATGCCTCATCCAATGACTGATGCCACATCTAGTGTTAGGAACGGCGGAACGCACTAAATAAAAATAAATAATAAAGTGCGTTCGCCGCTCGGGGTCCACCGTGCAGTAGATGTTACACCGCTGCTAGGTAATGACAGACGAGCAATATAGCGGTATAATGCGCACGGGTTAGACTTCACCCGAAGTGCGCAAAGCGGGCTCTGTTAACACACAGAGGTCCGCAACATAAACATACAAAAACACTGAGCCTGTTAGTATCACAGGCCTCAGGTAAATGCACACACGGTGTCAGGTCACAGGAGCAGGACCTAAGACAGAGGAGCTGCGTCCGTCTAGACCTACAGTGTGTGCGGCGTCGCTACTGCGAGCGCCAAGAAGGGCTGCAACTGCAGCGTGGCGTAGGACACTGCCGCAGGACGACACAGCTACAAAGCAGGCGCAACGTCGGACGCTAGCGCAGAGGTGCGGTGTGCACAGTGGCCTAAGGCTTGCCACTGACTGTCGCTGACTGCTGAAATAATTCCCTATCACCATGCGCAATATCAGAGGGAAGAGGTTTCTTAATAAGTCAGTCACCGGAATCATACATCCATCACCATTCACACATAGCAAGTATAGTCTATACTAGCGCATGGCTGAACGGGACCTTCCAGATCTCCGAGATGGACCAATGAGATCTGGAGCAGGACCTGTGCACATGACTCCCGATCTCCAATGGGAGATCGTCTCATGAGCATGCCCAGTATGAGCACAGAGGAACTTAGGCTAGTTTCACATTTGCGCTTTATAGCGCAGCGACGGCCTGCGCACGGCCGCCGCTAAGCCCCGCCCCCTGCCGGCTCCCTGCCCGCCCCTTCCGGTCATCGCCGCCTTCTAGCGCACATGGGCGCTTGCGATCTGCGCACCCTATCTCTTTAGCATAGGGTGCGCAGATCGTGCGCTGGCCGTGCGCTAGCAGGATTTTGCCGTGCGCTGCACACTTTTGAAGGTGCGCCCGTGTGCGCCGAACGCAGCATGTTGCATTTCGGCGCGCACGGCGCACCTTCAAAAGTGCGCAGCGCACGGCCAGCGCCCGATCTGCGCACCCTATGCTAAAGATAGGGTGCGCAGATCGCAAGCGCCCATGTGTGCTAGAAGGCGGCGATGACCGGAAGGGGCGGACAGGGAGCCGTCAGGGGGCGGGGCTTAGCGGCGGCCGTGCGCAGGCCGTCGCTGCGCTATAAAGCGCAAATGTGAAACTAGCCTTAGTCTCTGGAGCGGTCTGCTGCAAAGTAATCTCTGCAGTAGATAGACAGCAGGAGACCGCAGAATGTGAGGCTCTGGATTCCTGCAGAGCAGACGCAGAAACCTGACGCCTAACATCTAGTGACCAATGTCACATCCAATGACCGATGCCACATCCAATGACCGATGCCACATCTAGTAACCAATACCTCATCTAATGACCGATGCCACATCCAGTGACTAATGCCACATCTAATGATCGATGCCACATCCAATGACCGATGCCACATCCAATGATCAACTAGTCTAATATCTGCTGCGAAAGAATCCGATCTGTGGTTGTTGAATAATCATCTTCTAAAGTTTTCATGTGACGTCTTCTGTGCATCGGGGTGGGTCTAGGGGGTAGGGCCTTCTTCTGCTTCTCTGACCCTCCACCCGTCTCCTCTCTTTTACAGGTTGCTGAGACTGGTCTCCTTTTTAAAATTCGGCACCACTGCTATGAACGAGGTGGGCGGCACGTGCGCAGAGTGATTTTAGATTCAGTCTTCAGGTCTTCAGTAACATGGCATGCGTAGATCAAGATTTCAGCTTACTGAAGACGTCATTGAGCTGATATCTTGATCTGCGCATGTGCCTCCACAGGCGCCATTTTCTTGAAGACTGGCAGAAGACCTGTAAAAAAAACAGGAGGCTGGTGGAGAGGCAGAGAAGCAGAAGACCATAGGCCCACCCTGATGTACAGAAGGCGTAATTAGATTAAAACTTTAGAGGATGATTATTCAACCACTGATCGGATTCCTTCACAGCAGGTATCAATTTAATCAGCATCATAGTGCCCTTATGCCCATGGCATTACTATATAGTTCCAGATCCCGCTGACAGGTTCTCTTTAAGGATAGTAAATGACTCTTTTCAAGTCTCTTATTTCTTTATTTTTGGCAGACCGACGGTAAAAGTCACAGAATCAAGATTTGTCCGATTTGCACACCAAACTCACATTTCAGTGAATAGTTGTGTAATTTATACAGATCACGTACAGAATAGACAGCTAAAAAAAAAATATTGGAGGGCCCTATGAATCTGAAGGTCCACTAAGGGGCAGTAATAAAATAGTGGGTGTTGTTGGAGCCTATAACCACCCTTGGGTCCCTTCACATAGCCAATATTATTCTATGCGTTCTCTTTGACTTCTAACAGGTAGGTTCCCCTTAACCCTTGGACTTCTGCAGCAGAGCTATACTGTATCATGTGTTGTGGAATCTCATTCAGTATGGCTAATGCATGTGGAAACCACAAGCTGTTTCACTCAGAATCCGTTTCAATAAGTCACTTGACACATTTTTTTTCTGAGACACACAAAGATTTGACATGCTTCAAATTTCAAACTCCATACTGGTTGTTAATTTTTTGAATGTAAAATTGATAATCTTATCTGTTTGTCCAGTGTTATAGTACAGTGCTGAAAATCTGCAGCAAAAATGGAGAGTATGCATTTATCCAATGAATGAATATTTGTTAATGAAATTATGTGAGGTAGCGCTGTCGTTTAAGTAGGGGATCACTCGCTTGGCAGCCACAAAAACAGATTCGGCACAGGTTTTCCATAAACTCAGAACGGTCCATGTGGTTTATTAAACATCATAAACCATGACCAGCAATATATAAACGGCATAGCGTCCATGACAGAGCTTCACTCTGTCAGCAATATCCAATACGCAGGCTTTTCAGCCTCACAGTTATATCTCACCCCGTCAGGGTTCTCTCATGGCTGCTTCTCCATACTGCAGACATTCATTCCCTCCAGGGACCTTCCAGGCACTTGCAGCCATTAAACACAGCGTTCACATGTGCTGTCAGGCAGGAAGCCCCATCTCAGCGGGACCTTCCACACTGGACCAACCAGGTCCCAGCATTCACCCCATGTGACCTACCCTGCCCACATTATATGGTTCATAGCCACGCCCACCGGGTCACATGACTCTGACCTCATCACAGGTCCTTCAAGCACTTACTCTTTACAACCGTGTTCTTTAAACACACCCACTGGGTGGGTTTTTAGGTAACTGGCCCGCCCATCTCCCTAGTTACCTGGAGACTTCTCCCTGTCACATTGAAGCAGCACCTCTGCAGTATCACTGCTGATCAACACATAAGTCTCCATCTCAAAGCCACCCACTTTGAGATACATAATGGCCATTCAGTATTCTGCCATTCATCCTTTCTCCTGGGACATCCACACAGCGCCCCCTAGTGGACACAGTGGTTACTACACCACATACCTCCCCCCTCTGTTCAAACTTGTGGGGTTGAACACACATTACACCAGGGTCTCGCGACCGGGCACTCACTACACCTTGCCCCACAGGTCGAGAGAACTGTCTCCATCTGTCATACGGCCTCGTTCCAACGTTAGACCTCCCCTGCCTCCATCGGTCAGAATATCGGTCATTGGCTTTGACCCTCCAATCACGGTCTGTCTGCGTCGTCAGACACTGGTTAGTCACCATCCTTTCTCTATCTAAGCGTCTTGTAAGAAATGGTACCCCACCACATCTAAGTTTACTTTTCAGTGCATTAACCTAACAGCTCTTTGCATCTGCTGTCTCCGTAGCAACCTCCAATTCACACTGTAATCTACGGTGCAACGTATTGGCACGTTGAGCCTCTTTCTCTGCTTCTTCCACCTGGTGTTTCAACTGTTTCAGACGCACATCATTTCCCTCCGCCAGGTCTTGGTACTGCTCAGAAATACGCCTTTCATCATCCATTTGCCTTAGTACAACCTTCAGTTTTTTCTCCGTGCGACGTACTTGTTTGCTAGCAGATTGTCGCACTTTAATTTCTGCATCAAGCTATTCCTCCAGTAGTGCAACCTTTGCTTCCAAGTCCTTATTCTGGCGAACTAATTGCTGACGGGCATTCTCATTCTTCTGAGCCTTACTACGTTCTGTCTTCAGATCAGCATCCATCTGGTCAACCTGAAGTGTGGCCTTTCTCAGCTTGTCATTGGCTAATTCAACGTTGCCGTGTTCTTCCTCCACTTCTTCTTCAAGCTGAACAATGCGATACTCTAACCGCCTCTTTTCTTCCAAAGCCAGAGCACCTTCACTTCTGTTGTTGGCAATCACGTCAGCCAGTTCATCTCTTTCCTGCTGTGCTTGTCTTTTAGCACACTCTGCAGCAGCAAGCTCCCTCTGCAAACGAATCACCTCTGCTTCCATACTTTTCAGTTTCTTTTTGTCTTCACGCTGTTCCTCATTCAGGCCTGGCCGCTGTAAGGATTCGTCCCACTTCTTCTCCCACAGAAGACCTCTTAGAGTTTCTGTTAGTACTCCTACCTCTTCTCTGAGGGACTTATTCAGACCTTGCCACGATGCCAGGTGACCTTTGAGCTCGAAGACTTCTTTCTCTAGGTCATCTAGTCTGTGCTCCCTTTCTCTCTCAGAGCCACAGTCACCCCTAGAGTCTGAGTCACGCCGATCACCCGAGTCAAACCTCCAGTTACCCTCTGACCGTGTGTCCACTTTAGGAGGCGTCACCGTCTCAACGTCTGTTAATCCAACAGTAGAAACGTCTCCCTCATTCGACCATACATCATCAAACAACACAAAGTCCCGGCCCCTCTCCAAGGCATAGACTAAGTCACGTGGTATCCCGCCCCCTTGGCACGCACCACCTTTGGTCCCCTCGAACATTACTCAGTCTACTGCATAGTTCACCGTGACCCCATGTTTACAGCGAACCCTGGCGTTTTTCTCGGTCAGAGACAAAACGAGAGGAGTTCCTGTCAGAGTCACCTGACTCTCTGAGTCCAGTCTACCAGAGACTCCTTCCCGATGCAGCATCACGGTACACACCTGTGGCCCATCATTATCCGGAAAATACATGCCGCACTCCTCAAAACTCATACAGACACACTGCGGTTCCCCAGACATACCCACTGAGGCAACCAGTGCCTGCCATTTCCTGAACCACCCCAATTTGGGTCACCGCCCCCTCCTGGGACTCCACCCCTTTTTGGGTTACCACCACAATTTGGGTCACCGCCCCCCTCTGGGACTTCACCCCCTTTTGGGATACCACCCCAGTTTGGGCCACCGCCCCCTTCCGTGATTTCCCCATGTCCGTTATACCGGTCTTCTCAGACCACAGCTCACACAACACAGTTTATGTCTTTTAACGATACCACACAAGTCCTTGCTGCCACCACCACAGCTCCTGCTGTCACCGATCACCGACACCACCGGCTGCTGTTCACACACAGCGGCTGGTGTCCTCTTCGTAACCCCGCCGAGTTACAGGAAGCCGCTTGTCCCCTTCTTAACCCCGCCGAGTTACAGGAAGCCGCTTGTCCCCTTTGTAACCCCGCCGAGTTACAGGAAGCCGCTTGTCACCTTCTTGACTCCCACTGAGCCACCGCAGGCTGAGTTGAGAAAAGAAAAAAAAACACCACACAAAAAACTCACGTGTCCTTTCTGTGTGCTATTCAGGACGTTCTGTCTCCTCTCCTGAGACCGTCCAACACACAGGGTGCACCGGGTGCTATTCAGGGAGCAACCCTCCTCCCAGGGTTTCCCAACACACCGGCCACACCAACACATCACACAAAACTCACGTGTCCTGTCTGTGTGCTATTCAGGACGTTCCGTCTCCGGCTGAGACCGTCCAACACACAGGGTGCACCGGGTGCTATTCAGGGAGCGTCCCTCCTCCCAGGGTTTCCCAACACACCGGCCTCACCAGGTCCAGGGGCTTAGCGGGTGCTCTTCAGGACATCCATCTCCTCCTGAGACGGCCCAACACTCACGCCTCACCAGGTCCAAGGTCATACCACGTGCTCCAGGGATCCGATTCTTCTAGAATCTCCCAACACTGACCCTCCAGGTCCTTGCTCACTGAACCCTCCAGGTACACAGTCTCTCTCACTGACCCAGGTCAGTACAACACGAACACCTGTTCGTTACCTGTGTCGGCCCCACAGGTCCTCGGACACCTCTTCTCCACAGAGGCACCCTATCAATCACCAGTCTTTTTCTCACTGAACCCGGTCAGTACAACACGGTTTTCACGACCATCACCTGTTGGCCGCGCAGGTTCTCGGATCCCTCTACCGCAGAGGTATCCTATAAGTCGCTTTCTCCTGGGGAAATGGCCGCACTGGGCTCACCGATCCGGACAGTGCCTTACTCACTAGGCCTTCCCACGGTTCCAGAACCACAGCCGGGCTGTGGCTTGCCCAACCGTCAGCCTTCCTGGCTCAGCGTTGCCCTTAGCAACCGACTTTGCAGTCCTCTTCCGTTGCTCCTAGCCACAAGGCTACAACATTGCCCATAGCTTTCTCCACCAAATGTGAGGTAGAACTGTCATTTAAGTAGGGGATCACTCGCTTGGCAGCCACAAAAACAGATCCGGCACAGGTTTTCCATAAACTCAGTCCTCAGTCGGAACGGTCCATGTGGTTTATTAAACATCATAAACCATGACCAGCAATATATAAATGGCATAGCATCCATGACAGAGCTTCACTCTGTCAGCAATGTCCAATACGCAGGCTTTTCAGCCTCACAGTTATATCTCACCCCGTCAGGGTTCTCTCATGGCTGCTTCTCCATACTGCAGACATTCATTCCCTCCAGGGACCTTCCAGGCACTTGCAACCATTAAACACAGCGTCCACACGTGCTGTCAGGCAGGAAGCTCCATCTCAGCGGGACCTTCCACACTGGACCAACCAGGTCCCAGCATTCACCCCATGTGACCTACCCTGCCCACATTATATGGTTCATAGCCACGCCCACCGGGTCACATGACTCTGACCTCATCACAGGTCCTTCAAGCACTTACACACTCTTTACAACAGTGTTCTTTAAACACACCCCCTGGGTGGGTTTATAGGTAACTGGCCCACCCATCTCCCTAGTTACCTGGAGACTTCTCCCTGTCACATTATAGCAGCACCTCAGCAGTATCACTGCTGATCAACACATAAGTCTCCATCTCAAAGCCACCCACTTTGAGATACATAATGGCCATTCAGTATTCTGCCATTCATCCTTTCTCCTGGGACATCCACACAGCGCCCCCTAGCGGACACAGTGGTTACTACACCACAATTAGAATCCTGATTTCACACTGATTTTGGTGTGGAATAGTGATGGGCGGAGCCGTGGATGTTAGGGTCCTTTGGGATCGGCCGAAATAAAAAAAAAAAGTTTGGTTCGGCTACCAGAACGGTACCAAAAACAAAACCACCGAACCATCCGGATTGTCTTGGGACATCAGCATTATTGTATTAGTTTGATGAGGAGGAGTTTGATTTTTTATTTTACTGTTAATAAATGGGTAAAAGAAGGTTATTGTGTGGGGAATGTTTTTTCAATTAAAGGAAGTTTTTCTGTGTCTTTCTTACTTTTGGTTATGGGGTTAGTAATGGAGGTGACTGATAAATACCTCTCCATTACTAACCCCTGGGCTTGGTGTCAGCGGATATAAACAGCTGACTTCAACCTCAAAAATATTACCCCACTTGCCACCGCACCAGGGAAAGAGGGAAGATCCGGGCAAGGCGTCAGATTAGGGGAAGCTACAGGCTGCTATTTTTAGGTTGGGGAGGGCAGATATCCATGGCCTGGCATCCAGGACACACTGAGCTGACCGTGAGAGCACCCCAGCTGTCTGCTTATCAAAAATGGGGGAAACCAAAAGCTGTTTTATAAATTTATTTAAATAATTTAAAAAAAGCTGAATGGAGACCCCTCTATTCTTGATAACTAGCCAAGATACAGCTGACAGCTGGTGGCTGCTGTCAGATTTACTTGCTCTGGTTATCAAGAATAGAGGGGACCTCACGTCTTTTTAATTTTTTTATTTTTTACATAGTGTTGGCCAATTACAACTATGTCAATACTTGTCATGGCTGTGATTGAGCCGGAAGTGCCCACACCGGAAAAGCTTGTTGATTGGCTACACTGCAGCCTTTCAATACATTTTGATCGGGCTGCTGAACCCAAACAGTAACATGGACTAAGTGTCTAGTACGAACCCATAACTTTATCATTCAGGTTTACCCATCCTTACTATAGAATTCATGCTAGATCTGCGTGAAAAAAGAACATACTTGGCAAACTAATTAGAGAATATCAGCACAATATACACTGCTCAGCATAAATGAGTATATTCCCTTTGAAAAGTAAGATTTTATTCAATCAGTCACTGAACAATTTCCAAAATTTTGTCAAGACTGAGTTTCACAAAAAAAGTTTTATTCCTAACATAAAATTACAGTTAATAATTTAACTTTCATTATAAAATCTTGAGATTTACTCAGTTTAGTTGATGCAAAAATGAATACATCCCACATTAAAAACTACTACATCTAGTATTTTGCATGACCTCCATGATTTTTAAGGACCAGCCCTGGAATGATCAAGTAGGTGACATATTGCTACCTCTATCTTTTTCCTTTCTTTAAGAATGAACTATTTTAGAGGCTGGATGATGGATGGAAAGTGAAGCGCAACTTGTCTCTTCAGAATTCCCCAAAGGTGTTCAACTGGGTTCAAAGCAGGAGACATATTTGGCCACGCAATCACTCTCACCCTGTTCTTCACAAATGCAGCAGTGATCTTAGATGCGTATCCCGGATCATTGTTGTGTTGGAAAAGTACTGTGACGTTTTTAGGTAAAAAGCTACGTCGGAGAGTGGACCCTCTGGATCGCGGATCTGGAGCCCCCGGGCCGAGCACTCCAGGTGAAGACCGACCCCTATACAGGGATCGTTTGGGGCAGGACCACAGGGGACGGAAGAGCAACAGCCGGAACCAAGAGGGACGGCTCCACGGACAAAAAGGGCTAGGGAGAAGGATGGCTTAGATACGGGCCCAGGACTGATGGACAGAGGAATGTAACACAGGGCACGGCAGGGAGGCAGAGCACGGACAAGAGGAACTACAGAGGCATGTAACACAGGCAAGGCAGGGAGAGAGCATGGACAAGAGGAACTACTGAGGCAAGGAACACTGGCAAGGCAGGAAGGCAGTGAGACAGGGAGTGGACAATAGGAACTACAGAGGACTGTAACACTGGGCAAGGCGGGGAGGCAGAGAGACAGGGAGTGGACAATAGAAACTACAGAGGACTGTAGCGGCCAGAGGGTGCAGGAGACTACACGATCATCAGGCGTCCTCCTTACAGCGAGGACGCCTGAAGTATCCTAACACCCGGAAGTGCGTCCCCCTGTCCTGCCCCTCAGCGCCGCCCACCGCTGGAGGGAGAGAGCGGGAGGGGGCGTGCGCGCGACAGGGAGCGGGTGCCAGGAGCCGCTGTGAGAAGGATCGCAGGACGGGCGCGCGCCTGGACGGGGGCGCGCAGGTAAGAGGAATCTGCGGCGTGCGCTGCTGCGCGAGGGACATCGGCGGGCATAGCCGCCAATGTCACAGTACCCCCCTCCTTACGTCCTCCCCTACTGAGATTGGCCAAGAACTTTTTCAGAATCCGGGGGGCATTGATATTCTCTCGAGGCTCCCAGGACCTTTCCTCGGGACCAAAACCCTTCCAATCGATAAGAAAAAGGGTCTTTCCCTTGACTCTTTTCATAGCCAAGATGTCTTTGACCTAAAAGACGTTTTCCGAGGCAACTGGTAAAGGAGGGGCGATGGAAACCGGTTGGAACCGATTCAGGACTACGGGTTTCAAGAGCGAGACATGGAAAGCGTTGGGAACCCAGAGCGAAGCAGGCAACCTCAGCTTATAAGCCACTTCATTAATGCGTCCGATCACTTCAAACGGTCCAATGTACCGAGGGCTCAACTTGTAAGAGGGAACTCTCAGACGGATATGTCGAGTTGAAAGACAGACTTTGTCACCTGGATGGTACGGAGGCACGTCCTTTCGTCTTTTGTCCGCATGTTTCTTGATCCGGTTATTGGCACTCTTGAGCGCTTCCCTGGTCTCCCTTAAATCTGCGAGAATTCCAATGCGAGTGAATCAGCTGCGGGCACTCCCGTAGGCGTGGAAAAGGGTAGCGGAATACCTGGATTTTGACCGGTTACCACAAAGAATGGTGACTTGGCGGTAGATTCGCTGGGATGGTTATTGTGCGATAATTCAGCCCAAGGTAGGAGCGCGACCCAATTGTCCTGATGGGCGTTGGAGAAGTGACGTAAGAAGGTAGTTAACACCTGATTAATTCGCTCCACTTGCCGGTTGGTCTGAGGATGGTATGCAGAGGAGAAGTCGAGAGACGTACCCATGAGCCGGCAGTGAGCCCTCCAGAAGCGAGAGGTGAACTGGACCCCCCGATCCGACACAATCCGCTGAGGAAGACCATGTAGCCTGAAGATCTGGTGGATGAAGATCTCGGCCAACTTCGGGGCGGACGGCAGTCCCGGTAAGGGAACAAGGTGGGCCATCTTGGAAAAACGATCAGCTACGACTAAGATGGTGGTACATCCAGCTGAGCGGGGTAAATCGGTCACAAAATCCATAGCGATTTGCTGCCAGGGAGCCTCTGGAACTGGTAATGGGTGAAGAAGACCGGAGGGCAAAGCCCTAGCCACCTTGTTCTGGGCACAGGTTGTGCACGAAGCTACATAGTCCATCATATCCTGGCGAAGCGTGGGCCACCAGTAATACCGGGAAAGCAGCAAGAGAGTCTTCTTAGTCCCAACATGTCCAGCAACTTTGGAGGAATGCCCCCAGCGTAGCACCTCTGAACGTCTGCCTTGAGGAACGAAAGTTTTACCAGGCGGAGGAGTGGAAAAATTCACAGGAGCCACGGTGATCATCTTAGTAGGCTCGATAATATAGGATGGGTCTTCATCCCTCTCTGGTGACTGTAACGACCTGGAAAGGGCATCGGCCTTGATGTTCCTATTACCAGGTCGAAAGTGAAGTTGAAAGTCAAAGCGGGAGAAATACAGGGCCCACCTGGCTTGCCGGGCATTGAGTCTTTGGGCAGACTGCAGGTAAGCCAGATTCTTGTGGTCCGTAAGGATGGTGAAGGGATGAACAGCCCCCTCGAGTAAATATCGCCATTCAGCCAAGGCCATCTTAATGGCAAGTAATTCCCGGTCTCCAATGGAGTAGTTGCACTCCGCAGGCGAAAAGGTTTTAGAAAAGAAGCCGCAAGGGACCAGGCGCCCGGATGAAGCCTGCTGGGACAGGACCGCCTCCACTGTGGTGGAGGAGTCGTCCACCTCTAGGACGAAGGGCCTGCTGGTCACTGGCCGATGCAAGATGGGTGCCGATGCAAAAGAACGTTTCAGAGCCAGGAAGGCGTTTTCAGCTTCGGGGGACCAGCTGTTGGGTTTCGTTCCCTTACGGGTCAAGGCCGTGATGGGTCTAGTAACCGTAGAAAAATGAGGCACGAATTGACGGTAATAGTTTGCGAAGCCAAGGAACCGCTGGATGGCCTTTATCCCCACTGGACGGGGCCACTTGAGTACCGCACTGAGTTTTTCGGGATCCATCTTCAGACCGGAATCAGTGACGATATATCCCAAGAAGGGCAATGACGTCTGCTCAAAAAGGCATTTCTCAATCTTGGCATAGAGTCGATTCTCTCGAAGGCGATGCAAGACCAAGCGTACGCTCTTGCGATGGGAGGACAGATCGGGCGAGAAAACGAGAATGTCGTCTAAATACACCACCACACAGGAATAGAGCAGATCCCGGAACACCTCGTTGATAAATTCTTGAAACACAGCTGGTGCATTGCAAAGGCCGAATGGCATGACTAAGTATTCATAATGCCCGTCACGGGTATTGAAGGCCGTTTTCCACTCATCCCCTGCGCGGATCCGGATCAAATTGTAAGCTCCCCGCAGATCTAACTTCGTGAAGATCCGAGCTCCTCTCAGCCGGTCAAAGAGCTCAGGAATCAACGGAAGGGGATATCGGTTTTTAACGGTAATATTGTTTAGGCCCCGGTAATCTATACAAGGCCGCAGTGATCCGTCCTTCTTCCGGACGAAGAAAAAACCCGCGCCCGCAGGAGAAGAGGACTTCCGGATGAACCCTTTGGTCAGGTTTTCCTGAATGTATTCCGTCATGGCAGAGGTCTCGGCTGGAGAAAGAGGGTACGTTCTTCCTCTGGGAGGGACAGCTCCGGGAATCAGGTCGATAGGGCAGTCATAGGACCGATGTGGAGGCAGGGAATCCGCTTCCTTCTTGCAGAAAACATCAGCGTAGGCGTGGTAAGGAACATGAAGGCCCGGAAGATCGGTTGGCTTAGGCAAAGAATGGGGACGAACAAGGGTCCGCAAACAGCGTGCATGGCAGGCGTGCCCCCAGCGCAAGATCTCCCCGGAGCGCCAGTCGACAACTGGCTCATGCCGCCTGAGCCAAGGTAACCCTAAGAGAATGGCGTGGGATAGTTGAGGCAGGACATAAAAGGCAATCTTCTCGGAGTGAAGTGCACCAATTTGTAGCTCAACTTCGGTGGTAACCGTGGTGATGAGTCTAGGCAGAGGTTTGCCATCGACGGAGGTGATAGCTCGCGGATTTCTTAAGACGACCACGGGAATCTGGAGTTTGTCCACCTCTTCCTGGCGGATGAAGTTGCCTGCTGCGCCCGAGTCCACATACGCCTCCACAGAGCCACACCCCCGACCTGTAATAAGCAGAGCTGAAAGAGTAAGTGGAAGAGAGGGGGTCTGATCACCTAGGGGGCCCTCTCCTACCTGGCCTAGGCGGATGCGTTTCCCGGTCTCTCAGGACAAGTGCGTACGAAGTGATTGGCCCCTCCACAATTAATAAGTGGCTCAGGAATTGGTGTAGGAAGGAGGGGTTTGGGTTCCTGCAGAACTGGGCCGACTTCTCAGTTGGCTACAGGTTCTACGCTAGGGACGGGCTGCACCTCAATGGGGAGGGTGCAGCTGTGCTGGGGGAGAAAATGGCTAGAAGGTTGGAGGAGTGTTTAAACTAGGGATGGGGGGGGTATTCCTTTTATAGGAGGGGAAGACAGTGCAGATAGAGACCTGGGCACAAATAATGACATTGGGGGTGGAGGTGGCATGGGGGGTGGGGTTAGAACAGTTAATAATTTAAGAAAGAATAGAGGTACAGAGAGATACATAAAGTGCATGTATACTAATGCCAGAAGTCTCGCCAACAAAATGGAGGAATTGGAGTTAATGTTGTTGGAACATAATTATGACATGGTGGGGAAATCTGAGACATGGCTGGATGAGAGCCATGACTGGGCTGTTAATTTACAGGGCTATAGTCTGTTCAGAAATGACCGTACAAATAAGCGAGGGGGAGGCGTGTGTTTATATGTAAAATCATCCTTAAAACCCATCCTTCATGATAATATATATGAATCTAATGAAAATGTAGAGTCCCTGTGGGTAGAGATAAGGGGAGGGGGGAAAAATAATAAATTACTGATAGGGGTTTGTTATAAATCTCCAAAAATAATGGAAGCTACAGAGAATATCCTCATAAAGCAAATAGATGAAGCAGCGACTAAAGGAGAAGTCATTATTATGGGGGACTTCAACTACCCTGAAATACATTGGGGAACCGAAACCTGCAGTTCCAGCAAAGGTGACAGGTTTCTGACAACGATGAGAGACAATTACCTTTCACAACTGGTTCAGGACCCAACAAGAGGGGGGCACTGCTAGACCTAATATTAACCAACAGGCCAGACCGCATATCAAATGTAAGGGTTGAGGGTCACTTGGGTAATAGTGATCACAAATTAATAAGTTTTCATGTATCCTTTAATAAGATGTGTAGTAGAGGGATTACAAGGACACTAAACTTCAGGAAGGCAAATTTCCAACGGATGAGAGATGATCTTGGTGTAATTAACTGGGATGATATCCTGAGACATAAAAATACACAAAGAAAATGGGAGACGTTTATTAGCATCCTGAATAGGACGTGTGCACAATATATACCGTATGGGAATAAACATGCGAGAAATAGGAGGAAACCACTATGGCTAAATAGAGCTGTAAGGGGTGCAATAAGAGATAAAAATAAAGCATTTAGAGAATTAAAGCAAGTAGGTAGTGATGAGGCATTAAATAAATACAGAAGATTAAATAAATTCTGTAAAAAGCAAATCAAGGCAGCAAAGATTGAGACAGAGAGACTCATTGCCAGAGAAAGTAAAAATAATCCCAAAATATTCTTTAACTACATAAATAGTAAGAAGCTAAAAAATGATAGTGTTGGTCCCTTTAAAAATAGTCTGGGTGAAATGGTGGATGAGGATGAGGAAAAAGCCAATATGCTAAATGACTTTTTTTCAACAGTATTTACACAAGAAAATCCCATGACGGATAACATGATCAGGGATAAAAATTCTCCATTAAATGTCACCTGCTTAACCCAGCAGGAAGTACGGCGGCGTCTACAAATCACTAAAATTGACAAATCCCCGGGCCCGGATGGGATACACCCATGAGTACTGCAGGAATTAAGCACAGTCATAGATAGACCACTATTTTTAATCTTTAAAGATTCCATAATAACAGGGTCTGTACCACAGGACTGGCGTATAGCAAATGTGGTGCCAATATTCAAAAAGGGGACAAAAACTGAACTTGGAAATTATAGGCCAGTAAGTTTAACCTCAACTGTGGGTAAAATCCTGGAGGGTTTTCTAAGAGATACTATACTGGAGTATCTGGAGAAGAATAACCTTATGACCCAATATCAACATGGGTTTACAAGAGACCGTTCCTGTCAGACTAATCTGATAAGCTTTTATGAAGAGGTAAGTTCCGGACTGGACCAAGGGAATGCAGTGGACGTGGTGTACATGGACTTTTCAAAAGCTTTTGATACGGTGCCACAGAAAAGGTTGATACATAAAATGAGAACAATGGGGATAGGGGAAAATATGTGTAGGTGGGTTAAGAGCTGGCTCAGGGATAGGAAACAAAGGGTGGTTATTAATGGAGCACACTCGGACTGGATCACGGTTAGCAGTGGGGTACCACAGGGGTCAGTTTTGGGCCCGCTTCTTTTTAACATATTTATTAATGACCTTGTAGGGGGCATAGAGAGTAGAATTTCAATATTTGCAGATGACACTAAACTCTGCAGGGTAATTAATACAGAGGAGGACAATTTTATATTACAGGAGGATTTATGTAAACTAGAAGCTTGGGCTGATAAATGGCAAATGAGCTTTAATGGGGATAAATGTAAGGTCATGCACTTGGGTAGAACGAACAAGTTGTATAATTATGTGCTTAATTGTAAAACACTGGGCAAAACAGTCACTGAAAAAGACCTGGGTGTATGGGTGGACGACAAACTCACATTTAGTGGCCAGAGTCAAGCAGCTGCTGCAAAGGCAAATAAAATAATGGGATGCATTAAAAGAGGCATAGATGCTCATGAGGAGAACATAATTTTACCTCTATATAAGTCACTAGTGCGACCACACTTAGAATACTGTGTACAGTTCTGGTCTCCGGTGTATAAGAAAGACATAGCTGAACTGGAGCGGGTGCAGAGAAGAGCGACCAAGGTTATTAGGGAACTAGGGGGTCTGCAATACCAAGACAGGTTATTACACTTGGGGTTATTTAGTTTGGAGAATCGAAGGCTTAGGGGTGATCTTATTACAATGTATAAATATATGTGGGGACAATACAAAGACCTTTCTAACGATCTTTTTACTCTTAGACCTGTGACGGGGACAAGGGGGCATCCTCTACGTCTGGAGGAAAGAAGGTTTAAGCATACTCACAGACGCGGATTCTTTACTGTAAGAGCAGTGAGACTATGGAACTCTCTGCCATATGATGTTGTAATGAGTGATTCACTACTAAAATTTAAGAAGGGACTGGATGCCTTTCTTGAAAAGTATAATATTACAGGGTATATACACTAGTCTCCTTAATATTGCGTTGATCCAGGGAGCTAGTCTGATTGCCGTATGTGGAGTCGGGAAGGAATTTTTTTCCCCAATGTGAAGCTTACTGTTGCCACATGGGTTTTTTTTGCCTTCCTCTGGATCAACATGTTAGGGCAAGTTAGGATAGGATATGGGTT
The DNA here is from genome assembly GCF_039654945.1 of Dendrobates tinctorius. Taxonomy (NCBI): domain Eukaryota; kingdom Metazoa; phylum Chordata; class Amphibia; order Anura; family Dendrobatidae; genus Dendrobates; species Dendrobates tinctorius. The sequence goes on along the minus strand of NW_027361750.1, from coordinate 23,459,476 downwards.
GAACTAGATGGACTCAAAGTCTCCCTTCAACCTTAATAACTATGTTACTATGTTACTATGTTACAATATAAACAGAGTCCATTAGTCATCCTCTCCTTGCGCCGTTGTTCGGACAGCTTGACGCGATCCACCTGCATAGGCTCAGGAGCGGAGTTACTAGAGGGAGCAACAGCGCGCGGAATGGGGGCTTGGTATAACCTAAAGGGCCTCCTCTCCCTGGCTGACTCTCTAGCGCGTTCCTGAAAACGCAGATCAATACGAGTAGCTAGAGAGATGAGATCTTCCAGGGTGGTTCGGGAGTCACGCCCGGCCAACTCATCCTTGATCTTACTAGAAAGACCTCTCCAAAAGGCACCTACAAGGGCTTCGTTATTCCACCCCAGCTCCGAGGACAGGGTCCGGAAACAGATGGCGTATTGCCCTACCGTCAGGGATCCCTGGCGAAGGTTAAAGAGGGCCTCCGTAGTGGAAGCAAGGCGCCCGGGTTCATCAAATACCTTGCGAAATGTCTCCAAAAAACTCTGGATACTGGTGACCACCGGGTCATCCCTCTCCCATAAGGGATTCACCCAAGCCAGCGCCTCTCCCTCAAGATGGGACACTATAAAGGCCACCTTAGCGCGGTCTGTGGGATATTGTTGGGGCAGGAGTTCAAAGTGCAGTCTGCACTGGTTTAAAAATCCCCTACACAACTTTGGTTCCCCACTATACCTGGGCGGTTTTCCAAGGCGGGGAGGAGGAGCTGAGACAGCGTCCCGCGGTTGGGTAGAGACGGCCGCAGAGGACTGTAGAGCAAGCAGTCGATCATCCACGGACGCCATGTACCCCAGAATGTGAGATTGAGCGTCGCGCTGCTGCGCGAGCTCCTGCTGGAGACTGGCTAAGAGGGGGGCATGCCCAGGGTCAGTGGTTTGCAGGGCGGAAAGCCGGGTGTCCATGGATTTCATGAAGGACATAATCCGGGTCAGATTTTCCCTTAAAAACAGTAGTTCCTTTTGAGTGGCAGCCGCGGCACCGGCGGGGTCCATGGCCTGATGATACTGTGACGTTTTTAGGAAAAAAGCTACGTCGGAGAGTGGACCCTCTGGATCGCGGATCCGGAGCCCCCGGGCCGAGCACTCCAGGTGAAGACCGACCCCTATACAGGGATCGTTTGGGGCAGGACCACAGGGGACGGAAGCGCAACAGCCGGAACCAAGAGGGACGGCTCCACGGACAAAAAGGGCTAGGGAGAAGGATGGCTTAGATACGGGCCCAGGACTGACGGACAGAGGAATGCAACACAGGGCACGGCAGGGAGGCAGAGCACGGACAAGAGGAACTACAGAGGCATGTAACACAGGCAAGGCAGGGAGAGAGCATGGACAAGAGGAACTACTGAGGCAAGGAACACTGGCAAGGCAGGAAGGCTGTGAGACAGGGAGTGGACAATAGGAACTACAGAGGACTGTAACACTGGGCAAGGCGGGGAGGCAGAGAGACAGGGAGTGGACAATAGAAACTACAGAGGACTGTAGCGGCCAGAGGGTGCAGGAGACTACACGATCATCAGGCGTCCTCCTTACAGCGAGGACGCCTGAAGTATCCTAACACCCGGAAGTGCGTCCCCCTGTCCTGCCCCTCAGCGCCGCCCACCGCTGGAGGGAGAGAGCGGGAGGGGGCGTGCGCGCGACAGGGAGCGGGGGCCAGGAGCCGCTGTGAGAAGGATCGCAGGACGGGCGCGCGCCTGGACGCGGGCGCGCAGGTAAGAGGAAGCTGCGGCGTGCGCTGCTGCGCGAGGGACATCGGCGGGCATAGCCGCCGATGTCACAAGTACACGTCTACCAAGGGCATGGAGTGTTCGAAGCATCTTCTCGTTCAATATTGAGCAGGACATCTGTGAATTCATGATACCATCAATGAAATGTAGCATCCCAATACCCCCAGCACTCATGCAACCGCTCATAAGGACACTGCCACCACCATGTCTCACTGTGTGCACCGTGCATTTTTCTTTGTACTCCTCACCTTTGTGAAACCATACAGTTTTGAATCCTTTATTTCCAAGAACATTTACTTCACCCCAGAGTACAGAGTCACTGTAGTCTTCATATTTTTCAGCATGGGTCCTGGCAACTTGGAAGTGGTCTTTTTTGGTTCCGGCGTTAGGAGTGGCTTCCTTTGTGGACGACACCCATGCCTTCCATTTCTCTGCAGTGTATGCTGTATTGTGTCATGGGAAACACTCACTCTGGTTTGGCTTTCTTCTTCTTTATATAATTGCATTGACCTCCATATCATTCATTCTCTGTGGGACTGCTCTGTACTCTTACTTATGCATTTAGTATGGCTTAAAGAGTTTGTCCACTACTTTTACATTGATGACCTATCCCTAGGATAGATCATCAATGTTTTGTTGGCTGGTGTCCCACACCCGGCACCGCTAGCATCTGCCACCAGCTGGAAGTACTCACTTGTGGAGCTGGCCGTCTACTTGTAGTGGCTGCTGCAGTTTACTGCATATCCGCCTACTATTGATTTGAATAAGAGGCGGATGTGCAGTATCAAGCTCAAGCACTACAAGTAGACGTCCATCTCCACAAGTAAGTACTTCCAGCCGGCAGTCGCCGACACCGATAACAGCTGATCGGCAGGGGGTTGCCTGGTGTTGGACCCCGGTCGATCAGACATTGATGACCTATCCTAGGGGTATGCCATCAATGTAAAAGTAGTGGACAACCGCTTTAAGGGAACTATTGTACTTGTTACACATCAAGTCTGTAGGTACGCTCGCTAATTAGACTTTGGTTAGGGAAACATTAAAATATAATAATAATGGTCCTGCCCAGTGACAAGTTTATTTTACAGGCTTCTGGAAAAAGGCACAATGCCAGTCATTCAAAAGCTAATTCTTTGGAACCTTGAGAAGGACTTTCTAGCCAATGGAGCATCAGTAATAATCACCTGTGGTATCTACGGCAACTTTGCTGATGTCATAAACATATACATCTATGATATAGAAGAAGATTCCAAAACCACAGGTCACTCAGCCATAGGAGGTGCCATACTAGATGTGTCTGGAGACCTGGAGGTTCATCACTCCACCATCTATAAGGGAGGAAGGGGACATCTGCCTAGCCAGCCAGCCAGATCAGCCATACCGCCTAGCCAGCCAGATCAGCCATACCGCCTAGCCAGCGAGATCAGCCATATCGCCTAGCCAACCAGATCAGCCATACTGCCTAGCCAGCTAGACCTAACTAACACTAGCTATCAATGGAGTGACAGATGTTGCAGCCAGATTTCCCTCATGTCCGGTACTAGCCGTTTTCACCTTTCTGTGTACGGCCTGGAGAGGTTGCATTAGGCTTCACCATATGGCACTAGCACAGGGCACTGGCATTGACCATTACTGTCCGTTTTCTTCTGATGTACTGTGCAACCTATGTGACCATGTGATGTCTCACTGTAAATAATACACAATGTACAAATTCTGGTACAATTTGCTGTTCCGTGTTGACATTAACCTTCTAAGCCCAAGGGAAGTAACACATACCTGAGGAAGACTCTTAGCAGTCGAAACCGGTTGTATTCTATTTTGAATTAAAAATAAAAATCATCCTTGAATCTAAATATCAAGTTCCATCATCATCCTTCAGGAGCGCATATTGCTGGGAAAAACATTCACCAAGTGTTAATACCTATGAAAGCACTGTCCAGTGCTCTCACTAGTTCCCAGATCTTTGCAGCAAACTGAATGGAAAGAGGAATGGAGTGATCCAGGGATTGGATCTACATGCAGTATCTCAAGACACCAAATAGGTGAGTGTATTCACACGGAGTATATACCTTTGATAATTAACTACTACACTTAGAAGCTTGCGCTTCCCATTTTTCTCCTTATAATCCCCTCTTGTTTCAAGCCCAAGGGAAGGGCAGTCCTCCAGCCATAGTTCCCTAGAGGTTTCCTCCACAGGGGGTTTTCCTCTCCTGAGTGCTGAAGGATGATTCTTTGTAAGTCGGAGGTTTGCCATTTTCAGTGTCTTTTTCATAGCAATTAGCTGTTTCTAAATTTCGGACACTGAATTAAATAATAATAATCTGATTTGTAATAAAATTTGGTCTATTTAACATCGAATATTTAACATCCAATGTTTTGTGGGTTTCTTTCACAATCTTGGGGTTGTGGGATATTCTTGGGAATCAGGATCTATGATCAAGCCATGAAGCCAGATATGGAGTTGGAGCATTTTTAACCCTGTGCTGAAAGACAGGACGGAGAAGAGATGATGAAGTGTTACTGCACAATTAGCAGAAGTTCACTCTCTTCCTTGCATTCAGATAATGGAGGTGATTCAGGGCTGGACTAGGACTAAAAAGAAGCTCTGGTGCATAAAACTCACCAGCCCACATACAATAAGTGTCTTCAACCCAAATCAAAGACACTGACAGGTCATGTTGAATTTTGCTTAACTTGTTACACCACTTGCTTTATTGTGTTGGATAACCACTGTGAGAATCATGTGGGAATAGTGGATGAGGGCAGGTATATCTCGCCCAGATTCCTTTCCTATGTGGCCTAGTCTGGTCAGTATCGCACTTGCTTGCTAATGAATAATGGGAGGTGGATATAAAAGGATGCCATGTGGTTGTGTGAGTGTCTCAGCCTGGGAACACAGAGAGCCTGCCTGTGTGAGAGACACACGTGAGTGAAAGCAGTGCCCACTGCAACTGTGGTTTGGCTGGACGGGAGAAGCCCGGCAGTTGGTAGTTAGGTTGTCCATTGTTTAGTTAGTGCCGGACAGGCAAGGATTTGTTTTATGTTTTATTTCCTTTTTGCATTGCTTTCACCTTTAATAAACCTGACCCAGTGTCAGTTATACCCGACTCCCAGCTCTGCGCCTGAGTTTCCTGTTGAACGCACGTGACCTTTGACCCCAGCAAAGGCGATCCCGGAGTGTTTTATCACATTGTGGTGGAGAACGCGGGCATCACGTTGCAAGCATGAGCATGGAGGACGTGGTGAAAGCGCTGGTACAGTCCACCACCGTCCAGCAAGAAGCTACTCGGGTGATGATGGCCCAGCTGAAGGAGTTGGTGGACAAGACAGTTACCGATCGTTCGCTTCTCCAGCAGGTGGCGCAGCACTTGGCAAGCTTACCTGAGCTTAACCTGGAAGCCGAGTCGAGAGTGATTCACGTGAGTCGGTACTGGCAGAAGATGACGTCGAGGCATACCTGACCACGTTTGAACGGACGGCGGTGCAAGAAAAATGGCCGAAGGTACGATGGGCCGGCCTGATTGCCCCGTTTCTTTCCGGTGAGGCCCAAAAAGCATATTATGACTTAGAGCCTGAAGCCGCGCAGGACTTTGACATACTGAAAGCCGAGATCTTGGCCCAGCTGGGAGTGACGACCGCTGTCCGTGCACAGAGAGTGCATCAATGGACTTATCAGCCGGATAAACCACCGCGGTCACAGATGTTCGACCTGATCCACGTGACGAAGAAGTGGCTACAACCCGAGGTGTTGACAGCGCCAGAGATAATCCAGAGAGTCGTCATGGACAAGTACCTGAGAGCTCTACCGCCAGCCCTGAGGAAGTGGATAAGCCATGGAAATCCTACGACGGCAGATCAACTTGTGGATATGGTTGAACGTTACTCCGTGGCGGAAGGACTCCGAGACGACGCTACCCCACCTCGTTCTTCATCATCTCCACGTGGAACCGGTAAGACTGTTCCAGGGAGTAGGGGAGATGGAAAAATCTCTAAGACAGTGGGGGAGGAAAACGGGACTGCCCGCACTGCGAGGCCGAGAGTAACGAACTTTGGTCTAAGCAAGGGGCCCATTAGGTGTTTCCGCTGCCAAGAGATGGGACATATTGCTGCGAACTGTCCGGTCACTACTGAACCCATGCAGTGCGACGTCACAGACTCTAAAAACCACATGTCTATGGTTGCACGGGTAGTGAGTGTGAATGCCGGTCAAAAGGATGTGGAAAAACACGTGTGATTTAACTGTTGATGGCAAAAAAGTGGTGGCATTGTTAGACTCGGGAAGTGTGGTGACTCTGGTGAAGGCCAGTCTGGTGTCAGCCCCGACTGGACCATCAGACAAATTTTCTGTAACGTGTGTGCATGGAGACACCTGTTCGTACCTCACCACGGTCATATGCATTACTACTTCCTATAGGTCTGTGCAACATAAAGTGGGACTCGTCCCGGCGTTATTGCATGATGTGATCCTGGGCCGGGATTTTCCCCACTTCTGGCAATTGTGTGAGAATCAGTTGATACCCCAGGGTAATAGGGTACATGATTCTTCTCCCAGGGCGAGTGAGGGTCCCGAACCCCTGGAAGAGATTTCCCCGGAAGACTCGGGGGAAGAGTCTGCTGGAAATGACCTGCAGTTCCCGTTTTCAGTCATGGCGGGTGATACGGAGGAGACCAGGGAAGAGGAGGAGGCCGACAGCCGTCCACCTCCCTGTTTGACGGATTTAGAAGTTCAGAAAGATGACTTCCAAAGCGAGCAAATAAAGGATCCTACCCTTTCTCTGGCTAGGACAAATGTAAAAGTGATAAACGGGGTACCCGTAGAACCTGGCTCTAGGTTGGCATATCCTTACATGGTTCTAGAGAATGATTTACTCTATCAGATAGAGAAAAAGGGGGAAGACACGGTGCCACTATTAGTCATGCCAAAACCCTACCGGCGGTAGGTGCTGGACCTGGCCCACGGACATGTGATGGGAGGTCACCTGGGAGTCCAGAAAACCACCAAAAGGATATTACACTGTTTTGTTTGGCCAGGCATGCATCACGATATTCGTGTATATTGTGAGTCTTGTCCTGACTGCCAAGCCTCTGCACCTAAGCCCCGGTTCTGTAGCCCTTTGGTACCCCTACCTATTATCGAAGTCCCGTTTGAGAGGATTGGGATGGATTTAGTTGGGCCCCTTCCACGGTCTGCACGTGGACACCAACATATCCTGGTCATCTTGGATTATGCCACTCGTTTACCTGGAGGCCATCCCTTTGCGTAACACGGCCACCAAGACGATTGCCAAGGAACTGGTGCATGTGTTTAGTCGGGTCGGTATACCAAAACAGATACTCACCGACCAGGGGACCCCTTTATGTCCAGGGTAATGAAGGAGCTCTGCCGATTGTTACAAATCGAACCATTACGCACATCCGTGTATCACCCTCAAACAGACGGGTTGGTCGAACGGTTCAATAAAACTCTGAAGCAGATGCTGAGAAAGGTGATAGACAAGGATGGGAAGAACTGGGACTATTTACTTCCCTATTTGCTTTTTGCCATCAGGGAAGTACCCCAGTCTTCCACGGGATTCTCGCCTTTCGAGTTATTGTACGCCCGACGTCCTCGCGGACTGTTAAACGTTGCGAAAGAAACCTGGGAGGGTCAGGTCACTCCGTTTAAAACGGTGATAGATCACGTCACACAAATGCAGGACCGTATTGCGGCTGTCATGCCTATCGTCAAAGAACACATGATGCAGGCTCAAGGAGCCCAAAAAAGAATCTATGATAGGGGCGCCAAGATCCGTACATTTGCACCCGGAGATAGGGTGTTGATCCTGGTCCCCACGGTGGACAGTAAGTTCCTGGCAAAGTGGCAGGGCCCCTTTGAGATTAAGGAAAGAGATGGGGAAGTAAACTACAAAGTATACCAGGCAGGTAAACGGAAACCTGAACAGATTTATCATGTAAATCTGATAAAACCCTGGAAAGATCGGTCTGCCTTGTCAGCGGAGCTGGCCCGTCCCGTCTGCTCGCATACCGTACCGGAGTTACGGATTGCAGAGACTCTCTTGGAGCGGCAAAAGACTGAAGTCAGGCAGTTTTTACTTCACAACCAAAAGTTTTTCTCAGAAAAACCCGGGCAGACTACGCTAATGAAACATGACATCGTAACGGAACCTGGTGTCACAGTTCACGTAAAGCCCTACCGAATCCCGGAAGCGCGCCGTGAAGCCGTTTCCCGAGAAGTGAAGGCAATGTTAGAGTTAGGTGTCATTGAGGAATCGCACAGTGCTTGGTCCAGCCCGATTGTGCTAATTCCTAAACCGGACGGCACCATCCGGTTCTGCAATGACTTCAGGAAACTGAATGCGGTCTCAAAATTTGATGCCTACCCTATGCCTCGGGTCGACAAGTTAATAGATCGGTTAGGAAAAGCCCGGTATATTACGACCCTAGACCTAACAAAGGGGTATTGGCAGATCCCTCTGGCAGAGGCTGCCAGAGAAAAGACGGCATTTGCTACCCCAGAAGGTCTATTTCAGTATGTGTATATGCCGTTTGGACTGCACGGAGCACCGGCGACCTTCCAGAGACTGATGGATCGAGTCCTGAGGCCACATAGGCAGTACGCTTTGGCCTATTTGGACGACATTGTCATTTACAGCTTGGACTGGGAGACTTATCTCCAGAAAGTACAAGCTGTGATTGACGACCTGTGGGAGGCAGGTCTAACCGCGAACCCCAAGAAATGTCACATCGGGCTAGAAGAAGCCCGGTATTTGGGGTATGTAATTGGGAGGGGTGTTGTTAAACCCCAGGTTGATAAGATTCAGGCGGTTCAGGACTGGCCACAACCTGTCAACAAGAAGCAGGTGCCAGCCTTCCTGGGGATCGCCGGCTATTATCGCCGGTTCATACCCAATTTGGCAGCCATCGCTACCCCCCTGAAGGATCTTACAAAAGGGAAAGACTCCATCATGATTAAATGGAGTTTAGCGGCTGAAGAAGCCTTCCATAGCCTAAAACGGGCACTTTGCTCTCAGCCCGTACTGGTGACTCCGGACTTCCGCAGCGAGTTTGTGGTACAAACGGATTCCTCTGATACCGGTATCGGGGCCGTACTCTCACAAGTGAGGGACGGAGTTGAACACCCAGTCCTCTATCTCAGCAGGAAGCTGAATAAACACGAGCAAAGGTATGCAGTCGTAGAAAAAGAGTGCCTCGCCATTAAGTGGGCTCTAGAGGCCCTACAATATTACCTGGTGGGCCGAAAGTTCAGGCTGATCACTGACCATGCCCCTCTCAAGTGGATGCACTTGAACAAGGAACGGAATAGCCGGGTGACCCGGTGGTTCCTTGCCCTGCAGGTCTACACTTTTACGGTGGAGCACCGCCCAGGGGTACAGATGGGGAATGCAGATGCCCTGTCCCGAGTGCACTGTTTGGCGGGTGTCATTGCTCGACTGGAGTGGTCTGAGCAGAGGGGGGGATATGTGAGAATCATGTGGGAATAGTGGATGAGGGCAGGTATATCGCGCCCAGATTCCTTTCCTATGTGGCCTAGTCTGGTCAGTATCGTACCTGCTTGCTAATGAATAATGGGAGGTGGATATAAAAGGATGCCATGTGGTTGTGTGAGTGTCTCAGCCTGGGAACACAGAGAGCCTGTCTGTGTGAGAGACACACGTGAGTGAAAGCAGTGCCCACTGCAACTGTGGTTTGGCTGGACAGGAGAAGCCCGGCAGTTGGTAATTAGGTTGTCCATTGTTTAGTTAGTGCCGGACAGGCAAGGATTTGTTTTATGTTTTATTTCCGTTTTGCATTGCTTTCACCTTTAATAAACCTGACCCAGTGTCAGTTATACCCGACTCCCAGCTCTGCGCCTGAGTTTCCTGTTGAACGCACGTGACCTTTGACCCCAGCAAAGGCGATCCCGGAGTGTTTTATCACACCACTTTAAAGGGGTTGTTCACTGCTCGGACAACGGCTTCTCAATCTGAATCTTTTCCCCTTTTAAAATAATAAAACTTTTACTCACTTCCACTTCAGGCGCCGTTTCACTTTTGGCACTTGGATCGCGTACCGGTGATACGCCATTCCATCCCTGTAGCCAATCAGCATCGGCTTCACTCTAACCATCTTCAGACATATTACATACATCCGGAGGAAGAGCGAGAGCAGCAGCACATCTATGTGTCACAGGCCGAGTACAGGCAGTTATTCACCAACCGGTTGGAGGTCTCCTAACCTGAACTTTACAGCCTCATACTGTATATAGTTATGAGGTTGTCAATTTTGGGTCAAAAGACCTGTGGCCAGTTCGTGAATGACGGTCTGTACTCAGATACTTTGGATTCTCTGAATCTATTTTTTTCTAAACTCAATTCATCCTGGGCAGGCCTATCTTTCACAATGACCCATAACAGTGAATAAGTGAGCTTTCTGGATACCCTTGTACTCAAGCTCAAGGATGAACATGGCAGAATTAGCACTTATTTATATACCAAACCTACCGATTGGAATAGCCTTCTGCACTATTATAGTCTCCACCCTCCATCCATAAAAAAATCCATTCCTAGGTCACAGTTCAGACGAGTACAGAGAATTGTCACTGACCCCACTAAGAGCGCACAGAGGATTAATGAGATACAGATTAAATTTGTAGAACGTGGCTATCCTCCAACACTGCTAGCAGAGGCCAAGAAACCCTCTGATACACCACGGCGATCGGTTGAGAAACGCATTCCACTGGTACACACATACCATCCGTATGTGCACATCTTACACCGCACGATACGTAAACACTGGAACCTGCTACAGACAGCATATCCCAATGTCAGTGAGTTTCACAACCCTTTTTTGCTACAAACGCCCCTCCAACATCCGGGACTCTCTAGTGCGTGCAGATGTTGGCACCCGGACACGACTATCCACACAGAGGTTCCTCCAAACGCCTAAGTTAGGCACGTACCCCTGCCTGCACTGTAATCAGTGCAATAATGTATTAAAGGGTGACGCTTTTTACCATCCCCACTCAGGCAAAAAAATATACAGTAAAAGATTATTGCACATGTGACTCATCCTTCGTGATTTATCTAATAAAATGCCCCTGCAGACTATTATATGTAGGCGAGACAACACAACCCATAAAGGACCGCATCTCAAAACATAAATCTACCATCCGCTGCAAGAATATGTTATTACCGGTTCCGTTTCATTTCATCACCAAGGGGCATACCATAGCCCAATTGAAATTTCAGGTGATTGAGCACATTTCCTATCCCAGAAGAGGGGGAAACCGGATCCTAACATTGAAGAGGAGAGAGTCCTATTGGATCCATCAATTATAGACCTTGTCTTCCAAGGGGTTAAATAGAGAGTACGATTTACATTCTTTTATATGAGTTTTTTGTCTGTACTGTATCCTTTACGTATACCTCTGAGCACTATTGTGGTTATCTGAAGTCAATCAATTCTGCATTTGCATATTGTTCCACTATACAGTGGGGCAAAAAAGTATTTAGTCAGTCAGCAATAGTGCAAGTTCCACCACTTAAAAAGATGAGAGGCGTCTGTAATTTACATCATAGGTAGACCTCAACTATGGGAGACAAACTGAGAAAAAAAAATCCAGAAAATCACATTGTCTGTTTTTTTTTCATTTTATTTGCATATTATGGTGGAAAATAAGTATTTGGTCAGAAACAAAATTTCATCTCAATACTTTGTGATATATCCTTTGTTGGCAATGACAGAGGTCAAATGTTTTCTGTAAGTCTTCACAAGGTTGCCACACACTGTTGTTGGTATGTTGGCCCATTCCTCCATGCAGATCTCCTCTAGAGCAGTGATGTTTTTGGCTTTTCGCTTGGCAACACGGACTTTCAACTCCCTCCAAAGGTTTTCTATAGGGTTGAGATCTGGAGACTGGCTAGGCCACTCCAGGACCTTGAAATGCTTCTTACGAAGCCACTCCTTCATTGCCCTGGCGGTGTGCTTTGGATCATTGTCATGTTGAAAGACCCAGCCACGTTTCATCTTCAATGCCCTTGCTGATGGAAGGAGGTTTTCACTCAAAATCTCACGATACATGGCCCCATTCATTCTTTCATGTACCCGGATCAGTCGTCCTGGCCCCTTTGCAGAGAAACAGCCCCAAAGCATGATGTTTCCACCACCATGCTTTACAGTAGGTATGGTGTTTGATGGATGCAACTCAGTATTCTTTTTCCTCCAAACACGACAAGTTGTGTTTCTACCAAACAGTTCCAGTTTGGTTTCATCAGACCATAGGACATTCTCCCAAAACTCCTCTGGATCATCCAAATGCTCTCTAGCAAACTTCAGACGGGCCCGGACATGTACAGGCTTAAGCAGTGGGACACGTCTGGCACTGCAGGATCTGAGTCCATGGTGGCGTAGTGTGTTACTTATGGTAGGCCTTGTTACATTGGTCCCAGCTCTCTGCAGTTCATTCACTAGGTCCCCCCGCGTGGTTCTGGGATTTTTGCTCACCGTTCTTGTGATCATTCTGACCCCACGGGGTGGGATTTTGCGTGGAGCACCAGATCGAGGGAGATTATCAGTGGTCTTGTATGTCTTCCATTTTCTAATTATTGCTCCCACAGTTGATTTCTTCACTCCAAGCTGGTTGGCTATTGCAGATTCAGTCTTCCCAGCCTGGTGCAGGGCTACAATCTTTTGTTTCTGGTGTCCTTTGACAGCTCTTTGGTCTTCACCATAGTGGAGTTTGGAGTCAGACTGTTTGAGGGTGTGCACAGGTGTCTTTTTATACTGATAACAAGTTTAAACAGGTGCCATTACTACAGGTAATGAGTGGAGGAAAGAGGAGACTCTTAAAGAAGAAGTTACAGGTCTGTGAGAGCCAGAAATCTTGATTGCTTGTTTCTGACCAAATACTTATTTTCCACCATAATATGCAAATAAAATGAAAAAAAAACAGACAATGTGATTTTCTGTATTTTTTTTTCTCAGTTTGTCTCCCATAGTTGAGGTCTACCTATGATGTAAATTACAGACGCCTCTCATCTTTTTAAGTGGTGGAACTTGCACTATTGCTGACTGACTAAATACTTTTTTGCCCCACTGTATATATATATACATTGTATATCTTTATATGACATGTTCTTTCATCAAATGTATTTATGGGCATTGTATTAATACCTATATCTTTTTCCATACTGAGCCGTCTTTACTGAACACACCTTGAAAACTCTCTAACCTGATTCATCCCTCTGGATCTCTGGATTCCTACCCCCTGCTCAACTGCTATATAGATTACTCGTTTCTAGTTACATAGCGCTTAATTCTTGTTTTCACATACTGATTTAGCTTACACCTATTCAAATATGGTGGTCACTATGTGGTAGGGGGCCGGATTGGGGGTGGTCCACTGCTTACCACGACCGGACCATGCAAAGACGAGACAGAGGCAGAATTCAGTTGTAATAGATCCAGGTTTATTGGCTGTCCTCCTGACGACCTTAGCCATGCATCGCAGTTCCTTTACAGCTCTCCGTTTCCAGGCCCGGGCACCTTTCACCTTTCCTTTAGTCGTGATGACGTCCCTCGCGGATCTTTCGCTGGGGCTGTCCTAGACCAATCTACCACCAGCGCTTCACCTGCCCGAGGTCGTCGTCCAATTAGTACCCCCGGGGCCTCGTCTGTCCTGCGGTACGTCGTGTCAGGGCCACCCCCCTGACAGTCTTCTCCTGTCAGTCCCCTGGTTGAGCTCTTCACCGTTCTCCATCTTCTGTCCTGAGTCTTCCTCTGCTGAGCTCCTCCCAGGACTAGCCTCTGGAACCCCAACCAGTCCTATTTATCCCCTCTCTCACTGGGAATTTCCCTCCTGGGTTCCTATCTCCCCGCCCCCATGACTAAGCATTTCTCAAGCCCTAAGCTGCTGTTGAGTCCTGAACTACTCCCCCCTGCCATCTTGTGGTCATTTCTAGGTACTGCACTCTCTTGTCTGTCTTTCTCAGCTATCACCCTGCTGTCCTTGTTAATCTCCGTCCATAGTGCACCAACCGTTCCCTCCTACTTCCAGTCAAGTCTGTCCGTCAAGCCACCTTCCCCACAACTACACCACACCTCCCAATATCAGACAGTGTAAGAACACATCCCCTTGATAAGGGGACTAGCAATACCCAGTTGTCAGTTAGGTCTAGGCTACACTTTATAAATACATACTGATTACATACTGATTTAACCATTGAGCGGCAGTTGAAGTTTTTCACGCTATTAACTTGGCGATATAGGGTTAATCTGCAGGTTAATAGCAATCAAGAACTGTGCAGCTGACAGTCCAGCTACTAGGTATAAATGAACTTCATGTCTTCTGGCGGCCTCGGGCTTTCAACCATTAAGGTGCTCCAGTCACTGCTCCGTACATAGTGAGTGGCTGCTGTAACCATGCTTCGGCACTGACAGAGCCGGCTCAGCAGAGCATCAGTATAGAGCCTGCGGTCAGTGCCGAAGCAAAGTTACAGCCACAGCTCACTATGTACTGAGCAATGACTGATGCTGCTGCAGCTGCAACTCTATGACTAAAAGCCAAAGGCCACCAGGAGCAATTCAGTTCATTTTCTCCTGGTAGCTGGACTGTCATGGACTCATGGTGGCAGCCGGGGAGCTTTAGAATGCTATTATACCGCAAATTAACACCATCTCTGAAGGTTTATAGCATTTTTTACATGACAGGTTCCCTTTACTGGGACTGTTCACTACTTGGACACCCCCTTCTCAATCCCTATGTCTCCCCATAGAAAAATAATAACACTTTGATTCCCCTCCGGTGCCAGGCTGTTCCAGCGGTGTCGACACTGGCTCTCCTGGGGTTCTTTTTACATTATTATGTTACGAGATCCCTGCAGTCAGTCAGTGCTGGCTTTACTTTTTCCCTCCTTTGGACAATTCAGACATCCGGAGGATGCCAGAGCTGCAGCTTTATCACTTCCTCCAAATGTCAATTACATTTGAAGGAGGGCAGAGTGAAACCAGCACAGGCAGTGCCGATACCGCTGAAACGGCACTGGAGGTGAATATAAGGCTGGAGTCACAGTGACATATACAAAAATTGGTCCCATGTTGATCCAGAAAGTAATCTTAGATAGATAGAACCTGTCAGCTACCCTAACTCCCAAAACTGCCACCATGACTGTATTGCACACTGTTACAGAACCCCCCAGCACCCTGAATAGGAGATGCATGTATGATAGGTGCAATGTGAGATGCATACCCTAATGCAGCAACCGACCGGCTCCGACCCCTGGACAGAGGTAAATGAGATATCCCACTTCTGACCTCCCCCCACCTATGTAAATCCCACGGCTATTGTAATGTATGTCTGGTGTCTTAATTGGAGCCTGTTATCTACTGGCCCGACACATATTCATTGCCCTGCCCTCTGTATGTATATATATTCTGAGACCGATGAGTAAAATGTTGTCACACTGGAAATACGTGGAGAAGCAGTGATCTTTTATATGTTCCCATGTTACAAAGCCTTTCGAGCCAGCGCCCTTCATTCAGAAGTGAGGAAGAGCAGAGTAGTCCTCCTGAAACTCGGGGTGGTAATGTAAAGAGGTATTACAGCACAGAAGTCCCCGTTACACACACTTTTTCTTCATTTTCAATAGCCCCTTTTTGTTGTTTAGTGATTGATGCTAAAATTGAAAGGGTTGTCCACTATTTGGACTAACCCGTCTCAATCGTTATTATTTTATTCTTCCAAGTAAAATAATTACACAAATACTCACCTTCAGTGCCGCCACCTTTCCAGGACGCCCCTGTGGCAATTCAGCAGCTGGTTCACTGTCCCCTCCTTTGGATGTAATTGACATCTGAAGGTGGTTAGTAGCCGCAGCTCTCACCTCTTCTGAATGTCTGGATTTGTCAAAAAGTGAGGAGAATGAAGCCAGCAATGACTGGTCACAGGGATCACGTGACATGTGACGCAATTCCCAGAAGAGCCAGTGCTGGCAACACTGGAACTGTCCCCTGCCACGGCGGTTAGTATAGGTATTATTATTTTACAAGGGGGAACAATTGGGATTGAGAAAGGGTTAAACCTGCTCTCAAGCTATGTAAATAAGTGGATGCATAACTAATCAGGGGCACTGATTTCCCTGGACTAATCCTCCTTCTCCTTGTGTAAGCACAACCCTGTGGGAGTGGGTGACATGATTTTTAAATGCAACGATACCGCCATCTCTTTGCAAACTTTGCGACTGGTCAAACCTGGTGTCACTGAAGTCAGGGTACATACACCCGACTTTATTACACATTCCCAGGGAAGTAGAAAAATGTCTGCATACGCAAAATGTGCAAAGAGTCAGTGGTAACACTGGTTTAAGGGGCTAAGGTAGCAGTCAGGGTCCCTTGAATGTGCTTTGTTGGGTTTTGTGAGCAGGACTCTGTGGCACAGCTTCACAGACTGTCAGAAGGAACAGCACTGACCTCTTCACATCTTATCACTATCTTCAGTTTGTAAAAGCCATCTACACATGGAAAAAGATTTAACCCTTTCACTACCTAGCTAAAAACACAGTTCTCCAGCTAAGCTGAAGGAAGATAACAAAAGGTTAAATCCACTGTCTTTTGTGGGTATCTTCTACAAACACAGGACAGTGATACCAGGACTGAGAGGAGAACAGCACATCAAGGAGACAGGACCTGCCAGAAAATCTGAATGTGCAAGGGCATGCAGTCTGCAGAACTCACCTGAGCATGAGTGTCACCGTGCTGCTGTGCTGACATGACAGTGATGGCCCCTCTGGGACATTTTAATAAAGTAAAAAAAAAAAAAAAGTGTAAAAATAATTTATAAAAAATCGCTAAATAAATAAAAAAAAAAAAAATATTCCCTAATAAATTCATTTTTTTGGAAATAAAAACAAAACAATAAAAGTACATATATTTGGTATCGCCGTGTCCGTAACGACCCACCCTATAAAACGTTCCCATTAGTTAACCCCCTTAGCGAACCCCTTAAAAAATAAAAATAAAAATCAAAGCAAAAAAATAATGCTTTAGTATCATACCGCCGAACAAAAAGTGCAATAATGAGCGATCAAAAAGACGGATATAAATAATCATGGTACCGCTGAAAACGTCATCTTGTCCCGCAAAAAACAAGCCACCATACAGCATCATCAGCAAAAAAATAAAAAAGTTATAGCTCGCAGAATAAAGCGATGCAAAAATAATTATTTTTATACAAAATTGTTTTCAATGCATAAAAGCGCCAAAACATAAAAAAAGGCATAAATGAGGTATCGCTGGAATCGTACTGACCCAAAGAATAAAACCGCTTTATCAATTTTACCACACGTGGAACGGTGTAAACGCACCCTCCAAAAGAAAATCTTGAAATGCTGGTTTTTGTTCATCCTGCGTCCCAAAAAATCGGAATAAAAAGTGATCAAAAAATGTCACGTGCCCGAAAATGGTACCAATAAAAACGTCAACTCGTCCCGCAAAAAATAAGACCTCACATGACTCTGTGGGTCAAAATACAGAAAAATTATAGCTCTCAAAATGTGGTGATGCAAAAACTATTTTTACAATATAAAGCGTCTTTTAGCGTATGACAGCTGCCAAAAATAAAAACCTGCCATAAATAGTAAATCAAACCCCCCCGTTATCACCCCCTTAGTTAGGGAAAAATAATAAAATAAAAAAAATGTATTTATTTCCATTTTCCCATTAGGGCTAGGGCTAGGGCTAGGGCTAGGTTTAGGGCTGAGATTAGGGTTAGGGGTGTGTTGGGGTTAGGGTTGGAGTTAGAATTGGGGGTTTCCACTGTTTGGGCACATCAGGTGCTCTCCAAACGTAACATGGCGTCTGATCTCAATTCCAGCCAATTCTGCGTTGAAAAAGTCAAATGGTGCTCCTTCCGTTCCAAGCTCTGCCATGTGCCCAAACAGTGTTTTACCCCCACATATGGTGCATCAGCCTACTCAGGACAAATTGCAAAACAACTTTTGGGGTCCAATTTCTCCTGTTACCCTTAGGAAAATAAAAAATTGGGGGCAAAAATATCATTTTTGTGGAAAAAAATATGATTTTTTATTTTCACGCCCGGGCGTTATAAACTTCTGTGAAGCACTTAGGGGTTCAAAGTGCTCACCACATATCTAGATAAGTTCCGTGGGGGGTCTAGTTTCCAAAATGGGGTCACTTGTGGGGGATTTCCACTGTTTAGGCACATCAGAGGCTCTCCAATCGCGACATGACACCCGCAGACCTTTCCATCAAAGTCTGCATTCCAAAACGTCACTACTTCCCTTCCGAGCCCTGACGTGTGCCCATACAGTAGTTTTCTCCCACATATGGGGTATTAGCGTACTTAGGACAAATTGGACAACAACTTTTGGGGTCCAATTTCTCCTGCTACCATTGGGAAAATAAAAAAATTGGGGACTAAAAGATCATGTTTGTGGAAAAAATATGATTTTTTTATTTTCACGCCCGGGCAATATAAACTTCTGTGAAGCCCTTGGGGGTTCAAAGTGCTCACCACACATCTAGATAAGTTCCTTGGGGGGTCTAGTTTCCAAAATTGTGTCATTTGTGGGGGGTATCCACCGTTTAGGCACATCAGGGGCTTTCCAAACGCGGCATTGCGTCCAATCCCAATTCCAGCCAAAAAAGTCAAATTGCGCTGCTTCCCTTCTGAGCTCTGCCATGCGTCAAAATAGTGGTTTACCCCCATATATGGGGTATCAGCGTACTCAGGACAAATTGCACAATAATTTTTGGGGTCCTGTTACCCTTGGAGAAATAAAAATTGAGGGTGAAAAGATCATTTTTGTGGAAAAAATGATATTTTAATTGTACGGCTGTACGTTATAAACTTCACGCCCTTGGGGGTTCAAAGTTCTCACCACATATCTAGATAAGTTCCGTGGGGGGTCTAGTTTCCAAAATGGTGTCATTTGTGGGGGGTTCCACTGTTTTGCTACATCAGGGGCTTTCCAAACGCGACATGGTGTCCGATCTCAATTCCAGACAAAAAAGTCAAATGGCGCTGCTTCCCTTCCGAGCTCTGCCATGCACCCAAATAGTCGTTTACACCCACATATGGGGTATCAGCATACTCAGGACAAATTGCACAATAACTTTTAGGGTCCTGTTACCCTTGGGAAAATAAAAATTAGGGGTGAAAAGATTATTTTTGTGGAAAAAATGATATTTTAATTGTACGACTGTACGTTATAAACTTCTGTGAAGCCCTTGGGGGTTCAAAGTTCTCACCAACATCTAGATAACTTCCTTGGGGGGTCTAGTTTCCAAAATGGTGTCATTTGTGGGGGGTTCCACTGTTTTGCTACATCAGGGGCTTTCCAAACGCGACATGGTGTCCGATCTCAATTCAAGCCAAAAAAGTCAAATGGCGCTGCTTCCCTTCCGAGCTCTGCCATGCGCCCAAATAGTCGTTTACACCCACATATGGGGTATCAGCGTACTCAGGACAAATGGCACAATAACTTTTAGGGTCCTGTTACCCTTGGGAAAATAAATATTGGGGGTGAAAAGATCATTTTTGTGGAAAAAATATGATTTTTTAATTGTACGGCTGTACGTTATAAACTTCTGTGAAGCCCTTGTGGGTTCAAAGTTCTCACCACATATCTAGATAAGTTCCTTGGGGGGTCTAGTTTCCAAAATGGGGTTACTTGTGGGGGGTTTCCACTGTTTAGGTACATCAGGGGCTCTCCAAACGTGACATGGCGTCCGATCTGAATTCCAGCCAATTTTGCATTTTTGTCGTTCCCCCCCACATATCAGGTATCGGCGTACTCAGGAGAAATTGCACAATAAATTTTGCAGTCCAATTTCTCCTGTTACCCTTGGTAAAATAAAAAAAATTGGACCTGAATTAATTTTTTTGTGAAAAAAAGTTAAATGTTCATTTTTTTTAAACATTCAAAAAATTCCTGTGAAGCACCTAAAGGGTTAATAAACTTCTTGAATATGGTTTTGAGCATGTTGAGGGGTGCAGTTTTTAGAATGGTGTCACTTTTGGGTATTTTCTATCATATAGACTCCTCAAAGTGACTTCAAATGTGATGTGGTCCGTAAAAATAAAATGGTGTTGCAAAAATGAGAAATCGCTGGTCAACTTTTAACCCTTATAACTTCCTAACAAAAAAATTTTGGTTCCAAAATTGTGCTGATGTAAAGTAAAACATATGTGAAATATTACTTATTAAGTTTTTTGTGTGCCATATCTCTGTGATTTTAAGGGCATAAAAATTCAAAGTTGGAAAATTGCGAAATTTTCAAAATATTTGCCAAATTTCCCTTTTTTTCACAAATAAACGCAAGTTATTTGAATTAAATTTTACCACTAACATGAAGTACAATATGTCACAAGAAAACAATGTCAGAATCACCGAGATCCATGGAAGCGTTTCAGAGTTATTACCTCATAAAGGGACAGTGGTCAGAATTGTAAAAATTGGCCCGGTCATGAACGTGTAAACCACCCTTGGGTTTAAGGGGTTAAAGCCAAAGCCGAACTTTAGTGTTAAAAACTTGGTAATACACCATCTCACTTAAATAAGCCCTCATACAACTTTGTTTTCTGAAAAATAAGAAAATATTGAGCTAAAACAATTTTTTTTGTAAAATAACAGTGTTTTTTAATCTTCAAGTGCATAGCGCTAATGGCGGCAGACCATGGGCCCATTAGTCAGCGGGTGGCCTGCCTGACGTCACAGTTTCAATGATACTTTGTATGCAATGCTGGAGGAGAGAGCAGTTGGCTCCCTGCTCCGCCATTCGTACTGTAAGGCTGAGTCTCAGTGCAGCAGGTGCCATGACATCACTAGATCACACCTGCTGCATGGAGCCTCAGTCCATATGTAGTGACAAGAAAAAACATTATTAATGTATGCTATATGTCATATGGTAAATGTGTTCTCCATTCCTTACATGATTGCATTTGTGATACCGGCTTCCCGTCTTGCCTTGGAGGAGGTAAATTATTTAATAATATGCTGCCCTCTCCTGCCTTGTTTTGGCATTACAACTTGTAGTACTATGCTGCCCTCTTCTGCCTTAGTTAGGCATTGCAACTTGTTTTTTCTGATTTGAAAATAAGTGGCAGTAGGAGGTGGTGTGTGGGAGACTGAAAAGGTCCAGTTACGGGCAGTTTTGGTGGTGAGAGGAGGTAGAAAATAGGGGCTCCTCGATTGGGACAAGCAGGGAGTTCAAATCGCACCCTTTTTGGAGTGCCCCGCGTTTACAGCAACAGAGTGCTGGGACAAGAGAAGGAAAGGAACTGCAAAACTGCACAGAAGATTTCCCTGATACTCCAATCTGATTAAGGTTGGCTGATCCTCCCCCTTCACGCAGCACAGTTAGTCAAAGGAAAAGTTATTGCCATCCTCCCAAGATCGGGACCGAGAAAAGGCTTTGACCTACGCAATGTGTAAGGAAAATTTTATCTGCTACCCATGACTGTAATATTGAAAAAATATAAGAATTGTTACCAGTCTTCAGTAAAGTTCATCTTTCAAGTTTACACGAGACCCTCGGTGTATGCTTCTTTCCATCCATGGCCTCATATCTTGCGGGCATCAGCATAACTCTCATATACTCGTCATCCCCCTTTATAATTGCCACCTAACCTAGGGATTGTTAGAGCCATCGGAGTCACCGCGACTGAACCATCCTCCAAGGTACAAGGCCCTGCATCCCACAAGGCGGTGCGACACATAGGCTGCACATTCCGGAGCAGTGCTTTGGGGTAACAGGGCTAGGTAAGCAGTTTATATATTTTTTTTTAAGTCAGTACTTATAATGGCACTGTACTGCACAAGCGACTGTGGATTTCATCATACTCCGGGGCGTGGGAAGGGGTGAGGCTTTGGAGGCCATGATAATATCTGTGGAGGGCTATCATACAGTGTGGTGGTGACATTGATGTGCGCAGTATTGCTTAATGTACTTTTGGGTGCTAATAATTATATCTGTAAGGCTGCGTTCCCATGATGAGCTTTTGATGTTGCAGATTTTCTGCAACCATTAAGTGAAATAGGTTACTAAAACTCACCAAAAACTCATAGTGTGAACATAGCTTAATGGGTAAAAATAATATGTACTTTGTCTGTGAACTCACCATGAACATTGCAGTGGGTAACTTGTTTTCTCATTCTCTTCCAGGTTAATAATTTTCACTTTATGTCAGTCCTATGAATAATTTATCACTTACACCTTTTTTAACCTCACAGTAATCAAAAGTTAAGTGACCATTTAGAAAATATACTGACATTATGGACATCATCACCTCACAGGCTTTGGATTGACACTGATTTTAAAGGTGTTTTCCACTACAATGATACTCGTGACCTAAGGATATGTCATCAGTGTCATTGTAGCTCCACCCACCACCACCACCAATTAGCTGTCACCAGCTCCGTGAGCAGGTGGAAGTAAACAGTGTGTGGTGCAGAACAACATGGCGCCGTCACACTTTGGTGGCAGCAGCCTAGTATTGAAGATCAGCTCCTTTTCAAATGACCCCATTGATCTGACACTTGTGACCTACCCGAGGACAAGTCATCAATATTATTGTAGTGGAAAACACCTCCAAGGAACGTATGGAACAGATTGAGGATTGGTAGAAAATGTGGCTATAGAAGAAAATACGTATTCGTTGTAGATTAACATGCAAACGTGTTATTAAAATCGCTTCTTATGTGAAAAATAACTGCTCTACTGCATTTACCATGTTTTATCAATTAGACGTCAACAACTAGCAGTTGGAATGAAAATAAATGAAGTAACGGATACATAAAAAAGTTTTGCTATAATTAACCTCACAATATTGGTCTTTAAATAAAGTCAGCCTCTAAAGAAACGTTATTAAAATCTCTCCTGTTATAATCAAGACGTTATGTATATGAATGCATTTAATGAACCCCACATGTTGGGCCGTGGTTACAACCCTGTACCTGGCAAATGAAGGGAGGTGCCTGTGACTTCCATACCAGAGCATTGCTTCCCATAGGTTCCATGCAGTGTTTCTCCAGTGCAGTTCCTCCAGGTATATCAGCCGGTGGTCTGTTAGAAGTCCTGATATGTAGGAGCAAAGCCAGACATCAGAGGAGGATCGTTAGAAAACTATACAGAGGTCTCTTGTTCTTGAATATGCTCCCCTTCTCTGACTCCCTAACAAATCACCAACGATTGCGGTCAATGAAATGAATTCGCCCAGACACTTGTATGCAGTCTAACAGGAGGAACTAGAGTTGGTGCGAATGAATTTGCAGGACCCTGTCCATTGGTCACATCAGTAATGTGTGGCCGCTGGACAACAGCCATGTGACCTACCTGACGGCACCTGCAGCTCTTCTTTTGATTAGCAGGCCTAGGGTGACTACATTGTTGCAGCAAGACGCACATGTGACAGAGCGCCAGGTCGACTAATCAATAGAACTGAGGATGCCATCATGTACGATACCGTTGACAGGTCTTCTGTTCAGAGACATGTGACATAGCCAATGGACCAGGTCTAGCAAATCTGCTCATACCAGCTCTAAAAAGCTGATTTCAAGGGGACAGAACGCACTGTGCTGTTCCGTCTAAAGTTATAATTATATGGTTTCATAGATTGTATTATATTACCATTCTTTGTATAAGTCTTGCATTTGGTCTGCTGCCACCTGCTGTCCTTTTTCTGTATGGCAGTCTGCTGCTAATTAATTCTAGTACATGCCTTCCACTTCCGAGTCAGGTCACTCCTCTTCCTGTTTGCAGCCATTCTTAGTTTCGCTTTCACCCGGGAGACACACGCTTGTACCGAGCTATGAAAGCCATCAGTTTTTTGACCACATTGCTGCACACATTGCTGATCCACCTTGCTCACACATTTGCTGCACCTTGCTTCACAATTTGCTGTACCACTTTGCTCACAGCTTGTTGTTAACATTCTGCACGTCTGGAGAACCTACTGCATTACCAATCATATGCTCTATGTCCAGATTTCCAAATAAACAAGTCTGGACTTCACAATCCCTGGTGTGTATCATCTCTCCAGACGCTGAACAGCAAAACAGCAACATGGTCCTGTCTGCTCTGCATTGAGGAAATGGAAGGTAGGAATCTCTCCCAGCCCCAATCAACTACACCTCCATTCGCTTCATGTGGGGACAGAACAGTCGAAAAACTGCCTTGAAGCCCGGCGAAAAAAAAAATCACCCTTATATCCTAACCCATCTGCCTGCTCACATACTGCAGTCCTGCTCTGCTAAGTATCTCTGCAGCGTCACCCCAGACCGCATTGTGCATAGAGACTCTCTGTATATTATACATTGCTGCAGACTGTTGGACTGCAAAACCCCACAATTCTCTAAAAACACATTGGGAATCTTATCAGGACGTCTTAACTAAGCTGCACTGCGATTTCCAGCCCCCAAATCAAAAGTTCAGTTTCTTAAAGAGACAGCGCACCTTAAATCAAAATGACCGAAAAAGACTCTGCATTGTCTCCCACTGCTGAAACAGAGCAAATACAACCCAATACTGCCTATTATGAAGAGGGGGAAAACAGAGCCAGCTTTACAAACAGACCAAGACTCACGACCAAGACGCTCTGTCAAACCAACCATAAAGGCTGTTGAAAACTATCACAATACGAAGGATGAGTTCAATGACAACCTGGATGACCTATGGGAACGAGTCACCTCCCTCATGTCAAGCATCCAACGCCACAAAAATGATGCTGCAAGTCTACAGGACACTATAAAATGGCTAGACACGGCCCACAGAAGATACAAGAGACTGTCCACGAGGTACATTGCCTTCCTAAAAGACTCTAATATTGATGAAGCCTCATGAGAGTTAAACAAAGCAGATTCCACAGACAGAGAAAGGAACGCCGCTGTGCAAGACGCCATAGATAAAGCGGAGCTCCGTATTGCTCATCTGCAAGAATCAAGATCTCACAGGTCAGGCTCATCCAGACACTCTTCTTGGTCATACAAATCATCCTGCTCAAGGACTTCAACCCTCAGAGACAGAATCCTAGAGGCCCGTTTAAACGCAGAGCGATCCAAACTAAGGCGCTCCTACACAGAAAAGAAAGCAGAAGCAGACGCAGAAGCCAAGAAAGTAGAAGCAGAGGCAGAAACTAGGAAAGCAGAGGCAGAAGCCAAGAAAGCAGAGGCAGAAGCCAAGAAAGCAGAAGCAGAAGCAAAGGAAGCAGAAGCCAAGAAAGCTGAAGCAGAGGCAGAAGTCAAGAAAGCTGAAGCAGAGGCAGAAGCCAAGAAAGCAGAAGCAGAGGCAGAAGCAAAGGAAGCAGAAGCCAAGAAAGCTGAAGCAGAGGCAGAAGCCAAGAAAGCTGAAGCAGAGGCTCAAGCAAAGATTCTTCAAACACAAATGGAGGAAGAAATCGCGCTAGCCGAAGTAAAAAATACTTGAGCAAGCATTGAACCAAACCCTCGAACCGATTTGCCTACCACCACTGGAAGAAGAGGACCCAGCTGTCCGTACCAGTGACTACATGCAGAAACAGGTATCTGCAGCACACACCATCTCCAGCGACGTTCAACTCAACAATGTGAAAAGGTCCAAGTCAGCCCAACTTACGGTGCCAGTTACCCACAGCATCTGCAGAGACCCAAGACCAACGCCATAATGTGTCCCCACAGGAGCAGCAATCATCACAAGATGACCACAAGACACATTCCAGTCCATCTCCACAGTTCAAGCCGCAGTCATCAAAATCTCCAGAGGTTAAACCACAGCTCAACCCTGCAGCAACATCATTCTACACGGGAACAATTTACCCTTCCATGCCACACAGCTTATACGCCCAAGGGGCACCACAAGCTAACACGGTAACATTGAGGGAAGGATCAGACATGTCCGAGTTTGCCAGGTTTATGGTGAGCAAAGATCTAATCAGCATCAGCCTCTCAAAGTTTGACGACTGTGCAGAGAACTACAGAGCCTGGAAAGCGACCTTCAAGGCCACCATTGCTGACCTCAACCTATCCACATAACAGGAGCTCGACCTCATTGTAATATGGTTGGGTCCTGGCTCCACAAACCGTATCAAGAGTCTTCGGACCATCTACGTGGGGAAAGCTGAAGCAGGTCTCACTGCTGCCTGGCTGAGACTCGAAAGAACCTATGGCAGCGCTGAAGCCATAGAAAAGTCCCTATTCAAGAGACTGCAGAATGTTCCAAGGATCAACCGTAAGGAAGCCCACAAGCTTCTGGACTTAAGCGATTTGCTTATGGAGCTGGAACTCGCAAAAAGAGACCCTCGTCTATCTGGATTGTGCTACCTGGACACCGCCCATGGGGTGAACCCAATCGTCTCAAAGCTGCCACATAGTCTGCAAGAGAAGTGGACAGTATGTGTTTCCAGGTACAAAAGGTCACATGATGTCACCTTTCCTCTGTTCAATCAGTTCTGCAAGTTTGTTGACGAACAGGTCCAAATGAGGAACGACCCTAGCCTAGACTTCCTGGAGTCTAACACTGCAGCTCCAGCAACACCGTCATCAAGGTATGAAAGCGTCACACATAGACGCAAGGACTTGAGGAGTAGTATAAGTGACAGAAAGACTAACATGCCACCACCTGCAGTAACTGCCGATAAATAGTACACTATTCCGTCGAGAGATATGTCTTTCAATTGTGAGTGTCCCATTCACAAAAAAAACACACTCGTTAAACAAATGTAGAGGCTTCTGGTCCAAAACCATGCAGGAGCGCAAGAAAATCCTCAGTGAACTTGGGGTGTGTTTCAAGGGCTGCGCCTCATTAGAACACATGGCCAAGGACTGTAAATCTGCCATTAAAGGGAATCTGTCACCCATATTTAGTGATATTATGGAAAGATATCACTAAATTGTGCGTCCCATAAGGATTCTATTCGGGCTTTTGACTCCCCCCGACCCTGCACCTTTGAGGCATAAATACCTTTTTTAGCTTGTTGGTGATGCATGCAAATCGCCGCGGTCCAGTCTGATGGGCGTGGCTTAGTAGTCTTCTCCCCCCACCTCCTCGGCTTGCTTCACGTAATCTTCGTCTGTGAATACCACAGACGCCGTTGATTTCCGCGCTTGCGCAATGTAAAGGCCCCCAGCGCCTGCGCAGTATGCTTTGCCCAACTGTGGGCGAACCATAAAATCGCTACTGCGCAAGCGCCGGTATTTTCCAGCGCGGTCTATGCCCCGGAAGTGTGTCCTGCATGTGAAGACTTCCGGGGCATAGACCGGCCTGGAAAATACCGGCGTTTGCGCAGTAATGATTTCATGCTTCGCCCACAGTTGGGCAAAGCATACTGCACAGGCGCCAGGGGCCTTTACATTGCGCAAGCGCGGAAACCAACGGCGTCTGTGGTATTCACAGACGAAGATTACATGAAGCAAGCCAAGGAGGTGGGGGGGAAGACCACTAAGCCGTGCCCATCGGACCGGACCGCGGCGATTTGCATGCATCACCAACAAGCTAAAAAAAGGTATTTATGCCTCAAAGGTGCGGGGCCTGGGGGAGTCGAAAGCCTGAATAGAATCCTTATGGGACGCACAATTTAGTGATATCTTTACATGATATCAATAAATATGGGTGACAGATTCCCTTTAAGTGTGAAGAGTTTAATAGTGACAAACACCCATCAGCTTAGCATCCAACCTCAGCCACCAGCGATCTAGCAGTCGCAGTTACCTCTAGTCCGGCTACAAGCCATGGTGGGGAGCCACAGAATAACACCAAGTCTACCACGGCGGTCTCCTGCTCATGCTCAGAGGTATGTGGGGAGAGCCAAAGTAATAAATGCTGTGTCAGGATATGCATAATCAGAGTTTATCCAGAAGGGCAACCAGAGAAGGCAGTAAAAATGTATGCCATCATTGATGATCAGAGCAATCGATCCCTAGCTGGACCTAAGTTCTTTGAAGCCTTTGGAATCAAGGGACCTGCAACACCCTATACTCTGAATACTTGCTCAGGTCGCATAGAGACTAGCGGTAGGAGGGCACAAGGTTTCATTGCTTCTCCTGTCAACGGAGGTGTAGAAATACCCCTAGCTACGTTAATCGAATGCGATCAAATACCCAAAGGAATGAGATTCCTAACCTGGAAGCTGCGTTCCACCAATCACACCTAAGGCACCTAGGGCACCTAGTCAGCTAAGGCACCTAAGGCACCTAGTCAGCGTTATCCCACCTATGGACTCAGATGCTGAAATCCTACTTCTGCTCGGCAGAGACAATTTAAGGATACGTAAGGTCCGCCAACAGTGCAATGGTCCTGACTATGCCCCCTAGGCACAGAGACTTGACTTGGGGTGGGTAATCATAGGAAATGTGTGCTTGGACCGAACAAGAGTTGATTCCTTTAAGACCTACATACACCGAGACGGACGAACTACTTTCTGCAAACCATGCCCTCATCACTATGAGATGAAAGAGAAGCCTCAAGATCCCGTACAGCTGCCTTATGTCATTCCTTCTCCCAATGCAGACGACTTGGGAAGATCGGTGTTTCATACAACTAAGGATGACAACAAAGTAGCCCCGTCAATGGAAGACAAGGAATTTGTCAGGATAATGGACAATGAGTTCCTTAAGGATGAGACTAATCACTAGGTTTTTCCCCTACCCTTCCGAGCTACCAGGGTAAGACTCCCGAACAATCGTGAACAAGCCTTTTCCAGATTCAACTCTCTCCAGTGCACACTAAGCAACAAACCGGAGATGAAAGAACACATTGTCACCTTTATGAGCAGGATATTCCATAATAACCATGTGGAGCCAGCACCTCCCTTAAAGGAAAACGAGGAGTGCTGGTACCTACCCTCATTCAGAGTATATCACCCGCGGAAACCTAAGCAAATTAGAGTTGTCTTTGATTCAAGCGCCAAACATCAAGGCGTATCTCTCAACAATGTCCTCCTCATGGGTCCTAATCTTACAAACAACCTAGTAGGAGTGTTGATGAGGTTCCGGAAAGAGCCCATCGCCATCACCGCTGACATTATTATTATTATTATTTATTTATATAGCACCATTGATTCCATGGTGCTGTACATGAGAAGGGGTTACATACAAATTACAGATATCACTTACAGTAAACAAACTAACAATGACAGACTGATACAGAGGGGAGAGAGGACCCTGCCCTTTCGGGCTTACATGCTACAGGATGGTGGGGAAGGAGACAGTAGGTTGGTGGGTTGCAGCAATTCTGGTGTTAGTTGAGGTGATATGGCCGGTAGTGGTGAGAGAGAAGGAGGTAGCGGGGTCATTGCAGGCTGTAGGATTTCTTGAAGAGGTGGGTTTTCAGGTTCCATCTGAAGGATCCAAATGTGGTTGATAGTTGGACTTGTTGGGGCAAAGAATTCCAGAGAATAGGGGCTATTCGGGAGAAGTCTTGGAGGCGGTTGGGTGAGGATCGAATAAGTGTGGAGGAGAGGAGGAGGTCTTGGGTGGACCGGAGATGACGTGAGGGAAGGTATCGGGAGCAGGGGTGGACTGGGCTGGGTGGCAGAGAGGCAAATGCCCCCCGGGCCGCTTCCCCAGCACCTGTACAGGGCCTGCCGCACAGCAAATTGTGGGTGGCTGTGCCCTCTGCTCTGTACTGTGACGCTGTGATGCCGCCGGCAGCAGACAGCCGCCCACATCACAGTCTATCAGGCCGGGGCCGGGAGCTGTGCACGGCCGTCACCTTGACGGCTGCTCAGCTCCCGCTCTCTCCGGCTGTACTTCCGGGTCAGGTGTCGGGCGTGCGCGATGACGCGCCGACATGTCCCGGACAACGCTGAAAGCAGAGGCGCTGCTGGGGAGCGAGCCGGCTGTGAGGTAAGTATGGGGAACTTTCTTTTTTTTAATTTATAAAATGAATTCAATGGGGGAGGGGGTGACTGGGGGCTGTACAGGATGAAGGGGGTGAGTGGGGGCTGTACATAATGAATGGGGGGTGACTGGCGGCTGTACAGGATGAGGGGGGGTGACTGGGGGCTATACATGATGAAGGGGGGGTGATTGGGGGCTGTACATGATGAAGAGGGGGTGACTGGGGGCTGTACAGGATGAAGGGGGCGTGACTGGGGGCTGTACATGATGAAGGGGGGTGACTGGGGGCTGTACATGATGAAGGGGGATGACTGGGGGGCAGTACATGCTGAAGGGGGGGTGACTGGGGGCTGTACATGATGAAGGGGGTGACTGGGGGTTGTACATGATGAAGGGAGGTGACTGGGGGCTGTACATGATGAAGAGGGGTGACTGGGGGCTGTACATGATGAAGAGGGGTGACTGGGGCTGTACAGGATGAAGGGGGTGAGTGGGGCTACACATGATGGAGGGGTGAGTCGGGCTGTACAGGATGAAGGGGTGTGAGTGGGGGCTACACATGATGAAGGGGGTGAGTGGGGGCTACACATGATGAAGGAGGGGTGAGTGGGGGCTTCACATGATGAAGGGGGGGTGAGTGGGGCTACACATGATGAAGGTGGGGTGAGGGACTGTACATGATGAAGAGAGGTGAGTGGGGACTTCACATGATGAAGGGGGTGAGTGGGGGCTACACATGATGAAGGGGGGTGAGTGGGGGCTTCACATGATGAAGGGGGGTGCGTGGGGCTACACATGATGAAGGTGGGGTGAGGGACTACAGGATGAAGGGGTGTGAGTGGGGGCTACACATGATGAAGGGGGTGAGTGGGGGCTACACATGATGAAGGAGGGGTGAGTGGGGGCTTCACATGATGAAGGGGGGTGAGTGGGGGCTACACATGATGATGGTGGGGTGAGGGACTGTACATGATGAAGAGAGGTGAGTGGGGACTTCACATGATGAAGGGGGTGAGTGGGGCTACACATGATGAAGGGGGTGAGTGGGGCTACACATGATGAAGGGGGGTGAGTGGGGGCTGTACATGATGAAGGTGGGGTGAGGGACTGTACATGATGAAGGGGGGTGAGTGGGGGCTTCACATGAAGGGAGGTGAGTGGGGTTGTACAGGATGAAGGGGGTGAGTGGGGGCTTCACATGATGAAGGGGGTGAGTGGGGCTGTACAGGATAAAGGGGGTGAGTGGGGCTGTACAGGATGAAGGGGGGTGAGTGGGGCTTCACATGATGAAGGGGGGTGAGTGGGGCTTCACATGATGAAGGGGGGTGAGTGGGGCTGTACAAGATGAAGGGGGGTGAGTGGGGGCTTCACATGATGAAGGGGGGTGAGTGGGGGCTTCACATGATGAAGGGGGGGGTCAGTGGGGCTGCACATGACGAAGGGGGGGTCAGTGGGGCTGTATATGATGAAGGAGGTGAGTGGGGCAGAACATGATGAAGTGGGGGATAAGTGGGGCTGCACATGATGAAGTGGGGGATAAGGGGGACTGCACATGATGAATTAAGGGGTAAGTGGGACTGCACATGATGAATTGGGGGTAAGGGGAACTGCACATGATGAATTGGGGGTAAAGGGGACTGCACATGATGAACTGGGGGTAAGGGGGACTGCACATGATGAACTAGTGGGTAAGGGGAACTGCACATGAAGTGGGGGTAAGGGGGACTGCACATGATGATGTGGGGGTAAAATTAATTGCACATGATGATGGGGGAGTGGGGCTGCACATGAAGTGGAGAGAAGGGGACTGCACATGATGAAATGGAAGGGGGGGGATAAGGGGCTGCAAATGATGAAGGGCCACTGCAGATGAAGTGAGGGGGTGATAGGGACTGCAATGGATGAAGTAAGAGGACTTCAAATTAAAGTGGGGACTGCAAATGATGAAGTGGAAGAGAGGACAGGGGCTGCAAATGATGAATTCAGTGTGAGTGACGGGGCACAGCAATTTAATTGAAGGTGGGGGCTGAGGAGAGCAAATGATCTATGGGGAGAACAAATAATGAATTTTAAGAGTGGGGGAGTAAATGATGTATGGAATGTGGGGTAGAGCAGTTGATAATGAATAGAGGGTCGGAGAGAAAGACATGACAATGAATTGAGGTGGGAGGGGCATGTAAATATAAGGAATCGGGATTAGGGTTAGAGCGGGAGGTACATAATGGGGGGCGTTGAGGATGACGTGCCTGGTAATGAATTGGGGAAAAAAGTATAGGTGCTAATTAATTTATATTATTATATTATATTCTGTATTCAGATGTGTAGTGTAGTAGAAAGGGAAAAAGTGGGGAATTTGCTCTGGAAGATGTGCTCTAGGTAACTGTGTTATTTTATGCAGAGACAAGTCCTGGTTGGAAAAAGTGATGGCGCTCTGTAAGGGATGAAAAAGAAAAGTAAAGATGAAGGACTTCAGCTAGAGGCGTCACTGGTGAGTCAGTGTGTTACCTGTGCACTGACACTATACCCTGTATACTATATACAGAGCTCCTGTATATAATGTCACTAGCAGTGGTGATGACTATTACCTGTACACTGACACGAAATACAGAGCTCCTGTGTATAATGTCACTGGTGATCCCTGTATTACCTGTACACTTACACTATATACAGAGCTCCTGTGTATAATGTCACTGGTGATCCCTGTATTACCTGTACACTGACACTATATACAGATCTCCTGTGTATAATGCCACTGGTGATTCTTGTATTACCTGTACACTGACACTATATACAGAGCTCCTGTGTATAATGTCACTGGTGATCCCTGTATTACCTGTACACTGACCCTATATACAGAGCTCCTGTGTATAATGTCACTGGTGATCCCTGTATTACCTGTACACTGACCCTATATACAGAGCTCCTGTATACAATGGCACTTAGTATTGTGTTTTTTTAATTAATGATCAGTATTGTAGTATTTAGTCACTATGTGGTAGTAATATGTGGTCTGGTCACGGTGTGGCGCTATTTGTTCCTTGTATGTGGTATTATTCGGTCACTATGTGGTGTGGCCAAGGTGCGGCGGCATTTGTTCCTTGTATGTGGCATTATTCGGTCACTATGTGGTGGTAATATGTGGTCTGGCCAAGGTGTGGGGGTATTTGTTCCTTGTATGTGGTATTATTCAGTCACTATGTGGTGGTAATATGTGGTCTGATCATGGCGTGACGATATTTGTCCCTTGTATGTGATATTCATGGTTGATTAAAAAAAAATGTAAATGTATGTGACTCATTCCCTTAAAGAAAAATACATAAATATAAATTTATTTTTAATAGTTTAGAGAAGAGTAGGGCCTGGCCGAAAGAGTCTACCATGTCGTGGTATCAGCTTAAAAATTATTTTGGCCAAAACAAAGGCTGCTTGTTATGAATGTGATCTGGTGTTTGATGGGAACTGTTAATATCTGATCGGTGAGGATGTGGTGGTGAAGATGAGTTTTTCCAAGAGTGGGTGGTGAGATGGTGGAGGCAGAGCTGGTGTGGAACCTAGGCTGAGTCTCAAGAGAACCCAAAAATTTTGCCCGTATGGGGACCCAAAATACCTAGTGGAAGCCCTGGTCTCTCTCATAAGCTGCAGACCGCAGCTTCCTGAGACTTCAGTGTGCTCACGCAGGCGGCGTGATGACATTATTGTCTCATGTCGCTCTGCGAACCGGAAGAGAAAATGGAGGCTGCAGTGCCGGGAATCAGGATGAGGTGAGTATAAACTTCATTATTTTTAATATTGAGAACTGGGGCCATCCTACTATATATATATATGGGAGAACTGGGGCTATTAGGGTAAGTGCACACAGAGTTTTTCGGAGGTGCGGATTTTGTAGCAAAATTCGCAGATAAGTCCGCAGGACTAAAGTCCTGCGGTTTATCTGCGGTGTTGCCTGGCGGTTTCACACCTCATAATGGATGAGGTGTGAACCCGCAGTGTTTCTGCACAAAAGAATTGACATGCTGCGGATTGTAAACCGCAGCAAAACCGCGCGGAAAAATCTGCAGCATATGCACAGCGTTTACTGTACAACGCAGCAAAATCTGCTGCGGACCCACAGAGCCAAAACCGCTGCGGATCCGCAGCAGAATCCGCAGCGTGTGCCCATACCCTTATACTATATATATATATATATATATATATACAGAGAGAGAGAGAGATAGATAGATAGATAGATAACTGGGGCCGTCATACTATAAATATGGGGAGAATGGGCCCATCATACAATGTATGTGAGGAGAACTGGGGCCATCATACTAGATATGTGGGGAGAACTGGGGCCATCATAATAGATATGTGAGGAGAACTGGGGCCGTCATACTATATATGGGGAGAACGGGCCCATCATACTATGTATGTGAGGAGAACTGGGGCCATCATACTATATATATGGGGAGAATGGGCCCATCATACTATGTATGTGAGGAGAACTGGGGCCATCATACTATATATATGTGAGGAGAACTGGGCCATCATACTAGATATGTGGGGAGAACTGGGGCCATCATACTAGATATGTGGGGAGAACTGGGGCCATCATAATAGATATGTGAGAACTGGGGCCGTCATACTATATATGGGGAGAACGGGCCAATCATACTTTGTATGTGAGGAGAACTGGGGCCATCATACTATATATATGGGGAGAATGGGCCCATCATACTATGTATGTGAGGAGAACTGAGGCCATCATACTATATATATGTGAGGAGAACTGGGGCCATCATACTAGATATGTGGGGAGAACTGGGGCCATCATATTAATATATATATATATATATATATATATGCAACTGGGGCCATCGCTCTATATTTATGGTGGGAACTGGGGCCATCGCACTATATATATCCCATATCTCTATAGTAAGCTCGGTTCTGCTCCCAAATCTCTGTGGTAAGCTCTGTTCTGCTCCCATATCTCTGGATTAAGCTCAGTTCTGCTCCAAATCTTTGTAGTAAGCTCGGTTCTGCTCCCATACCGCTGTAGTAAGCTCGGTTCTGCTCTCATATCTCTGTAGTAAGCTCGATTTTGCGCCCATATCTCTGTAGTAGGCTCTGTTCTGCTCCCGTATCTCTGGAGTATTCTCCATTCTGATCCATATCTCTGGATTAAGCTGAGTTCTGCTCCCATATCTTTGTAGTAAGCTCCGTTCTGCTCCCATATCTCTGGAGTAAGCTCTTTTCTGCTCCCAAATCTCTGGAGTAAGCTCTGTTCTGCTCCCAAATCTCTGAAGTAAGCTCTGTTCTGCTCCCATATTTCTTTAGTAAGCTGTGTTCTGCTCCCATATTTCTATAGTAAGCTCTGTTATTATTATTATTATTATTTATTGTTATAGCGCCATTTATTCCATGGCGCTTTACAGGTAAGGAGGGGTATACATAAAAACAAGTACAATAATCTTAAACAATACAACTCATAACTGGTACAGGAGGAGAGAGGACCCTGCCCACGAGGGCTCACAATCTACAAGGGATGGGTGATAATACAGTAGGCGAGGGTAGAGCTGGTCGTGCAGCGGTTTGGTCGATCAGTGGTTACTGCAGGTTGTAGGCTTGTCGGAAGAGGTGGGTCTTCAGGCTCTTTTTGAAGGTTTCGATGGTAGGTGAGAGTCTGATATGTTGTGGTAGAGAGTTCCAGAGTAGGGGTGATGCGCGAGAGAAATCTTGTATGCGATTGTGGGAAGAGGAGATAAGAGGGGAGTAGAGAAGGAGATCTTGTGAGGATCGGAGGTTGCGTGCAGGAAAGTACCGGGATACGAGGTCACAGATGTATGGAGGAGACAGGTTGTGGATGGCTTTGTATGTCATGGTTAGGGTTTTGTAATGGAGTCTCTGGGCAATTGGGAGCCAGTGAAGGGATTGACAGAGGGGAGATGCTGGGGAATAGCGGGGGGACAGGTGGATTAGTCGGGCAGCAGAGTTTAGAATAGATTGGAGGGGTGCGAGAGTGTTTGAGGGGAGGCCACAGAGCAGGAGGTTGCAGTAGTCAAGGCGAGAGATGATGAGGGCATGGACTAGGGTTTTTGCAGATTCTTGGGTGAGGAATGAACGGATTCGTGAAATATTTTTGAGTTGAAGTCGGCAGGAAGTGGAAAGGGCTTGGATATGTGGTTTGAAGGAGAGATTAGCATCAAAGATTACTCCGAGGCAGCGAGCTTGTGGGACTGGGGAGAGTGGGCAGTCATTTACTGTAATTGATTGGTTCGTAGGGGGGGTCACGTGAGATGGGGGAAAGATGATGAATTCTGTTTTGTCCATGTTGAGTTTCAGAAATCTAGCGGAGAAGAAGGATGAAATAGTGGACAGACATTGAGGGATTCTGGTTAGTAGGGAGGTGATATCTGGTCCAGAGATGTAGATCTGTGTGTCATCAGCATAGAGATGATACTGAAAGCCATGAGATTCTATGAGCTGTCCCAGGCCAAAGGTGTAAATAGAGAACAGCAGGGGCCCAAGGACTGAACCTTGTGGGACTCCGACAGATAGGGGGCGAGGTGAGGAGGTGGTGTGTGAGTGGGAGACGCTGAATGTCCGGTCTGTTAGGTATGATGAGATCCAGGATAGGGCCAAGTCTGTGATGCTGAGGGATGAGAGGGTCTGTAATAATAGGGAATGGTCGACTGTGTCAAAGGCAGCCGACAGGTCCAGGAGGAGGAGGACAGAGTAGTGTCGCTTGCTCTTGGCGGTTAAGAGGTCATTGGTGACCTTAGTAAGGGCAGTTTCAGTGGAGTGGTGTGACCGGAAGCCAGATTGTAAGCGGTCGAAGAGGGAGCAAGAAGAGAGATGGGAGGACAGTTCAAGGTAGACGCGTTGTTCCAGTAGCTTGGAGGCGTAGGGGAGAAGTGATATAGGGTGATAGCTAGATACAGAGGATGGGTCAAGAGAGGGCTTTTTGAGGATAGGTGTGATGGAGGCATGTTTAAAGCTTGAGGGGAAAACACCAGTTGTTAGTGATAGGTTGAAGAGATGGGTTAGGGTTGGGATGAAGACTGTGGTGAGGTTTGGTATGAAGTGGGATGGGATCGGGTCGAGTGCACAGGTGGTGAGATGTGATCTTGAGAGTAGAGTGGAGAGTCGATCTTCTGTAATGGTGGAGAAGTTGGTTTTGAAGGTGGAGGGCTGGGAAGTCGGGAGGAAGGGTTCTGGGGGTTGTTGACCAAAACTTTCTCTGATGTTATCAATCTTCTGCTTGAAAAATGAGGCAAAGTCTTCAGCTGAGATGAGTGGGGAGGGAGGAGGTGCTGGGGGGCGGAGGAGAGAATTGAAGGTGTTGAATAACTGTTTAGGGTTGTGAGACAGGGAGGATATGAGAGATGAGAAGTAGGTTTGTTTAGCTGTGGCGAGTGTGGTCTTGAAAGTAGTGAGGGACTGTTTGAATGCGATGAAGTGCTCGTTGGAGTGGGATCTTTTCCATCTGCGCTCAGCAGCCCTGGAAGCTCGCCTCAGCTCTTTGGTCAGGCTGGTGTGCCAGGGCTGTCTGTTGATTTTGCGAGCTTTGGTATGTGTAAGTGGGGCAGCGGATTCCAAAGCTACAGCTATTGTGGTGTTATATAGAGCGTCAGAGTCATCCGCATTGTGTAAGGAACTTATATCTGTGAGAGTGAGAAGGGATTCAGAGAATGAGTGTAGGTCAAGGTGTTTAAGATTTTTGCGAGGGTGTGAGAGTTTGTGGGGTGGGGATTGTAGACATGGAGTGAAGAGGGAAGAGAATGTGAGAAGGTTGTGGTCAGAGAGAGGAAGAGGTGAGTTAGAGAGGTTAGATAGGGAGCAGAGGCGGGTGAAGATGAGGTCCAGTGTGTGGCCATCTTTGTGGGTGGCTGTAGAAGACCATTGAGTGAGGCCGAAGGAGGAAGTGAGAGATAGGACTTTAGTGGCAGCTGAGAGGGAAGTGTCAATGGGGATGTTGAAGTCACCCATGATGATAGTAGGGATGTCCGCGGAAAGGAAATGAAGTAACCAGGTGGTGAAGTGGTCAAAGAAGGTGGTGGCTGGCCCTGGGGGGGTGGTAGATGACAGCCAGTTGGAGGTTGGAGGGGGAGTAGATGCGCACAGAGTGCACCTCAAAGGAAGGGAGGGTAACAGAGGGTGGCAGTGGAATTGGGGTGAAGGAGCAGGTATCTGACAGGAGAAAACCAACTCCTCCGCCATGTTTGCTGCTGGGGCGGGGGTGTGTGAGAAAGGTGGAAGCCACCATATGAAAGTGCAGCAGGAGAAGCTGTGTCAGAAGGGGTGAGCCAGGTTTCGGTGATGGCGAGGAAGGAAAGTTTGGTAGTAACAAAAAGATCATGGATGTAGGAAAGCTTGTTGCAGACAGAGCGAGCGTTCCACAGAGCTCCTGTTAGTGGGACTGGGGAAGCGGGGGCTGGGTGAATGGGTATAAGGTTGGAGAGGTTATGGAAGGTTGTGATAGAGCGTGGATGGGAGGTAGAAATGACTGTGGGAATGTCGTGAGGAGGACCAGGATTTGGGGAGATATCACCAGCAGTGAGAAGGAGCAGAGAAAAAGTGTTAGCAGGTGGGAGCAGGAGAGGGAATGAGGGGGCTGTCTGTGTTTGGAGACAGAGGATTGTATGTTAAGGAACAGTTTTGAGGCGGAGGTGAGGTGGATGGGGAGGATTGAAGAAGAGATGAACAGTTCCTTACTAGGAGTAGGGATTAGGGGAATTAGCAGAAAGTGAAGGATTATAGGGGTGAAAACAAGCAGAAACATTGTTTACAGTGACTGTGTACAGTTACCTTCAGTTCCCTTCTGGTTCAATTCTGGTTTTAATTCTTAAATTAATCTTCACACTTCTAGAACACACTTATAGAAATCACACTGCAGACTGAAGTCTTTATGCAGACTTGTGCTCTGCAATATATGTACAACTAAGTGCAGTCAGGTGTGAAGCAGAGAGGAGTGGTCTCTACTCTTCTTGGTCAGACAATTAAGAGTGGACCAGATGCATATGATCAAGCCAGAGCAAACAAGGTCATAAATAACACTGGGGTAAGCTGGGGTTAGCTGAAAGGCATACCATGTGAATGCTAGGTGCAGAGGCAAGTCTATGTGCAAAGCTGGGTGATGCACTGGGTGCCCTTCATAGACAGACAGCAGGAGAGCTGGGTGGATGGACATACCTGTCGGAAGAATGCTCCCATATCTCTGGAGTAAGCTCTGTTCTGCTCCCAAATCTCTGGAGTAAGCTCTGTTCTGCTCCCAAATCTCTGGAGTAAGCTCTGTTCTGCTCCCATATCTCTGGAGTAAGCTCTGTTCTGCTCCCATATCTCTGGAGTAAGCTCGTTTCTGCTCCCATTTCTCTGTAGTAAGCTTGTTTCTGCTCCCATATCTCTGGAGCAAGCTCGGTTCTGCTCCCATATCTCTGGAGCAAGCTCGGTTCTGCTCCCATATCTCTGGAGCAAGCTCTCTTCGGCTCCCATATTTCTTTAGTAAGCTCTGGTCTGCTCCCATATCTCTGCAGTAAGCTCTGTTCTGATCCCATAGCTCTCCAGTAAGCTCTGTTCTGCTCCCATTTCTCAGCAGTAAACTCGGTTCTGCTCCCTTATCTCTGTAGTAAGCTCGGTTCTGCTCCCATTTCTCTGTAGTAAGCTCGTTTCTGCTCCCATATCTCTGCAGTAAGCTCTGTTCTGCTCCCATACCTCTGCAGTAAGCTCTGTTCTGATCCCGTAGCTCTATAGTAAGCTCGGTTCTGCTCCCATTTCTCTGTAGTAAGCTCGTTTCTGCTCCCATATTTCTGGAGTAATCTAGTTTCTGCTCTCATATCTCTGGAGTAAGCTCAATTCTGCTCCCATATCTATGCAGCAAGCTCCTTACTGTTCCCATATCTATGTACCAGCCTATTTGTAAAGCCTGTTATCTCTGTTGCTTTAATGCAATGGCCAAAGATAAGCAGGTAAAAGGAGGGCCACTGCCTTGTGATTGCCCCCAGGCTGAAAAGTGCCAGCCAGCCCCTGATCAACGCTTTCAATCAAAGCCAAAAGAGACTACAAAAAATACAACATCCCTTTTCTACAGCAAGTGCCTCTTTTTCTGATGATCAAGAAAATAGAATTGGTTATCAACAGAAAAAAAAGATACCTACTGTGCTGAGAATAGGAGACTTATCTCTGATCAGTTAGACTTTATGTGGGATCTCACTTGTGATGTTCAGCACACTAGGTTACAATTAATGAATTAACATTTTTCACATGTAATATGTGACACTTTATTTCCTTCCTTGGATAAGGTGGCAACAGTGTCATTTTGTATGGTAGCACCTATATCTACCAAATAAAGCTTTAAAAAACAAGTTTCTGAGAATTTTTGCCTTTCAATTTGGTATGGGGAGAGTACATTTTAGGATGGGGACCTTTCTAAATGTAAAGACTGGTTTAGATGCCAATATTTTGTTCAGTTAAGGGTCTTCTACAAGGATATGCCAATGTTTGTGTATTTACTGCTCTAATTTCAATGTTCTTGCCAAATAACATGATGAGGAAATTGTGTTTAAATTTCGGATTTAATCCAGTTGATTTACTCGTTTGTTAAAGACAGGTTTCCTGACAAATATTAACAGTTTTATTATGTGCACCATTTAAGAGTGTTGGGGGAAACATTTCTGTAAAAAAAAAAAAAAAAAAAAAAAAAGGGTTCAGTTAGATTTCACACTATTTTTTGGGAATATTTTAGGGTTAGCACAAATTTTTTTTAATTTTTTTTTGCATTGGTTATTTTTGACTTTTTTTAATTGGCATATGTTTTGGCAATGAATGGGCACAGGAGTAGTCTTAAGAAGTTGTTTACATCCAATACATAGAAATGGGTTTGATATATTAACCTGTGTTGAAGTCTACTGAAATTAACCATGAGTGGAGAAAACGTTTTGGTGTTATCCTTCATATTTTCTGAAAAAAGGCCAAGAAAGCAAAAATTCTGCCGGGGTATGTAAACTTTTGAGCATAACTGTATATGCTCTTCTGAATAGATGTATGTGTCACGCTGGGTGAGGGAGAAGCTAGGTGCACAACAAAGGGAAGAGGGTGGGGGACCCCAAACACTAGGAAAGAGTGGAGTTGAGACCCCTATGAAGAGCTGACAACACCCTGTCTGTCCTTTCGTTCCTAAATAGGTTCTGCACCTATCGCCGAGCAGGAACCTAATCCCTGTCTGTCCCTAGTGATAGGCCCTGGTTAGTGAGGGGACGGGGTAGCACTCGTCAGCCCCCACTACAACTAAAGACAAAGCAGGAAGACAAATGGGGGAATACACTTAACTTGAGATGACGCAAGAGAGCTCACGCCAGCAATCCTCCAAGAAGAAACTAGACAACTTCTAGCACCTCCATTAGAAAGAGGTAAATAGAGCTATCACCAGCGCCTTTCTGAAGCGACTAAAGGTATTTAAGCCTGCAGCAAGGTTGTGTTAATAAGCAGCAGATGGTGGCGATCACCGCTAGGTGCTAGAGGGAAAAGGATATCACTCCACAGCAGAGATGCAAGAACCAGAATGTGCCTAAAGAGCCAGGCGAAGTGACCTTGTACAGCTGGATCCAGAATGACTGTGTCACACCTGACACACCCATTGACAGTATGTTAGCTATATACTCCAATCATTTCTATTGATGCACTAGATGAAATTAGATAGTTCTACTGTACTTTCTCTTGATACAAAAAAAGAAAGTAGAACAATATATCTTCGGACAAAGTTTTTTTTATTAGAAGATAAATTGGAAATATGATTTCTTTCAAACTCGCCCATAAATAGGTTTGCATAGCTAGGTGCATATCTTTTTCCCATATCTGTTCCTTTGGTTTCTCTAAAAATATTTTGTTTGGAAGTTAAAAGTTATTTTTTAAAATGAATAGTTTGAGTGATGAATTTCAGTAGTTAAAAAAATAAAGCTTTTATTTAAAATGAATTAAAGACCCCTGAAGAAGCATTTGTGAAACACATGTCTGCTGTATTTGGTGGGTGAGGCGCTATATTTCACTATCTTAGCATGCACTCTGTTATACTCTGTTACAGGAACTCATTTTTTGGCACTCCAATTTGAGCCGCTTATCTCTTCATGTACACTGCATGAATATATTAAGCCAGTTCATTTTTAAAATGAGGGGTTTCCCTGTTGGCTCACTCACCAATACGTTCGTTGTCTGAGATAGATAATATTTTTTTTTTCTCATTTTAACCCCTTCCTGACATCCAACGTACTATCCCGTCCATGGGAGCCGGGCCCCTATGCCCATGGATGGGATAGTACGTCGAATGTCAGGAAGGGGTTAAAATGAGAAAAAAAGATATTATCTATTTTTTTTCTCATTTTAACCCCTTCCTGACATCCGACGTACTATCCCGTCCATGGGACCCGGGCCCCTATGCCCATGGACGGGATAGTACGTCTACCGCGATCAGCGGCGCCCACTTGGTGAGCGCCGCTGATCGCGGCCGGGTGTCAGCTGATTATCACAGCTGAAACCCGGCACTATGTGTCAGGGGTGGTCACGGACCGCCCCCGACACGTTAACCCCTTGCACACCGCGATCAAACATGATCGCGGTGTACCGGGAGTTAAAGGGAAGCATCGGCAGGGAGGGGGCTCCGTCCGTGCTTCCCTGAGCCCCCCCCGGCAACGCAATGTGCAGCACTGCTGCGGGGGACTCCTTTCCTCCAGGCCCCCGAATCCAAGATGGCAACAGGGGCCTTCGGGGGCCTGGAGGAAGCTGGCTTCCTCAGTGCCTGCAAAGCGCAGGCAAGAGGAAGTCTTCTTCCATGCCTGTGACAGATTGCTGATCTGTCACAGTGATCTGTGATGTGACAGATCAGCGATCTGTCACAGGACAGTGATGTCCCACCTGGGATTATGTAATAAAGTAAAAAAAAAAAAAAAAAGTGTGTAAAAATAATTTAAAAATAAATTAGTAAAAAAAAAAAAAAAAAAAAAACATTCCCCAATAAATTCATTTTTTGAAAATAAAAAAAACCCAAAACAATAAAAGTACACATATTAGGTATCGCCGCATCCGTAACGACCCGCCCTATAAAACTGTCCCATTAGTTAACCCCTTTAGCGAACCCCTTAAAAAATAAAAAACGAAGCAAAAAATAATGATTTATTATCATACCGCCAAACAAAAAGTGTAATAACGCGCGATCAAAAAGACGCATATAAATATCCATGGAACCGCTGAAAACGTCATCTTGTCCCGCAAAAAACGAGCCACCACACAGCATCATCAGCGAAAAAATAAAAAAGTTATAGCTCGCAAAATAAAGCGATGCAAAAATAATTATTTTTTATATAAAAGTTTTCACTGCATAAAACCAACAAAACATAAAAAAACGACCTAAATGAGGTATCGCTGTAACCGTACTGACTCGAAGAATAAAACCGCTTTATCAATTTTACCGCACACGGAACGGTGTAAACGCACTCCCCCAAAAGAAATTCATGAAACGCTGGTTTTTGTTCATTCTGCGTCCCAAAAATCGGAATAAAAAGCGATCAAAAAATGTCACGTGCCCGAAAATGGAACCAATAAAAACGTCAACTCGTCCCTCAAAAAATAAGACCTCACATGACTCGGTGGGTCAAAATACGGAAAAATTATAGCTCTCAATATGTGGTGATGCAAAAACTATTTTTACAATAAAAAGCGTCTTTTAGCGTGCGACAGCTGCCAAAAATAAAAACCGCCATAAATAGTAAATAAAACCCCCCGTTATCACCCCCTTAGTTAGGGAAAAATAATAAAATTAAAAAAATGTATTTATTTCCATTTTTCCATTAGGGTTAGGGTTAGGGCTAGGGTTAGGGCTAGGGTTAGGGTTAGGGCTTGGGTTAGGGCTTGGGTTAGGGCTGAGATTAGGGTTAGGGGTGTGTTGGGGTTCAGGTTGGAGTTAGAATTGGGGGTTTCCACTGTTTGGGCACATCAGGGGCTCTCCAAATGCAACATTGCGTCTGATCTCAATTCCAGCCAATTCTGAGTTGAAAAAGTCATATGGTGCTCCTTCCCTTCCAAGCTCTGCCATGCGCCCAAACAGTGTTTTACCCCCACATATTGGGGGCAAAAATATAATTTTTGTGGAAAAAAATGATTTTTTTATTTTCACGTCCGAGCATTATAAACTTCTGTGAAGCACTTGGGGGTTCAAAGTGCTCACCACACATCTAGATAAGTTCCGTGGGGGGTCTAGTGTCCAAAATGGGGTCACTTGTTGGGAGTTTCAATAGTTTAGGTACATCAGGGGCTCTCCAAACGCACATGACACCCGCAGACCATTCAATCAAAGTCTGCATTCCAAAACGTCACTACTTCCCTTCCGAGCCCTGACGTGTGTCCATACAGTAGTTTTCTCCCACATATGGGGTGTCAGCGTACTCAGGACAAATTGGACAACAACTTTTGGGGTTCAATTTCTCCTGTTACCCTTGGGAAAATAAAAAAATTGGGGACTAATTGATCATGTTTGTGGAAAAAATACGATTTTTTTTATTTTCATGCCCTGGCATTATAGACTTCTGTGAAGCCCTTGGGGGTTCAAAGTTCTCACCACACATCTAGATAAGTTCCTTAGGGGGTCTAGTTTCCAAAATGGTGTCATTTGTGGGGGGTTTCCTCTGTTTTGGTACATCAGGGGTATTCCAATCGCGACATGATGTCCGATCTCAATTCCAGCCAAAAACGTCAAATGGCGCTGCTTCCCTTCCGAGCTCTGCCATGCGCCCAAATAGTGGTTTACTCCCACATGTGGGGTATCAGCATACTCAGGACAAATTGCACAATAACTTTTAGGGTCCTGTTACCCTTGGGAAAATAAATATTGGGGGTGAAAAGATCATTTTTGTGTAAAAAATATGATTTTTCAATTGCACTGCTGTACGTTATAAACTTCTGTAAATCCCTTGTGGGTTCAAAGTTCTCACCACATATCTAGATAAGTTCCTTGGGGGGGGTCTAGTTTCCAAAATGGGGTCACTTGTAGGGTGTTTCCACTGTTTAGGTACATCAGGGACTCTCCAAATGTGACATGGCGTCCGATCTGAATTCCAGCCAATTTTGCATTGAAAAAGTCAAACGGCGCTCCTTCCATTCTGAGCTCTGCCATGCGCCGAAACAGTCGTTTCCCCCCACAAATCAGGTATCAGCGTACTCAGGACAAATTGCACAATAACTTTTGCAGTCCAATTTCTCCTGTTACCCTTGGTAAAATAAAAAAAATTG
This sequence comes from Dendrobates tinctorius, assembly GCF_039654945.1. Classification (NCBI taxonomy): domain Eukaryota; kingdom Metazoa; phylum Chordata; class Amphibia; order Anura; family Dendrobatidae; genus Dendrobates; species Dendrobates tinctorius. Next base: position 23,414,638 of record NW_027361750.1, on the reverse strand, counting down.
AACCTGAAGTATTTTTTTTGTGAAAAAAAGTTAGATGTTCATTTTTTTTTAAATATTCAAAAAAATTCCTGTGACGCACCTAAAGGGTTAATAAACTTCTTGAATGTGGTTTTGAGCACCTTAAGGGGTGCAGTTTTTAGAATGGTGTCACTTTTGGGTATTTTCTATCATATAGACCCCTCAAAGTGGCTTCAAATGTGATGTGGTCCTAAAAATAAAATGGTGTTGTAAAAATGAGAAATCGCTGGTCAACTTTTAACCCTTATAACTTCCTAACAAAAAAAAATTTTGCTTCCAAAATTGTGCTGATGTAAAAGTAAACATGTGGGAAATGTTAGTTATCAAGTTTTTTGTGTGCCGTATCTCTGTGATTTAAGGGCATAAAAATTCAAAGTTGGAAAATTGCGAAATTTTCAAAATTTTTGCCAAATTTCCATTTTTTTCACAAATAAACGCAAGTTATTTGAATGAAATTTTACCACTAACATGAAGTACAATATGTCACGAGAAAACAATGTCAGAATCACCGGGATCCATAGAAGCGTTCCAGAGTTATGACCTCATAAAGGTACAGTGGTCAGAATTGTAAAAATTGGCCCGGTCATGAACGTGCAAACCACCCTTGGGGGTGAAGGGGTTAAATAAAAGCTAGCTAGATTTTATACTGATATTATTTTGGTCCGGCTCTTTATTCAGCATAATGTTTTTTTTCTTTTGCATCAGTGATCTCCTTTGTCCCAGTTTATGGATTTTAGGTCATATATTTCAAATAGCATGAACCACCAATAGATCTAGCTCATTTTCAGACTGTCTAGTCTAAGCTTCTACTGTTTAAGAATTAGACAGCATTGCTCACTCTCCCACACGGTGTTAAGCATGCAATTTTAGAATGGAATAACACAAAACGTATGCTGTGGGACAGAGTAGCGCGGGTTTCATTCACTGGATTGTGCCTGCTCAATTGGCCAGTTGAGTTCAGGAAGTAGGAAATTTAATGTTATTTGGGGTTTGTAAATAATGTGCTTCCTCCACCGAGAATAATGTTTCCTTAGGTCAAGACAGAGGTCAGTAAAAGGTTACTAAAAGGAAACATGCATTGGGCTGTGTCTCAGTCAGCAATGCCAATACTAGGTACTGACTATGATATGTAGCGGAGCAGTCTGGAAAGACAGCGATATTCTACTGTAAAGTATACAATGAGGTTCTGTGTGTCTCAATATGCATTGTACAATGCACGTTACCATCTAACACAATAAATCATCACAGTAAATCCGATACGTGCTCCCATGGCCTCTGCGATCCCCATGAATACATAATTGATACCACATTTTTGGAAGAATTACACTGAACATGGCTAGAGGGCATTCAGCAGGGCTAATAGCGCTTGAGATTAGGCTGACAAGGTTTTAAAGGCTGGAATGACTTACATAAGATTGATATACAATTATTTTGCATGTGTATATGACTTACTATGGTTATTGCTAGTTTTCTCTTGTCTTTACTATTGTATTAACTCTTATACTTAGAGCTATCAGTCACTTGCATTATAAGAGGTGGACATTGCTTGATGAGAGTGCATGACCCTAGTTCACTTTGAGGTCATCCATTTCCACTGTGTAAGCTTTGATCAGAACTAAACTATTTTGACATCCTTTTTACGACCACCTTGCTCTTCTTCATAAATAGATCTCCACGATTACTCAGCTGTCTATAACCTTCTTGTAAACTCCTAACCTTGCATGGAATAAATACTATGCCTCTTTGTCATAAATAGAACAATAAGGATAACTTATTTATACCACATCCCATTATTTGTGAGGGTTTAGGTAGACAGCCCATAAAAGAATTCTATGGCTATCCTTTAGGTTTGCCTTAATAGCTGCCCGTTTCCTATTACTATACAGAAAAATAGCACGAAACAAGTTATTTCCCCCTCCATAAATAAAAACAACAAAAATAAAAGTGACATTCGAATAAGATGACAGTTATCCCGGCCAGTGGAGAGTCGTTTTCGCCCTCTGCTAGTCTGTAGCTTTGCTGTTCCCAATGTCTGCTGCTTGACCTTGTTGTAATTGACTGCCCTCTTAGAAATGTTAAGGATGGAGGCAACATTACGCTCAATGTATCCCTCTGCTAGTAAAGCCAGAATTGAGCCCTTCTTTTCCTCACTCAAGACTTTTCTTTTCAACTCCTTTGGCATAGTTAAGTTATTTTTTTCATTCCTATTACTTTTGGGATATTACTAGCACTTGTTTTGCCATCCAGCTTGTCCTATTGCAAGAGGATTGTGACCACCACAGCAGGGTATTTTTTTATACTTTCCTTCGCTAAATAAGATTTGGTTCAGGTGATCACCTAATCAGAAGCACATTAAGTAGAATGAGGTATGCGCTGGTTGGAATTCAACTAACACTGGAATGGAATGGCTGTCAGACATGTAGAGAAGCTGAGTTTTATAAAACTGTGCAGTGCTCTCTTAATTTTGCCAGACCTGTATATACCAATCTCTGATGATCCCCCAGAGCACCATCAAATCATCATCAAATGAAGAGAACATGGCACCACAACAAACTTGCCAAGAGGGCCGCACACAAAAGTGCTCAGCCCGGGCAAGGAGGGCATTAATAAAAGAGACACAGAGACCAAAAGCCCTGAAGGAGCTGCCAAAGTCCCAAGCAGATACTGGAGTATATCTGTCCATACGACAACAAAAAGCCATACACTCCATAGAGGTGGCCTTTATGAAAGAGTGGGCAGAAAAAAAGCCCTTACTTACACACACAAACAGTAAGGCTCTTTTCGAGTTTGACAAAAGACATGTGTGAGACTCACCAAATGTATGGAGGAAGGTGCTGTGGTCAGATGAGATGAAAATCGAACTTTTTGGCCACAAAGGTAAAATGCTATGTCTGGCACCAAACCAACAGAGCTCATCACCCTAAGAACACCATCCCCATAGTGAAACATCACGCTGTGGGGATGTTTTTTAGCAGGGAAAATGGTCCGAATCGAGGGGAAGATGGAAGGTGTGAAATACAGAGATATTCTTGACCAAAACCGGTTTCAGTTATTTGAGACTATGAGGGAGGTTCACCTTCCAACAAGAAAATGACCCAAAACATGCTGCCAAACACTCGAGTGGTTTAAGGGGAAACATGTAAATGTTTTGAAGTTGCCTTGTCAAAGCCCAGACCTTTATACAATTGAGAATCTGTGGTCAAACTTCAAGATTGCTGCTCACAAGAGGAAACCACTTAACTTGAAGGAGCAGGAGCAGTTTTGCCTTGTCAAATGGGCAAAAAAATCCCAGTCCCAGATGTCGACTTGAAGCTGTAATTGCAGCAAAGGAGGATCTACAAAGTGCTGACTTTAGGGGTTTGTGTGAGGTGAAGTTATGCACCCTGAAGTTTTCAGTTATGTTGTCCTATTTGTTGTTTGACTCACAATAAAAAATCTAGAATGTTCATAGTTTAGGCATGTTCTGTAAACTAACTAATGCAAACCCTAAGGCTATGTACAGACGTTGCGTATTTTGATGCGGATCTGCAGCGTATTTGGATGCGCGGAATTGCATTAAACCTGCAGTGTAGTGCAAAACCAATGTTAGCCAATGTAAAATTCAGAATGGGACGAAGGATGCAGACCCGAAACGCACGTCGGGGTGTGCTCCGCACGGCCTCTGACCGCCACCACTCTATTACCAGGTACTGCCTAGATATTTATTGTTGGTCATCCTCATTTAACTTAATAGGCATATGTCTGTTTCCTTTGGTTTGCTTATATGGCCATCAAACAGCCATACCATTCTGGGTGATGGACCACTGATATGAGCATGCATATATTACATACAGTATTGTCATTTTATATCCTGCCAATATTGTTCCCCTGTGTACTGAGGATCCACATAAAACAATCACTACTTAATATTTGGACACTATTTTTGACTGTGATTTGCTGCGATGTTAATATATTGGTGTTAATGATAATATATATATTTTTTTAACATATTCTTATAAATTTCTTTTCTCTTTCATCCAATACCTCTTTCATCCAGCATATATGTGGTCCTCTTTATACTTATTTTTATTTCATGGGTATTAAATTATTTTTTGTTGTGGTGGTCTCAGTTTAAGCTTTTTTTGTTTGATGCTATATTTATTGCTTTTTGTTTTTCTTATATTGTTAGTGCGGTCACTCATGCACATTGTACCAATTTGCCATTCACGCCAATAAAGGCATTTTTTACATAATCAAATCCCTTTTATTTTTGTCCCTTTGTTATTGGTACAGTTATTGTTAGGTTCTTTAGAAGGACGTAGATCTGGGGATTTATTCTGACAGAATTTTATAGGCTGAACTGGATGGACTGTCTTTTTTCGGCCTTACTATGTTGCTATATTGGTACATCGATATTTTCATATAGTGGTGTTTTCTTTTGATCTGTGTGTGCGTGTGTACTAGTCCCGTCCGGCTATGTCTGTTACAGTGACAGCATTAGCCGATGGATGGGATAGTAGTAGTCCCATCATCTGGCTACTGTGTTGAATAGTAAAAAAAAAAGGAAAAAAAACCCCACACTCAAACAGCTAATCCAACACCCTCGCTCCCTACAAAGAAAAAATATAAAATAAATCAACAGTATACTCCCTGTTCCAATGTAATCCATTTAATAACGATTGTCCCACGATGATCTCCCGTGTAGAGCTGTCACATTTGGAGATGTGACCGTTCTACAGGGGCTCCGCTCCGGTGTATAGTGACCGGAGGTGATCATCCCGCAATGTATCCCTCCGCTGCCTAGAGGTCACCGGAGTTTGTCCTGTCACTTGCGGCATCGCTGTGTGAGAAAATTCTCACGCTGCGGTAGTGCCGTAAAGTGAGAGCACAAACTCCGATGAAGTACACTGCGGGAGTATTATCTCCGATCAGTGTGTCATCGGAGGCCTCTCCCAATGTGACAGCTCTACACTGGAGATCGTCGTGGGACACTCACTATTAAATGGATTTCATCGGAACAGGGAGTATGTGTTTATTTTTTGCAGGAGATCGAGGGCGTCGCAGGAATTAGGCGTATATGGCAAACTGTTGTGATTTAGTTATTTAAAATACTCTTTTCTGTGTCTTTATTTAACCCCTTAACAACTATAGGCTTGATGTCACATTACAATACAAAGGTGACATCAACCACACTATTACCCCACTTGCCACCGCTACAGGGCAAGTGGGTAGGAGGCCAAGTACCAGAATTGGCGCATCTCTAAGAGGTGCGCCATTTCTGGGGTGGCTGAGAGCTTGTGTTTGCACCCGGGGGGGGGGTTGGGGGCAGCACAATATCCATAGCCCCTTTTTTGGCTATTAATATCAACCCGCAGCTGTCTGCATAGCCTTTTCTGGTTATTAATTATAGGGGGACCCCACGTAATTTTTTCGGAGGCTCCCCAATTTTAATAGCCAGTAAAGGTTAATTATACAGCTGTGAGCTGATATTAATAGCCTGGGAAGATCCATGGATATTACCCCCTTCCCAGGCTATAAACATCTGCCCCCAGTCGCTGGCTTTCCCTGTTCTGGTTTTGAAAATTGCGCAGGAGCCCACGCAATTTTTTTCCCTTTTTTTAAAAAAATTAAATAGATATTGCATTTAAGGCCGGGGTTCACACTTGTGAGAAACTCGCACGAGTCTCGCACCTCAATACACTTGGACCTGAGCGTTCGGCTACATAATACATGCAGCTGCACACTCCGGTCCCGAGTGCCGGCAGCAGTGCGGGTACTGAGGTGCGAGACTCGTGCAAGTTTCTCGCAAGTGTGACCCCAGCCTAATGCAGATTTTGTGTCTTTATTTTAACTCTTTATGTACCGTTTTATGTTCATTACTAAACATTGGTCTTGGCATTATATATCTAGAGATACATCTATCTCTATCTATAGTACCAGAACTTCCACCACTCTTCCCATCCAGACTCGTTTCTATATAGAACCTAGAAGGATTCACCTAGTCAGAATTTAACCAAGTGATGTCATAGACATAACTAAAAAAAAAAAAAAAATTAGCCGTGTACAAAAGGCAGAATGAGCAGTTGTAAGTACATATTGCTATATACCGTAATACGATGACCAAAATATTAAAGGATAAAAAAAAAATTTGATGGGAGGGCTTCTTTAAAGTGTATATACTTGTGGCTGGAACTAAAATGCAGCTAGTGTTAGATAAAACTACAACGCGACAGCCACAAGTATTATCCCCCAGACTTCGTCATTGAATCCAGCGCGCTGAGGGCAGGGAGCCTAAGCCAGCCCTGCCCACGCACAGACCCAGATGGTTGCTGTAGCTTCCGGCACACTACGTCATTGGGACTCACTGGATAACCGCCCCGCGTCCGTAGACCTGGGCGGCCTCGCCTTTCAGCAAACTCGTTGTCAGGGTGCACCAGAATTCCACCAGTGCACCCTGCACATGCAATGAAAAAAATCCAGCTCACCAGAAACAGCATCCCAACATCGGAGCACAAGACCGCTGTGTCAGGGCCTTTGATTTAGAGCAATGAAGAAAGGAATGTCCAGCTCCACGATGTAGTGAAAATATAAATCCATTTATTCACTTAGTCCATTCCAAGGTGAGGTTAAAAGGCCAGCATAGAAAAACAAAACTTGCGTCTTCATATGGTCATCTGCTTACATATTCATCTGTATGGCTTCTGACAGGTCATTGATCCCTCAGTGACCTGCTCCCTAGTTTTACATACTGTATATCTTATGGTTTGAAATAAACAACATTTATCATTTATTTTAACAAATTTGAGAAAAAAAATCAAAGTGGCGCCGACAGCTGCACAGTAGCATCTATTTTGCTAGAGAAAAACAATTTTTTTTGCCTCCATCAAGATGGCGCCAATTTTTTTTCTCTAGCAAAATGGCAACAGCAGCACCTGCGCAGTAGCATCTCATAGAATCGCAGAGTTGGAAGGGACCTCCTGGGCCATCTGGTCCAACCCCCTGCTCAAAGCAGGATTCGCTAAATCATCCCAGTCAGATGTTTGTCCAGCCTCTGTTTGAAGACTTCCATTGAAGGAGAACTCACCACTTCTCGTGGCAGCCTGTTCCACTCATTGATCACTCTGTCAAAAAGTTTTTTCTAATATCTAATCTGTGTCTCCTCCCATTCAGTTTCATCCCATTGCTTCTAGTCTTTCCTTGTGCAAATGAGAATAAAGTTGATCCTTCTACAATGTGACAGCCCTTTAGATATTTGTAGACAGCTATTAAGTCTCCTCTCAGTCTTCTCTTTTGCAAGCTAAACATTCCCAAATCATGCAACCTTTCCTCATAAGACAGGGTTTGCAGACCGGTCACCATTCTGGTCGCTCTTTTCTGAACTTGCTCCAGTTTGTTGATGTCTTTTTTAAAATGTGGTGCCCAAAACTGGACACAATATTCCAGATGAGGTCTGACCAAAGAGTAGAGGGAAATAATGACTTCACGTGATCTAGACTGTATGCTTCTGTTAATACATCCTAGAATTGCATTTGCCTTTTTTGCTGCATCACACTGTTGACTCATATTCAGTCTGTGATCTATTAGTATACCCAAGTCTTTTTCACATGTGCTGTCACTTAGCCCTATTCCTCCCATTCTATATATGCTTTTTTCGTTTTTATTGCCCAGATGTAGTACTTTGCATTTCTCCCTGTTAAAAACCATTCTGTTAGTTGCTGCCCACTGCTCCAGTTTATTTAAATCTTTTTGAATCCTCTCTCTCTCTTCTCTAGTATTAGCTATCCCTCCTAGCTTTGTGTCATCAGCAAATTTAATCAGTTTACCCTCAATTCCTTCATCTAAATCGTTGATAAAGATGTTGAACAATACAGGGCCCAGGACAGAGCCCTGTGGTACCCCACTTGAGACATTCTTCCAACTGGATGTGCAGCCATTTGCGATCACTATTTGGGTCCGATCACTAAGCCAGTTATGAATCCACCTAACAGTTGCCTTGTCCATTCCATACTTAGCCATTTTTTCAATAAGGATTGTGTGAGATACTTTGTTAAATGCTTTGCTGAAGTCAAGATATACTATGTCTACAGCATTTCCTTGATCCACCCAATCAGTGATACCGTCATAGAAGGAAATTAAGTTAGTCTGACATGACTTATTAGTTACAAACCCATGCTGACTCTGTTTAATCACTTCATTCTTATCCAGTTATTGACATACATGTTGTTTAATAATTTGTTCAAAGATCTTTCCTGGTATAGAAGTCAGACTCACCGGCCTATAGTTGCCTGGGTCCACCTTCTTCCCCTTTTTGAAGACAGGAACAACATTTGCTCTTCTCCAGTCTTCTGGCACTTCTCCTGTTCTCCAAGAATTTTCAAAGATTATGGAGAGGGGTTCAAAAATTTCTTCTGCTATCTCCTTCAGTGCTCTGGGGTGTAATTCATCTGGACCTGGAGACTTGAATTCATTTAGGTTAGCTAAGTGTTTCCTCACTATCTTTCTGTTAATAGATATCCTGGATTCTTCTATTCCCTTAATAGGACAGTGAATAACAGTTGATGTTACATTTCCTTTCTGAGAGAAAACAGATGCAAAATAGGAATTTAAAAGTTCAGCTTTCTCAACATCCTGTCTTACCATTTCATCATTTTCATCCTGTAAAAATCCTATAGCATCTTTGACTTTTCTTTTACTTTTGACATATCCCCAAAATCCTTTATTATTGCTTTTGACATCTCTTGCAAGCCTCAATTCATTTTCAGCTTTAGATAATCTGATTTGTGCCCTGCAGGTTCTGCAGACAGCATTATATTCTTCTTTAGATATGCCTCCCTCTTTCCATTTTATAAACATTTTTTTCTTCCTTTTTAGCATGTGCTTAAGTTCTGTGTTCATCCATCCTGGTTTCCTTAAATGCTTCCTATTCTTCCCTCTTTTCGGAATTGTTAACAACTGTGCTTTGAGAATTTCATTTTTCAAGATTTCCCATCCTTCCTGGACATTTTTGTCTTTAAGGATATCCAGCCATTGGATCCCTCCAATTCTCTTTCTGAATCCCTTAAAATCTGCCTTTCTGAAATCTAACCTTGACGTCTGAGTCTTCACAGGTCTTCCGCCTCTAGTTATCCAAAATTCTAAAATAGCATGGTCGCTACCTCCTAGGGTCCCAGCCACTTTTATCTCCTCAACCATTTCCTCCGTTTATAAGGATTAGATCCAAGGTAGCAGTTCCCCTTGTTTTCTCCCTTACCTTTTGGAAGATAAAGTTGTCAGCAAGAGAGGATAAGAATTTCCTTGACCTGTTAGTTTTGCCTGAGAGAGATTCCCAACAAATGTCTGGATAGTGGAAATCTCCCATGACAACTATGTCATATTTTTTGGAGAACTTGGCCATTTGATGCATAAAGAGTTAGCCAGTTTCCTACTCCACACTGATGAGGGGCAATACCCCGAAACAGCTGTCTGTGGATGGATACCATGTTTTGGCATAGGTGGTTTCCTTCATTGGAGACTGCCCTTCCCGTGGTTGTTCCTTCCCGGTGAAAGACCTGGCTAGTCATTGCTTGCGTTGAGAAACATGTGATGGTGTCTCCGCGGCTGTTGATTTACATGTTTTTGCATATTTCCCATAAGGGATGGGGGCATTGCTCTAGAATCACTGCGTTGAGAAACATGTGAAGGTGTCTCCGCAGTGTTGGATGTTGATCTCCATGAGGTCACTCATCCTCATTTTCGCAGTGAGGGATCAGTGACCTGTCAGAAGCCATACTGATGAATACCTAATCAAAGCACCACATAAAGACCCCCCCATAGGCCGCCCCGGAGAACGAGCATATCATTAATGGAAAATAAAGATTAAACAACCACAATCACCAGGTACTATTGTAATCAGTATAATGGCACCGACCTGACACTGTCTGTAGGTTACTGAGCACAATCCTGCTGACAGGGGCACTTTAACATGCCTGCAGATCTATGGGGGGGAGGGAGGTGTAGAGACCAGATTCTCCCTTCCCCCAATCCCCCCATCAATAGTTCAGAAGATGGCTGAGAGGTACGCAGTGCAGCTGAGCGATCACAGACTTAAGTACAATCTAATTTCTTACCTCTAGGTATGGCTGACATGGTGCAACAAGCAGGAAAGTAATAGTTAACACAGCAAAATGCTCAGCTACTTACCGGTAGCTGTGTTTTTCAGGAGCCCATGACAGCACCACGAGAGAGGGGATCCGCCCTTTGGGGACAGGAAACCTACTGACATAAAAAGGGCGGCCCTCTCTCCCGCCTCAGTTGCATTACAGAGCATGAGAGGACCTCCCTGGTTAGTAGCAATTCATATATACACAGACAAACTAAATATTCTTCACCCTTGTGACTAACGTTTTAACTGAAAAAAGGTGCTGATCCAAGACGCGAGAGCAGAGGGAGGGAATGTAAAGGTGCTGTCATGGGCTCCTGAAAAACACAGCTACCGGTAAGTAGCTAAGCATTTATTCAGTCGCCATGACAGCACCACGAGAGATTTACAGAGATGAAGAGAACTCTTAGGGAGGGATAGCTGCCAAAAGCACCTTTCTCCCAAGCGTGAGGTCGGCGGACCCACCTAAATCCAATCTATAGTGGTTAAAAAACATGGATGGAGAAGACCACGTGGCTGCCTTACATATGTCCTCGATGAATATTTCCGATCTCTCTGCCCAGGATGTTGCCACGGCCCGCGTAGAGTGCACCCTTATGCCTTCCGGAATCTGTGTAAGCAAAAGAAACTGCCACCTAGCTAGGATGTTTTTGGACACTCTAAGTCCTTTTCTGGCTCCCTGAAAAGATACAAACAGGACATTGTCCCTTTTCCATGGTTCTGTGGCCGAAATGTAACTACGGAGGCACCTTCTTACATCTAGGGAATGGAGCTTCTGCTCGGTCGGGTTAGTGGGGTTCGGGCAGAAGGATGGGAGGACTATTTCTTGTAGTCTGTGGAACTTTGAGGCAACTTTGGGCAGATACAAGGGGTCTGGCTTTAAGGTGACCCTATCTTCTCCAAACTGGGTGTATGGAGGTATCCTAGAGAGGGCTAGTAGATCACTAACCCTCCTGGCTGACGTTAGGGCAACCAACAGGGCAGTCTTGAAGGAAAGGATTTTTATGGGGACAGAATCAATAGGCTCAAAGGGGGGGTTCTGATAAAGCTGATAAAACTAAGTTGAGGTCCCATGGAATCAGCTTCTGTTCAATGATGGGTCTGGATCTCGCTGCTGCTTTAATGAATCTTGCCACCCAGTAATTGTTTGCTAGGTTGCAGATGTAAAATGCCCCTAGAGCCGAAACCTAGACTCTAAGCATATTTGTGGCTAGACCCATCTCCAACCCTTTCTGAAGGAATTCCAGTATCTGGTCAATGCGGATTTTTGACCAACCTCCGCCCCTGAGGCTGATAAGAATCTTTTCCAGACTCTGGCATAGATATTTGTTGTGGAGGCTTTCCTGCTTTTTAATAGGGTGTTGACTAGTCCCCGGGAAAACCCCCTCCCCCTTAGCGATGTGGAAACCCGTGGGTGATACACTGGACCCTGGGACAGAAGGTTCGGGAGCTCTGGGAGAATCCATGGCTGGGATACAGACATCTTCCTCAGCCAAGGAAACCAAGGCCTCCTGGGCCAGAAAGGGGCTACGAAGATAACGTGAGCCCTGTCCTCCCGGATCTTCCTCAGCACCATCGGAATCAGATTCAGTGGGGGGGGGGGGGGAGGCATACGCCAGGTCGAAGCTCCACTGGATCAGGAGAGCATCCACTGCATACGGGTTCTCTCTGGGATCCAGAGAACAAAACGTAGGGAGCTGTCTGTTCCTTCTGCTGGTGAACAATTCTATTTCTGGGAGACCCCAGCTGTGTACAATCTGTCCAAAGACGGACCTCTTTAGTGCCCACTCTCCCTGTTTGAGCCTGTTGCGACTTAGGAAATCGGCTGTTAAGTTTTGTTTTCCTTTTATATGGAGGGCTGTAAGGGATAGGCGATCTGAAAGATACGATTCGCCACATCCATTAAGGGCCTGGACCAGGTTCCCCCCTGGTGGTTAATGTAGGCTACAGTTACCTGGTTGTCTGAGAATAGTCTGACGTGTTCGCCCTGTAGGGACATAAGGAAAGCACTTAGGCCAGTTTCACATTTACGCTTTATAGCGCAGCGACGGCCTGCGCACGTCCGCCGCTAAGCCCCGCCCCCTCCCGGCTCCCTGCCCGCCCCATCCGGTCATCGCCGCCTACTAGCGCACATGGACGCTTGCGATCTGCGCACCCTATCTTTAGCATAGGGTGCGCAGATCGCGCGCTGGCCATGCACTAGCAGGATTTTGCCGTGCGCTGCGCACTTTTGAAGGTGCGCCCGTGTGCGCCGAACGCAGCATGTTGCATTTCGGCGTGCCTTCAAAAGTGCGCAGCGCACGGCAAAATCTTGCTAGTGCACGGCCAGTGCACCCTATGCTAAAGATAGGGGGCGCAGATCGCAAGCGTCCATGTGTGCTAGTAGGCGGCGATCACCGGATGGGGCGGGCAGGGAGCCGGGAGGGGGCGGGGCTTAGCGGCAGCCGAGCGCAGGCCGTCGCTGCGCTATAAAGCGCAAATGTGAAACTGGCCTTACAGCCTGCTCCACGGCTAACAGCTCCTTAAGGTTAGAGGAGAATTTCTGTTCAGGCTGTGTCCACGCTCCCTGGACCCATTTATCCCCCACATATGAGCTCCCCAGCCCCTGCGGCTAGCATCCGTGGTTAGAATTCGGGAGATCTGGTTTACCCAGGGAACTCCCCTACGCAGATTTGGAATCAGCGACCACCAACGTAGGGACTGAATGGCATCGTTGGATAAGGTAACTCTACCCTCGGGGCGACCTTCTAGCTGACGGGTGTTGTGTAAAATGTCACACTGCAGGGTTCTGGTGTGGAATTGGGCCAAGAGTACTGCTGGTATACATGCCGTAAGTGAGCCCAACAGTGACATTGCCCCTCTAAGAGTAATCGATGGATTGTCTATCACCCTGAGTATCTGACACTGAATGTTGAATACCTTAGACTCTGGTAACCGACACTCCTGTATATGAGTCTAGGATAAGGCCGAGGAACTGTTGCACTTTTAGGGGCTGCAGTCGTGACGTCTTAAAATTAATGATCCAACCTAGACCCTGAAGGCTAGATATTACCTTCCCTAATTGGGTGGTGCAGTGAGACTCCGAGTGCCCCACAATTAGTAGATCGTCTAGATAGGGAATCACGAGAATGTCTTGTTCGTGCAAATGAGCCATAACCTCCGCCATTATCTTTGTGAAGACCCGGGGTGCCACTGCCACTCCAAAGGGAAGTGCCCTGTATTGGAAATGGCCTATAGTTCCGCCCAATGAAATATATCACCCTTAGAAATTGCTGATGATCTGCGTGTATCGGGACATGATAAAAGGCGTCTTTAAGGTCTAAGACTACCATAAAGCACCCACTGAATAGCAATTTAACCACCGATTTTACGGACTCCATTTTGAAAGAGTGATTTTCAATGAATTTATTAAGGCTTCTGAGATTAATAATGGTGCGGAAGGAGCAGTCTGGCTGACTAAAAAGAGGGGGGGTAAAAACCCTTACCACTTTGTAGCTCGGGAACCTTCACCAAGACACCCTTCTGGAGAAGATCCTGGATATCCGCCTCCAACGCCTTCTGTTCTGAAGATGAAGAACGGATAGGGGTTAGAAGAAACTTCTCAGGAGGAGTATGCTGGAACTCAAACCTCAGTCCTGCTCTGATAATGTTCCGTATCCAAGGACTGTTTGAAATACGAGACCAGGCTGGGTAGAAGGACAGCAACCTCCCCCCACCTGGTCCGGCAGTCATTTCAGATAGCTGCGGTCCCGAGGGGTATTAAACATATACCCCCTACCTTTCTTCCTAGCGTCATATCTGGGTCTTTCTCTTGTTGTTCTCCTACGGTCAAACCACCTTCTGTAGTCTCTTCTGTAAGGCGGTCTTCCTAAATAGGGAAAGCATCTTGCTGTCGCCAGCTTTCTCTAACAGTTCATCAAGCACTTTACCAAATAAGTAAACCCCTTCGCATGGGATACCGCATAACTTTGATCTCACCTGCATGTCACCTGGCCAACATTTGAGCCACAAGGGCCTACGGATGGCATTGAAGAGGGCCGCGGATCTGGCTGCTAACTTCACAGAGTCTGCCGAAGCGTCTGAGAGGAAGGCCGCCGCTCCCTGGGCTGTAGAGAGGGAGGAAAGAATGTCCTGTCTTGGGACCTTATCTCTAAGCTGCTCTTCCACCTGGTCCAACCATACCATTAAGGACCGGGCTGTGCACATGGCAGCAATCGCTGGCCGTAGGGCTCCAGCTGTTTCCCAGGTTCCTTTGAGGAACACATCCGCCTTCCTGTCCAGCGGGTCCTTTAAGCTACCAAGGTCCTCAAAAGGTAGAGACGTCTTTTTTGCACGCTTTAGCGATAGCCGCGTCCAATCTTGGGGCTTTGTCCCATGAGGACGAAGCGGTTTCCTCAAATGGATACCTTCTTTTGAAGGCAGGGAGCCTTTCCTCTCAGGTTTTTTCCACTCCCTTGTAATAAGGGCACTAATCTTGTCTACCAATGGGAAGGACCTTCGATTTTTTTCAGTCCAATCCCCGGAACATCGACTCCTGTACTGATTTCTCTGTCGGTCTCCTCAATCCCCATTGTGGTGGTTACCGCCTTTATTAGATGATTGACTCGTTCTAGTGGAAAACAGGAGTGGCCTGATCTGGCTTCAGATGATGATGATCATCAATCTGATTTTAACTCCTGCGAGTCGCTATCAGAGACCAGAACGGGGGATCTAGGGGGATTTCTCCCTGAACCCCGTGTCCAGAGATAGGGATCTAACCGAACCCCTAACCTCCTGCCTATCTCCCGTATACTGGAGGTAAAGTCAGCAGTCTCTTCTGTGGCTAGGCAATGTATGCAGAGTCTACATAACTTTCTTCCCTGACCGTCCAGGAGGGGAACCCCGCATTCAGCACACTCTCTGTGCTTGCTCTTCCCAGAGCACTTTTTCCCCGGGTTCTGTGGGGGGTCCATCCCAGCCGCCGATCCTTTACGGCTCATGGACTTTTCTGGCCTCGCCTTCTGAGTAGATCTGTTTCTCAGAGCGGCTGCTGCTGCTAGACCGTTGCTGGGATTTTTCTAAGGCCGGGGTCACACTGGCGAGGAATATGGCCGAGTGAGAGGCGCTAAAAGCACGCATTAGACACAGACCAATGATTCTCTATGGGGTCCCTCGCACCAGCCGTATATTTCTTATCCGTATTCTAGGCTCCGTGCCAATCGCAGCATGCTGCGATTGTCAGCGTACTACGGCCGTAGTACGCCAATGCAAGTCTATGGGTGCGCAAAAAATACAGATTACACACGCACCACACGTAACTTGCGAGAAATACGCACCCGGTGTCTTTTAGCAAAGCTGGCAATTCAGTGCGCTATACAGTAAACTCACACTGACATGTTTAATAAAGAAACGAAAGAATATAGACACATAGAATGAATATATATATATATATATATATGCATTCTATGTGTCTATATCTATTCTTTGGTTTCTGTTAGAAAACCTGTGATAGGGCTCCATTATATGTCCATTTTGCAAGCCTGCGAGAAAATCTCGCCATACGGATTACATGCGGATGCTTTCATGTGCAAAATACGCTACCACACCTTGATTACGGATGACATACGGAGCACTGTTTAGGGGTCATTCATCCGTATTACGTATGTAAAATATTGACCGTATTTTACGTCGGTTAGTGTGACCCCGGCCTAAAGGCTGAGGTTGCGTCTGTGGATTCTCGTCCAGAGCCTCTGCCTGCTCCTGCGATGCCACTATCAAACACAGGGCCAGAAGTGCCTCGCAGCTGCTCTGAAGCAGCTAAGTAGCCGGCCAACCCCCGGTACCGCCCCCTATGGGGCTCACAGGTGTCCCTCATTAAGGCCTGCCAAGTACCCACTGATGTCCGGCTCCTCCCCCCCAACCGTGTCCGCGGCGGGGATCGGAAACCCCCGACCAGGCGCGCGCCGAACCCCCCAGAGGTGCATAGCCCTGACGCCACAGCCGCAGCCCACATCCAGCACGTCATACGGAGCGACCAACGGCCCCCACCTCCGGCGGAAGCAGATGCCCCGGGCACGCCCCCCCCCACCGAAGGCAACCGCCGCCCCCCCCCAATCGGACGAGGAGGGACAGCCCGGAGCTACCTTCCCGGTACTGGCGTCGGGCCCCCAGAAGCAGGCTCTCTCCCTGAAGGCCTCTTCCACCTGCTGCAGCCTGCACCAACAGTCCCCCTGTCGTGCGGCGCTTCCAATACTCTGGACAGACAGAGGCAGGGGACCCCCGCTGCCTGAATCGGCCTGCCGGGCATGGGATTCCATACTGAACACTCTGGACTTCTGAAGAGGTATGTCTGAAGGGATCCCATGTCAGGGACAGGAAACCAACTGAGGCGGGAGAGAGGGCCGCCCTTTTTATGTCTGTAGGTTTCCCGTCCCTGAAGGGCAGATCCCCTCTCTCTCGTGGTGCTGTCATGGTGACTGAATAAATGAGAAGTTCTGTAAAGTTTTATTGTTTTTATGCGGCTTTTAAAATGTCTCACATACATAACATATACCTCATGGGCCAGTTTCCATAAAGACACAGGGTCTGATTCATTATTGAATTTGCACATTATGGATTATTTTAAATTGTGCGTTTTTTGTTTTTTTTTTAAAGGGAACCTGTCCCCAGCAAAAACTGTATTAACCTGCAGATATAGGGTTAATCTACAGGTTAATAGCATTACTAACCTGCCCGGTGTCTGCATGTAGCAGAACACTGCTGGGAGATAGAACTTTACTGCCCCAACAGCGTTCGACATCTGTCACCATTCTGCATATATAGAGTGGCGGCTGTAACCGCTGCCCCGACTCTGCATTAGATCCGGCTGTCAGTCAGGCCCAGTGGCTAGATTAAAGCTGCCGCTCTCCATATTCAGCAGTGACTGAAACAAATTAGCTTTCTCCTAGCAGTGCTCGGCTATGTGCGGGCACTGGACCGGTTAGTAATGCTATTATCCTGTAGATATGGGCACAATCTGTAGGTTAAGTGGTTTTTTTTGCTGGTGACAGGCTCCCTTTAAAGTCTAGTCTATGTGTTCACCTGTTTTTTAGTGCATTAGTCATATAGTGAGCCAAGTTTGGAGCTTCCGCCAGATTCATCAATTGCAACTTGATAAAAAAAAAATTATTTTTATGCATCCCTGGAATTTTTGCAACATGCTAGCAGAACATGCCTCTTAGGCCGGGATCACTCATGCAAGGACTACGGACGAGTCTCGCATGTTAATACCCGGCATTGCCACCGGCACTCGGGAGTGGAGGGAGCAACTTCATGTATTTCTATGCGGCAGCACGCTCTGACCAGAGTGCTGGTGGCAGTGCCGGGTATTAACATGCGAGACTCGGCCGTGTTTCTCGCATGTGTGATCCCAGCCTAACTGCTAAAATCAAAAACAGTCATTTACTTTTAGCAAAATTTCATGAATCGTGTGTGCCATTTTTGAAGAATTTGGTAAAGAAAAAAAAAAAAAAAAGAAATCAGTGAATACTACCAGACAAGCAACTTTCAAAAAAGTGCAAGTGATGAATTAGACCAATTGCCATTTACGCTACGTATTGTGTGGACAGTTAAAAAAAAACAAATTAGCACTTTACGTTCCATCTCTCGGCAATGATAATCAGCGAGTATTGACCTGTGTAAAGGGTCCTCAGACACCTATACAATTTGCTGCACAGTCCCACCTGCAGACAGCACAGTGACCCCAACAGTGACTCATGTACAGTTTTTAGTAGAGATAGTGTGTTCACAATGTGAGAATCCCGCACCTGTTCTATTCTCATCCATTATGCAGATCAGACACGGCCCATCAAGTCTAGTTGGATCTGTTAAACGCAGACGAGAAGTTAAGAACATGTTTCCCACTTCAATGTTCCATCCATTTTAAATGGATCTACCGCTAAGAGCCTATGTATAAATATGAGCGAAGAGTTTACCTTCTCTAGTGGACAAAAATAAAATCTGAGTACGTGAATGCAGCCTCACCTAGAGACTTCTGGAACGCCATCCCATTTCTTCTCGGGTTTAGACAACACACATTTAGGTTATACACAAAGTGTGTAAAGATCGGAAGCCTGCCCTGAAGCTACTAAAGGTTCCATGCTCAACATTTAGTTGTACAGATCTCACGACAACTAGTTCCAAACAAGATGCTGAGGACGGCGTCATATCACACCGAGAACAGTGCGCGAGCCTAAACTTCTACAGTCATCACTCCATTCACTGATCTAGGATGGCACCTGGTTCTCTACTCCAGTCCTCAAGGCCCATCAACAGGTCAGGTTTTCCTTAGTATTGCCTAGGTGATAATTGCATCACCTGTACAATACAAGGGAAATCCTGAAAACATGACCTGTTGGCAGGCCTTGAGGACAGGAGTTGGGGAACCCTGGTCTAGACTGATAGAATATACCATAAATGCCAGATGTGGGGCATTCTGTGTATACGATGCAAACGGCTGAGGTTAGAATACAGCCAGCACTCGCTGACCCAAAAAAAAAAAAAAAAAATTTGATTAAATAACACAAGCTGACAAAAGTTTTGTTTTCATTTTTCAGTACCTCCCATTTTCAGGAAGTGATGGAATACAAGATCACCAAGATGACAATGGCTTTAAGGGATCCGTTGTATCCTCCCCTCCACTATTCTTCCCATCAAATTTAACAGTCCTAGGGTGCAGTCAGATGACTGTGTAAATCAGACCGTAATGCATGAAATGGCCAGCAGATCTCCTGACCCGTGTGACAGCTTCACATGTTTCTATAGACTGGTCACGCTCGGGTCAGGAGACCTGCCGGCCATTTTGTGCATTGCGGTCTGATTTATACGGTCATCTGACTTTGCCCTTAGAGGGAGGCTCCATCCTGAGACTCTACAACAGTTGAGAGCAGAGCCTTGAGCAAGAAATGGGATTCACTTTTCAGGTCAAATTCTATGAGACTACATACAAGGGGGACCCATGTAAGAGTCCCTCCTCCACAGGCTGTATAGAAGCATATTCACATCATCCCCTCAGTGACCAGGCCAGGTTTTAGGAAGTTAAAAATACCTTAACGAAGTTGTCCACTACTTAGACAAACTTCTCATACCCCTTGCTTGGCCCAGACCACAAAGCCTATACTCACATCCCATTCCAGCTCTCGCTTTGCCAGGACCCTAGTGTGGTGTTGTGACCCCAGCACCCAATCAGCGCTTGCGTCACTGTCTCTGCCTTCAAATTGATCATGAAAAGGAAGTCAGATCATCTGCAGCCCAGACTTCCTCTTAATGTTCGATTTTTCCAAAGCCAGAGATCATGACGCCAGCGCTGATTGGGTGCTGACATCACAAAACTGCATGAGAGATATGGGGAATGCGAGTGCCAAAACCGCAGGAACAGGAGCCGTGTCTAAGCTTTATCATGTTATTGTAACTAAACATTATGACCAAGAAGGTGCTATCCTAGTCGTGAACAACCCCTTTAAGAAACTAAAGGAGATGTCGGGTGTAAAATGTCAAGTCTGCAGTCAGAAGTAGTCTAATCAGGTTCTGGCTGGGAGTGTACACATCGCTGTTTCGCGACAGCCGTGCCCGATGCCGATACTGGCAGATCTTCAGAGTGCAGTGAGCGCTGGGAGGATGCACAAGTCTGCAGTCAGTGACTGCAGACTCGTCATTTTAGATCAGACAACCCCTTTAAGTGGAAGATCAACAAGTCTGATGACAGATACAAAAGGAAAAACACAAATCACACAATATAGAAGAAAGCACCAGGAACATCATAGTATAAAACGTAGAAGACAGCAGAAGACTAGAGGAGTTACCCTGCCCCTAACAGCAGATCATCAGGGTCAGCGGCACACCTCCACTTCTGAAGAAACAATGTTTCACTAGAGAATATTGTAGATTAAGGTTAACATGTTTTCATTTACATAAAAAGTGGAATACGTGCTTTTTTTTTTTTTGGTAGAACGGAACACAACCCCTTTAATCACCCATAGGACAAGTGATAACTCATCGATCATGGAGTCCAAACACGAGACCCACTGAGGCAGAACAGGGAACTAGAATGCCCACTGAAGTGTGCCCGACCTCCACGCTATTCATTCTCTGTGGGGCTGCAGGAAACAGCAGAGCACAGCGCTCTGCAGCCCCATAGGAAACAAGCGGCTGTGTGGTGGAGCAGGCACCCTGCCGCTCAGTGCCAGCGTGGACAGATGGGCCCCGCTCTGCCGCACAGTGGTGTCAGCGGTAGGGCCCCCACTGATGATCCGGTACATGGATGAGGACATATCACATCTCTGCTTGATGTCAGATTAACAGTTTGATGGCCACACAGGAGCAGAACAAGCCTCTAGGAACTTTGGGTCTGATCAAGAGGAAGCCCGGCTGGGCTGTTAACTTCCCTCATGGCCCCCACTGGCTGCAGCACGTCTGTCACACAGTAGCCATTTATTGCCTGCAGGTGGCCACACATTACAAGGAGGACATCATCAGCAGCGCAGGACAAGCGGCCGACCAGCGGAGACGTCACCAGGTCTCTTATTCCAGCACTACAGCTGTGATACACAGGATTTATGCGGCTCCATTGACAGCAGACAGGAGACTGCCCGCACCATCCACCATGTACAGGGCTCCACAGGGTCGGACACAGCACCCTGACCTCAATTGTCCACATCTCATTTATTAGAGTCTTGTAAAACACACGGAACATAAATATTAACACCAGACATAACAGTACGTGAGCCGCCATCACCGCGAGTCACCGCTCCAGACTCGTCACCCATGTGCCCCGCAGCAGTCACTTGTATGAGGACCCAGGAGTGAAGGCCAGGACCACCACACTCCTCATTGGCGCCTCAGGGTCATGTATAGGGCGCGGCTCCCCGATGCAGTCCTCCAGCTGCAGGCTGTCCAGCACCGCCTCTGCGCTGGGGCGCTCCTCCGGCCGGGCCACCCAGCAGCTCTGGATGATGCCGCCCAGCGCCCTGCCGGCCTCCGTAGCGCTGAACACCTGGCCGATCTCAGGGCGCAGGTCATAGGCCACCACGGCGTACAGCACGCACTGGCGGTCCCCAGTGTACGGCAGCTCCCGGGTCACCATCTGCCACACAGTCACCGCGTACGAGTACATGTCCGCCTTCACCGTGACGGGGTCCCCGCGGAGCAGCTCCGGGGCCCGGTGGGTGTAGGTGCCCCCGAGGTGGCGGAGCTGGGTGCTGCACGGATCCTCCCCGTCGTCCCGCAGCCGCTGCGAGCAGCCGAAGTCCCCGATCTTGCACAGATCCCCGGGGGCGAGCAGCACGTTGGCCGGCTTCAGGTCCAGGTGCACAACCTTCTCCCGGTGCAGGAAGCACAGGCCGTCGGCGATGTGCCGGGCGTAGCGCACGCAGCGCCCCTTCCCCAGCGGGGGCCCGCGGCCGTAGATGCGCTGGTGCAGGGTGCTGCTGCCCGCGTACTCCATGATGATGGTGCCGGGGCTGCCGGGCTCTCCGGGGCAGCAGGCGCTGGCCGCCACGACGCGCACCACATGAGGGTGCCGGAGGCAGGCGGCGTTCAGCTCTCCCCAGAAGCTCTGCCTGGAGGCCAGCCGGTTCTTACTGCAGCGCTTCACCTTCTTCAGCGCCACGGTTTGGCCGCAGTAAGTGGCCCGGTAGACGGAGCCGAAGCCCCCGGAGCCCAGCGGCTCCAACACCCGCACCTGCTCCCAGTCTATGCTGCACCAAGCCAGGCGAGGAGGGAGAACGCCCAGGCGGCGGGAGCAGGCTGCGGGCAGGAAGGCGCGGGGCTTGCTGCGGCTCAGCTCCAGCGGACTGCTGCACGGACGGAGGTCTATGGAGGGGGACAGGTCCCGGGGCAGGAAGCGCTCCACAGGGATGGGGGACGGCATGGTGCGGCCGCTCCGGGGATGCTACTACTGACTGGAGAAGCACACGTGTGACCGCTGACAGCCGCTACCTGCTCCTATAGGTGACGGCCACTGCAGCACGGCCGCTGATTGGACGAGCCCCGGTCACATGGTCCCGTACACGTGGGCTGGTCCTCAGTGTGTACTGCAGCCACAAGCACTGACAGCAGCGTGAGGAGGAGCTGCCGCACGGGTCATGTGACGTGTATGGACGTTGCTGGTCTTGGGCTGTGTTCACACAGAGCAGATCCTCTCTACAATTCTCAGCAATGCCTGGAAAATGGAAACCTCTATGAAGAGACCGGAGTAGTCTCCAAAGCTTGCAATCAGTTACCATTCTGTCAGGGACCAACCACTGCGGACTCTCAGCTCTTCACAGTTTTGGAAAACTCTAGTCATGAAAATCCGCTTTGTTGCGCATACAAGGATTGTTTATGAGAATTTTTTTCAGCTTCAGGCTTTAAGATTGGTGAGGAAACTAAAGAAGGTGATGTCACTGTGAAGCAGATCCTGCTGGCCAGGGAAAGGGCTGCACAAAACAACAAAAACGCTTCAGGGATAAAAATAGATTCTTCCAGAACTTTCTAAGCTTGTATTCACACTGAGGGGTTTGTTTTTTTGCTGAATTTTCAGAGCAGAAACTCTCCAGGCGCAGCCGGTTGTTTTTTTTTTTTTAACTACTTCTCAAAAAGTTCCTGCAAAAAAAAATCCCTCAGTGTGAACATACCCTGAAATCACTTCCAGAAAAAACAAACTCCTCCCGAACCCCCTAAAAATTAGTGTTCCCTGTAGTGCTCTCCACTCAAAAGTCTTGTCGGATATGTGTGACCGTAACCTAAGACCCGAGCACAACCTTTATACGGCTCCATCAGTCACTGTGCCCAGGACCCTCACACTACATCAGAGGAATCACACACACTGCCCGCAAGGCACCGGGACTCCCAGGGGCGCAACAATGGCGGGATCGCAAGCGAGCATTGGTAGGAAGGGGACCCCTGAAGCCAGTGGACATCAGTGCAGGGGGCATTATTACAGGGGGCAGAGGACATTATTACAGGGGGCGGAGGACATTATAACAGGGGGCGGAGGACATTATTACAGGGGGCAGAGGACATTATTACAGGGGGCGGAGGACATTATAACGGGGCGGAGGACATTATTACAGGGGGCGGAGGACATTATTGCAGGGGGCGGAGGACATTATTGCAGAATGGGGACCAGGAGAGAGGACATAACTACATAGTCCAGTCAAAATACGGTTTGACCCGGAACAAATTCCAAGAAAGCGTTTTATGATTTTTTTTTTATTACTATTATATGTGGGGAACAACATATTAAAAGTTTTCCAAAAATTGATCACCACAAAGGTCCTAACTATGACGTCATAAGACGATGACAGCCATCGCACTAAAAATAACGAATATTTCCCTATTTCAAAGCTGTAGCTTTAGGTTACAGAAGAGTTTGCATTTTGTATACTATATATTTTCATATAACAATTTTTATACAAAGTTTTATACTAACTACATGGACGGGCGAGGTCATGACATCATCAATGACGTCATGACATATATGTACATTTCTAGAAATTATAGAATTAATACACAGTGCATTTTAAGACCTACTTCATCACTGAATAAGCGTGTCAGGTCAATAGTCACTATTTTCATCATCAGACACTGCTTCCTCACTCGTATTGTCACAATGCCCTTCTTGACATGGTCCGCATACCCGTGAACAGGTAAGTCTGTGTCTTTTGCAAGTGCACCGAAGTGTACTACAACCACGAGAACAATTGCAGTGAATTATTTTCAGAAGTGTTTCTGGCGCGGGTGAAGTATCCATCATCACTGGAACTAGACTGTTGTTCTGCAATTCCCATCCCCATTCAGTAGTGTCCATGGCCTCACCATTGTCCATCCAAAGCATCACTTGGAGGTAACTCCGAAGGGCATGATACTTCGTTGCAGAGGAGGTCGGTGGCAGTCGTTCAGGTGTAACAAAGATTTTGGCTGAACCAACTTTTTTGCAGAGAGTAGAATACCTCATTGCAGATAGATTGTCTCCAGGTTTGCCCCTGAACAATGCCACCATCGCTTTACACCCAGCATCTTCAATCTCAGCTCTGTTTTTGTTAGGTGTGGAAAAGATTTTAGCACAGCTATTTAAAACCGAGTCTCCCTTCAAAACCTTGTGTAGACCGAGTTTTTTTCCAATTCCAAAAACCGCGGAAGTGGTATCGCAACCCGTGAATGCATGAACGAACAGAAGACTGCTGCAGACATGGTTTCCCAGGAACTTCTTCATGACCTTAATGTCGCATACTGTTGCAGGACTCCCTTTATCCGAGTAGAAATAAAGCTTGTTGCCATCGCTGGTTGACGTGTGATGAAGTAACAACACCAAAAGATCTGTATCTTCGCCAATGAGACTAGTACTTTTGTTGGATGACATTGACACTGCTGCCTTAACAATCTCCACATCTGCATCCCCCTCTGATTGTATTACGTGGCAACCTCTGTCATTCGTGCGCTGTGAAACGAGATTGATAAGAGACTGTTTGTTCTCCACATTCGAGAGTCCTCCTTTTTCCCAACAAATTTCTTTCCTTCAGCAATGTTCACTTTGTTACTTGTTCGTTTTTTGCGCCGTCGCTGATGGGTAATGTCCTTAGTGTTTGGTCCTCCAATGTAGCCATCAAATACTATCGCAGCCTTACCATAGTGCTTTAGTGTGAAAGATGCATAGTCTTCAGCGATTGAACAATATGTCTTTCCTTCTGACCACTTCAGTCGATGGAGAAGAGAACCTCCGTCAAGAACATAATGTTCCACTTCTGGTACATCCTTGAGTACTGCGTCATCTGAACTCTGTTCTTTTATAGCAGCCATCAGTTGTGCTTTGTTTGGTTTCCGTAAGAGATGTTTTGCCTCAAAGAGGGATGGTGGGTATGGTGAAAGTTCATAGGCCATCACCTCATCAAGGGAAAGATCAGCAGTGTGAGACACTACAAGAAACATTTGGAACAAAAGAGCGGGGTCTATTGTTTTGTCCTTAGCAACGTCAATAGCCTCACTGGATGCCAGGGTCTTGGCTTTCATTGACCGCTTGTACTTAACTGAAAACAGTGATTGACCCTCCATTGTTGCCACTATTTCTCTGCCAATGGTGAACAGGTTATGGACATTCACATCCTTATTTGCATTGACACCGGTGATAATGTTGCGAAGAGACACTTCATCAGAGAAAGGTGAAAAGGTCTCGAGTTTATCTGCAATTTTCTCCAGGTCTTCACGATCTCTTCTCGTCCTTGACGTTCTTGCCTCCTTGTGTTGTTCATTGGTGACAAAGCTCTGGCGAGTGAAACCCTGCATTGCATCACTATAGGAAGAGGACACTGGCACAGACAGAGTCCACAAGGCCCTCTGATGTTCGGACATTCCACTTCCTCTGGTGAGTCCTCCTGCAGTTTTTAGGGAGCGCATCAGAGCTTGCTCGATGACTAGGTCGCAACCCAGTCCTGCCCAGTACTGATCAGTCCGCCTTACAACATGCAAGCCATTCATAAATCTATGGAAAACTGATGGCATATCATCTTCCAGAGTGGTCATAGACTGGAGGTAAAAGTAGGCGGCCTTCTCATAGTTCCCATGCCCAGCAGCTGCAAGAATGGGCAAACATTCGGCTACAGCATGAAGGTGCATCAGCCAGGATCCTGTACGATCATCATTGCGCTGTTTGCAATGTGACAAGATGGACCTTACAAATCCATCCGTTTTAACAATGCTATAGTCATCGAAATCACTACTAGATCTTGTCTTCACCACTTCATGTCCACAGAACAAACACTGCGTCGTGCTATCATAGGATCTAGTAGACACCCGTGTACCTCTCTTGGCAGGTGAACGATGAACGGAAGTAGCTTTCTTATGCAAGTCTATTTGCTTCTTGTTTATGTAGTTCATATGACATCTCTTGTGCACCACTGCTCCAGCAGCTACCACAGTGCTAACGCCCCTCTCAATACTGGCTTTATTGATCCCTTCAGCTCCTTTCGCACCAATCACCACTCATTCTCCGTCATCTTCTACTTCCTGGCTGCAGAAGGGGCAAGTTTCTTGACTTTCCAACATTCTCAGCTCTGTAAAAGAAGATAAATAAATCGTTAAATAATAAATATAATAATAGTAGTAATTGTAAAAGAAATATGATAGACACTGAAAGGCGAGTCGCATTTAACATTTTACAGCTTTGGCGGCCATATTCTTTGTCGTCACATTTGGACCCTTTGTGGTAACCGTATCTTGATAAACTTTTAGTTTGTTTTTCCCTACATGTAATACTACAAAAAAAACAATAAAACGCTTTCTTGGAATTTGTTCAGGGTAAAGGATTTTTTTTCGTATTTTGACTAGACTAACAGGGGACAGGGGACATTATTCCAAAATGAAGGATATTATTATAGGATAGGTGCCAGGACAGAGGACATTATTACAGGATGGGGACCAGGAAAGGGACATTATTACAGGTGGCGAAGACATTAGTAAAGGATGCGGACCAGGAGAGGGGACATTATTATATTGGGCAGAGGACCTTATTACAGAATGAAGGATATTATTATAGGATAGGTGCCAGGACAGAGGACATTATTACAGGATGGTAACCAGGAGAGGGGACATTATTATAGGCGGTAGAGGACATTATTACAGGGGTGGGAGGACATTATTACAGAATGAAAGACAACATGAGCCCCACATAACCTCCCCATTGACAGCATGAACCCCACACAGCCTCCCTAAATACTGCATGAGCCCCACACAGCTTCCCTACATATACTGCATGGACCCCACAGTCTCCCCATATACTGCATGAGCCCCACACAGCCTCCTTATATACTGCATGAGCACCACACAACCTCCCCATATACAGCATGAGCCCCACACAGCCTCCCTATATATAGCATGAGGCCCCCATAGCCTCCCCAAGTCCTAGATGAGGCCCCAATAGCCTCCCCATGTCCTGGTTGAGGCCCCCATAGCCTCCCCATGTCCTGGATGAGACTCTGAAAGCTTACCCATGTCCTGGATGAGGCTCCCATAGCCTCCCCATGTGCAACATGAGACCCCCCCATAGTCTCCTCATGTCCTTGATAAGGCCCCCATAGCCTCCATATGTCCTGGTTGAGACTCCCATAGCTTCCTCATGTGCAGCATGACACCCCCATAGTCTCCCCGTGTGCAGCATGACACCCCCATAGCCTCCCCATGTGCAGCATGACACCCCTATAGCCTCCGCATGTGCAGCATGACACCTCCATAGCCCATACATGTGCAGCATAACACCCCCATAGACTCCCCATGTGCAGTATGACACCCCCATAGCCTCACCATGTGCAGCATGACACCCCATAGCCTCCTTATGTGCAGGATGACACCCACATAGCCTTTCCATGTGCAGCATGTCACCCCCATAGCCTCCCCATGTGCAGTATGTCACCCCCATAGCCATCCCATGCCCACTCAAACATCCCATACATATGGCACTCTACTTCTGTTCCTGTCTCTGGTGCGCTGACTCTCCGCAGTACACAGCTGACGCAATGAAATGATGTCATCCCGTCATCTGTTTCACAGGCTGATTGGTGGAGGAAGAGGCTGGAGGCCCCTCCTCCATCAATGCAGTCAGCGCCTATGGAGACTGCAAGCGGGCGGGCACGGTTCAGTCTTTGGGCCTCTGTTTTCCAGCTCCTCGAAGGTCTCGGCTCGTGGGTTGGACTGAGACAGCCAGAGAGCAAGATGTGGGCCGCACTTTGCACAGGTCTGGAGAAAAAGCACACTGAATAAAAGCAAACGTATATACTAAGGTTTGGGCAATATAAAGTAGATGGCGTGTTGTATGCATGTATATACTAGCTTAAAAGGATGAATGGCAGACCATAATCAACTGGTATATAGGGAGAAAGAACCGAACATGGAACATGGAGGTCATAAATGGTAAGACAAAAGGAATTGTTTTGTTTCGGGTCTCTGCACATTGGCAGCAGCGCTTTTTTAAACCACTCCTGTTACCGCATGGACACCCCCCCGACTAAGGATTTATTCCGAAACACGCGTCGGGGCGCGTTCCTGCTTCCACCCACCTGCTGTCACAGGTAATATCCTTGATTTTGCGATGTCATACTAATGCTATAATGCTTGTACCAGCCACTTAACATATATTGGGTCATGGTTTACATGTTTGAGCTCTTTACTCTTACACCTATTGTGCCACACTATGTGATTTAATTCATTTATACCCATTGAGGTTCTACTTACTGTATAGTACTGTTATCCTTGTTCACTGCCATCCCAGTATACTTTATAACACATTAGCATTGTTTGATTGTGTGTATCCATCACATACATATATATACCTGTCCCTTTACTAAACTATCCCTTTTGTTAGCGTTTTTTACTTCAAATCTATATATGAAACAGGCTTTGCATGGGCTATTGTGAGTGTTTTTACTACTATTTTTCTGACATCTACATCCAGTTACATGCGTTGACATGCGTTGACTTTGTATTACGTATTAATTTTTCTCCATGTGGTCATCTGTCTCTTTTAAATGGTCTTTTTAGTGGTTGCAGGTACTTTCGCGTGCCATCACTTGCCTACCCTTTTTATTGTTTGTCTCAATAAACATAATATCTTTTATACCTTCAACTTTTGTCTTATCATTTGTTATGATGACCTCCATGTTCGGTTCTTACTCCCTATATACCATTTGCACAGGTCTGGTATAGAGGATTAATCATCAGTGTATGCGTGTTACTTGCTGCAGAGATAAGTACTTGCGGGATGAAGTCAGATGAATAAGAAAAGTGCAAATTAATTACTTTTGATAGCGGTCTTGCTAGATGCTACGTCATCAAAGGTCATTGTCGCAAGGCATCGCTGGGAACGGGACTTGCCGGGAGCATCGCTGAGGCCTGGGGACCCTGCTTGGGACGCCGGAAGGTGAGAATAGCACGATTTTTTTTTTTTTTAATTATTTTAAACTTTCTACCTTTTTACTACTGATGCTGCATAGGCAGCCTCAATAGTAAAAAGTTGGTCACACTCGTCAAACACTGTTTGACGAGTGTGACCAACCTGTCAATCAGTTTTCCAAGCGATGCTACAGATCGCTTGGAAAACGCTAGCATTCTGCAAGCTAATTACGCTTGCAAAACGCTAGTTTTTCCCGGGAAATACGCGGGAATTACACATGTGGATTTCACACGGATTTCCCGCGGCAGGGAGTTGCAGAATTGCCGCAAAAATTTCCGCTGGAATTACGAACGTGTGCACATAGCCTAATGGTCCCCGATCACGTGATTGCCATTATTCCATGAACAATGGAAATCATGTAAAAAAAAAGTGAGATCCAGTGTCAAAATTATTTATCTCTCCTTTGACGTGATCTAATATATCAAAGGAGAAAGAAATGTGATGCTATTACCTTGCCCTCCTCTTCTTTATGAAGCAAAATGGCTGGCGGATGAACTGTGCGCCCGACCAAAATCTACCTGCCTGCATCTCAGTTTCATTGGTTCCTGACATTTGATCACTGTGATAAACATACAAAAAGCGGTCTGCATCACAGATTATGATAAATTTTTGAGTAGCATTGACCTGTCAGACCAGGTGCTTCAACCGCATCTGGCAAAGGGAAACAACGGGGTCTTGTATAATAAAGATAGCAATATACCTCATTCAGATTGCTACCTTTAATAGTTTTTTCTGTACAAAAAGTCACAAGGAGCACTCACTTTTCCAGTTTCAGGAGAAAATTATCTAGTGTCTCCTTTTTGACTCAACGGCATAGGATGCCGTTTTTGAGTCAAAAAATGTGGTCATTTGTTTGGATTTTCTGGTGTTTTGGTGCCTTAGGGGCCATGCATGTATGACAGGGTGACCGCAATCTCAGCCAAATTTGTGTCCAAAACTTCAAATATTGCTCGTTCCGTTCCAAGATCTGCCGTTTGTCCAAACATAACTTTCTTTTATTACGTATGGGGTATCGCCGCATTTTTTCTTTTTAAATGAGAAATTGCTGCTAAACTTTTAACCCCTCTAACATCCTAACAGATAAAATAAAATGACGTTTGGAAAATGATGCAGATGTAAAGTTGACGTTTGAGAAATGTTATTTATTAATTATTTTGTACAGCATGACTATCTGGTTTAAGGATATAAAGATTAAAAATTGTGATCTTTTTTCAGAATTTTTGCCAAAATTGTGATATTTTCACAAATAAATGCAAAAAATAAATTTACGAATAACATGAAGTACAACGTGTGGTGATAAAACAATCTCAGAATCACTAGGACTTGTTGAAGCGTTCCAGAGTTATTACCCCATAAAGTGACACAGGTCAGATTTCTAAAATTTGGCCTCGTCATTAGGCAACATTCACACGTTCAGTATTTGGTCAGTATTTCACATCAGTATTTGGAAGCCAAAACCAGGAGTGAAACAGAGGAAAAGTATAATAGAAACACGTCACCACTTCTGTATTTATCACCCACTCCTGGCTTTTGCTTACAAATTCTGAAGTAAAATACTGGCCAAATACTGAATGTGTGAACGTGGCCTTAAGGTTAAAATTAGCTCTGTCATTAAACGGTTAAAAGAATCTTAAAATTGATTCACTTTGTACACCATGTTTTAAAGACGTCACATAAAACATACATTTAGACTAGTGTCTCCTGCTGATGACGATAACAATTATTGTCATCTGTTAATTCTAAAAAAGATTTTTTTTTTCAAAATAGGTCACCTAAAATAAACAAAAAAAAATTATAAAAGTTTCACACTGGAATAAACCACCCTACTAATGTTCCCATCCACATGGCTTTATATCTGTTTTTAAGGTTGGAAAATATCCTAGTTATTTACTAGTCTTAAAACGTGTGAACGTCAGAAGAACTGGTTCCCCGATTTATGAATTTGCTCTCTGTACAGAACTGCTCACCTCATTTCATGGCTTCCGAGCTTGTTTGATGATCAGGGAGAGATGCATCAGTATGGGTTTTAGGTACTTTGGGATAAAGTCATATTTTGCAGGTTTACTAAGGTTTTTAACATCTGCTAGCATGCTCTGAATAGATCCACTAACCCTATCCTACATTCCTTCTTAGATCCTAACTAGAAGTTTATGAACTGTGTAGAAAATACCTTCCCATGGTTTCTAGTTACATTTTTGGGGGAGGGGAATGAAATACGCCTGAACTATTTATTCTAGCTTTGTGTTCTTAGTAGGAACCCAAGGCATAGATTTGTATAGATTGTATGGTCATTAAGACGCACACATTCAATAGTCACTCAAAGAGTGCAAACAGACGCATGCTCTGCAACCTGATGCATTTCACTGCAGATTTTAGGCAGAAATCAGAAGTGTTACTGGGAGGAGGCTTATTTTTAAGTAAGAAGTACTGAGCTATTTCATGATTAATAGGGGGTTACCTCCCAAGAATAAACTTCCATTAGAGGTGGCAGATGGTAAAAGAGTAGGAATGCCAAATACGTTAATTTGACTTAGTGCTCTCTTGAAAGCAAAAATAGATATACTGATGTGGTCTGGGGTTTAAAATCAGCGAAGGGACAGGTCTGTTTACAATTAAAAAAAAAGAAATATGAAAAAATTCCTAATATAGTAAGACATTATGTTACACTGAACTATACAGTCATGGCTGAAAGTGTTGGCACCCTTGAAATTGTTCCAGAAAATGAAGTATTTCTTCCAGAAAATGATGCACACTAACAAATGATAATTGTGATACAGTGCTACTTTTCTGCCCAATGATGACAAAAGTATTCTCGGAGAGATACCTTTATTGGCTAACCAGAAAATATTATGTTTGCAAAATTTCAGAGCACATAATCCAGCCTGAAGAAGGAGCCTCTGTGCTCTGAAAATTTGTAAATATATATTATTTTCGGGTTAACCAATAAAGGTATCACTCCGAGAATACTTTTGTCATCAGAAAGTATTCCCAGAAAATGAAAAATATAAATAAGGTTGCAACACAGGATATTCCGGATGGTGGATAAGCAGCCTCAATGAAGTTCAAAAAATTCAAGCAGGTTCAGGGTCCCTCAGTGTCAGCGTAAATTATCCATCAACACTTGAATGAAATTAAACGCTTTGACAGGAGACCCAGGAGGATCCCCACTGCGGACACAGAGACATAAAACAGTTAGACGGCAGTTTGCCACAATGTACATGAGTAAGCCAAAATCTTTCTGGGAAAGCATCTTTGGACATATGAGACCAAGATAGACCATTTTGGTAAAGCACATCATTCTACTGTTTGCCAAAAGTGGAATGAGGCCTACGAAAACAAGAACACAGTACCTACAGTCAATTATGGTGGCAGTTCAAATATGTTTTGGGGTTGTTTGGCTGCCTCTGTCACTGGGGACCTTGTCTGTGTGCAAAGGATTTTGGGTCACAATATAGTGCCCAGTGTCAGAAAGCTGGTATCACTTCATTCAGAAATGTCTGATCTATCAAAATATAAAATAATTTAATCTGATTGGTAAACAACATAACAACAACAAAAAAAGTCAAAAATCCAGAATTACTTTTTTTGGTCTCTGCAATATTGCATAAAATGCATTAAGAGGCAATCAAAACATCGTATCTGCCCCAAAATGGTATCAGTAAAAACGGTAGCTAAGGGCGCAAAAAATAAGGTCTCACCCAGCCCCTGATCCCGAAAAATAGAAATGCTCAGGCTGGTTTCACACTTGCGTTTTTTTGCGCTGCGTTTTTGCGCATAAATGTGCATGCTTTTTTTGCTATATTTAACATGGGTGCGCATTGTCATGCGTTTGTATGCGCATGCATTTTTTGTAGTGTGCGCCCGGGCGCATAAAATGCATCCTGTGCATTTTTTGTGCTCCCGACCTGTCTCAAAAAAACGCATGCGCACGCAATGCGCACGCAATTCACCCAAAAACACATTACAGTCTATGGGTGCGCTGACGTGTGCATGGTCATGCGCACGTCAGCGCAAAAAAACGCATGCAGGTTTTTTTTAAAACCATTCGCAAAAAACAAGAAAATGCATAAAAAACGTATCATGCATTTTTTATGCGCGTTTGCATTGCACACGCAGCGCAGCGCAGCGCAAAAAAACGCAAGTGTGAAAATAGCCGAAGAGCCTCAGAAAATGACAAACACAAAACTTTTTTTCACACAAATGTCGTAATTTTTTTCAACACTTAATTAAAAAAACTATACATGTTTGGTATCTGCGTAGTCATACTGACATGGGGAATCATATTGCCAGGTCAGTTTTACTCTATAGTGAACATGGTAAATAAAAAAACAAAAAACGATTGTGAAATTGCACTTTTTTTTGCAATTTCACCGCACTTGTATTTTTTTTTCTGTTTTCCAGAACACTCTGTGGTAAAATCAATGGTGTCATTCAAAATTACAACTTGTGTAGCAAAGAAAAAAGCCCCCATACAGCTATATTGATGGAAAAATAAAAAGGTTATGGCTCTTGGAAGAAAAGGAGGAAAAACGAAAACATAAAACGGAAAATCGCCAGGGGTGAAAGGATTCAGATTGTTGATTTTTTATTCTTCATTCTGTTCTTGCAACTTCAGCCTTCTTAAAAATAGCTTCTACATATAAATTGTAACTCTCTACTAATCAGACTCCCTCTTACTAAACTATTAGGCTGTGTGCACACGATGCGGATATCCAGCGGATCCGCTGCGGATTTTACCACGCAGAAACGTTGCACATCCGCATTGTGATGTACAGTACCATTAAAAGCAATTAAAAAAAAAAACGCTGTGCAGATGCTGCGGATTTTTCTGCGCGGTTTTCCTGCGGTACAAAATCCGCAGCATGTTACTTCTTTTGTGCGGTTTTCCATCTCCCCTGTCACCAAATCCGCAGGGGGGGAATCCGCAGTGGAAAACCGCACAAAAACTGCAAGAAAACCGCAGGAAAAATGGAAGAAATCCGCAGGAAAAATGCAGGTCATTTGACCTGCGGATTTCTTCCATTCTGCACGGAAAAATCCGCAGGGCTAAAAACTCAGTCTGCACTCAGCCTAACCTCTCCAATCTGTCTTGAATGTTGCAGCCAGGATCATATTCCTCACCAATCATTATACCGATGCCTCTTCCTTGTGCCAGTCATTACACTGGTTACCCATCCACTCCAGAATCCAGTATAAACTTATTAGGCTGGGGTCACACTAACCTGAGCAAAAGACGGTCTGTAGATTACAGGCGTAATACGGATGAATGACCACTAAATAGTGCTCCGTAGGTTATCCGTAAGCAAGGTGCGGTCGCGTATTTTGCGCATGTCTGCATCCGTATGTAATCCGTATGGCATCCGTATGCAATCAGTATGGCGAGATTTTCTCGCAGCCTTGCAAAATGGACATTTAACGGTTTTGAGGCCTGCTAACAATTTAAATAATGAGCCTGCACCCTATTTATACACTCAGAAACAGGTGGCTGCCTCCATTCTGTCCATTTGTGAGCTTGCTTTCACGAGGTGTGTTGGTGTTCTTTGTGCAACATGGCAGAGGGTCTGAGATTCAATACAACTGAGCAGGTTCTCTTTAACTGGCTTTTGTCACTGCGCTTTGGCCAACCATACCCAGT
The DNA here is from genome assembly GCF_039654945.1 of Dendrobates tinctorius. NCBI lineage: Eukaryota > Metazoa > Chordata > Amphibia > Anura > Dendrobatidae > Dendrobates > Dendrobates tinctorius. The sequence continues at coordinate 23,379,934 of NW_027361750.1, read as the reverse complement.
GATAGTGGATCCACGGAGGAGGAGACGCATGTGGGTCCATCCACTTTTGAGGCAACGACTCACAAGAGGTCATTTTCACCGCCTCTATTCTTCTCTGCGGGAGCATCCTGAGAAATTTTACCAATACTGTCGCATGAGCATTTCCACATTTGATCGACTCTTGGAGACAGTGCGCCCTGGGATAACCTTTCAGGACACAAGGATGCGCAAAGCGATATCTGCAGAGGAGCGACTTCTACTCACAATACGGTATGTACTACACAACCACATTCTCTATGTTCATAATATGTGTGCTAAAGTATGTTTTTTTTGCCTTCTTGGACTAAGTTTAATGCCCTCATCTTACCCCAAATATGTTTCAACTTACACACCAGAATGTTAGCTCTAATATGTACTGCATATCACTTAGTCATTGTGCAACCAAATATGTGTGTGTTATTCTATCTCAATTCCTACCAAGTTTGGTCGGCATGTAACTGATGTTTTTGGACTTTATGCATTCTAAATTTATCAATTTCTGTTGTTCTACAGCTTCCTGTCACTGGCCTGTCTTATGCCGCCCTCCACCATGAGTTTCTCATTGGAAGATCAACCATTTCAGGCATAGTGAGGTCTACATGTAGAAATCTGGACAAGACTCCATCAAATGGTCATGCCCGAGCCCAGGATGGAAGACTGGTTGAGGATATCAAGGGACTTTGAGGAGGACTGCCAGTTTCCAAATTGTATTGGGGCCCTGGATGGCAAACATATCAGGGTGCCTAAGCCGCCGAACTCTGGCTCCCAATTCTTCAATTATAAACAATACTTTCCTGTTGTATTGTTGGCTCTGGTAGTCCCTCAGTACAAGTTTATAATTGTTGACATTGGGGCCTATGGAAGGACGGGAGACTCTAGAGTCTTCAATACTTCCATAATGGCTCGGCGGCTATGCACCAACCAATTGGATCTACCACCACGACAGCTACCAGGCTCCCCTGAAGAATCAGTCCCTTATGTCCTTGTGGCAGATGAGGCGTTTCAGTTATCGCGCAATGTCATGAGGCCATATCCCCGGCGCAACCTTGACCACAGGCGCAGAATTTTTAACTTGCGCCTATCACGTGCTAGGCGACTGGTGGAGTGTTCCTTTGGGATTCTTTGTGCCAAATGGCGGGTACTCCAGTCTGCCATTCAGTTGAGTGAACAAAATGTGAATGAAGTTGTGAAAGCCTGTGTGGTTCTGCATAACTTCACCAGGATACATGATTGTTCCTCCTCTGATGGTGTTGTGCGTAGGCCGGACAATGTGCGCAGGGTGAGACCACCTATGAACCCTCAACGTAGACCGCTCTCTGGCCTCAAAGTGCGTGATATTTTCACTAATTACTTTATCTCACCTGAGGGGTCAACTTCTTGGCAAGAGCATGCTGTTTCTATGTTATAATTTATTTTTTTAAGTGTGTCTAAATATATATTACTCAACCCCTTATGATTCTATGACTGTTTCATTGCATTGGTTAGTGTATGTTAGTATGTTGACAGGGTTTTTGAAAAATCACACAGAGACGTTAACTATAGTAGACAAATTTTTAGTTTTGCCTTTTTTTTTGTTTCTTAAAGGCAAACATAATATTGCCATATGAACATTTTGGCAATGGGCAAAATGGCCCTTTTTGCCTTCTTAAACTTTTTGAAAAGTAACATTATAGAACATAACCCAAAAAAACATTAGGCAATAACAACATTGCTGCATGAGAATATTTAACTAGAAAGGAAAAAAATAGGTGAGCTCCATCAACAAAATTAATGTTAAAAGATAACACTCGCATTTCTTCAGAATGTTTTCCAATCATAGAAATATTCCACCATGACAGGCAAGGCTACCTCACGGCTTTCAGACAGATATTACCTGTCTGCAGAACAGAGAATATTTAACCATGCTATACTGGAAAGGATTAAAAAACAAAACTCACTTGTTAAGACATAGAGAGAGCATGATATTCTGAAGGCTGGTCGCCTTGATTTGTTACTATAGATTGCTAGCAAAAAAGGTGACTACTTCACTAAGGCCAGCACGCCTTTCCTAGGCATTAGCAAGTGAGTAGTGTATTTTCATCCTTTGACTTTACAGTATAGCGCGTTTAAATATTCTCTTTTGTACACACATGTAATATCTGTCTGAAAGGCGTGAGGTAGCCTTGCCTGTCATGATGGATTCTTAATATGATTGGAAAACATTGTGAAAAAATGTGAATGTTAAATTTTGTAACAAAGTTTGGTGATGGAGAACACCTGTTTTTTCCTTTGTATTTGGAGCACCAGTTAAACCGCACTGGACATCTACGGCTATCAGACTTATATATCCTCATTGGTTGGGGAAGGGGAACGTGGAAGAGCAGCCTGTGGGTGCTGCTGGACACTGTGGCCAACATCGCCCTGTGTGGGGCCATACTGTGGCCCATGATGTAGGAATTGTCCTGCCTCCTGGGACTGTTGGGGATACTGGCCAGAGTAATGATGATGGGGAGGGGCATCTTGTTGGCTGTGGTAGGCACGTGGCTCATACCCACCAAGATAGCCAGATCGTCCCCAACCAGGTTGGGACCAGCCTCCAACACTGGGAGGGTACAAGTGGCCATATTGGTGGGGTTGGCTAGAGGCTGACATTTGTGGCTGCTGAATAGAAGGTTGGGTAGTGGGAGGAAGGGGGTGCGGTGTAGGCCCACGTATTAGAGGTTGTTCGGACCCTGCTTGAGCAAGCATCTGTGTGGATGGTCTCATGCGCATTAGATTTCTGGGGGAGAGCTGCCACCTCTCCAGATATTCAAAAAGCTCATATGGGGTATTGGGGGGGGTGCTTGCATCAAGCAGGATCTGAAAACATCCCCTAATACAGAGCCTGACCTCACGGGTAAGGGCACGGAGATAAAGGGTGAGGCTACGTGAGTAGGCCTCCTCCCCATCATCTGTAGTTACTCTTGATAAATAATTTAGCACCCCTGTGTCCACATTGGTCCTGCTCTCTTGAACAGTGACCTGGCGCCTTCTTCGTGTTCGCCGGGATGTAACAGCAGCCTGTGGGGATCCCCTGATATGGGCAGTTGGGCTGCTGCTCAAGTTGCCCGGCTCTTCCAGGATGGGTGATGGGGCAGCAGCAGACCGTCCTGGTGGTGTTGTGTGTTGGGCAGCCAATGGGTTGTCCTGTGATGCCTCATCTTCTGCCATCCTTCTTGTAGGGGGAGAAGATGGGCCAGCCACCTCATCCCCTACAGGATCTATTATGGGCTCTGTCTCTGAGGCCGTTCCTCGATCCATAAGGTTGGATTGAGTTCTGTTATGAAATAGAACAGAGGCAAAAATACATCAATATTTTTGGCCCTGTAAAGTATTTGTGCAATGTGGTGTGAGGTATCTACTTACGGTCTCAGATCCAGAATTGGGGCGAGGAAGGAGAGCCGGTCATAATAGATGTATTTCCTTTTGATGTATCCAGCATCCCCACTCCTGGACCGCTGCTGGCGTTCCCGGCGGTACTGGTCCCGGATGCTTCGCCAGCGTTTCATCACATCTTCCACTGCAATGTAACATATTTGATAGGTCACATTTGCTACCAGTAGTCTAGGCATGGGGCCTTCTGGGGTGTGCTTTCTACCCATGGTGGCATATCTAATTGGGCAGATACACAGGGTCTCTTTAGCTACACTTAATAATTGTTTTGTCTAGGAGGATGAGGAGCTTGTGGCCTAACCCCAAATTATGGCTGTGTGAATCCACGTGTCACATCCAAATCTAACGGCCTCATGAGGCAAAAAGTACATGCACAGGAAGGGGGGTGCTGATTCTATATTCCTTTTTTGTTGTGCGCTAAGGTTACTCATGTTTTGCGTTGTACTTACGAATTTTATGCTGCTCCTCACGTGGTCGGTCACCAAAGTCATGGTACATCTGGCAATAGATGCGTCTCCATGACGCCTCCATTATTGCCCGCTTTGCATAATTGGCATCGTGTTGGTCCCAGATTTCGGGACGCTCCTGCACCAGGACAATGAGCATCTCCACATTTATGTAAGTGGACGCCATGCTGCTGCTGTACTCCGTGGAGGCGTACTTCCGGGATGTCTGGAGCGCTTTTTGAGCTCATTTGCATGTCAAGGCTTCCTGATGATGGATTGGCCCATTTCCTGTCACCAGCCAAAACAAAAGACCTGCGTATTGCTCGCAGGTCACACGTCTGATCCGTGTGTAATCCATATTTTTTGCACAACCATAGACTTGCATTGGCGTACTACGGCCGTAGTACGCTGACAATCGCAGCATGCTGTGATTGGCACGGAGCGTAGAATATGGATGAGAAATATACGCCTGGTGCGAGTGACCCCATAGAGAATCATTTGTCCGTGTCTAATGCGTGCTTTTAGCGCCTCTCACTCGGCCGTATTCCTCGCCAGTGTGACCCCGGCCTTACCCTCACCCACAAAGCACTCCATGGCTCAGCACCACCCTACATCTCATCCCTCGTCTCAGGGTACCACCCTATCCGTGCCCTCCGTTATGCTAATGACCTGAGGTTAATGTCCTCAATAATCAGAACCTCCCACTCCCGTCTTAAAGACTTCTCATGTGCTGCACCAATTCTTTGGAATGCATTACCCAGGTTGATAGATTAATCTCCAATCCCCACAGTTTTAAGCATGCCCTAAAAACGCATTTGTTCAGACTGGCCTATAGCCTCAACGCATTAACCTAACGATCCCTGTGTTGTCCATTCAAAATTTTTACCATAACCAGGTTCTCCACATCATGTTCTCACATGCTTTATGCATTTAGTAGCCCTCTGTGTCTGTACTGTTACATACTTAGGCTGATAAACTTATCATGCAGCATTACATGAACACCCGATTCTTACACTATGGCTGGTCCAAACAACGAAAGCAATTGTTACCACCCACCTTTCGTGTCTCCCCTTTTTTCCTCATAGATTGCAAGCTTGCGAGCAGGGCCCTCATTCCTCTTGGTATCTGTTATGATCTATGTGATTATTCTTATGCTGTAATGTCTATTGTCTGTGCAAGTCCCCTCTAAAATGTAAAGTGCTGCGGAATATGTTGGCGCTATAGAAATAAAATTATTATTATTATTAAATTGAAAAGAAATGGTGACAGGATGCAACCTTGCCTGACGCCTCGCTCAACCATGCATAAGGAGAGAATAATTATCTGTGGCCACAATTTTCTTTTTTTCGGGGGGAGTCTTATTGTTGCCTCTCTAGTGCACCTGTTGCCACTTTAATTTACACCAAAGGAGATGACAATTACTTATGCTTCCTTACTAAACAGATTCTTATCCTTGAAGTTTAATAGACTTGGAGGTTATACTGTGATGCTTAAGACCATGTTCCCACGTAACATAAATGCCGCTTTTTTCCACATTAAAATATGCAATGCCAATCAGCACTGATTGCATTTGTGGCTGTGTGTTTTTGATGAGTTTTTTCCTTTTTTATGGGTTTTTAGTGCAGATTTGAAGCTGCATTTAATAAATGATTGTGACGAGGGTCTTTTTGCATGATTTATACATTGTAGGGTGTAAACGGGGGCTCCAATGATTGCTATAGAAGGATTTTTTTTTTCTTTTTTCTTATTAATAATTATATATTTTTTTCAACACTAAAGTAACAATTTAACAATACAATAATCTAAACCTTTCAATTGTGGATTTAATGTAACACCGCCAATAACCAAGTATATGAAATAAATTTGTGACATCTGACAACACAATTTTGGTGTTTATGGTATTGTTTACATATGAAGCAATTCTCTATTTACTCATGGAAATGCAGTAGCTTTGGACAATGTCTTAATGTATATCTAGTTTATACATTTTATTTTTTTCAGATATGTGTTTTCTAATAGAAATGTTACAGTAAATACAGAATTATATGATGATTGAACGAGTAGGGCAAATGGGTTGCTACCATGGCTCAAATGTTAATGCTCTCTGTTTTAATTTTGAGACAGCGTTACTGCTACACAAAGATGACAAACTATCGGTGGGCTGTTGAAACGTACTCCTAAGTGAAAACATAGATTATAGCTGCTATCTCAGACAACACATTTGGGAACACAACTTAGAAACCAACCGACCTCTGATGTTTATGAGATGAAACCCATTCAGACTTCGTCCTATTGAGTGTTGAGTGGCTACTTTAAAAAAAAAAAAATGTTAAAAACTTTTCTTTTATGGAAGAACTTTGGTTGTAGACTTTCTTATCTGAAGGGTTATCTGCTCAAGAAAAAGTATTTTTGGGATGTTGTACATGTTTTCTTATGTAATTTTTTTTTCTTAACCTCAGTATATTATTTAAAATTCATTTACATTGCATGACCTGTGATGTGCAAAGGCCGCCAATTGATTAAATGCTCACCCATCAGCAGTAGTTTTAATGTCCTGTTCAGACAGATTCTTAACAGGCACCCAGAAAGATCAATCACAGACTGAAGATTGTTCCCTGTCATTGTTCTAGTTAGCACATGTCCTGTTTACACCGGATGATGTGCAGCTGGGAAGATTGATCTTCTTTAAGCAAGCTTATAAATAATTTCACCCTGCGTTTTGCACACTATGTGCTTGGCAGTTACATGATCGGGCTGTATAAATGCACCCTTAGGCTAGGTTAAAACTGCGTTAAAGCAGCCCGTTCAACGCATAGCGTTAACAGGCTGCATTAACGCTATAGCATAATGCGATATGCTATACCGCTAGCGCAGATGCTTCATCTCCACTAGCGGTGACGGACCCTCGGACGCTGCAGCCCGTGTCCGAGGGTCCGTCACTGAATGATGGCACATCGCTAGCGCATGCCGATTAAGGCATGCGTTGGCGATGCACTCGATAATGGGGGTTAATGGCAGCGTTAACGGATTGCGTTACATCGCTTTATGCCGCGGTGTAACGCAATCCGTTAAATGGACTGCCTTAACGCAGTGTGACCTCAGCCTTATAGTTCTATTTTTTTCTATGTGACCATTTGTGGATGTTTTGTCATAATCAATGTAAAATCCCCCCCCCAAAAAAATCTTTACAGTGACTATGGTTAATTATATAAATAAGTGTATGCCACACTCCAAAGTTGAGTATCGCATGCTGTTCTTTATATTGGAACTTTTAATGAATTGTTAGTTATAATGATACCATTAGGTCACACATACAGTGGGGCAAAAAAGTATTTAGTCAGTCAGCAATAGTGCAAGTTCCACCACTTAAAAAGATGAGAGGCGTCTGTAATTTACATCATAGGTAGACCTCAACTATGGGAGACAAACTGAGAAAAAAAAATCCAGAAAATCACATTGTCTGTTTTTTTTTCATTTTATTTGCATATTATGGTGGAAAATAAGTATTTGGTCAGAAACAAAATTTCATCTCAATACTTTGTGATATATCCTTTGTTGGCAATGACAGAGGTCAAACGTTTTCTGTAAGTCTTCACAAGGTTGCCACACACTGTTGTTGGTATGTTGGCCCATTCCTCCATGCAGATCTCCTCTAGAGCAGTGATGTTTTTGGCTTTTCGCTTGGCAACACGGACTTTCAACTCCCTCCAAAGGTTTTCTATAGGGTTGAGATCTGGAGACTGGCTAGGCCACTCCAGGACCTTGAAATGCTTCTTACGAAGCCACTCCTTCGTTGCCCTGGCGGTGTGCTTTGGATCATTGTCATGTTGAAAGACCCAGCCACGTTTCATCTTCAATGCCCTTGCTGATGGAAGGAGGTTTGCACTCAAAATCTCACGATACATGGCCCCATTCATTCTTTCATGTACCCGGATCAGTCGTCCTGGCCCCTTTGCAGAGAAACAGCCCCAAAGCATGATGTTTCCACCACCATGCTTTACAGTAGGTATGGTGTTTGATGGATGCAACTCAGTATTCTTTTTTCTCCAAACACGACAAGTTGTGTTTCTACCAAACAGTTCCAGTTTGGTTTCATCAGACCATAGGACATTCTCCCAAAACTCCCCTGGATCATCCAAATGCTCTCTAGCAAACTTCAGACGGGCCTGGACATGTACAGGCTTAAGCAGTGGGACACGTCTGGCACTGCAGATCTGAGTCCATGGTGGCGTAGTGTGTTACTTATGGTAGGCCTTGTTACATTGGTCCCAGCTCTCTGCAGGTCATTCACTAGGTCCCCCTGGGATTTTTGCTCACCGTTCTTGTGATCATTCTGACCCCACGGGGTGGGTTTTTGCGTGGAGCACCAGATCGAGGGAGATTATCAGTGGTCTTGTATGTCTTCCATTTTCTAATTATTGCTCCCACAGTTGATTTCTTCACTCCAAGCTGGTTGGCTATTGCAGATTCAGTCTTCCCAGCCTGGTGCAGGGCTACAATTTTGTTTCTGGTGTCCTTTGACAGCTCTTTGGTCTTCACCATAGTGGAGTTTGGAGTCAGACTGTTTGAGGGTGTGCACAGGTGTCTTTTTATACTGATAACAAGTTTAAACAGGTGCCATTACTACAGGTAATGAGTGGAGGAAAGAGGAGACTCTTAAAGAAGAAGTTAAAGGTCTGTGAGAGCCAGAAATCTTGATTGCTTGTTTCTGACCAAATACTTATTTTCCACCATAATATGCAAATAAAATGAAAAAAAAACAGACAATGTGATTTTCTGGATTTTTTTTTCTCAGTTTGTCTCCCATAGTTGAGGTCTACCTATGATGTAAATTACAGACGCCTCTCATCTTTTTAAGTGGTGGAACTTGCACTATTGCTGACTGACTAAATACTTTTTTGCCCCACTGTATATAACCATAAAGAAGAAAGCTGATGGTGCTCTCACCTATTAAACATATGCAAAACAGACACAACATTGTGGTAGGGCATGTAGTATAAAAAGTTCCCAGCTTCTTCTACCCTAACCAATCCTTCAAATGCTGGAGCAATCATAATTTTACCAAATGTCACTGTAGGCACAGTGCATTTAGAAAAATGAATTTAGAAAAATGCATGGTGCCTACATGAAACATGGTGGTGGTAGCGTCCTTATGTGGGGCTGCATGAGTGCTGATGGTGTCAGAAGCTACATTTCATTGACGGTATCATGAATTCACATGTACTGTTCTATTTTTAAAAAGAAGATGCTACATCACTTTGTGTCCATGTTAGATGTTCACTTTGCTAACATGGCAATGATCCAAAACACACATCTGTTGCATTTCTGAAGAAGTGTGTTACAAAGCGGCAAGGGAAAATGGGTAGCTACTAGAGATGAGCGAGTATACTCGTTGCTCGGGTTTTCCCGAGTATTTTGGCGTGCTCGGAGATTTAGTTTGTGTCGACGCAGCTGCATGATTTGTGACTGCTAGACAGGCTGAATACATGTAAGGAATGCCTGTTTGTTAGGGAATCCCCACACGTATTCATACTGTCAAGTAGCAGCTTGCTTCGACACAAACTAAATCTCAGAGCAAGCCAAAATTCTTAGAGGACACCCGAGCATGCTTGGGAAAACCAGAGCAACGAGTATATTCGCTCATCACTTGTAGCTACCTGATCCCTTGAACTAGGGTCACCCTAGACTATCTCTGTCCCCCGCATTACCCCGGATAGTGGAGACACCATGGTTTCATACTTTGCTATGCTCCTGTTTTAACTCTTATCTGTTCCCTCCCCCATCCAGGGAGGTGTGGGACTGTATTGTATTGGAAAACATTAAGGCTATGTGCACACGTTGCGGTTTTACCCGCGATTCCGCAGCGGTTTTAACCCTGCGGAACCGCTGCGGTTTCCGCAACAAGGTAGAGTACGATTAAAGTTAATGGTAAAACGAAACCGCTGTGCACATGGTGCGGTAAAAACCGCGCGATTTCGCGGCGGATTACAAAACGCAGCATGTCAATTATTTCTGCGATTCCGCAGCGGTTCTGCACCCATAGACTTGTATAGAGTCTTTACAATCCGCAGCAAATTCGGCATATGTGCGGCTTTTGCTGCGGATTTGGGTGTCAAAACCGCTGCATAGGGAAGTGATGTCAGGCGGGAGGAAGTGTGTGGGCGGAGTGTAGTGTTGGGAAAAAGCAGGAAGTCGCTGTCATGAAAGGCTACCGTCGCATGGGGATCGATCTGGGACGTCTGATCGATTTGGTATGTATGCATGTATGTATGTGTGTTTGTCTGTGTGTGTGTCTGTCTGCAGTGTGCGTCAGTCTGTGTGCGTCAGTCCCCATGCGACAGTAGCCCCACAATTGTGCTCAGTCGATGTATGGGCCTGCTACCCCCATCCGGCTATAGGATGGGGGAGTAGTCCCTGCGGTGACCGAGCACAATGGTACATGTAAAAAAAAAAAGTACAATGCATGTAACATTACACACATGTAAGACATGACATACAACATAAAACATACATTACATACTCACCATACAGCACATGTTTTTCCCCGAAGCCATTGTTCCCCTAAAAAAAATTAAAAAAATAAACAAAATCTATACTCCCTGTCCGCAGAAATCCATAATCGATTGTCCCACGGCGATCAATTGTGTCCTCGGGCGATACACTAGCAGGAGCGGTGCTCCTGCAGTGTATCGCCGAGTTTCCCGGTTTTCGGCGGCTCCGGGACCTCGCTTTACGGCCCTCTTGCTGCGTGTGAAGTTTCCCACGCAGCAGTGCCGTAAAGGAGGTTACCTGAGTCACTGAACTCAGGTAAACTCTGGGCACATGCGCAGTAACACACTACAGGAGCTGAGCTCCTGGCAGTGTGTTTCTGTTGCCATGGAGAATGGTCACATCACCTGATGTGACTGTTCTCCATGTCAGATCATCGTGGGACACTTGTTTTATGGACTGCGACGGAACGGTAGGTATAGAATTGGTTTGTTATTTTATTTTTTCTCTAGGTTGATCGAGGGCGTCACATAGGATTGCGCGCAAAATAAATTTTTGGTAAAAAAAAACTGTGTTTCATTTCATTAAAAAATTTTTTTTAAATGTGTCTGTTTTTTTCAATCTTTCTCTATAGGCTTAATAATGGATCGGCGTCTTATTGACGCTTCTCCATTATTAACCGGGGTTAATGACACCTGTCAATCAAAGGTGGCATTAACCCCTTTATTACCCCACATCCCGCCGCCGCAGTGCGGGAGTGGGAAGAGAGGGGCTAAGTGCCGGAATTGGCGCATCTTATAGATGCACCATTTCTGGGGCGGCTGCGGCCTCATATTTGTAGCCGGGGGGGGCAATATCCATGACCCCTTCCTAGGCTATGAATATGAGCCCGCAGCTGTCTGCATAGCCTTTCTGGCCATAAAATATGGGGGACCCCCACGTCATTTTTTTGGGGGGGTCTCCCTTTTTTTTGGAGCCAGAGAGGCTATGCAGACAGCTGCGAGCTCATATTCGTAGGCTGGGAAAGGGGACATGGATATTAACCCCTTCCCAGGTTGTAAATATCAGCCCGCAGTTGTCTGCTTAGCCTTTCTGGGCCCAAAATATGGGGGACCCCCACGTCATTTTTTTTGGGGGGGTCTCCCTTTTTTTTGGAGCCAGAGAGGCTACGCAGACAGCTGCGGGCTCATATTCGTAGACTGGGAAAGAGGACATGGATATTAACCCCTTCCCAGGTTGTAAATATCAGCCCGCAGTTGTCTGCTTACCCTTTCTGGGCCCAAAATATGGGGGACCCCCACGTCATTTTTTTTTGGGGGGTCCCCCTTTTTTTTGGAGCCAGAGAGGCTACGCAGATAGCTGCAGGCTCATATTCGTAGCCTGGGAAAGGGGACATGGATATTAACCCTTTCCAAGGCTGTAAATATCGTCCTGCATGTTTTTTCTTTTTTTCTGGCCCTCCCTTTTTTTTTTTTTCTCCTTACAATTATTTTTATTTATGTTGGGGTTATTTGCTTTTGAACAGTTTAGGATTTAAAATGGATCTGCGTCTTATTGACGTTTATCCATTCTTAACCGTGCCTAATGTCACCTATCAGAAAAGGTGACATTAAGCCCTATTTTACCACATATCCCGCCGCTACATGGTAGTGGGAAGAGAGTAGCTAGGCCCAAGTATTTCCGCATCTTATAGATGCGGACTTTCTTTGGCAGAGGCGGACTCATATGTACATGCGGGGGGGGGGATCAAGATCCATATGCAAACATCGGTGGCATATCTAGAGCATGGCAGAATGCTGTAGCTAATCTTCTGATGGCGGTACAGGCAGGTAATTGTACTCAAAATCGGTGGCATATTCCCTAAATTTAAAATATCAACTATTTTGTGTTGGTTACAGCATGTTAACACATTACTGTCTATACATTTTAGGTCAGGGACTATCCAGCTGTCTGGGACCAGGCAGAGGAGACCTACAAGGACCGATATTATAGGGACCTGTGCTGGACAAAAATTTGCCGCCAGATGTTTTCCGACTGGGATCAATTCACGAATGCCGTACAGTCTCAAATTGGTAATTTGCAAACTTTTTATGATGTCTAATATTATATATATTCGAAAATGTACTCAAGTTTTTCTTTTTGTTTGTTCTGTAGAGAAAGATCTCAAGCAGCGTTGGCGGTCGGTAAGGGACCGTTTTAACAAGTTTCTGGTTAACTGTTCCAAAAGTGGATCATCGCCAAGCACGAAGCACTTTCCCTTTTTTGAAGAACTCCAGTTTGTGATATCAAGCAGGAATGTGCGGAGGTATTTTTTTGAAAAAGCCCCAAAAAAACTTGTAATGTGTTTAGCCATGTGTACAGTAAAAATTGGGTGCGTTGCGTAATTAGCGCTGCGTCATGTTACATCGTTCAATTGCCAGGATACAGATGTTCCAGGAAATTTAAGTGTATTTCCGTAAATGCTTTCAACACTATGCGTCCAAAGATGTAGGGATGAGGACTACCTAACACGACATGTTGCACGTTTATTGTACAACGCAGCATGTCTAGCTAGCTTGCGTATTGAAAACAGGCTTTATCACCATGTTGCAAGAAAAAGGGAGCAGCACTTTTCGATGAGTGGGATGTTGGCTGTGTCCAAAGTGTAGCTTCTATGCCGCAAGGCTACATACCATACTAATGTTTGTTTTTTTTTCTTTCCAGCACTCAAGGGAACATTGAACCGTCTAAACAGACCGGACAAGAGTCCGAAGATGGAGCAGGATCCTCTGGAGCTGGGGAGATCTGTTCACCAAGTGCCAAACCACCTTCTGCCGTTGCCACATGCTCTCCATCTGATGTAACATCTGCAACACCAGCTGCAGGAACATCTTGTTCGGCAGAACCTGTTGTTCGACACCAACCTGCCTGTCCGGTGGCAGGAGAGCCGACAAAAAAAAAAACAAAAAAAAAAAAATGAAGATCCTACTGTCAAGGCAGCGACGGATACTCTGGAGTTGATTAAAAAATCCACTTCAGAGGACCAGTATGATTTCTTTGCGCTGCAAATTGCAAGCCAAACTCAATCATTGCCACCAGACAGGCAGTCAATTTTCATGAGTGTGGTCCAGATGTCCCTAACGGCTCTAAAGGACCCTGCTCCGATCTTCAACTATGAACAGATTTGGAAGGGGCTTTTTGGCCTATTCAGGGCCAGACAACAAGGCCCGCAACCTCCAGCCCCTGTGCGCCAAGACAGTGAACACCACAGCTTCACCCAGCAGTTGCAGGCAGCAGGAGACTCCATATCAGATTGCAGTACTGGGTATGGCTATTACCCCCAGTACTACAACTTAAATTAAAGTTATCTTTTTGTTTTATCAGTTTTTCTTCTGTTGTTCTGAAATGGACTCATTTGTGTCCACAATGTTTTTTCAAATTGAAAAAAAAGAGGTTGACATGTTTGTCAAATGGTATTTATCCATAAATAAATTTATACGTTTCCAAAATTATTTTGTTGTCCTTCTTGCTCCTTCCTATGATCTGTCTTTTCCAGTCTCTATGCTCTACCTTACGTTATGATTATTTGTCGTAGACTCTGCTCTGTTCTTCAGGTTACGTTCCCTAGCTCTTGTACCTTGCCTGTGTTCCTAGTGTACTTTTTTGTGTATGTTTTTGAAGGCACGTGCATTTTCACTTTCACCTTTTGGAACAAGCTTTGCCGTGACGTCTTGCACACGTCTTCTGTACCTTAGCCCTACATTGTCGCTGTGTGCCCCTTGCATGCACCTGGTTGTAACCGTTCCCTCCTCTATGTGCCTCAGCTGGGTTTTCCATGCTTTCTTGCACCCACACTGTTTCTCGCACTGTGCGTTTTGTGCTTCTTTATCAGAAGGCTTTTTCGCTTATTGCTACCTTTAATCTCTGTTGTGTTCTGATCTGTATGAGCTGCGTTGAAACCTTACGTGTTGTCCGTACCCACCTGTTACTGCCTATGTTCTACTCTTTGCCCAGAAACCTGCCCCTGGCATGTGTCTCTTCAGGACGTTGTGTTGAATCCTGCCTTAGACCATGTCTTGAACTGACGCTCCTCCTTGAATGAACCCTTGAACCCTGGCTTGCCTGCCGGATGCACGTAGTCTGGCGTTGGCTGACATAGGTCCGGAGAGTGATGACTGCGGCCTGATGTCCGGAGATGATGTCCACATCATGATGTCCGGACCGGTTGATCGTTGCCAGATGTCAGGAGTCATATGCCACCTAACCCTTGTCTGAACCCAGGCGTGCCACCTAGCATAACATGCCTTGGATGTTGGCGTGCAGTCGCACGCACCTTGATGTGGTGAGTGAGGGGTGAGTCTACCGAGCAAACCATGCAGTTCGGTGGGACGATCCGCACAACGGTCCTCCTGCTGTCCATGGCAAGATGGAGCATTTTGTGGGCACCTGTACGTCATTTCAAAACAACTGTTGGAAAACTAAGAAGCCGGGTAGAAGGGAGGTTACCAACCCGGGTGTACATATTTTCTCTGTGGAGAGGTCGCAATTATCCATTTAAGCAAAAGTAAGATGGTTATTTCAGTCTTTTTGGACAGTGGGGCAGGGTTTAATCTGGTTGATTCCAGGTTCGTCCTGGACCAGGGTCTCTATATTGTCCTCATACACGTTAGCAGGGTGTGCAATGAGACATGTAGCTAAATCCCCTGTCTTCTTTAAGAAAAAGAGGCTGTAAAATTGTAACCTTCTTTTATTGATTGCAGATGTGACAGGAAAAAGTGAAACTATAGGATGCAATAACAGGAGCATTTCAGAATATATAACTGCACAGAGCATAAAATACAGATAGTCTGCAATACACAGTAACATGAGGTAATACATATGTACCATGAGGTAATACATAGGTTCCATGAGGTAATACATAGGTAACATGAGGTAATACATAGGTAACATGAGGTAATACATAGGTACTATGAGGTAATACATAGCTGATGATTACTTATTTAATACAACAAACGTTATAAACACAGGATTATAACACCTAGATAGTGCTTACCAACTATGCTTAGAGCAGGCTGTTTAAGAAGCATAAAGAACACGAATGGTGTAGTTTCTCCTAAGACACATGGAGGAATAATGGCTGCTGTTCCCCTCACAGTGTCATAAACATGACTATGATGTAACAGGAACAATCCCACAATGCATTGCAAATTAAACTAGAATCTATGCATTAAACGGCCAGCAGGTGGTGCTGTTACCTTACAGTATGAAATATAAGAAGGATTAATACACACAAAAATACAATGTCTGTAATAATCGAAGACATAAAAAATGACTAGACCTTCTAGACAGCAATTATATGGCTGGACAGAACACTCTCTGCTTGACGTCAGCCGACGTCACTATTGTGTTTATTGGATGAGAACAGCAGAATGAGTTACCCTACTGGCCTGAGGAACAATTTGGTCTCGCCTTGTTTTCCTATTTTTACTTCCACCTTACGTACGATTCCATCCTTACTTGGGAATGTCTGGGTAATGAGACCTATTGGTCATTCATTTCTTCGAGATTGACAGTCTTTCATTAGTACTATATCGCCAGGAAGGAGGTTAGGCTTGCTGGTTTGCCACTTTCTCCTCTGTTGCAGAGTTGGCAGGTACTGTTTTTTCCACTTGTCCCAAAAGGCATTGGAGAGACTCTGTACTTATCTCCATCGACTCCTGTAACAGTCTTTAACATTAAATTCTCCAGGTGGAGAGCAATTAGGGTCGGTCTTCTGCGTAAGCAGCAGGGCTAGGGTGAGAACAGTTGGGTCATCAGGATCACTGGAAATTGGAGTCAACGGTCTGGCATTTATGATGGCTGACACTTCGGCCATGAATGTTGTCAAGCTTTCGTGTGTCAGGCTTGCAGATCCTTCCTGTAAGAAGATTGAATCGAGGATTCTCCTTGCGACACCTATCATTCTCTCCCATACACCTCCCATATGTAAAGAATGTGGTGGGTTAAAAGTCCAAGTAGACCCATGTACACAGGTATTTTTCTTCGTCCTTCATATCCAAGTTGGAAGAGAGTTGCAGTTCTCTTGCTGCTCCGACAAAGTTTGTGCCTCGGTCTGAACGAATATGTTTGACGGGTCCTCTGATGGCAATGAAACGCCGGAGAGCATTTATGAAGCACGAAGTGTCCATAGATATAATTACCTCTATGTGGACGGCTCTAATGGATAGACAAGTGAATATAATCGCCCATCATTTCCCGTTTGTGTGGCTTCCTCTGGTTTGTCGGACAACCACAGACCAAGGACCAAACACATCTAGACCGATGTTGGCTCATTTTCTGCTCCACCAGCTGGGAGTTCTCCTTCCGTTCTCCCACTGGTAGTGACAGGAGGTAGTGAGGTTAGTTTAATTGGTAATGGTCTGCCACCTGACGAGGAGGATAGTGATTGGATCTCCGGAGTATCAGACTGGATATAAGACAGCCAACGCCCTATCCTGTTGCTGGTGATTCAGTCTGTTTCTCAGGTCTTGGACTTCAGCTCTGTTCCAGTCATCTCAAGTTAAGTTTGTTTTTTGCTAATGTTCACACTTGCTCTTGTTGGTCAACTCAGTTTTTGTGTGGTCGGCCAGCCCGGCTGGGCTGTTCTGAATTTCCACTCTTATTTATCTGTATTTGCCAATTTGCCTTTTTGTCCTTTATTAGATTGGCCTCTTTTTGCTCTGTCTCAGAATATTCCAGAGTGCTGATATAGTGGGAGAAGTCTAGTGACTTCAGGGTTAATTTTGTTATCAGAAGCGTTGGACATTATTTTTTGTAGGTTTTTTTGGCAGATTGCAGACAGTATCTTTCCTTTCCTGTCCTTTCAAGTTAGTTTGGCCCCATCGTTTGCTCAGCCTATTTTTCTGCCTTTGTTTGTGTTTTCATCTTGCTTCACCATCAATACATGTGGGGGGCTGTCTTTCCTTTGGGGTCTGCTCTGGGGAGTTAGTTTTCCTCTTTTCTTACTTTAGGCTTATTTAGCTCTCCGGTTGTGACGAGGCGTCCAGGACCACCGTAGGCACGCTCCACGACTGCTTCTAGTTGTGTGTTAAGATCAGGGCTCTGCAGTCTGCATAGTTACCAACCTCTCTGGTTTTCTGAGACTTAGCGTGTTTTGCTTTTTTCTTCCTCGGTGACCCATTCATAACATGGATCTGTGCTAAATCGGTCATATGGAAGATCTGTCATCTTCGGAATCTGTGACATACCACGAAGTTTCTTGCAAGTAACACAGTTAAAGATGAATCTACACACAGATCTCTTAGCTCCAACTATCCACAGACCAGATGTTCTTAAGGCTCACTCTGTGAACAGACGTCCTTGGTGTTTTGTCCGCTCGTGATAATGTTGAACAAGCAGAGTGGCTATGTGATGTTGTCCAGGAACTATCACGGGATGTTTCTCTGCAGAACCTATTTTTGCCTCTTTAAGGCGTCCTCCTATTCTTAAGAGATCGTCTCCATCCATGACTGGGTCGAGTTTCCTCAGAACACTATCTTTTCATATTGGTCTTTGATTGGTTACACAGTCGATTTCTTTGGCGTAGTTTTCCCGTTGTACAGCTCGGATAATTAAATTCTTTGACTGCTCTAGATCGAGAGCGGTGTGAACATGTTTACAATGATGCCAATCTGTGCAGCTCTCCTTTTTTGTTGGTGAGGTTGGCTTGTACGACTGAGCTATGTGGGTCAGGCAGGCAATGGCACGAACAAGCGAATTCCAAGTAGAGAACCTACTGAATTGCTGGGATCCCAGGTGGCGTTTCAAAGTTTCCGTATGTAGCGCAGACACTAGAGGGCGAATTTCAACGTCAGCATGTGGATTTACTAGTTGAAACAAGGCCGTTTCTGTCATGTTGGGCAATGGTCTATACAAAAACTCAGAGCCTGTAGACCAAATCGTGTCTTTGAGGCGATTGGCAGCAACAAATCTGGTAGCCTGGTCCGCAGGGTTGAGATGTGTAGGCACATATTTCCATTGTTCAGGTGAGGTAGACCTTTGAATTCTGAGCACTCTGTTGCTAACATAGACATAGAAGACTTCATTATGGATGTACCAAGTACTATCCTGCTGTCAGTGTAGAACTCAAAGTCTTTAATTTCTAGATTCATTTCCATAGCAACGAGTTCTGCCAACTCGAATGCTAACACAGCGGCACAAAGTTCCAGGCGTGGTACGGTGTGTTCACGGAGCGGTGTTAGTTTTGCTTTGCTCATGACAAACCCTACTTGGCATTGTTGACTAGTGTCTATCGTCTGCAAATAAGCTACCGCAGCAATCGCTTTGATTGAAGCATCGGAGAACACACAAAGGGTTTGTGTCTCTATCTCGGTACTAGGTACAGACACATACGAGCGTGTTATATGAAGACTTGATAAGGCTGTGAGGGACTTTCTCCAGGCTATCCACTTGGTTTTCTCTTTTGTGGGAAGAGGAGTATCCCAGTTCGTCACCTCTCTGGTGAACTCTCTTAACATAGCCTTGCCTTCAATGACTACAGGAGCTACACACCCCAGTGGGTCATACAAACTGCTTATGTTAGACAGTACTCCTCTGCGAGTAAAGGGTTTATCTTCTCTGTAAACCTGGAAGGTGAAGGTATCAGCTTTTATGTCCCATAGTAGGCCGAGGCTCCACTGCATCGGTGGGGAGTCTATGCCTAGATCTAAATTCTTCAAGTCATTTGAATGATCCTCAGAGGGAAGGCTTCCATCACTTCCTTGCTGTTAGAAGCGATCTTGTGCAACCTCAGGTTAGATACAGCGAGCATGTCTTTGGCTCTTTTCAGAAGACTAATCGCTGTCTCATTTGTTGGCATCGATTTCAAACAGTCATCCATATAGAAATCTCTCTCCATAAACAGTCTGGCATCTGTTCCGTATTCTGCTTCAACCTCTTGAGCCGCGGGTCTCAGCCCGTAGATGGCTACTGCAGGAGGACTATTACCAAAAATATGTACCTTCATACGATACTCCATAATCTCTTTGGAAGGATCGTTATCCTTGAACCACAAGAATCTCAAGAAATTTCTGTGTTCCTCTTTAACAAAGAAGCAATGGAACATCTGTTGGATGTCTGCTGTGAATGCAATAGAGTCTCTTCGAAAACGGATAAGCACTCCTAAAAGTTTGTTGTTCAGATCCGGGCCTGATAACAAGACATCATTCAATGAAACACCTTCATACTTAGCACTCGAATCAAATACTGCTCTGATTTGGCCTGGCTTTTTCGGGTGATACACTCCAAACAGAGGCAGGTACCAGCGTTCTTCAGAGTCTTGAAGTGTAGGTGCTAACTCTGCATGACTGTTTTTAAATATTTTCTCCATGAAGGTAAAGAAATTATCTTTCATCTCTGGCTTATTATGGAAGCTGTGCCTGAGGGAGACAAATCGTTTGTAAACTTGTTCTCTGTTGTTAGGCAAGCGTTGTCTTTGAGGCTTGAAGGGTAGAGGTGCAACCCAGCTCTTCGTTTTGTCCTGCACCATTCCTTGCTCCATCATCTCTGCGAACAGTCTATCTTCAAATGACATTGTTATACGATTATCTTCTTTGGTTTTGTGGAAGACCGTACACCCAAGGTGATCTTGGTCACAATTCTGAATGCAATCATCATTGGCACGACTCGCTAAGATACTTGGTGCTGAAGTGCTGTGTAGCAACTCCTTTATGAAGTAGTGATTTTCACATGGTTGAAGGAGAGATGGACGTCCATTCTCGAGAGTCCTGGTAAACATGTTGTTAACCACTGTCAGTTTGTGTGCACCTCCTAAACAGACCTCTCCTACAATGACCCACCCAAGGTCGAGTCTCTGAGCATATGGAGCATTGTGCGAGCCATTGATCTGTTGTCTAACCTTGTGAACTTGTAGAATATCTCTCCCTAGAGCAAGATTATTTGAGCCTCTGGGTCAAGGTTAGGAATCAGGCGTTCTGTACACTTCAGATGAGGATGATACGATGCCACTTCAGGCGTAGGTATCTCTGACCTGTTGTCAGGAATCTGGTTACATTCCAATATGGTTGGTAAGGGCAGACGCATTTGGCCATCTATAGACTCGACTACGTAGCCTGTTGTTCTCCTACCAGCTGTCTCTACTATACTGGCACAAGTTTTCAAAGAGTAGGGGGCACTGGGTCCTCTGACGTTAAAGCTATCAAAGAAGGCAGACTTGGCTAATGACCTGTTACACTGATCATCTAAAATCGCGTACACTTTGATGGCTTTGTCCCTTTCGTCTGCCGGGTATACTCTCACTAGGGAAATTTTAGAGCAGGACTTGCCTCCTATGAGACTTCCACAAACTTCTGTACACTTAGAAGTAATGGCTGGAGTGTCAGTATTTGAGTCATTCAGCTCCCCGCTATGCTCTTGGGGCAAAGCATCCAATGGTGGTCCAGGGTGTAGAACTGAGTTATGTTCGGTGCTGTCACATTCGGTACACCTTGCACTAACCTCACAGTCCCTGGCAAAGTGGGATGTTGAAGAGCAGCATTTGTAGCAGATGCGGTTCTCCTTAAGGAAGGCCTTCCTTTCTTCCAATGACTTTTCTCTGAAAGCCATGCAGTTAAGTAAGGAATGTGGCTTCTTGTGTAAGGGACACTGCCTGCTTGGGTCTTTGGATTTGTCTTCTCCTTGACCGGAGCTGAACTTTTTGCGAACTGAACCTGTGGAAGAAATGTTAGTTTTGATGACCTCAACAGTTGTTCTACAAGGTTTACTAACAGAGTTATTGGCACATGACAGCATGAAATCAAAGCTAGGATCATTTCTAATTTTTGCTTGTTCTGAGACAAAATCTACAAACACATTGAATGGAGGAAATGGTATATTGTAAGTCTGTTTATACCTAGAACCATATGTAACCCATATGTCTTGCAGGTTATATGGGAGTTTTTGAACTATGGGGTTCACACCTCTAGCAGTGTCGAGATATGTCAACCCCACAAGATCTCCTTCTGCTTTTGCTACACACAACTCCATTAACAAGTCAGTTAATTCTCTGAGCTTTGAATAATCCTTGTTCGCTGTTCTAGGAAAGTCCTCTGTTCTTTTAAACAAGGCACTTTCTATAACCTCTACTGAGCCATAGCATTCATCAAGTCTATTCCAATTCTTTTGAGGCCGACATCTGGATAATTTACATTAATGTCTCTGATTCTCTTTGCGTGTTTGGCAGATTCACTTTTTAGCCATTTTACCAAGAGATCCACTTCTTCACTACATGATAGACCTATGTCTCTTATGGTATTTTTGAAGGAGGCTCGCCAAGCCCTGTAGTTTTCAGCGTGATCGCTGAACTTTACAAGTCCCTTAGTGACCAACTCACGTTGAGCAAGGAACTTGGCAAAGTCCATCGTGGCTTGATTGGTACTGATGCCAGCTGATGGAGTGTTGTCAGAGTATATGTGTGCTGTGCGATCATACCTGTTAGATGTCTCTGGTTTGGTCCAACTGCTGTAGTACCTTTCTGAAGCGAAGGGATTCTCTTTAAGCCGAGACAGATTCTGGATCTTCTGTTCTGGAGAAAGATTATTGTAGTCAGTGTCATCCCAATGTGTATTTCCTTGCTTTTGGTAAGGAGACTGATAGTTGGCTTTCTGGGGGTCCGAATTATCTGGTTGGCTTGGCTTGTTGACAAAATGCTCTGTCTTCGCCTGTGGGTCTGGATCGTCATTTGATTTTGAATTGCAGCGTACTCTGCAGTACGCTGCAATGGATCGTGAGTAACTTGTTGTAGGCCTAGCACACTGCTGTGTTTGTTGTCAGAAAATACGGCAGCTTCAGCTTTTGCGCGGGCAATAGCGGTGGCATTGCTGACGAATGATGTCTTGGAGGAACCAACTCGTGATCTCGTCTTGAAAGAGGATGCTCGTCCTTGAGACATGATTCAACAGTTAGGCGACTGCTATGATATCCCTTTGTCGGCTCTGCGTGGATAATGGCGAGCTCCGTATGGTCCTATTATTCGGTCCGACCGTTAGGAGGTTGCTGCAATATCCGTATGCAATAACCGTATGCTTGGATAATGGCGGGCTCTGTAACATCAGATCTTCTGAGCTTGTTCTCAGCAGTTGTTTCACTATACTGTCCTCATACACGTTAGCAGGGTGTGCAATGAGACATGTAGTTAAACCCCCTGTCTTCTTTAAGAAAAAGAGGCTGTAAAATTGTAACCTTCTTTTATTGATTGCAGATGTGACAGGAAAGGGTGAAACTATAGGATGCAATAACAGGAGCATTTCAGAATATATAACTGCACAGAGCATAAAATACAGATAGTCTGCAATACACAGTAACATGAGGTAATACATAGTTACCATGAGGTAATACATAGGTACCATGAGGTAATACATAGGTACCATGAGGTAATACATAGCTGATGTTTACCTACTTAATACCACAAACGTTATAAACACAGGATTATAACACCTAGATAGTTCTTACCAACTATGCTTAGAGCAGGCTGTTTAAGAAGCATGAAGAACATGAATGGTGTAGTTTCTCCTAAGACACATTGAGGAATAATGGCTGCTGTTCCCCTCACAGTGTCATAAACAAGACTATGATGTAACAGGAACAATCCCACAATACATTGCAAATTAAACTAGAATCTATGCATTAAACGGCCAGCAGGTGGTGCTGTTACCTTACAGTATGAAATATAAGAAGGATTAATACACACAAAAATACAATGTCTGTAATAATCGAAGACATAAAAAATGACTAGACCTTCTAGACAGCAATTATATGGCTGGACAGAACAGTCTCAGTCCTCAAAAATTGTCTAGGCCTAAGTCGGGGGTATTTTATTAAGGTTGTTTGAGAAATATGTCTGCAGGTAGAGGCCATACACTTGGAATCGATCGATAGTTATGTGTTAGAGGGCTTTCTCTTCCCAGTGGTTCTTGGACTACCTTGGCTGACATTACACAATCCCGTAGTGCACTGGTAAACTCGTAAAGTAGTAAGATAGACAGATTACTGTCAAAACATTGCATGTGCACCCGTATAGCCAGGGTTGCTATCAGGTCTCTGCTAAAATAACTGTCTGATTTTGAGGATGTGTTCTTGGTACAGGGATGTCAATAACTAACTCCTCATGAACCATATGATTGCTCCATTAATTTAATATCTGGTGCCAAGTTGCCTAAGAAAAGGTTATATAACATTTCAGGTACTGAGAGGTAGGCCATGAAGGACTATATCACAGAAAGTCTAGCTAAGGGTTATATCAGTATCAAAAGATTGACCGGCAAATCCAAACAGAAAACAAATGTGAACAGGTGCTTACTAAGAGTAGCCATCTCCATATGTGACCAACAAATAAAGCAGGACTCTGTAGAGCATGAAATATATGAAATTTGAACTGCATTACAGCTCTAGAAAATTAGAAAAATTGTGAATACTTAGCACATAAATTGGCCAATTCATGTATTCCTGGCAGCCTCAGTAAAGCTGGAGTCACACATAACAACTTACCAGCGATCCCGACAATGATATCAACGTGTCAGGATCGCTGGTAAGTCGCTATGTGATCGCTGGTGAGCTGTCACACAGACAGCTTCACCAGCGATCAGCACAGCGATGCCGAGCGCGTGGCATCGCTGTGTTCGTTAGCGCTGATGCCATGTATCCATGTAAAAAATAGAATTAAAATAAAAAAAATTGATATTCTCACCTTCCGACGTCCCGCGCAGCATTCCCGCCTCTCTCCACGCTCCGGTCCCAGTAATCCTTTGCGAGAATGACTGCGATGACGTCCGTTCTCGCGGGATCGCGAAGTCTCGCGGTCATTCTTGCAAAGGATTACTGGGACCGGGAGCGTGGAGAGAGGCGGGAAGACTGCGCGGGACGCCGGAAGGTGAGAATAACAATATTTTTTATTTTTTTTATTATTTTACAGCTGATCGCTGGTCTCCCGCCTGTCACACGCAGCGATGCATGCTGGCCAGCGGGAGAGCAGCGACGAAAAAAATGTCCAGAGGTTTCTTGCAGCGATCAGCCATACCGGCAGGGGGGCCGGTCGCTGATCGCTGTCACACAAAGCGATCTCGCTGGTGAGATCGCTGTTGTGTCACAAAAGTAGTGACTCAGCAGCGATCTCGCTAGCGAGATTGCTATGTGTGATGGGGCCTTAAGGCAATTCTCATTGCTGGAAACCTTCCTGTGTGAATCTTCTCTTGGGCTAAAATATATATTTATATGGGAAGGTAGGATCTAGCTGTAATTAAAAATGCCTGAGGCTGAGGGGTGGAGTGCTTAATCAGAGAGCCTTTGCATACAATAATATTTGTTGGTTATATACAGTGGGTACGAAAAGTATTCAGACCTCTTTAAATTTTTCACTCTTTGTCTTTGTTTCATTGTAGCCATTTGGTAAATTCAAAAAGGTTCATGTTTTTTCTTATTAATGTACACTCTGCACCCCATCTTGACTGAAAAAAAGCAGGAATGTAGAAATTTTTGAAAATTTATTAAAAAATAAAAACTGAAATATTACATGGTCATAAGTTTTGAGACCCTTTGCTCACTATTGAGTAGTGTTGAGGCGAGCCTTAAGATCAAATACTTAATTAACCTCAAGACATAAGAGATTGAGAAGAACTACCTATAAAGTGTATTATTTTACCTTACATGAGCTTTTTCAGATCAAAGTGTGACACTAAAATTGGCTGCCATTTCCTGTTTCACCACACACTGTGACGCCTCTGGCTAATACGTCCAAGAGTGGACCCTCTGGATCGCGGATCCGGAGCCCCTGGGCCGAGCGCACCTGGTGAAGACCGACCCCTGTACAGGGATCGTTAGGGGCAGGACCGCAGGGGGCGGAACCGCGACAGCCGGAGCCAGCAGGGACGACTCGGAGGACAGGCAGACAGAGCAGGAATAGCGGGGTGGAAAGGCGGAAGGTAATGGCTAGGAAACTACAGGAAAGGTTCAGCGGGAACCACGGGGAGGAGACAGACAGACGGAAATGGACCAGGAACAGGGCAGACAATGGGGACGGCAAGGATAGGCAGGGTACACTGGAAAAGGTATGGCCGATGGGTGCTGCAAGTCACAAACAATCACCAGGCGCCCTCAGAATAGAGCGGACGCCTGATATATGCGGAGACCGGAAGTGCGCCCTACAGACCCTCCCCTAGCGACGCCCCCTACCAACAGAAGAGGCCGGGGGAACGCGCGTGCGCGGCCTAAGGCCGGCGCGGTTACCCGTAGCAGAGCGGTGAGCAGCGCGGAAGAGCGCGCGGACAGGGGGACGCAGGTGAGAGGAAGCTGCGGCGGGCACCGCCGCTGAAGGGGCATCGGCGGGCACGGCCGCCGATGTCACAGTACCCCCTCCCATATGTCCTCTCCTTCTGAGGTTAGTCAGAAATCTTTTCATGATAAGGGGGGCATCGACATTCTCTCGGGGCTCCCAGGACCTCTCCTCTGGGCCAAAACCCTTCCAGTCGATAAGAAAAAGAGTCTTACCCTTGACCCTTTTCATAGCCAGAATGTCCTTTACTTCAAAGACATTGTTAGAACAAATTGGCGAGGGAGGGGACATGGAGGTTGGTTGGAACCGATTCAAGACCACAGGTTTAAGGAGCGAGATATGGAAGGCGTTAGGGACCCGGAGTGATGCCGGCAACCTCAATTTGTAGGCTACTTTGTTAATGCGCCCAAGTACTTCAAAAGGCCCGATGTACCGAGGACTTAATTTGTAAGCAGGGACTTTCAGGCGGATATGTTTGGTAGAAAGCCAGACTTTGTCCCCGGGATGGTACGGGGGTAGATCCCTTCGTCTTTTGTCAGCGTGTTTCTTAATTCGGATGTTGGCTAGCTCGAGCGCCTCTCTGGTCTCCTTCCAAATTTGCGAAAACTCCTTGGCGAGAGTGTCTGCTGCAGGAACTCCAGACGATGCGGAAAAGGGCAATGGAACCCCAGGATTTAGCCCAGTTACCACAAAGAACGGTGTCTTGGACGTTGATTCGCTGGAATGATTATTATGAGCGAATTCCGCCCAAGGTAGAAGAGAGACCCAATTATCCTGATGGGCGTTAGAAAAGTGGCGTAAGTAGGTGGTCAGAATTTGGTTAATCCGTTCCACTTGGCCGTTGGTTTGAGGATGATACGCTGAGGAGAAGTCGAGAGACGTGCCCAGGAGCCGACAGAGGGCCCTCCAGAATCGGGAAGTAAACTGGACCCCTCGATCGGTCACGATTCGCAGAGGAAGACCATGTAGCCTGAACACGTGGTGGATAAAGATCTCGGCCAACTTTGGAGCAGATGGCAGTCCGACCAAGGGAATAAAGTGGGCCATCTTGGAAAAGCGGTCTGCGACGACTAAGATGGTAGTACATCCAGCAGAGCGAGGCAGATCAGTCACGAAATCCATGGCGATTTGCTGCCAAGGGGCCTCTGGCACAGGCAACGGATGAAGGAGACCGGAGGGCAGAGTCCTTGGAACCTTGTTCTGAGCACAAGTCCTGCAGGAGGCTACAAAGTCCTTTGCATCCTGGTGGAGAGAGGGCCACCAGTAATACCGGGAAAGAAGCAAAAGAGTCTTCTTAATCCCAACGTGCCCAGCAACCTTGGAAGAATGTCCCCAGCGCAGTACTTCCAGACGTTTGTTTGAAGGGACGAAGGTCTTGCCAGGCGGAAGGGTAGAGAATCTCACGGGGGCCACGGAGATAACTTTAGCCGGCTCGATAATATATGATGGATCCTCCTCTTTCTCCGGTGGCTGCAAAGACCTGGAAAGCGCATCAGCTTTGATGTTCTTACTGCCGGGCCGGAAGTGGAGCTTAAACTCAAAACGGGAAAAATACAGAGCCCACCTGGCTTGTCTGGAGTTGAGTCTCTGGGCAGATTGCAGGTAGGCCAGGTTCTTGTGGTCCGTGAAGATAGTAAAGGGATGCACTGCCCCCTCGAGCAGATATCGCCATTCCTCCAGCGCCATCTTAATGGCCAATAATTCCCGGTCCCCAATGGAGTAGTTGCACTCCGCCGGAGAAAAGGATTTGGAGAAGAACCCGCAGGGGACTAGACGTCCAGATGGAGCCTGTTGGGAGAGAACCGCCCCAGCTCCAGTGGAGGAGGCATCAACTTCCAGGATGAAGGGCCTACTAGCCACTGGACGGTGTAAGATCGGAGCAGAGGCAAACGAGCGTTTCAGGGCAAGAAAGGCGTCCTCGGCTTCGGAAGACCAGACGTTAGACTTCGTCCCCTTACGGGTCAGGACCGTGATGGGCTTGGTGACTGTAGAGAAGTGGGGTACAAACTGTCGGTAATAGTTAGCGAAGCCGAGGAAACGCTGGATGGCCTTTATGCCAACTGGACGAGGCCACTGGAGTACCGCGGACAGCTTCTCCGGATCCATCTTAAGACCGGAATCCGTGATGATATACCCCAAGAAGGGTAACGCTGTTTGCTCGAAGAGGCACTTCTCGATCTTGGCGTAAAGACGATTTTCTCGAAGGCGCTGCAGGACCATGCGTACACTTCTCCGATGGGAGGAGAGGTCGGTCGAGAAAACGAGGATATCATCCAAATACACCACCACGCAGGAATAGAGTAGGTCTCGGAACACCTCATTTACGAATTCCTGAAACACCGCTGGAGCATTGCAGAGACCGAACGGCATGACCAAGTATTCATAATGGCCGTCCCGGGTATTGAAGGCCGTCTTCCACTCGTCCCCCGCTCGGATTCGGATTAAGTTGTAAGCTCCCCGCAGATCCAACTTCGTGAAGATTCTGGCCCCCCTCAGCCGGTCGAAGAGTTCAGGAATCAGCGGGAGCGGGTACCGGTTTTTAACAGTGATGTTGTTCAGGCCCCGGTAATCAATACAGGGTCGCAGGGACCCATCTTTCTTCCGGACGAAGAAGAAACCTGCGCCCACAGGGGACGAGGACTTCCGGATG
This sequence comes from Dendrobates tinctorius, assembly GCF_039654945.1. NCBI lineage: Eukaryota > Metazoa > Chordata > Amphibia > Anura > Dendrobatidae > Dendrobates > Dendrobates tinctorius. Next base: position 23,351,640 of record NW_027361750.1, on the reverse strand, counting down.
AACCCCTTGGCCAGATTCTCCTGTATATATTCCGACATAGCCGAGGTCTCTGCTGGGGACAAAGGATAAGTTCTCCCTCTGGGAGGAGTGGCTCCGGGAACTAGGTCGATAGGGCAGTCATAGGAGCGATGAGGGGGTAAGGAGTCCGCCTCCTTTTTGCTGAACACATCGGCAAACGTGTGATAGGGTGCGGGTGGGCCCGGAAGGTCGGCAGGCTTCGAGCATGGACGGGGACGAGTGAGAGCCCGTAGGCAGTGCTCCTGGCAGGAGTGCCCCCAACGGAGAACTTCCCCAGAGCGCCAGTCAATCACCGGCTCGTGCCGTCTGAGCCAGGGTAGCCCTAGAAGAACAGCATGGGCTAGTTGTGGCAGGACATAAAAGGCTATCTTTTCGAGGTGGAGAGCTCCGATTTGGAGGTCTACTTCGACGGTAACCATGGTGATGAGTCCGGGTAAAGGTTTACCATCAACGGAGGAAATAGCGCGAGGGTTCTTCAATACCAACACCGGAATCTGGAGTTTGTCAACCTCCTCCTGGCGGATGAAATTACCGGCAGCACCCGAGTCCACATACGCCTCCACAGATCCACGCTCCCGACCTGTAATTAGCAAAGCTGAAAGGGTAAGGGGAAGAGAGGAATTTTGATCACCTAGGGGGTCCTCTCTTACCTGACCTAGGTGGAGGCATTTCCCGACCTCTCTGGCTTCTCCGGACAAGAACGCACAAAATGGTTGGCACCTCCACAGTACAGGCAGAGACCCTTGGTCATCCTCTCCCTGCGGCGTTGCTCGGACAGTCTGACACGATCAATCTGCATAGGCTCAGGAGCGGTACTAACAGGAGATACAGGGAAACGGGGGACAGGAGCCTGATACAGCCTAAAGGACCTTCTCTCTCCGACTGCCTCTCGAGCGCGCTCCTGAAAGCGTAGATCAATGCGAGTGGCCAGCGAAATAAGGTCCTCCAGAGTGGTGGGGGTGTCTCGCCCGGCAAGCTCATCCTTGATCTTACTGGAGAGGCCTCTCCAAAAGGCTCCCACAAGAGCCTCATTGTTCCACCCCAACTCAGAAGAGAGGGTCCGGAAGCGGATGGCGTATTGCCCCACTGTGAGGGAACCCTGGCGGAGGTTAAAAAGGGCCTCCGTGGAGGATGCTAAGCGACCCGGTTCATCGAATACCTTGCGAAAGGTTTCCAAGAAGGTCTGTATACTTAACACTACGGGGTCATCTCTCTCCCACAAGGGGTTCACCCAGGACAGGGCCTCACCCTCAAGATGGGACACAACGAACGCCACCTTGGCGCGGTCAGTGGGGTACTGAAGGGGGGCAAGCTCGAAATGTAGCCTGCATTGATTTAGAAAACCCCGGCATAACTTGGGATCTCCGCTGTACCTGGGGGGTTTACCCAGACGGGGAGCCGGAGTAGAGACTACGTCCGGGGAGGAAGTTGCAGCGGCAGCAGAGGATTGCAGAGCAAGCAATCGATCATCCACGGATGCCATGTAACCTAAGATGTGGGATTGAGCGTCGCGCTGCTGCGCGAGCTCCTGCTGGAGGCTGACTAAGAGGGGAGCGTGCCCGGGGTCAGAGGTCTGCAGGGCGGACAACCGGGTGTCCATAGACTTCATAAAGGACATTATCCGGGTCTGATTTTCACGAAGAAAAAGCAATTCCTTTTGTGTGGCGGCTGCGGCACCGGCGGGATCCATGGCCTGGTGATACTGTGACGCCTCTGGCTAATACGTCCAAGAGTGGACCCTCTGGATCGCGGATCCGGAGTCCCTGGGCCGAGCGCACCTGGTGAAGACCGACCCCTGTACAGGGATCGTTAGGGGCAGGACCGCAGGGGGCGGAACCGCGACAGCCGGAGCCAGCAGGGACGACTCGGAGGACAGGCAGACAGAGCAGGAATAGCGGGGTGGAAAGGCGGAAGGTAATGGCTAGGAAACTACAGGAAAGGTTCAGCGGGAACCACGGGGAGGAGACAGACAGACGGAAATGGACCAGGAACAGGGCAGACAATGGGGACGGCAAGGATAGGCAGGGTACACTGGAAAAGGTATGGCCGATGGGTGCTGCAAGTCACAAACAATCACCAGGCGCCCTCAGAATAGAGCGGACGCCTGATATATGCGGAGACCGGAAGTGCGCCCTACAGACCCTCCCCTAGCGACGCCCCCTACCAACAGAAGAGGCCGGGGGAACGCGCGTGCGCGGCCTAAGGCCGGCGCGGTTACCCGTAGCAGAGCGGTGAGCAGCGCGGAAGAGCGCGCGGACAGGGGGACGCAGGTGAGAGGAAGCTGCGGCGGGCACCGCCGCTGAAGGGGCATCGGCGGGCACGGCCGCCGATGTCACACACACCATGTGCACCATGGATCCGCCCACGATGACGCCTACCCTGATGACCTCATGGATCCGCCCACTCTGATGACCTCATGGACCAACCCAGCCTGATGACCTCATGGATCCGCCCATGGACTAGCTCACTGCCCAACCCACTAACCAATGGAATACATCCGAACACTCCCATTTTAGAGTTAACTGAGCCCCCTTACAGGTAATATATAAACCTAAGTTTGGATTAATAAAGCTCTCTCTCTCTCTCCTCCTCTTGGAGCTGTGCCATAGATTGATCAAAGAGAGATTACATCCGACTGTCTCTGGTGTGATTTCTTTAGTGCGCACTGATCAATATCCATTGGGCCAGGAGCAGGCAACAAGTAAACATTTCTTATTGTTCAACCTAACAGTAGAAGCACTCTTCTGAGCTAGTACAGCCATGAGTCTTCTTGGGAATGATGCAACAAGTTTTTCACGCATGGATTTGGGGATCGTCTGCTATTCTTCCTTGCAGATTCTCTCAAATTCTGTCAGGTTGGATGGTGAACATTGGTGGACAGCCATTTTCAGGTATCTCCAGAGATGCTCAATTGGGTTTACGTTAGGGCTCTGGCTGGGCCAGTCAAGAATGGTCACAGAGTTGTTCTGAAGCCACTCCTTTGCTATTTTAGCTGTGTGCTTAGGGTCATTGTCTTGTTGGAAGGTGAACCTTCGGCCAAGTCTGAGGTCAAGAGCACTCTGGAAGAGGTTTTTAACAAGGATACCTCTGTACTTGGCCGTATTCATGTTTCCTTCAATTGCAATCTGTCGTCCTGTCCCTGCAGCTGAAAAACACCCCCATAGCCTTATGCTGCCACCACCATGTTTCACTGTTGGGATTGTATTGGGCAGGTGATGAGAAGTGCCTGGTTTTCCCAGCACATACCACTTATAATTATCACCAAAAAGTTCTATCTTTGTCTCTTCAGACCAGAGAATCTTATTTCTCACAGTCTGGGAGTCCTTCATGTGTTTCTTATCAAATTCTATGTGGATTTTCATATGCCTTGCACTGAGGAGAGGCTTCCATCGGGCCAGTCTGCCATAAAGGCTCGACTGGTGGAGGGCTGCAGTGATAGTTGAATTTGTGGAACTTTCTCCCATCTTCCTACTGCATCTGTGGAGCTCAGCCACAGTGATCTTAGGGTTCTTCTTTACCCCTCTCATCAAGGCTCTTCTCCCATGATTGCTTAGTTTGGCTGGACAGCCAGGTCTAGGAAGACTTCTGGTGGTCCCAGACTTTGTCCATTTAAGGATTATGGAGGACACTGTGCTCTTAGGAACCTTGAGTACTGCATAAATTCTTTTGTAACCTTGGCCAGATGTGTGCCTTGCCACAATTCTGTATCTGAGCTCCTTGGCCAGTTCCTTTGACCTCATGATTCTCATTTGGTCTGACATGCATTGTGAGCTGTGAGGTCATATATAGACAGGTGTGTGCCTTTACAAATCAAGTCCTATCAATTTAATTAAACACAGCTGGACTTCAATGAAGGAGTAGAGCCATCTCAAGGAGGATCACAAAGAAATGGACAGCATATGACTTAAATTTGAGCATCTGAACAAAGGTTATGAATACTTATGACCATGCCCACTGTAAGTTCATGCTCAAAACTTATAACTCTGTCCTTCATCTGGCCAAACAATTCTACTTCACCACCCTCATCACTTCACTAGCTAACAATCCAAAATGACTTTTTGAAACCTTAAACTCCATCCTGAGCCATAAAGCACAGGATCTGGTCACCAACCTCAGCAGTGAGAATCTGGCCACTCATTTTCTAGAAAAAATCAACCATATCCATCAGGACATTTCTGCCCAATCTCCTCAGAGCCTGGATCCTCTTCCCTGCAACACTTCAAGCTCACTTGTCATCTTTGAGCCTGTTAGAGAAGAAGTTACCGGGCTCCTTACTTTTTCTTGTTCTACAACTTGCAACAGTGACCCTAATCCCTCATATCTCCCGCAGTCTCTCTCACCGGTTGTCACCACTCGCCTAGCTAAAATATTTAACCTCTCTCTTTCTTCTGGTATCTTTCCCTCCTCATTTAAACATTCTATCATAACCCCTTTACTTAAAAAACCATCCCTCGACCAGAACTGTACTGCTAGCTATAGAACTGTCTCTAATCTTCCCTTCATATCTAAACTCCTGGAATTCTTGGTCCACTTCCGTCTAATCTGCTATCTCACAGATCACTCTCTTCTTGACCCTCTACAATCTGGTTTCCACTCTTTACTCTCAACCGAAACTGCCCTTACCAAAGTCTCTGATGATTTATTAACAGCTAAATCTAATGGTCACTGGTCCCGGCTGATTCTCCTGCATCTCTATGCATTTGACACTGTGGATCACCAGCTCCTCCTCACCAGGCTCTGCTCTATTTGCCTCAAAGACACTGTTCTCTCCTGGTTCACCTCCTACCTCTCTGACGGCTCCTCCAAAGTATCTTTTGCTGGCTCTTACTCCTCTCCTTATCCCCTTATTATCAGGGATCCTCAGGGCTCAGTCTTAGGCCTCCTTGCCTTCTCTCCATATACTGCCTCTATTGGACAATCAATAGATTTGAGTTCTAGTATCATCTCTAAGCTGACAACACCCACTTATACATTTGTTCCCCTAACATCACCCCCAGCCTAATATAAATTACCAAGGATTGATTATCAGCTGTCTCTAACATAATGTCCTCCCTCTATCTGAAACTGAACATCTCCAAAACTGAACTTCTTGTGTTTCCGCCTACTAATCTTATTCTACCTGACATTGAAATTGCCTTGGAGGGTTCAACTATAATTCCAAAGCAGCACACCCGCTGTCTTGGGGTTATATTTGACACTCAACTTTCCTTTATTCCCTTTATCCTTTCACTCACTCACTCATGTCACTCGCTCATGGTACCGACTATCCAGCGTTGCAACCTTTCTTCAATTTTTCTCTGCCGTCCTCATCCGTTGAGATTAGCTTCAGTGCCATGGGTTGTAAACTTCTTAATTATGCTGCTCACCATGGACAAAGGAACATCAATAACTCTGGAGAAGGACTTGTAACCTTGAGATTGTTGATATTGTTCAACAATTTTGGTTCTCAAGTCTTTACACAGTTCTCTTCTCCTTTTTCTGTTCTCCATGCTTAGTGTGGCACAGACACACAATGCAAAGATTGAGTTAACTTCTCCCCTTTTTATCTGGTTTTAAGTATGATTTTCATATTGTCCACACCTGCTACTTGCCACATGTAAGTTTAAACAAGCATCACATGCTTGAAACAAAGTTGTTTTTAAATGCAAAATATACATTTTTCAATTAATATAAATGTTTATTTTTAAGAATTAAATTTTTTTTTAGAAATTAACTTTGAAAATATTTTCAGAAATCTTTTTAATAAATTTAAAGTCTTGAAAGTAATATATATTTTTTACATATTAATGTTTAAAAGTATTTTTTTGATTAAAGAATACACTAATCAGAAAACTATGGCCTGTGCCTGCTATTACTGCCTGCATGGCTGTTGCTGATAGTGTTGATGCTTCTTGCACTAAAGCCTCCCATATTTTTACTGGCAGATGACATGACAAGGGTGTTTGTTTTTACACTACCCTGACCAAGGCACTACTTTATTTACCAGACATTTTTTTAAATGGACCACCGGTAATCCAGAGTTGGTTATTGAATGCAGCTCCCCACTAAATTGTCACATACTGAACTATAATTAACAACAACGTTTAATCGTTAGTTTGATGCAAAAAATATAAAATCCAGTATTAGGTGCAGCAATCGCAGACATTTCTGAGGAGTTAGCTGTGTCTCTATGTACTCTGTTTCTTTCCCACATTTTTCTAAGGTTGTTTCAATTTCAAATTTGGTTGTGAAAGTCCTTTAACCCATTAACGACCTCCGATACGCCTTTTAATGGCGGCAATTAAGAGTACTTATTCCTCAATGCTGTTTTTTTACCAGCGCTGAGAAATAAGGGTATAGCAAACCCAAGGGTCAGAATATGATTTGGGTCAGTTTTTACCGTCTCCAGTCTTGTGATTACCATTGATCTAGCATACCAGAGGAGAGAAATGGGGTCCCTTGAGCCCCTCTGGTACCTCCGCCATCCCCAGACCCTCTGGCTCCGTCCACCGGCCCTCCACGTCTTTTCTTGGAAGAAAATGGCGGGCACATGCGCAGTGCAACTGCTTTGCAACAATAGGAGGTTTTTCCTATTGGTTCATTTTGATCACAGTGATCAAACTAAAAAAAATATTAAATCAAACCCCCCTTTGTCACCCCCTTAGTTAGGTAAAAATAGTAAAATAAAACAAATTTATTTTTTTCCATTCTTTGCAGATAGGGATAAGATTGGTGTTAGGGTTAGGGTTAGAGCTAGGGTTAGGGTTGTGGTTAGGGTTATGGTTAGGGCTGGGATTAGGGTTAGGGTTGTGTTGTCGTTAGGTTTGAGGTTAGGGCAGTGTTAGGGTTGGAGTTAGAATTGGGGAGTTTTCACTCTTTAGGCACATCAGGGGTCTCCAAACGGGACGTGACGTGATGATGGCATCGATCACACCAATCAGAGCCACAGACATGGTGCGACCTGACAGTGATCATCCTGTACTTAGTCATTCTAGCTGAGGATTTGTACAGGATGGTCACTCTGTCTCTCTGTGTGCCGTGCTGGGCCTTATGGTGCCACAGAAGCATGTGACATAACAATTACTGCTGCTGCCTGGGCTTCTGCTCCTGCTGAAGAAAGAAGAGTTCCTGAGTCCTACGGTACTGGCGACAAAAATCAGAGAGGCCTCCTTAAGACGCTAATTGGGCAGCTGCTCAGAAAGGGTGAGGGCAGAACCCAAAGTAGCGACAGCATACTGGTGGTCAAGTACATGGACATGAGGGAGGTTCTTTTCTTGAGCACTATACATGGTGGAAGCAGCACCCACCAACACTGTATGAGGTACCGCTACACAGGTCATCAAACCAGACTGTGTACTGGAGTACAACAAGATCATGGAGGTAGTTGGTCCCTCTGATCAAATCCTCTAGCCATACAGTGCAATGAGAAAAACCAAGATGAGGTAGCAGAAGCTGGCCATGCACATCGTGCAGATGGCAATGTACAACGCTTTTGTGCTAACACAATGTGCAGACCAGACCAGTAATGTACCTTCAGTTCTAAGGCTTGGCTCATATTGTGTTTAGGGCAATCCGTTTAACTGATCCGTTAAACGGATGCGCTAAAAATGAGCCCAAATTGTCTTTTTGTGGTGTATTTTTGCCATCATGTTAACGCATGCGTTAATGCATGTGGCTGCGTTAGGTCATTTATGGTGTCCGTTCCTGAAGTATCCGTTTGTATGCGTTCAGACACTGTCAATAAAGTTACTTAAATTTTTTTTTCGGGCTCTAAAAATGTCAGCGCTGTGTGTGGGTGGACACATTGTCCATTTTGGAAGCATTGAATGTACTTCAGCTGCCAGTAAGATGTTTGTGTCTCTGCTTTTAAGCTTTCGCTTGATGCAGTTGCGACGCCGTGAGAGAAGACGTATTTGCCGGAGGAGATATTGGGTTCATAAAGTCAACTTCTTTTGGAAAACATATGGTGCCTTTCTCACCGTCTATGTTCAAATTCGGGATCATCCAATTAAATTTCAGCGATATATTTGAATGACAATTGAAACGTATGATATTCTGCTGTCGCATGTCAAGGATGAGATACGTTATCAACACTGCAATTTCCGTGAAAGTATTTCTGCAGAAGAACGTTTAGTGGTAATCCTGAGGTAATTTTTATTTTATTTCTTTACATTGTGCCAGCTGATTTCAAAGACTAGATGTAATGTAATTATACCTTTGTGCATTTCATGTTGTTTCCTACACGTGGCCAAATGTCATACAGTTTAATGTCCATTTTGAGTTGCATTTTTGTTTGTTTTGAAAAAATTTAAGCTTTTGTAAACTCTGTACCCTATGTCCATTTTGCTCATGATTTTGTTTTTGCTCATAGATACCTGGCTATGGGAAAAACATTTGTCTCACTGCACTTTCAGTTTCGACTGGGCAAATCTACGATTTTTAAACTTGTTCGTGAAACCTGTGAGGCCATTTGGAACAACTTACATCCAGTTGTACTACTGACACCAACACCAACAATGTGGCTATCCATCGCTAAAAGCTTTGAGGATGTGGCTATTTTTCCCAATTGCATCGGTGCCATGGACAGGAAGCACATCCGGATTCAAAAACCTGTGCACAGTGGATCCCTGTACTACAACTATAAAATAGAATTAGACTTACCGGTAATTCGGTTTCTAGAAACCTTCCACGACAGCATAGGAGGTTGTCTCCACGCCCTAATGGGGGACAGGAAGCACGAGAGGTTAAAAGGTCCCTCCCACCTCCCTCTCACCAGTGACTTATAACTGATCACCATAGCACCGCTTACCTTAAGATTCTCAGAATTTTGTCCAAGAATACAGGGAGGGAAATAGTGGTTTCGTGGAAGGTTTCTAGAAACCGAATTACCGGTAAATCTAATTCTATTTTCTCTAGCAACCTTCCATAAGAGGCATAACAAACTATACTGCACTAGGGGGGACAACGGCCTGAAGAACTTTTCGGCCAAAGACTAAATCCCTGTTGGACACAAGGTCCAACCTGTAGTGTTTAGTGAAAGTATGTAAGGAGGACCAGGTTGCTGCCTTACAAATCTGCTCTGAAGATGCGCCTGCCCTCTCAACCCATGAAGTAGAGGTAGATCGCGTTGAATGTGCTTTGATCCCCATAGGGGGTGTGATGTTCTGCGCTAAGTATGCTTCAGAGATGGCTTTCTTAATCCAATTGCCAATGGTGTTCTTTGCCACCTTCTTTCCTTTGTTTGGACCAGACATATGGACGAATAGGTTGTGGTCGACTCTATAGGGTTTGGTACACTCCAGGTAGTGGAGAATTATGCGCCTTACATCCAGCGTATGAAACACCTCTTCTTTAGGGTTCGCTGGGTTTTGACAGAATGAGGCATGAATTATATTCTGTGATCTATGGAAGTCAGACACAACCTTTGGTAGGAACGATGGATCAAGGGAGAGAACTATGGAATCATCTCTAATGGTTAGGTAGGGTTCCCTGATTGAGAGAGCTTGGAGCTCTCCTATTTGCCTTGCCGAGGTTATTGCTATAAGGAAGGCCACCTTACAAGAGAGGAGCTGAGAAGTACAGGATGCCAAGGGCTCAAAGGGTGATTGAGTGAGTCCCGTAAGTACCACATTCAAGTCCCATGGTGGAATGGCGACTAGCTTCTTTGGATGTAGTCTAGTGGCTGATGTCATGAATCTTCTTATCCACCTGTGGTTGGCCAAGTCACAGTCAAACATAGAGCTTAATGCTGATACCTGTACTTTCAGTGTGCTAGGCTTTAGACCTAGCTCAAGACCCCTCTGTAAGAAATCCAGGATACGGGAAATGTTAGGGTTTCCTGGGTCAGGCAAATCTGGCAGACACCATTAGGAAAACTTCTTCCATATTTTGTTATATATGGCAATGATGAGCGGTTTCCTAGACTTCTGAAGGGTTTTAATTACTGCCTCTGATAGCCCCTTGGCCCTCAAGATCTGGGTGTTTGAATAACCAGGCCGCTAACTTAATTCCCCGGAGGTTTGGGTGATGTAGAGGGCCCTGCAAGAGAAGGTCGTCTTCCAGGGGTAGGAGGAATGGCCCGTCTACCTGTAGCTCTGTAATTAGAGAGAACCAGCTCCTCTTTGACCATAGCGGAGCTACTAGGATGGTTGGGGTTTGATCCTCCCGGATTTTCCTCAGAGTTGCGGCAAGGATCGAAACTGGCGGAAAGGCATATGCCAGACGAAACCTACATTTGTGGGCAAAGGCATCTACCCCAGGGATCTGTCCCCGGGGTTCAGGGAGAAGTAGTTTCTCACTTGAGCATTTTCTCTTGAGGCTAGTAAATCCACCTCAGGGAGGCCCCATCTGTTGACCAGCTTCTGAAAGATCCTTTCGTTCAGGCACCACTCGCCAGGCTGGATGGATTTTCTGCTTAGGAAATCTGCCTGAAGATTGGAGGTACCCTTTAGGTGGACTGCTGTTAGAGAACGGAGGTGTCTTTCGGCCCAGCAAAATATTCGGCCCGAAAGGCTCTCTAGACTGCTGGATCTTGTGCCACCTTGGTGCCTGAGATGGGCCACTGTTGTTATGTTGTCTGAGTAGACTCTGATATGCTGGCCCTGGACTAGGTGTCTTGCTGCCAGGAGAGCCTCCTCCACCGCTTTCAGTTCCCTGAAGTTTCAGGATTTTGTACTCACTTTCTGGCTCCACAACCCCTGGAATGGTTGTCTGGACATTACGGCTCCCCACCCCTTCTTGCTGGCATCTGACGTTACCGTGACCAAGGGGATCTGGGTCCGGTTGACTCCCCTGCACAGGTTTTTGCGATCTATCCACCATGCTAGTGAAGCTTTCACTCTTCCTAGAGTATGGACCCTTTTGTTCAGGCAGGTGTGATCTCTGTTCCAGCTCCCTAAGATATGGGACTGGAGTATTCTGGAGTGGGCCTGTGCCCAAGGCACCGACTGGATGCAGGAGGTCATTGACCCCAGTATGGACATGGCTGACCTGAGGGTCGGGGACCTCTGTTTCCTGAAGCTCGAGATCCTTGATATTATGGACCCCTGATGTTCCTCCAGGAGGGAGGACTTTTGTTTCTTTGAATCTAGGAGGATTCCTAAGAATTTTACCTCCTGGGAGGGTTGGATCTGCGACTTTCCTATATTCGGGATCCACCCCAATGATTGGAGAATACCTAGGGTTTGAGTCACCTGGATTTCCAGGGTCTGGTAGGAGGCTCCTATTATCAGTAGGTCGTCCAGGTAGGGTACAGTGCATATACCCTGGCTTCTGATGTGGGACACAGCTTCCGCCATAATCTTGGAAAATACTCGAGGGGCAGAGGATATCCCAAAGGGAAGTACATTGTACTGATAGTGCCTGATTTCTGGACCCTGATGGATCGCAAACCTTAGATACTTCCTGTGAGAAGGATGTATGGGATTGTGGAAATAGGCATCCCTCAGGTCTATGGTTGCCATGAAGTAAGCCGGCCCTATCAGCGGAATGGTGGTCTTTACCGACTCCATCTTGAATCGGCGGTATGCGATGTGTCGGTTGAGGCCTTTCAGATTTATTATTATTCTTGCCTCTCCTGTGGGCTTTTTCACTAGGAACAGTCTGGAGTAATGCCCCCTTCCCTGTTCCTCCACAGGGACCTGGGAGATAGCATTTGATTGTAGCAGGAGCTGAATGCCGGATTTTAGTGCTGGAGTCTCCCGAGGTGGTAGGGAGGTAACTCTTATACCCCGTGGGGGGAGGATTTGAATTCTAGCAGTAGGCCCTCTTTGATCACACTGAAGACCCAGGGGCTGTTGGAAATCAACTGCCAAGAATGAAAGAACCTCGAAAGCCTTCCCCCCACCGGGGTCGAGTCATTGTTTCTCTTGTGGCTGTTGCTGCTGCTGCTGGGGGACCAGGATATTCCTGCATATCCCTTTAGCATAACTCCATCTTCCCGTCTTTCCCTTCCCTCTCGGCTGGGATGACTGATTCTGTGAAGCTCGAAAAAGACGCTTTTTTGTGGTCTTCTGCTCAGGAAGCACCTTGTTTTTATCTGTGGCCTTTTCAAGAATTTCATCCAAGGCCGGGCCGAAGACATGTTCACCCCTGAAGGGCAAAGAGCAGAGTTTAACCTTGGAAGTAACGTCCCCACTCCACGTTTTAAGCCAGAGGGCCCGTTTGTCAGAATTGGACTGTACCATAGCCCTGGCAGAGGTGCGGATCATCTCCATTGATACGTCCGCCAGGAAGCCTGTAGCTTTCTGTAGTATAGGAAGGGAGTTAAGCTCCTCTATCCATTGAAAGAGGGACCTAGAGACGAAAGTGGACGCAATTCCTGACTTTAAGGCAAAGGCAGAGGTTTCCCAGGCCTTCCTTAGGAGGCTTTCTGCTTTACGGTCCATAGGGTCCCTAAGCTGGGACGCATCATCAAAGGAAGGACCGTCTTCTTCACCACCCTTGCCACCTGGACACCAACCTTTGGGATGTCCCATTTAAATTCCTCTCCCTCCAGGGGGAACCTATGCCTGAGTTCCGAAGGGGCCGAGTAGCGCTTTTCTGGGTACTCCCATTCCTGGGAGATCATATCTACTATGCTCCTATGTATGGGTTCCTCCTCTAGGCCCATGGTGGCACGTACTGCACCGACCAGCTCCTCCAAATATTCCGTGGAAAGGAGGTATCTCCTAGTTTCGGCTGATTTAGAGGTTCCCGGTTGTTCCTATTTTTCGGAGCCTGAATTGTATGACCTTTCTGATTCGGACTCTGAGTCCTCTATTTGAATCTTCCATTTTTTTGGGGGTGATGAGCCCACAATCGGAGGAAGTGGAGGTGGTGGAGGGGGAGACAGGGCAGCCAGAGAGGTCTGGACCTGATGAGTAACCAGGCTGCGGATTTCGTCAATCAGTGACGGGTGCTCAGCCCTGACCACCCTGTCCGTGCAAGCCTGACACAATTTTTTCACCCAATTTGAGGGAAGTTTTGCACTGCATATGGCACATTTGGCCGACTTGCTGGTGGTATTGGTGCTTTTGTGGGCAGACTTTTCTCCCTAAAAAGGAAGGGGGAGAAGCATTTTGAGGACCTCTATACCCGGATCGCACCACTAGGACCCACCCCAGGTAACACTCACTGTGGCTGGGGCAGCGCTGGGCTCTGCAGACGCAGGGCAGGAAGAACCGTCCATGCTGACAGGGGATTTAGTCTTACCTGTCGGCGTCTTCCGGCGGGTTAATAAGGAGTTAACCCTGCCCTCAGCGCAGTCTTTTCATTTCCCCCTCCTCCTCCTCCCTGGGTCCCGGGGCAGGCACAGCAAGCGCTGGCGAGCTCCAAACACCGGCAGCTGAATGGGGGCCGCCATGACAGGAAACCGTCATACATAACCCCGGAAGTGGCCCGCGCGTGACGTCACTTCCAGGTTACCGCACGGCGTGCAGCAGGAGGAGGAGAGACCGGAGAGCTGCAGGAGGCCTCCGGTCGGGGATCACTGGCCCGCTTTACTCCCCCTAGGGGAGCGCGGGTGGGCCAGGAAGGTCCAGTGTTCTAAGAAGACTGGAGCAGCATAGAGGAGGGGAGGCAGCGCTGCCGACCACCACTGCCCGGCTTAAGAAATTCCAGGTACGCTGCAGCAGCCGGCCACACAGCATACTGAACCTCTCTATGCCCCATGGGGGACAGGAAAGACACTGGTGAGAGGGAGGTGGGAGGGACCTTTTAACCTCTCGTGCTTCCTGTCCCCCATTAGGGCGTGGATACAACCTCCTATGCTGTCGTAGAAGGTTGCTAGAGAAAAAATACTTTTCAATTGTGTTAATGGCTATTGCGGATGCTAGATACCGTTTTGTTGCAGTTGATATTGGGGCATATGGTCGGACCAGCGATTCCCGAATATTCAAAGAGTCCAACATGGGGAAATGCCTATACAGCAACAGCTTCAACATACCCTCAGCACAACCTCTACCAGGCACGGAAGGCCCAAGTTTGCCGTTTGTTTTAGTTGGGGATGAGGCGTTCCAACTAGGAGGAAATCTAATAAAGCCGTACTCAAGCCGCAGTCTAAACTACATCAGAGGCATCTTTAATTATCGCTTGAGCAGTGCAAGACGTTATGTTGAATGCACATTTGGTATTCTGACTTCAAAATAGCGGATTTTATTATCGTGTATGCAACTTCAACCCGAAAATGTGAATGGTGTAGTGAAGGCTTGCATCTGCCTGCACAATTTTGTGTCGCGACATGAACCCCTGCTAGTTGACCCCGATGACTGTGAGTCAAACCTGATGAACATAGAGTCGACTACAGTTCATTCACCAGTTGAAATTATGCAAATATGGGATCAATTTGCCCATTATTTCCATTATTTTGTAAATGAAGGACAAGTTCCATGGCAAAACACCCACAATGTTTAACAATGTTTCAATATGTTATCTTGAAATATGTGAAATGTGTGTAGATTATGATCTGTGTACTATTTGTATTTTTTGTTCTTTTGGTGTTATGTTCTGTTGCCATATGTAATAAATTTGGGCTTTATGTTAGAGTTATCTTTAAAAACACAAGTAAAGTTTAAAATCTTCATTTGCAAAAACAGTTTAATAACATGTCCTGAATGCAATAGTCTCCCACCCCAAATTTTGGTAGGCATTTAAAACATATGTGATCCCATTGGGATTTAAGATATTCAAATAGAGGTCTTGTAAAATCAAAACCGAAACTTTCAAAGGCTATATTGCCCAACTGAATAAAATCCAAACATGGACTATAACAAACAGCAGACTGGATCAATTTTATGTTACAGATTGTGGTAATGCTCGGGCATATTGTCTGCCCAACTAAACGTTGGACTGCTACATTGACGGTGCATTTCTAGCCCAGGTTCACTCTGGCCGCTCAGTTGTGCTGCCACTTAGTACGACTGTCGACTGCATCTCCATGGTAGAATGGCTCGCATTTGCTTTTGTTTGAGAGGAAGTGGGTTGCTGAGGTCCTAAAAATTCCTCAACTAGATCATTAAACCTTTGTCAGTTCTGCAAATTCCTGTGCGGCGGTATGTTTTTGACTAAAGGGACATAAGAAAAAAAGTAGCTTCCAATCATTGGCTGCGTGAACAGATTCTCAAGATTGCAAGTCCTTAATTTACCGCCTTAGTTCTCTGTGTTCGCTGTGACACAGATCCTCTAACTGTTGGCGTCCATCAACTATTATCGCATCAACTTCTTCTTTGGCAGCAAATCGCTTGCGTCCACGCTGTGCTTGCAAACGGGCACTGACAACAGGAGCCACAGTGCTACTGTCCATTGATTGTGGCTCGCTCAGGACAGACACATCTTCAGTGCCTGTTTTTGGGGTGGGTTCCTGGTGAGATGGCTCCGTTAACGCCTCTGGCTCTTGAGGCGTAGCTGCACTGAAGACCGTTTTACAAAAAAAAAGTAATAATAATAATATTTAAAAAAAAAGTAAATTTAACACACACTTGTTGCACAAAATATTTTCAGCCATATTTTTTAACACAACACTAAGCAAACACTATTACACACTTTTAACACACAATCTTTTTATCCACACTTTTTTAACACACTTTTTTCACACAATTTTTTCACACACACTTAAGATTATAAGAAGATTATTGTAAACTTACAATCGCTGGGACATTGTTTTCTGAAGAAACATCAATTGCTCGTAGTGAACATAAGGGGTGGTCCTTTTACCAAAAGATCCACTTGGGGTGGTAAGGTTTTGCCGGTAGTCAGACAAATCTGTCTCTTATCGCGCGCCAACGGGTATGGACTGCATCGGCTACAATAATAAAAAAAAATTATTTCTCGCAAACAATATTTCAAGGAACTAATATCAATTTAACTTGCCCATTAATTACCAATTTTTTTGGGGGGAGGAGGTCGACTTTTCCTGATTGTGAGGATCCAACTCACAAATTATTTTCTTCCACAATCTCCTGTTTTTAATAAGATCATTATGCGAACTGTCACTCTGGTCCCATATGGAAGGATTTGCGTGACCAATGCTATCAGAGTCTCATTTTTGATGTCCAAGGGCTCTTCATCTACCTCAAGGTGTCTTTTTTTGGATGGCAGCTTGGAATATGTAAACACAATGTTTGAAAAACAAATCAGAGTCGATGTTCATATTGTGTTTATATATCCGTTTCAACAATGACATGCCCTGAGACCACTATATGTTCTAACCCCCCCTTTATAACTGCAAAATGTTATCAAAAAAATTCTGGTTTTGAATTTGTATGTTTTTTTTTCTTTATAAAAAGTTTATTTTGGGGAGGTTCTATGCATTATTTGTTGGTTTGGTTTAATGTTATTTTGCTAGAATACTAAATTGGATAACAAAATAAAAAACATTGTACAAAAATACAGACTTTGTGTGATAATTCTCACCACTGCAACATGAGGTGATGCAACACGCCAAGGCTGGGAGGTAGTTCGGCTCTTTTTTGTTGGAACCTTCAATTTAAAAATATAGAGTTACGATTCATATCGCTATTTATGTGAAGAAGGCTACATTTTTTGCATTTACCTTTTTGCTCTGTTTATTAGCTTGTTTTTTGGGGGGGTGGCCTGGTGTGCTTCTTTGGCTCTGAAGAATCCTAAAATATTAAACAGACGCATGATTACACTATGCAGAATACCACACTGAGAGGAGCTAGAATGTAAAGAAGGATTTCACATACAGTCATATGTTAAAGTTTGGGCACCCCTATTAATTTTAACCTTTTTTCTTCATAACAATTTTGGTTTTTGCAACAGCTATTTCAGTTTCATATATCTAATAACTGATGGACTCAGTTATATTTCTGGATTCAAATGAGGTTTATTGTACTAACAGAAAATGTGCAATCTGCATTTAAACAAAATTTGACAGGTGCAAAAGTATGGGCACCTCAACATAAAAGTGACATTAATATTTTGTAGATCCTCCTTTTGCAAAAATAACAGCCTCTGGTCGCTTCCTGTAGCTATTAATGAGTTCCTGGATCCTGGATGAAGGTATTTGTGACCATTCCTGTTTACAAAACAATTCCAGTTCAGTTAAGTTTGATGGTCGCCGAGCATGGACAGCCCGCTTCAAATCATCCCACAGATGTTCAATGATATTCAGGTCTGGGGACTGGGATGGCCATTCCAGAACAATGTAATTGTTCCTCTGCATGAATGCCTGAGTAGATTTGGAGCGGTGTTTTGGATCATTGTCTTGCTGAAATATCCATCCCCTGCGTAACTTCAACTTCGTCACTGATTCTTGCACATTATTATCAAGAATCTGCTGATACTGAGTTGAATCCATGCGACCCTCAACTTTAACAAGATTCCCAGTGCTGGCATTGGCCACACAGCCCCAAAGCATGATGGAACCTCCACCAAATTTTACTATGGGTAGCAAGTGTTTTTCTTGGAATGCTGTGTTTTTTAACGCCTTTTTGTATGACCAAACAACTCAATCTTTGTTTCATCAGTCCACAGGAGCTTCTTCCAAAATGTAACTGGCTTGTCCAAATGTGCTTTTGCATACCACAGGCGACTCTGTTTGTGGTGTGCTTGCAGAAACGGCTTCTTTCGCATCACTCTCCCATACAGCTTCTCCTTGTGCAAAGTGCGTTGTATTGTTGACCAATGCACAGTGACACCATCTGCAGCAAGATGATGCTGCAGGTCTTTGGAGGTGGTCTGTGGATTGTCCTTGACTGTTCTCACCAATCTTCTTCTCTGCCTTTCTGATAATTTTCTTGTTCTGCCACTTCTGGGCTTAACAAGAACTGTACCTGTGTTCTTCCATTTCCTTACTATGTTCCTCACAGTGGAAACTGACAGGTTAAATCTCTGAGACAACGTTTTGTATCCTTCCCCTGAAAAGCTATGTTGAATGATCTTTGTTTTCAGATCATTTGAGAATTGTTTTGAGGAGCCCGTGTTGCCACTCTTCATAGGATAATCAAATAGGAGAACTACTTGCAAGTGGCCACCTTAAATACCTTTTCTCATGATTTGATACACCTGGCTATGAAGTTCAAAGCTCAATGAGGTTACAAAACCAATTTAGTGCTTCAGGAAGTCAGTATAAAGTAGTTAGGAGTGTTCAAATCAAGAAAATGATAAGAGTGCCCATACTTTTGCACCGGTCAAATTTTGTTTAAATGGAGATTGCACATTTTCTGTTAGTACAATAAACCTCATTTGAATCCAGAAATATAACTGAGTCCATCAGTTATTAGATATATGAAACTGAAATAGCTGTTGCAAAAACCAAAATTGTTATAAAGAAAAAAGGTTAACATTAATAGGGGTGCCCAAACTTTAACATATGACTGTAAAATGCCCGTGAAACCCCTCAGTACACTAATGTAGAGTGCCATTCAACTTTTTTTGGAAATATTTTTCAAAATGGCATTTGTTTACCGTTTCTGGTGGTGGCAGATACGCTGCTGCGGGTAGATCACTCAGTATCTGACATCTGCGTGCGTACAAAACCATATGTTTAGTCCACATACATTGGCCACTACACAATTTACACACAAAATATTATATACATATATAAAAATAGTACTTACATTGGCTTCAGTAGGTCACACAATGCACAGTGTTGCTTGTTTGCAGACTGCAGAGTGTAGGCTCCAAAATAGCTGAAATCAGATTTCCTGTCACATAAGGTGATGATATCATGGGTCACATGACCACACAGCAAGCCCTCATGAACGCAATCAAACGCAGGGCTAAAATTTGTTCAAATTGGTTGAATTGCATCTGTTTGTGTTTGCAATAGCATTCTATGGCAGAACGAACGCTTCAGTTCACAGTGCGTTCACCGTACCGGATCCGAAAAAGTGGTAGTCCACGTTGGAAGGTGTGTCACAAACAAACGGACAATTGCAAATGCATGCCGATTTTGACATGCGTTAGGATCCATTACGCTAATGGAAGTCTATGGGTGGTGCATTAACATGTCCCTTACATTGCGTTAGTGCTGCAAACGGATCTGTTAAACGGATTGCCCTAACGCAATGTGAACCTGGCCTAAGAGGTAGCAATCAAGGCCCTAATGTTTGAAGATCAGGAAGGAGCGGGCCCCAGTACTTCAGGAACTGAAGATGTTTGTACCAGTGCAAGATTTCCCAAAAAGGGAAGGTCTCAAAAGAGGTGCCAAGTGTATTACAGAAGGGAGATACACAAGGACACCACTTATCAATGGGACACATGCCTGTGTATAAAAGAATGCTTCAAACTGTACCACACGTCTGTGGCGCCCCTGCGAGTCCAGTCGCCACAGACGTACTGCATCTCATCCAGAGGTGTAATATCTCACGACCAGGTAAGATGGGGGCACCTCACCACACTCTTAACACTGCATTCAACACACACACTAGCTAGTCAGGGCACCTGGGCGTACCCTACGGGAGGAGGGTCTCATCCCAGACTGGCTAGGAAAGGGTGTTGGGAGCTAGTGGGGAAGGTAGGTAATGGGGAGGAACTTAGAAAGTGGAGTGATGTAGAGTAGCCAATGGGAACAGCGAGTGGGCGGAGCTTAGATAAAGAGTGGGAGATTTGAAGAGAGTTGAGAGAGTTCTCTCAGGGGAAGAGCAGGGGTAAGGATGCGCTTGGAGCAGCTCCTGTCAGGAGGAGCTGCCGGACAGATTGGCTTGGAAGAAAGCTCCCGGGGGGAAAGAGTGGAATTTCTAGAGTCCCACGCTGATTGCTATCAGGTGGGGGAAGAAATTAGGTCACAGAAGGGTCTCAGCCCCTAGCCTAGTGAAGTAAACAACAAACTTAACTAGCAAGCTGACAGCTGTGGCTGCTGTATGGGCCACAGCGAATCCCACAGTTACCTTCCCAGAAAGGCAGCCACATAGGATCAAGAAACCGCCTGAGTGACGAATTCTTACAGGATCCGCGGCAGCTAGCCTGGGACACTGACTGTGAAGGTGCTGGAAAGGGAGGAAGGAGAGGAAACCAGTACAGTGAGACGGCCTAGAAAGGAACATACTGAAAGGGAGTGTTGGAGGGGTGTACTCATCTACCTGGAAGTTTACTGGACCCCTGACCTGGAGGACTCAGCACTGAAGCAGGCATCTGTACTGCAGACAGACTGTGAGTAAAGCCCATTGAACTACATGCGATTGTGTCCTCCATTTTATTCCTGCTCCACACCACAACCCTACCAACAACTTCATCTATTCTGCCCTGGGACTACAGCCCTACCTGTGGAGGGCTACAACATCATAGCTGCGCCCAACATCCATCCCAGAGAAGCAACACTGCAGCGCTGGTCACCTCTGACCAGAATACCACAGGTTGCGTCACGTATCCAACCATAAACTTTATTCCTATCTCCGTAAATACCACACAAGCAATTGCCTGTGACCGCCTGGGGCCACAGACCGGGTCCCAGCTGCCGTGACACCGTCCCCCCATTGAAGTCGACGGGCCCGGCTCCGAGTACCCCGTGGCCCCCGGGGCGTGTCACATCCATGGACTACTAAATTCATTTCAGACTTACACAAGTCACGTATAACAACCTGACATACACTACACAACTAACGTATGCCAACCTGATGCACTGTACACAATTTACTCATATTCCACCACATTATAAAGTTCACATACCAGAAAAACCCTAGATCAATTCCAACATAGGGTCACTTGTGGTTTTGTTTTACTGATTAGGCACATTAGGGTCTCTGCAAACGCAACATAATACCCGCAGACCATTCCATCAAAGTCTGCAACCCAAAACGTCACTCCTTCCCTGCTGTGCGCCCAAAAAGTGGTTTTCTCCCACATATGAGGTATCAGCGTACTCGTGAGAAATTGCGCAACAAATTTTGCTGTCCATTTTTGCCTGTTACCCTTGTGAAAATAAAAAAAAATTGGGGCTAAAAGATATTTTTTGTGGAAAATATATGATTTTTTTTTCTCTTTTCAGCAGTATAATTTTCTGTGAGGCACTTGGGGATTCATGGTGCTCACCGCACATCTAAATAAAATTCCTTGGGGGTCTAGTTTCCAAAATGGGGTTACTTCTTTCTACTGTTTAGGCACATCAGGGGTTCGCCACACGCAACATGATGTCAGCTTTCAATTCCAATCAATTTTGTGTTCAAAAAGTCAAACTGTGCTCCTTCCCTTCTGAGCCCTGCTGTGCGTCCATTTTCACCAACATATTTGGTATTTACATACTCTGGAGGAATTTCACAACAATTGTTGGGTCCATTTTCTTCTGATACGCTTGTAAAAATAAAAAACTTGGGGCTAAAAGATAATTTTAATTGGAAAAATTTGATTCTTAATTTTCACAGCTCTACGTTATAAACTTCTGTGAGGAACCTGAAGATTCAAGGTGCTAACCACACATCTAGATAAGTTCCTTGAGGGGCCTAGTTTCCAAAATGGGGTCACTTGTGGGGAGCTTCCACTATTTAGGCACATCAAGAGCTTTCCACACGTGACATGGAGTCCGCTCTCGATTCCAGACAATTTTGCTTTCAAAAAGTCAAATGGTGATCCTTCCCTTCCAAGCACTGCCGTGCTCCAAAATAGTGGTTTCTCCCCACATATCGGGTGTCTGCGTATTCAAGAGAAATATGTGGGAGAAAAATCATCAACATTAACAGAAATAAACACGTGAAATAGATCACTCTGTTTGTAATGACTCTATATAATATATAAGTTTCACTTTTTATATTGAAGAACTGAAATACATTAACTCTTAGATGATATTCTAATTTTGTGAGAAGCACCTGTATATAGTGAATATACAACAAAAAGGTACTATAAAGAGGTCATGGGTCATATAGTTTGTTCCCAGATACATAAATAAGCTTTTTCTTTTAAAATTCCCAATGAAATAACTAGGCTGGAGCTCCTTTTTTAGAGTTCTGCTGTGTTATATCACTTTTGTTCCTCCTGGAACTATACGAATAAATTGATATAAAATCCGATTTACCTGGCATTTGATAAATACATGTTTATAAGAAAAATGCTCCTTTTTGTTTCATACATTGTGTGTTTTCACAACTTTTGGCTGTGTCTTAAAGTTTTTTAAACAGCTCTATAGATCAATGCCCCGGACCCTAAATCCTTACAGGGAAGAGAAACCGGTAATTAACATTCCTTGTTAAAAAGAAGCTACTTCTACCTCCTAAAATGGTAACCTTGGTGGGAGGTAGACCACCTACAAGCAATCCAGTTTGTCATTTTAATAGAATTAGGTGTACTGAGCATCTTATGCAGAATTAAGTTCTATAGGCAGATTTAAGCTACATTTATACTGAAAGATAATCACGAACAAGCGTTCGTCAAAACGTTCATTCCATGGTTATATTGCCATGTAAACAGGCTGCTGATCATGTGATGAGCAATCAAAATGCTCGTTAACTGGGTGAAATTAACTTTTGCGCAGCGTAAAAAATTATTGTTCTCAGCAGCATATTGTGCTGTTTAAACATGATCTGCATTGCCGAGAACTATGGCAGCCTATATGCACAGAGCGATCTATTAGGAACGATCGTTTACTTTGGTCTGCCTCTGATAACGGGTTATTACAGGGGTGTTCCCATCTACAATATATTATCCAATTATGTAGTAGGTATAATAATAATAATAGCAAATACCTCCAATTAGAAATGTAGTATACTTCTTCTGATTCGCTATGTCGCTTACCCCATGGGCAAGGCATTACAGTAGCTTAGGTAAACATGGTTACAACCACTGACAGCTAACATACTAAATGTCACTATATGAGTGGTTATAACCTAAGCTACTGCAATGCCCTGTACACGGGGTAAGCGACATAGCGAATCAGAAGAAGTATACTACATTTCTAATTGGAGGTATTTGTTAATATTATTATTATTATACCTACTAAATATTGGGATAGAATCTTGGAGATGGGAAGACTTTATACATATTATACGTGGCATGTAAAAATTTGGGCACCCCAGGTCAAAATCACTGTTATTGTTTATAGTTAAGCAAGTTGAAGAGGAAATGATTTCTAGTGCCACCTATTTTTTCCTCCTTGCCTGGACTTTGTATGACGCTGATTATTTCAGGTGATGCACCCAGGATTTTGCAAGCCGTACACTGCTGGTCCACCAAATAAGCTTTAAAGGTATGTTTTAAGATGTTTGGTGCTGGTTTTTCTCATTTTCCACAATGTTGTGATAGTGTTTTCCTTAAGAACTTTGTAAACATACATTTTTATTAAGAAGTTTCTGGCAACTGTTTTAATAATTTTTATTTGTTACTATGGTTGTAAAAATCTTTACTTGTAATGTTAATTGACTTAATAATCCCAATAAGAGGTTTTCATCATGGAAGGAAGCGAAATTGTCCAGTGCTGATGTTATAGCATTACAGGAAACAAAATTTGAAGATACAAATCCTCCAAAATTTACCCATGTCTTTCCAACACTCTTATAGATCATCATCTACTAAAAAAGCTGGAGTCCTTACCGCCTTTCCAGACTCAATATCTTTCCACTTTATCAATTAAATTCTAGATCCTAAAGGATGTTTTCTTAATTTAATTTGTGAACTATAATCGGTGACACAAACACAGGTTAGTATACATGCTCCCAACAAGGGGCAGATTTCTTTCCTTAATGGATAAATGAAAAAAGTGAATGAATGTAAAATAGGTAATGTATATACTCGTTTATAAGCCAACCTGTGTATAATCCGACCCCCCTAATTTTGCCACAAAAAACTGGGAAAACTTATTGACTCGAGTATAAGCCTAAGGTGGAAAATGCAGCAGCTACTAGTAAATTTCAAAAATAAAAATAGATACCATTATAAGTAAAATTAAATGAGACATCAGTAGGCTAAATGTTTTTGAATATCCATATTGAATCAGGAGCCCCATATAATGTTCCATACAGTTCATGATGGGCCCCATAAGATGCTCCATACAAAATACACCCCATATAATGCTGCACAAAGGTTAATAATGCCACCATAAGATACTCCATAGAATAATATGCCCCATATAATACTCCATAAAGGTTATGGCCACATAAGATGCTACACAGATTATGCCCCCCATAAGATGCTCCATAGATTATTCCCCCATAAGATGCTCCATAGATTATGCCCCAATAAAATGCTCCATAGATTATGCCCTCATAAAATGCTCCATAGATTATGCCCCATATGATGCTCCATAGATTATACCCTCATATGCTGCTCCATAGACTATGCCCCCATATGCTGCCCCATAGAATATGCCCCCATATGGTGCTCCATAGAATATGCCCCCATATGCTGCCCCATAGAATATGCCCCCATATGGTGCTCCATAGAATATGCCCCCATAAGATGCTCCATAGATTATGCCCCAATAAAATGCTCCATAGATTATGCCCCATATGATGCTCCATAGATTATGCCCTCATATGCTGCTCCAGACTATGCCCCCATATGCTGCCCCATAGAATATGCCCCCATATGCTGCTCCATAGACTATGCCCCCATATGCTCCTCCATAGAATATGCCCCCATATGCTGCTCCATAGACTATGCCCCCATATGCTCCTCCATAAAATATGCCCCCATATGCTGCCCCATAGAATATGCCCCCATATGCTGCTCCATAGATTATTTCCCCATAAGATGCTCCATAGATTATGCCCCCATAAGATGCTCCATATATTATGCCCCAATAAAATGCTCCATAGGTTATGCCCCCATAAAATGCTCCATAGATTATGCCCCATATGATGCTCCATAGATTATGCCCTCATATGCTGCTCCATAGACTATGCCCTCATATGCTGCCCCATAGACTATGCCCCCATATGCTGCCCCATAGAATATGCCCCCATATGCTGCTCCATAGACTATGCCCCCATATGCAGCTCCATAGAATATGCCCCCATATGCTGCCCCATAGAATATGCCCCCATATGCTGCTCCATAGATTATTCCCCCATAAGATGCTCCATAGATTATGCCCTCATATGCTGCTCCATAGATTATTCCCCCATAAGATGCTCCATAGATTATGCCCTCATATGCTGCTCCATAGACTATGCCCCCATATGCTGCTGCATAGAATATGCCCCCATATGGTGCTCCATAGAATATGCGCCCATATGCTGCTCCATAGAATATGCCCCCATATGCTGCCCCATAGAATATGCCCCCATAAGATGCTCCATAGATTATGCCCCAATAAAATGCTCCATAGATTATGCCCCATATGATGCTCCATAGATTATGCCCTCATATGCTGCCCCATAGAATATGCCCCCATATGCTGCCCCATAGAATATGCCCCCATATGCTGCTCCATAGACTATGCCCCCATATGCTCCTCCATAGAATATGCCCCCATATGCTGCTCCATAGATTATGCCCCCATAAGATGCTCCATATATTATGCCCCAATAAAATGCTCCATAGGTTATGCCCCCATAAAATGCTCCATAGATTATGCCCTCATAAGCTCCTCCATAAAATATGCCCCCATATGCTGCCCCATAGAATATGCCCCCATATGCTGCTCCATAGATTATTTCCCCATAAGATGCTCCATAGATTATGCCCCCATAAGATGCTCCATATATTATGCCCCAATAAAATGCTCCATAGGTTATGCCCCCATAAAATGCTCCATAGATTATGCCCCATATGATGCTCCATAGATTATGCCCTCATATGCTGCTCCATAGACTATGCCCTCATATGCTGCCCCATAGAATATGCCCCCATATGCTGCCCCATAGAATATGCCCCCATATGCTGCTCCATAGACTATGCCCCCATATGCTGCTCCATAGAATATGCCCCCATATGCTGCCCCATAGAATATGCCCCCATATGCTGCTCCATAGATTATTCCCCCATAAGATGCTCCATAGATTATGCCCTCATATGCTGCTCCATAGATTATTCCCCCATAAGATGCTCCATAGATTATGCCCTCATATGCTGCTCCATAGACTATGCCCCCATATGCTGCTGCATAGAATATGCCCCCATATGGTGCTCCATAGAATATGCGCCCATATGCTGCTCCATAGAATATGCCCCCATATGCTGCCCCATAGAATATGCCCCCATAAGATGCTCCATAGATTATGCCCCAATAAAATGCTCCATAGATTATGCCCAATATGATGCTCCATAGATTATGCCCTCATATGCTGCCCCATAGAATATGCCCCCATATGCTGCCCCATAGAATATGCCCCCATATGCTGCTCCATAGACTATGCCCCCATATGCTCCTCCATAGAATATGCGCCCATATGCTGCTCCATAGAATATGCCCCCATATGCTGCCCCATAGAATATGCCCCCATAAGATGCTCCATAGATTATGCCCCAATAAAATGCTCCATAGATTATGCCCAATATGATGCTCCATAGATTATGCCCTCATATGCTGCCCCATAGAATATGCCCCCATATGCTGCCCCATAGAATATGCCCCCATATGCTGCTCCATAGACTATGCCCCCATATGCTCCTCCATAGAATATGCCCCCATATGCTGCTCCATAGATTATGCCCCCATAAGATGCTCCATATATTATTCCCCAATAAAATGCTCCATAGGTTATGCCCCCATAAAATGCTCCATAGATTATGCCCCATATGCTGCTCCATAGATTATGCCCTCATATGCTGCTCCATAGGCTATGCCCCCATATGCTGCCCCATAGACTATGCCCCCATATGCTGCCCCATAGAATATGCCCCCATATGCTGCTCCATAGACTATGCCCCCATATGCTGCTCCATAGAATATGCCCCCATATGGTGCCCCATAGAATATGCCCCCATATGCTGCTCCATAGATTATTCCCCCATAAGATGCTCCATAGATTATGCCCCCATAAGATGCTCCATAGATTATGCCCCAATAAAATGCTCCATAGATTATGCCCCCATAAAATGCTCCATAGATTATGCCCCATATGATGCTCCATAGATTATTCCCCCATAAGATGCTCCATAGATTATGCCCTCATATGCTGCTCCATAGATTATTCCCCCCCTAAGATGCTCCATAGATTATGCCCTCATATGCTGCTCCATAGACTATGCCCCCATATGCTGCTGCATATAATATGCCCCCATATGGTGCTCCATAGAATATGCGCCCATATGCTGCTCCATAGAATATGCCCCCAT
This sequence comes from Dendrobates tinctorius, assembly GCF_039654945.1. NCBI lineage: Eukaryota > Metazoa > Chordata > Amphibia > Anura > Dendrobatidae > Dendrobates > Dendrobates tinctorius. Next base: position 23,324,499 of record NW_027361750.1, on the reverse strand, counting down.
ATGCTGCCCCATAGAATATGCCCCCATAAGATGCTCCATAGATTATGCCCCAATAAAATGCTCCATAGATTATGCCCCCTATGATGCTCCATAGATTATGCCCTCATATGCTGCCCCATAGAATATGCCCCCATATGCTGCCCCATAGAATATGCCCCCATATGCTGCTCCATAGACTATGCCCCCATATGCTCCTCCATAGAATATGCCCCCATATGCTGCTCCATAGATTATGCCCCCATAAGATGCTCCATATATTATTCCCCAATAAAATGCTCCATAGGTTATGCCCCCATAAAATGCTCCATAGATTATGCCCCATATGCTGCTCCATAGATTATGCCCTCATATGCTGCTCCATAGGCTATGCCCCCATATGCTGCCCCATAGACTATGCCCCCATATGCTGCCCCATAGAATATGCCCCCATATGCTGCTCCATAGACTATGCCCCCATATGCTGCTCCATAGAATATGCCCCCATATAGTGCCCCATAGAATATGCCCCCATATAGTGCCCCATAGAATATGCCCCCATATGCTGCTCCATAGATTATTCCCCCATAAGATGCTCCATAGATTATGCCCCCATAAGATGCTCCATAGATTATGCCCCAATAAAATGCTCCATAGATTATGCCCCCATAAAATGCTCCATAGAATATGCCCCATATGATGCTCCATAGATTATGCCCTCATATGCTGCCCCATAGAATATGCCCCCATATGCTGCCCCATAGAATATGCCCCCATATGCTGCTCCATAGACTATGCCCCCATATGCTCCTCCATAGAATATGCCCCCATATGCTGCTCCATAGATTATGCCCCCATAAGATGCTCCATATATTATGCCCCAATAAAATGCTCCATAGGTTATGCCCCCATAAAATGCTCCATAGATTATGCCCTCATATGCTGCTCCATAGACTATGCCCCCATATGCTGCCGCATAGAATATGCCCCCATGTGCTGCTCCATAGACTATGCCCCCATATGCTCCTCCATAGAATATGCCCCCATATGCTGCCCCATAGAATATGCCCCCATATGCTGCTCCATAGATTATTTCCCCATAAGATGCTCCATAGATTATGCCCCCATAAGATGCTCCATAGATTATGCCCCAATAAAATGCTCCATAGATTATGCCCCCATAAAATGCTCCATAGAATATGCCCCATATGATGCTCCATAGATTATGCCCTCATATGCTGCCCCATAGAATATGCCCCCATATGCTGCCCCATAGAATATGCCCCCATATGCTGCTCCATAGACTATGCCCCCATATGCTCCTCCATAGAATATGCCCCCATATGCTGCTCCATAGATTATGCCCCCATAAGATGCTCCATATATTATGCCCCAATAAAATGCTCCATAGGTTATGCCCCCATAAAATGCTCCATAGATTATGCCCTCATATGCTGCTCCATAGACTATGCCCCCATATGCTGCCCCATAGAATATGCCCCAATATGCTGCTTCATAGATTATTCCCCCATAAGATGCTCCATAGATTATGCCCTCATATGCTGCTCCATAGATTATGCCCTCATATGCTGCTCCATAGATTATTCCCCCCCTAAGATGCTCCATAGATTATGCCCTCATATGCTGCTCCATAGACTATGCCCCCATATGCTGCTGCATATAATATGCCCCCATATGGTGCTCCATAGAATATGCGCCCATATGCTGCTCCATAGAATATGCCCCCATATGCTGCCCCATAGAATATGCCCCCATAAGATGCTCCATAGATTATGCCCCAATAAAATGCTCCATAGATTATGCCCCCTATGATGCTCCATAGATTATGCCCTCATATGCTGCCCCATAGAATATGCCCCCATATGCTGCCCCATAGAATATGCCCCCATATGCTGCTCCATAGACTATGCCCCCATATGCTCCTCCATAGAATATGCCCCCATATGCTGCTCCATAGATTATGCCCCCATAAGATGCTCCATATATTATTCCCCAATAAAATGCTCCATAGGTTATGCCCCCATAAAATGCTCCATAGATTATGCCCCATATGCTGCTCCATAGATTATGCCCTCATATGCTGCTCCATAGGCTATGCCCCCATATGCTGCCCCATAGACTATGCCCCCATATGCTGCCCCATAGAATATGCCCCCATATGCTGCTCCATAGACTATGCCCCCATATGCTGCTCCATAGAATATGCCCCCATATAGTGCCCCATAGAATATGCCCCCATATAGTGCCCCATAGAATATGCCCCCATATGCTGCTCCATAGATTATTCCCCCATAAGATGCTCCATAGATTATGCCCCCATAAGATGCTCCATAGATTATGCCCCAATAAAATGCTCCATAGATTATGCCCCCATAAAATGCTCCATAGAATATGCCCCATATGATGCTCCATAGATTATGCCCTCATATGCTGCCCCATAGAATATGCCCCCATATGCTGCCCCATAGAATATGCCCCCATATGCTGCTCCATAGACTATGCCCCCATATGCTCCTCCATAGAATATGCCCCCATATGCTGCTCCATAGATTATGCCCCCATAAGATGCTCCATATATTATGCCCCAATAAAATGCTCCATAGGTTATGCCCCCATAAAATGCTCCATAGTTTATGCCCTCATATGCTGCTCCATAGACTATGCCCCCATATGCTGCCGCATAGAATATGCCCCCATATGCTGCTCCATAGACTATGCCCCCATATGCTCCTCCATAGAATATGCCCCCATATGCTGCCCCATAGAATATGCCCCCATATGCTGCTCCATAGATTATTTCCCCATAAGATGCTCCATAGATTATGCCCCCATAAGATGCTCCATATATTATGCCCCAATAAAATGCTCCATAGGTTATGCCCCCATAAAATGCTCCATAGATTATGCCCCATATGATGCTCCATAGATTATGCCCTCATATGCTGCTCCATAGACTATGCCCCCATATGCTGCCCCATAGAATATGCCCCCATATGCTGCTCCATAGACTATGCCCCCATATGCTGCTCCATAGAATATGCCCCCATATGCTGCCCCATAGAATATGCCCCAATATGCTGCTCCATAGATTATTCCCCCATAAGATGCTCCATAGATTATGCCCTCATATGCTGCTCCATAGATTATTCCCCCATAAGATGCTCCATAGATTATGCCCTCATATGCTGCTTCATAGACTATGCCCCCATATGCTGCTGCATAGAATATGCCCCCATATGGTGCTCCATAGAATATGCGCCCATATGCTGCTCCATAGAATATGCCCCCATATGCTGCCCCATAGAATATGCCCCCATAAGATGCTCCATAGATTATGCCCCAATAAAATGCTCCATAGATTATGCCCCATATGATGCTCCATAGATTATGCCCTCATATGCTGCCCCATAGAATATGCCCCCATATGCTGCCCCATAGAATATGCCCCCATATGCTGCTCCATAGACTATGCCCCCATATGCTCCTCCATAGAATATGCCCCCATATGCTGCTCCATAGATTATGCCCCCATAAGATGCTCCATATATTATGCCCCAATAAAATGCTCCATAGGTTATGCCCCCATAAAATGCTCCATAGATTATGCCCCATATGCTGCTCCATAGATTATGCCCTCATATGCTGCTCCATAGGCTATGCCCCCATATGCTGCCCCATAGACTATGCCCCCATATGCTGCCCCATAGAATATGCCCCCATATGCTGCTCAATAGACTATGCCCCCATATGCTGCTCCATAGAATATGCCCCCATATGCTCCTCCATAGAATATGCCCCCATATGCTGCTCCATAGATTATGCCCCCATAAGATGCTCCATATATTATGCCCCAATAAAATGCTCCATAGGTTATGCCCCCATAAAATGCTCCATAGATTATGCCCTCATATGCTGCTCCATAGACTATGCCCCCATATGCTGCCCCATAGAATATGCCCCCATATGCTGCTCTATAGACTATGCCCCCATATGCTGCTCCATAGACTATGCCCCCATATGCTGCTCCATAGAATATGCCCCCATATGCTGCCCCATAGAATATGCCCCCATATGCTGCTCCATAGATTATTCCCCCATAAGATGCTCCATAGATTTTGCTAATTTTTATCGGAAATTTATAGCAAAATTTTCTAGTATTGCCAAGCCATTGACTGATTTGACTAAGAAGGGTGCTGATGTGTTAAATTGGTCTCTGGAGGCTGTTTCTTCCTTTCAGGAGCTGAAGCGAAGATTCACCTCCGCCCCGGTTTTGCGGCAACCTGATGTCTCACTTCCGTTCCAGGTAGAGGTGGATGCTTCTGAGATTGGGGCAGGAGCTGTTTTGTCCCAAAAGGATCCTGTAACATCTAAAATGAATCCCTGTGCTTTCTTTTCCCGAAAGTTCTCTACATGTGAACGTAACTATGATGTGGGGAATCGGGAACTGTTGGCCATGAAATGGGCATTTGAGGAGTGGAGACATTGGTTGGAGGGAGCTAAGCATCAAGTCGTGGTCCTCACTGACCACAAGAATTTGATTTACCTAGAGTCGGCTAAGCGCTTGAACCCTAGACAGGCTAGGTGGGCCTTGTTTTTTACACGTTTTGATTTTGTGGTTTCTTTTCTTCCTGGAACTAAGAATGTCAAGGCAGACGCCCTCTCTAGGAGCTTCTTTGCTGATTCTCCTGTGGTGACCAAGCTTGCTACCATCTTAGGCGAAGGGGTAGTTCTTTCTGCCATCTCGCCCGATTTGAGACGTGCTCTGGAAGAGTTCCAGGAGGACAAACCTGAGCGTTGTCCCAGTGGAAAGTTGTATGTTCCTGACCAGCGGAAGAAGAGAGTGATGTCTGAAGTTCATTGCTCTGCTTTGGCTGGTCATCCAGGTATTTTTGGTACTAGAGATCTGGTGAGTCGGTCTTTTTGGTGGCCCTCCTTGTCTCGTGATGTCAGGAATTTTGTGCAGTCCTGTGGGACGTGCTCCCGGTCAAAATCGTGTTTTCGCTCTAGTGGGTTGTTGATGCCTTTGCCTGTCCCCAAGAGGCCATGGACCCATATTTCAATGGATTTCATCTCTGATATGCCTGTCTCTCAAAGGATGACTGTTATTTGGGTGATTTGTGATAGGTTCTCTAAGATGGTTCATCTTGTACCACTCCCTAAGTTGCCATCTTCCTCTGAGTTGGTGCCCCTGTTTTTACAACAGGTGGCTCGCTTGCACGGGATTCCTGAGAACATTGTATCTGACAGAGGAGTCCAGTTTGTGTCTAGATTTTGGAGAACTTTCTGTTCCAAGCTGGGAATTCAGTTGTCCTTCTCCTCTGCTTTTCACCCTCAGACCAATGGGCAGACAGAGAGAACAAACCAGACCTTGGAGTCATATTTGAGATGTTTTATTTCTGCTGATCAGGATGATTGGGTTTCATTTTTGCCCTTGGCCGAATTTGCTTTAAATAATAGAGCTAGTTCTGCCACTTTGATGTCACCTTTTTTTTGTAACTTTGGGTTTCATCCTCGATTTTCTTCAGGGCAGGTGGAGCCCTCTGCCTGCCCAGGTGTTGACACTGTGGTGGAGAGAATGCACCAGATCTGGGACCAAGTGGTGGATAAGTTATCTCTCTCCCAGGAAAAGGCCCAGCGGTTTTCCAACCGACATAGGACCATTGGTCCCCAGTTTAAGGTTGGTGATATGGTGTGGTTATCATCAAAAAATATTGCTATGAAGGTGGCTTCTCCTAAGTTTAAGCCTAGATTTATTGGACCTTACAAGATTTTGGAGATTATTAATCCGGTGTCTTTTCGTTTGGCTCTTCCTGTCACATTTAAAATCCATAATGTGTTCCATAAATCTTTGTTGAAGAGGTTTGTTGAACCTGTTGTTCCGGGGGTGGCACCTCCAGACCGTGTATTGGTTGAAGGTAACATGGAATATGAGGTAGAGAAAGTACTGGATTCCCGTCTGGCTAGACGGAGACTCCAGTATTTGGTTAAGTGGAAGGGTTATGGTCAGGAGGATAATTCCTGGGTCTCTGCCTCTGATATTCATGCCAAAAGATTGGTGCGTGCCTTTCATCGGGCTCACCCTGATTGCCCTGGTGGCGTGGTTGAGGGTTCGGTGACCCCTCCTCAAGGGGGAGGTATTGTTGTGAGTTCATTTTCCCCTTCACTACTGAGGCCCGAGGAACTCCCTCTTCTGGTAAAGAAAGGTAGTGAGCCTGATTATCAAACACCTGAGCCTGATGATGATGACTGGCTGAGTGGAGTTACTGACTGGATATAAGGCTGCCGACGCCCTTCTGCCCTGCGGGTGATTTCTCTGTGGGATCCTTGGAGACCAGTCTGAATTCCTGGTCTTCTAAAGCTAAGTTTTCTGCTCGGCTTTTTGCATTTGTGCTTTGACTTTGTTTTGCTTTGTTTTTCTGGATTTCTGCCATTCCCTGCTGGGGTGTGCTGAATTCCTTTTGCTCTGTCTTCTGAAAATACCTGAGTGCTGATTTAGTTTTTGAAGCCTAGCTGCTTCAGGGTCTTTTTCCATATCAGCTTGTTGGCTTATGTCTTTGATAGGGTTTTGGCAGATTGCAGACAGCAACCTTCCTTTCCTGTTCTGTTTAGTTAGCTTGGGCCCCATCGTTTGCTCAGCCTATCTTTCTATCTGTGTGAGTGTTTTTTCATCTTGCTTCACCGTCATTATATGTTGGGGGCTGCCTTTTACTTTGGGGTCTGCTCTGGGGCAGTTTAGATTTCCTTTTCTGTCTTTAGGCTATTTAGCTCTCTGGCTGTGATTGAGGTGTCTAGGGAATCGTAGGAACCCCCCACGGCTACTGCTAGTTGTGTTGATAGGTTCAGGGGTCTGCAATCTGATAATTGCCAACTTCTCTGGTTTTCTGGACGTAGCTTCTATTTTTGTGTCTGCCTCCTACGGTGACTCAATCATAACAGATGGCCATTCCAGAACATTGTAATTGTTCCTCTGCATGAATGCCTGAGTAGATTTGGAGCGGTGTTTTGGATCATTGCCTTGCTGAAATATCCATCCCCTGCGTAACTTCAGCTTCGTCACTGATTCTTGCACATTATTGTCAAGAATCTGCTGATACTGAGTTGAATCCATGCGACCCTCAACTTTAACACGATTCCCGGTGCTGGCATTGGCCACACAGCCCCAAAGCATGATGGAACCTCCACTAAATTTTACTGTGGGTAGCAAGTGTTTTTCTTGGAATGCTGTGCTTTTTAGCCTCCATGCATAACGCCTTTTTGTATGACCAAACAACTCAATCTTTGTTTCATCAGTCCACAGGACCTTCTTCCAAAATGTAACTGGCTTGTCCAAATGTGCTTTTGCATACCTCAGACGACTCTGTGGCGTGCTTGCAGAAACGGCTTCTTTCGCATCACTCTCCCATACAGCTTCTCCTTGTGCAAAGTGCGCTGTATTGTTGACCGATGCACAGTGACACCATCTGCAGCAAGATGATGCTGCAGGTCTTTGGAGGTGGTCTGCGGATTGTCCTTGACTGTTCTCACCATTCTTCTTCTCTGCCTTTCTGATATTTTTCTTGGCCTGCCACTTCTGGGCTTTACAATAACTGTACCTGTGTTCTTCCATTTCCTTACTATGTTCCTCACAGTGGAAAATGACAGGTTAAATCTCTGAGACAACTTTTTGTATCCTTCCCCTGAAAAGCTATGTTGAATAATCTTTGTTTTCAGATCATTTGAGAGTTGTTTTGAGGAGCCCATGATGCCACTCTTCATAGGAGAATCAAATAGGCGAACTACTTGCAAGTGACCACCTTAAATACCTTTTCTTATGATTTGATACACCTGGCTATGAAGTTCAAAGCTCAATGAGGTTACGAAACCAATTTCGTGCTTCAGGAAGTCAGTAAAAAGTAGTTAGGAGTGTTCAAATCAAGAAAATGATAAGGGTGCCCATACTTTTGCACCGGTCAAATTTTGTTTAAATGCAGATTGCACATTTTCTGTTAGTACAATAAACCTCATTTGAATCCAGAAATATAACTGAGTCCATCAGTTATTAGATATATGAAACTAAAATAGCTGTTGCAAAAACCAAAATTGTTATAAAGAAAAAAGGTTAACATTAATAGGGGTGCCCAAACTTTAACATATGACTGTATCTATCTATCTATCTATCACAATTAATGACATTGCACTTTCCCCCATACCGGAAGACCGCTGCCTCGGAGTAACCCTTGACTCTACCCTGCCCTTTAAACCGCACATCCAAGCTCTTTCTTCCTCCTGTCACCTTCAGCTCAAAAAATATCTCCAGAATCTGTCCTTTCCTCAATCTACTAAAATGCTTTTGCATGCCCTCATCATCTCCCGCCTCGACTACTGCAACATCCTTTTCTGTGGCCTCTCTGCTTACACTCTCACACCTCTCCAGTCCATCCTTAACTCTGCTGCCCGACTAATTCATCTTTCTCCTCGCTACTCCTCCGCTTCTTCCCTCTGCAAATCTCACCTCTGGCTCCCATTCCCTCCTGATATCTTCCCTCACGTAATCTCCGGTCCTCCCAAGACCTCTTTCACTCCTCTACACTTATTTACTCCTCACCTAATCGCCTCCAAGACTTCTCATGCATATCCTCATCCTGTGGAATTCTGTGCCCCAACACGTCCGACTATTAACCACATTCGGATCTTTCAGATGGAGCCTGAAAACCCACCTCTTCAAGAAAGCTGACAGCCTGCAATGACCCCGCTGCCTCCTCATCACTACAGGAGCTACCGCCTCACCAACACCAGAGCTGCTGCAACCCCCCAATCTACATCTCCTTCCCCACTATCCTGTAGAATGTAAGCCCATAAGGGCAGGGTCATCTCCCCTCTGTATCAGTCTGTTATTGTTAGTTTGTTTACTGTTAGTGATATCTGTAACTTGTATGTAACCCCTTCTCATGTACAGCACCATGGAATCAATGGTGCTATATAAATAAATAATAATTAACTGAAAACTTCTAACACTAACTACACAAGAACCACAAGATGGATTTCTTCACCCCAGGAATCATTTTAATCAGTTTAACTCTGCCAACCTTGCATAGACTGTAGTTTACTTAGCAAAATCCTGTTGACAGGTTCGCTTTAAAGACAATTGTCTACCTGACATCTTTCCTTCCTGTTTGAGGAATGCCCATAAAGCCATTATTCATGGTCTGCTTATACAAATTAAAGCAATACTCCAAAGGAAAATCAATGATGAGTAAAGACAACAAAACAACTCATCATTTTATATTCACTCTACTCTCTTGAAATTAAGAACCACATTTAAAGCCCTCTTATCAAAGATTATGATAAAATAATAAAAATCTCTAGAATTAATTATTCAGTCAATAAAATGTCAAAATTGATGGTGAATAGAATGAAGGAGCACTGTATTAAATCTAGAGTGAAGCCTATAAGAACTGCAAACTCCACAGTTTATCATCCTCAGTGTACTGCAAATCAGGTTCAAAAATTGTATTCTTCACTCTAATCTGAAAGATGACCCAAAAACTTCACAACCCAATACTGGTTGTAAATACATTGTTCTCTTCCGCAAGCGTACCTCATCTTGACCCTAGTCAATCCAACTAAATTAAAAGATAATAAGGCCCCGGGGCCAGATTGATACCTAAATGAGTATTAATTTTTTTTTAAACATTATTTAAAACCTCTTCAAGACCGCAATGCGTATATATACTGACCTGAGATATAAGAGAATATCATCCCCATAAAGGTGACAATCCAGCAGTTTTCGGATGTCCACTATATCTGACAACTTGCCGTATCACAAATTATCGGTGTTGACACGTCCATATCTGTTTAACCCCTTAGTTGCTGCTGTCAAAAGTGACTACATCAAATAAATGGTTAAAAGATTGTGGGGGCTTGCACTTTAATCTAACTGACACACCGAGATCATGATTGTGTGGTCCTGATGTTTGCCATAGCTGTTCATGGCCAAATAGCGGCCTTAGAGTCTCCCGGCTATAGCGGTCAGTTCAGAAGTTAGCGACATTTAGGTGGTAAACAAACACTTTTTCATTCCGGCTATACCACTTTGCATTAATTCCTAAAAATCACCTGAAGGATTAATAAACTACCTTACAGCGGTTTTCAATATGTCAGGGGGGTGCTGTTTTTAAAATGGTATCACGTTTGGGGTTTTCCAATATATAGCACCCCTAAAGTCACTTCAAACCTAGATAGGTCCCTCAAAAATTTTCTTGAAAAAATGAAAAATTGCTGCTACATTTTTAAACCTCCTAAAAGGCTAACAAAATAAATTACAGTTTAAAAAATTGTGCTGATGTAAAGCCGACATCTGGGAAATGTTGTTTATTCATGTTTTTCTGTTGTATGACTATCTGGATTAAAGGGATAATCATTCAAAGTTTGAAAACTGCAATTTTTTTTACATTTTTGTCAAGTTTCTGATACTTTTATAAATAAACACAAAACATATCAATCTAAATTTACTATTATCATAAATTATAATGTGCCGCGAAAAAACAGTATCAAAATCACTGGGATTTGTTGAAGCATTCCAGAGTTATGACCACATAAAGTGATATTGGTCAGAATTTAAAAAATTGGCCCGGTCACGAAGGGGTTTAATACCATCTCTGCTATCTGTCTTCAATTCTGCCACTAACTCAAGTTCATTTCCAAAGGAATTTCTACATGCTAATATTATTGCTATCCCCAACAACATAGTAACCCTGAGCTAATACAAAATTACAAACCAATTTCATTCCTAAACTCCGGTGTTAAAATATTCACTAAATTAATCTCCGAATGGCTAAAAGACATTTTCTCTACATTAACACGCTCTGGCCAAATCGGCTTTCTTAAAAAGACAGACCTCAGATGTGATAAGAAGCATTATAAATATTTTGTTGATCATAGAAAATTAGAAAATTCCATTTATCCTTCTATCACTAGATGCAGAAAAAGCTTTTGATTGAAATAATTGGAATTTTATGATAGTTACGCTATAAAAAATTTTTGGATTTGAAGGTCACATACTAAATTCCATATTAACTTTATATTTTTCTCACACAGCAAAAGTCATAGTTAATAATCATTATTCTTCCCATTTTCCTAGTGGTACCCGTCAGGGCTACCCCCTTTCCCTATTATTATTTATTCTACTAATGGAACCCATTGGTGAATCAATACGGTCTAATTATTACATTAAAGGCATTCCATCAAGCATGAGGCAATACAAACTAGGACTTTTTGAGAATTACATCGTTATTTACAATACAGATCCCATAAACACCCTTAGAGAAATTTATGTGTTAATCAATGGCTTTTCTTTAGTTTGCTATTATAAAATAAATTAGAACAAGTCTAAAGTTCTTAGCTTCCATTTGGATAAGGATTGACGTAATGGTATGAAATTTGAATTCCCTTACTTTTGGGAAGATTCTAACATCATTTTTGTGCATTAAAATCACAAACCCCTTATATTGTGGAAGTAAATTTTGGACAAATCATGAAAGAAATTCAATCTAGGCTTGATAAATATGATAAAGTAAATATCTCTTTAAGTAGACTAACCATTTATAAAATGATGATTCTCCCAAAATTGCTATATGTATTTAGACATGTTCCTCTATCTGGTCTCTATGTCTTGATTCAGAAATTCCATAAACAATTGTCACAATATATTTGGCAAAGTAAACTTTCAAGAATCTCAATCACTTTTCTGTTCAAGAATAAGAGCAATGTAGGCATAGCCCTTCAAAATATACAAGCGTATTATGAGGCAAATATTATCCTACAGAGTAGAACCTGGTTTCAGACGACTAATGAACCAAACTGGATCTTTTTGGAAGAGGAATTATATGGAAAATCACCTTTGTCATCCCTTATTATGTTACACTTAACTCTTCCATTACCAAAACATCCAACACTAAACTCAACAATTTTCCAATGGGAAAAAACTCTAAGTTGGTATCATATTTCCCCATGACAAAGCTCCCATTCCTATTTTTCACACAATTTTTCAAAGTTTCCTTTTGCCAAATGGCTAAAACTAGGAATTAGTAATTGTTCCTTCTTGCTATCAGGTCTCAATAAAGACTCCATCATAAACTTCCAAGCTTCAAAAGCTTCTTCTGGTCTTCCAGATGAGGAACCCTTTAACCTATTGGATTTTAAAAAAATATATAAGAAAAAAATTCAACACCTTTAGCTCTCCCAACAGCTGTTATTACATTGTTATTTTGGTTTTGTCTGAAAAGGCCTTTATAGAAAGAGACCAATAATCTAAAGTTTGAAATAGGGAAGAGGAAGATTCTTATCTCTTATCTTTCTCTTCTCTCCCTTGAGATGTAAATACTTATGTCCCCCCCAAAAAAATGGAGAAACGTATTCAAGGAGTGATACATTTATTGGCTAACCAGAGAAATTATATTTGCAAGCTTTCAAGGCTCAGAAGGCCCCTTCATCAGGCATACAGTATCCTGAGAAGAGATGGCAACATTTATATAGGAATTATACAAGGACATGAGAGAGGCTTGAAAGATACGCCAAGGAAATCAAATTAAGGTTTTGTTATACATGTACAGTGCCTTGCGAAAGTATTCGGCCCCCTGGAACTTTTCATCCTTTTCCCACATATCATGCTTCAAACATAAAGATGCCAAATGTAAATTTTTGGTGAAGAATCAGCAACAAGTGGAATACAATTTGTGAAGTTGAAGAAAATGTATTGGTTATTTTACATTTTTGTGGAAATTCAAAAACTGAAAAGTGGACGTGCAATATTATTTGGCTCCTTTAACTTAATACTTTGTTGCGCCTCCTTTTGCTGTGATTACAGCTGCAAGTCGCTTGGGGTTTGTCTCCATCAGTTTTGTACATCGAGAGACTGAAATTCTTGCCCATTCTTCCTTGGCAAACAGCTCGAGCTCAGTGAGGTTTGATGGAGATCGTTTGTGAACAGCAGTTTTCAGCTCTTTCCACAGATTCTCAATTGGATTCAGGTCTGGACTTTGACTTGGCCATTCTAACACCTGGATACGTTTATTTGTGAGCCATTCCATTGTAGATTTTGCTTTATGGTTGGGATCATTGTCTTGTTGGAAGACAAATCTCCATCCCAGTCTCAGGTCTTTTGCAGACTCCAACAGGTTTTCTTCAAGAATGGTTCTGTATTTGGCTCCATCCATCTTCCCATCAGTTTTATCCATCTTCCCTGTCCCTGCTGAAGAAAAGCAAGCCCAAACCATGATGCTGCCACCACCATGTTTGACAGTGGGGATGGTGTTTTCAGGGTGATGAGCTGTGTTGCCTTTACGCCAAACATATAGTTTGGCATTGTTGACAAAAAGTTCGATTTTGGTTTCATCTCACCAGAGCACCTTCTTCCACATGTTTGGTGTGTCTTCCAGGTGGCTTGTTGCAAACTTTAAATTACACTTTTTATGGATATCTTTGAGAAATGACTTTCTTCTTGCCAATCTTCCATAAAGACCAGATTTGTGCTGTGTACGACTGATTGTTGTCCTATGGACAGACTGTCCCACCTCAGCTGTAGATCTCTGCAGTTCATCCACAGTGGTCATGGGCCTCTTGGCTGCATCACTGATCAGTCTTCTCCTTGTTTGAGATGAAAGTTTAGAGGGACGGCCGGGTCTTGGTAGATTTGCAGTGGTATGATACTCCTTCCATTTCAATATGATCGCTTGAACACTGCTCCTTGGGATGTTCAAAGTTTCGGAAATCATTTTGTATCCAAATCCGGCTTTAAACTTCTCCACAACAGTATCACGGACCTGCCTGTTGTGTTCCTTGGTCGTCATGATGCTCTCTGTGCTTCAAACAGAACCCTGAGACTATCACAGAGCAGGTGCATTTATACGGAGACTTGATTACACACAGGTGGATTATATTTATCATCATTAGTCATTTAGGACAAAATTGGATCATTCAGAGATCCACAATGAACTTCTGGAGTGAGTTTGCTGCACTGAAAGTAAAGGGGCCGAATAATATTGCACGCCTCACTTTTCAGTTTTTGAATTTCCACAAAAATGTTAAATAACCAATAAATTTCGCTCAACTTCACAATTGTGTTCCACTTGTTGTTGATTCTTCACCAAAAATTTACATTTGTTATCTTTATGTTTGAAGCATGATATGTGGGAAAAGGTTAAAAAGTTCCTGGGGGCCGAATACTTTTGCAAGGCACTGTAGATGAGGTGGAAGTGTTCTATTAGACATCTGAAGATCTTCTTGTAGAGGTGTGAACTGTGTCCAAGTAATGAGTCATGAATCCAGGTGTCAAATTTAGTCCTATTGTTAGAGATCGAAACATATGTATAAATGTGTACTCCCATATATTCCTTTCTCTGTCACTATTGAAATTACCTTTCAAAATTAGGACTTTTAGATCTGCCATACTGTGTCCAGGTCCTACAGGTGTGTCCTGCTCTTTTTTTATCATATGTCTATGCAGATTCATCCTTGTTTGAAGTTTTTGTTTACTTTCTCCTATGTATGTCCCTGCATTGCACCTTGTACATTGTATCATGTACACGACATTGGAGGATGTACATGAAAAATAGTCCATGATCTTATAGTCCTGATTTGTGTTGGGTATGGGTACTTTATCTGTTGGTGATATGTGGGTGCAGGACTTGCATTTCTTACTGTTACTGGGGATTGTGCCTGTCTCTGATGGTGATGCGAGGGCACTTCTGACAATGACATTCCTTAGGTTGGGAGGCTTTTTGTAGGAAAGCAGTGGCAGTTCTGGGGATATTGCTTTCAGTCCGTGGTCTCTGTGGAATATGGGTTGGAGGTCAGCGCCAATTTTCCTTAAAATGTTCATGTGAGGGTTGTACATGACCACAAGCGGCACATTGTTGATATCCTCCTGTTTGTAATCCAGGAGGCTGCTTCTTGGGATCCTTGTAGCTCTGTGGATCTGTTCATCAATTACAAGTGGATGATATCCTTGGTGTAGGAATGTTTTCCTAAGTGATGGTAGTTTTAGTTTTCTATCCTCATTGTCTGAATAGATCCGAATGTACCTTAGAGCTTGACTGTAGATTATTGATTTTTTCTGTGTCTCAGATGAAAGCTGTTCCATCTTAGGTATGCCAAACGTCCTGTGGGTTTATGGTAAAGAGTAGTTTGTACGGTATTGTCTTTGATGTATATGGTTGTGTCTAGAAAATGGATTTGGCATTTGGAAAAGTTGAGGGTGAGCTTGACGGTTGGGTGGAACTTGTTGAAGGTTTTGTGGAAGGTAAGCAGGTCCTCCTTTCAGCCTTTCCAGATTATTAGTAGGTCATCAATGTAGCGGAAGTATGCTAGAAGTTTGATAGTGCAGGACGCCAAAAATAGACCACAATATTATTTTGTATTGTACTTCTTCTCTCCCTTGAAACTGATTCTCTTCCTAATGAAATTAGATTTATATCTTTCCATATTTTTGCAGTAGCTAAACTGCTCACTGGAGCCAAATGAAAATCTGTTATCCCTACCATTAATAATATCATTGATAGAGTTTCAACACATAACACTTTTGAACTAACCTTTTCCCTTAAAAAATAATACTATTCCAAAATATGAAGCCAGATGGTCTCTATGGAACCTTCCATTTCAATTGAGTGTAGAGTACCTTTCTTATGATCAATCCTGTTAACCAGTTTTTTTCTAAACATGGTATGTTTTACATATATTCCAATGTACATTGTGTTAACCATGTTAAACACTTTCCAAATAACTTTTGTTCTCCCCCTCCTTTCCTTCCTTCTCCCTTACCATTTATTCTTTCTCTAAATAATCTTTCCCCTTCCTATTTCTCTTCTCCTTCCTTTCCCCTTCCTATTTCTCCTCTTCTTTCCCTTTTCCATTTCCTATTTTCCTTCCTTATCCTTTTTCTTTTCCTCTCCCTTTCCATTCTTCTCTTTTCCTTCATCAACTTCTCTGTTAGTTTAGGTTTTTAAGGTATAGATTGTTTTTCTTATCTTATATTCTTTCACTATTTTTCTACATTATCATATGTTTTATCTCCCTACTAAGTAAAAATTTATTTTAATATAAAACTATTTAAGCACAAAATCTTTATTGGTAGGAAACAGTACTTGTGCTGATGAGAAGAATAATTATCACAGAATGATTATTCTGTGTGTATGAAAGTGTGGTCAGCAATCTATACAGGCTAATGTTGGCTTGCATGTAAAAAGCAACCCATATTTTTATCTAGTGCCATTTACCCATCTATGAGGTTGAAGAGTTTCCCTTTTGTTTAGGTCAGTCTCTTAAAAGTGAAGGGACATAGTTTAATTTGTAATAATCTCTGGTATTCTGACAATTTTGACCCTATTAATAGGTTGTCAGGAGACAGACAGTGTGTGCGTGCATACACTCTATAGAGAGATAGGACAGTACCAAAGAAGACTGTTTACGGAGCACACTCTCCAGAGGGGAAGGGACGGAGAAAGTAGCTGGCAGAAACAACAATGTGCAGAGACACAGACAAGGACCTAGCGGGTCACGTGACCAGAGCAGGAAGGTGCTATAGGCTAGAACTAGAACTCGTGCGAACTGGGGAGCATAAGGCGAAAAGTAAGAACCAGCAACGCCAGGAGCGGGGTCAGACTAGCCAAGGTCAGTAACAGGAGGACAGCACAGGACAAAAGGGGGTGAGACAAAAACGTAGTCAGGAGACAAGCCGAAGTCAATTACCAAAAGAGTCCAACAATGAGGTACAGAATCAACAGGCAATAGCAAAGTGAGGGACAAACCGGATCAGAACCAGGGAACACACATGAAGTGCAGGCACAAGACACAAACACACACAAAACACCAGGGTCAACTTAACTCAGCCGAGGGCAGGAGTATAACTGACAGAGAACCCTAGTCCAGCAATGGGCATAAATATCCCTCCCAGATCCAAAAGGAGGTCACAACAATTAACCCTGAGAGGGCAGGGCATTAACCCTGTCCAAACCATGATATATGCGACCTGATGTTCTAAATTCCTTTAATATGGTCTAGTTTCTGATGGTCTTTTGGTTCAAAAGTCAAAACTTTTCTTGAAGTTTATCAATAATTTAGCATTGAATTATATGAAATCAATTCATTACCTTGATTACCTTGATGTACAAGCTTCTTTTTTTAAAATGCTGGACAAGGCACTTTTGTGATCATTGGTGCCTAGATAGAATCCTGCTCAATACACTCCATTATAAAGCATAATCTAGTATGCATATTGGTGCTTTGAAGATAACCTTTCACAAGTTTGAGCAAGTTAAATTGCTCCTTCCCATATTCAAATGTACTCGCGTCTTTCAGATGCAAATACATTTGAATGCCCCAATATGCAGAAGCGTGATGAGGTCAGCACACTGCTGACGTCGTCACACTGTGACAGGGCTGTATAGCTTTGAGGGGACATAATATGGCAATTTTAGACATTATGGCGAAATAGGGGACATTGTGAAAGGGGACATAGTCTAGCAAGGGTCATTGGGGTGGTTGTTGTGAGTTCATTTTCCCCTTCACCATTGAGGTCTGATGAACTCCCTCTTCTGGTGAAGGAAGGTAGTGAGGCTGATTACCAAGCACCTGAGCAGAAAGATGATGACTGGGTGACTGGAATTGCTGACTGGATATAAGGCAGCCGACGCCCTTCTGCCTTGCGGGTGATTTCTCTGAGGGATTCTAGGAGACCAGTCTGATTCCTGCTCCTCAAAAGCTAAGTTTTCTGCTCTGCTTTTTGCATTTGTGTTTTGGTTTTGTTTTGCCTTGTTTTTCTGGATTTCTGCCATTCCCTGCTGGAGTGAGCTGAATTCCTTTTTGCTCTGTCTTCAGAAAATACCTGAGTACTGATATAGTCTTTTTGAAGCCTAGCGTCTTCAGGGCTTTTTTCCCTATCAGTCTGTTGGCTCTTGTTTTGAGAGGGTTTTGGCGGATTGCAGACAGCAGCTTTTCTATCCTGTCCTATTTAGTTAGCTTGGGCCCCATCAATTGCTCAGCCTATCTTTCTATCTGTGTGTTTTTTCATCTTGCTTCACCGTCATATGTTGGGGGCTGCCTATTGCTTTGGGGTCTGCTCTGGGGCAGTTTAGATTTCCCTTTCTGTCTTTAGGCTATTTAGTTCTCCGGCTGTGATCGAGGGGTCTAGGGCACCGTAGGAACCCCCCACGGCTACTGCTAGTTGTTGTTGATAGGTTCAGGGGTCTGCAATCCGATAGCTGCCAACTTCTCTGGTTTTCTGGACTTAGCTAGTATTTCTGTTTTTGCCTCCTATGGTGACTCATTCATAACAGAATCACCCGCCATACCGCAGATCCTAGGGTACTCAACAGCAGGAAAGAATTGTAAAAAAAAAAAAGGTGTATATTTTTTTCCTCTATATCTCTGAGGCCATAGGGGGAATTTTTTTTCTCTCAATGGAGATAAAGCAATTGTCTGATCGTGTGGAGCAGCTCGCTGCGGAAGTGCGGGGAATTTCCACCTACCTTGCTCATTCACATGCTGCTGAACAAAAGATCCCTGCTCCTGATGTGTTTTTTGGGGATCGGTCTAAATTTTTGAATTTCAAAAATAATTGTAAATTATTTTTTGCCTTGAAGCCTAACTCGTCAGGGAGCTCCGTGCAGCAGGTTAAAATTGTCATCTCTTTGCTGCGTGGTCGATCCCCAGGATTGGGCATTTTCTTTGA
The DNA here is from genome assembly GCF_039654945.1 of Dendrobates tinctorius. NCBI lineage: Eukaryota > Metazoa > Chordata > Amphibia > Anura > Dendrobatidae > Dendrobates > Dendrobates tinctorius. Next base: position 23,305,799 of record NW_027361750.1, on the reverse strand, counting down.
AACCAGATGATCCTATTCTGACTAATGTGAACGCATTTTTTCAAGCCTTGGGGTTGTTGTATGACAAACCTAATGCTATTGATCAGGCTGACAAGACCCTGTTGGCATTGAGCCAGGGTCGAGATTCTGCAGAATTGTACTGTCAAAAATTCCGAAAGTGGGCGGTCCTTACTACCTGGAATGATAATGCCTTGGCAGCTCTCTTTCGGAAGGGTTTGTCAGAAGCCATAAAAAAGATACTATGGTGGGATTTCCTGTTCCCTCTGGTCTTGACGATTCTATGTCATTAGCCATTCAGGTTGATCGGCGTTTACATGAACGCAGGACTGCACGAGAGGTGTTGCCACCTGTTGAACAAGTGTCTGAACCTATGCAATGTGATAGAGTTTTGTCCAGGGAGCAATGTCAGGAGTTCAGAAGGCGTAATAAGCTGTGTTTTTTTTGTGGCGATGTCTCGCATATTATTTCTGTCTTTCCTAAACGAGAGAAACGTTTTGCACACACATTTTCTGTGGGTGGTGTTCAACCTAAGTTTCTTCTGGCAATTACTCTGATCTGCTCCCTGTCCACATTTTCCGCCAAGGCTTTTGTGGATTCGGGAGCAGCCCTGAACCTAATGGACTTGGATTTTGCTAAACGTTGTGGATTTCCGATGACACCTCTGCGGACGCCTATCCCTTTGAGAGGGATTGATGCCACTCCTTTGGTGAAAAATAAACCTCAGTTTTGGACCCAGGTGGTAATGCGGGTCGCCCCAGACCATCAAGAAAATTGCAGATTTTTGGTGTTGCATAATTTGCATGATACCATTGTTCTGGGGTTTCCCTGGCTGCGAATTCATAATCCAGATTTGGATTGGAAATCTATGTCTGTGGTGAGTTGGGGTTGTCGGTGTGCCCTTAGTGAGGCTCCATTTTTTTCCACCTCTCCTCAGTCGCATGATGTTCCTGACTATTTGGCGGACTTTTATGATGTATTTAGTGAGAATGAGTCTGCGTCTTTGCCTCCTCATAGGAGTTATGACTGTGCAATTGAACTGAGCCCGGGGTGTAAATTTCCCAAGGGTCGGCTCTTCAATTTATCTGTACCCGAGCATGAGGCTATGCGATCCTATATTAAGGAGGCGTTGGAGAAGGGTCATATTAGACCATCCTCTTCACCCTTAGGTGCCGGTTTTTTTTTTGTGGCCAAAAAGGATGGTTCAATAAGGCCTTGTATTGATTATTGTGCCCTCAACAAAATTACTATTAAATATCAGTATCCGTTACCCCTAATTTCGGATCTATTCTCCAGAGTTAAAGGTGCTTGCTGGTTTACCAAGCTTGCCCTCAGGGGGGCGTATAATCTTATCCGCATTAAGCATGGGGATGAATGGAAGATGGCGTTTAATACTCCGGAGGGACATTTTGAGTACCTGGTGATGCCTTTTGGGCTCACTAATGCCCCTTCTGTCTTCCAGTGCTTCATGAACGTCATTTTCCGAGACTTTGTGAATAAATTTTTGATTATCTATCTGGATGATATTTTCATCTTCTCCAAGGATTGGGATTCTCATGTGGAACATGTTCGGACTGTGTTCCAGAACTTGAGGGAGAATTCCCTGTATGTCAAAGGATCGAAATGCCTTTTTGGGGTACAGAGGATTTCATTTTTGGGATTTATTTTGTCTCCGTCAACTATTGAAATGGACCCGGCCAAGGTACAGGCCATTTATGATTGGGTTCAGCCCACTTTTTTGAAGGCCCTTCAGAAGTTTTTAGGTTTTGCTAATTTTTATCGGAAATTTATAGCAAAATTTTCTAGTATTGCCAAGCCATTGACTGATCTGACTAAGAAGGGTGCCGATGTGTTGAATTGGTCTCCAGAGGCTGTTTCTTCCTTTCAGGAGCTGAAGCGAAGATTCACTTCTGCCCCGGTTTTGCGGCAACCTGATGTCTCACTCCCGTTCCAGGTAGAGGTGGACGCTTCTGAGATTGGTGCAGGAGCTGTTTTGTCCCAAAAGGATCCTGTAACATCTAAAATGAATCCCTGTGCTTTCTTTTCCTGAAAGTTCTCTCCATCTGAACGTAACTATGATGTGGGGAATCGGGAACTGTTAGCCATGAAATGGGCATTTGAGGAGTGGAGACATTGGCTGGAGGGAGCTAAACATCAAGTCGTGGTCCTCACTGACCACAAGAATTTGATTTACCTGGAGTCGGACAAACGCTTGAACCCTAGACAGGCTAGGTGGGCCTTGTTTTTTACACGTTTTGATTTTGTGGTCTCTTTTCTTCCTGGCACTAAGAATGTCAAGGCAGATGCCCTCTCTAGGAGCTTCTTTGCTGATTCTCCTGTGGTGACCAAGCCTGCTACCATCTTAGGTGAAGGGGTAGTTCTTTCTGCCATCTCACCCGATTTGAGACGTGCTCTGGAAGAGTTCCAGGAGGACAAACCTGAGCGTTGTGCCAGTGGAAAGTTGTATGTTCCTGACCAGTGGAAGAAGAGAGTGATGTCTGAAGTTCATTGCTCTGCATTGGCTGGTCATCCAGGTATTTTTGGTACTAGAGATCTGGTGAGTCGGTCTTTTTGGTGGCCTGCCTTGTCTCGTGATGTCAGGAATTTTGTGCAGTCCTGTGGGACTTACTCCCGGTCTAAACCTTGTTCTCGCTCTAGTGGGTTGTTGATGCCTTTGCCAGTCCCCAGGAGGCCATGGACCCATATTTCAATGGATTTCATCCTGATATGCCTGTCTCTCAGAGAATGACTGTTATTTGGGTGATTTGTGATATGTTCTCTAAGATGGTTCATCTTGTACCACTCCCTAAGTTGCCATCTTCCTCTGAGTTGGTGCCCCTGTTTTTGCAACAGGTGGTTCGCTTGCACGGGATTCCTGAGAACATTGTATCTGACAGAGGAGTTCAGTTTGTGTCTAGACTTTGGAGAACTTTCTGTTCCAAGCTGGGAATTCAGTTGTCCTCTGCTTTTCACCCCCAGACCAATGGGCAGACGGAGAGAACAAACCAGAGCTTGGAGTCGTATTTGAGATGTTTTATTTCCGCTGATCAGGATGATTGGGTTTCATTTTTGCCCTTGGCCGAATTTGCTTTAAATAATAGAGCTAGTTCTGCTACTTTGATGTCACCTTTTTTTTGTAACTTTGGGTTTCATCCTCGATTTTCTTCAGGGCAGGTGGAGCCTTCTGCCTGCCCAGGTGTTGACACTGTGGTGGAGAGAATGCACCAGATCGGGGACCAAGTGGTGGATGTTATCTCTCCCAGGAAAAGGCCCAGCGGTTTTCCAACCGACATAGGACCATTGGTCCCCAGTTTAAGGTTGGTGATATGGTTTGGTTATTATCAGAAAATATCGCTATGAAGGTGGCTTCTCCTAAGTTTAAGCCTAGATTTATTGGACCTTACAAGATTTTGGAGATTATTAATCCGGTCTCTTTTCGTTTGGCTCTTCCTGTCACATTTAAAATCCATAATGTGTTTCATAAGTCCTTGTTGAAGAGGTTTGTTGAACCAGTTGTTCCTGGGGTGGCACCTCCGGACCCTGTATTGGTTGAAGGTAACATGGAATATGAGGTAGAGAAGATACTGGATTCCCGTCTGGCTAGACGGAGACTCCAGTATTTGGTTAAGTGGAAGGGTTATGGTCAGGAGGATAATTCCTGGGTCTCTGCCTCTGATATTCATGCCAAAAGATTGGCGCGTGCCTTTCATCGGGCTCACTCTGATCGCCCTGGTGGCGTGGATGAGGGTTTGGTGACCCCTCCTCAAGGGGGAGGTACTGTTGTGAGTTCATTTTCCCCTTCACCATTGCGGTCTGATGAACTCCCTCTTCTGGTGAAGGAAGGTAGTGAGGCTGATTACCAAGCACCTGAGCAGAATGATGATCACTGGGTGACTGGAATTGCTGACTGGATATAAGGCAGCCGACGCCCTTCTGCCTTGCGGGTGATTTGTCTGAGGGATTCTAGGAGACCAGTCTGATTCCTGCTCCTCAAAGGTAAGTTTTCTGCTCTGCTTTTTGCATTTGTGTTTTGGTTTTGTTTTGCCTTGTTTTTCTGGATTTCTGCCATTCCCTGCTGGGGTGAGCTGAATTCCTTTTTGCTCTGTCTTCAGAAAATACCTGAGTACTGATATAGTCTTTTTGAAGCCTAGCGTCTTCAGGGCTTTTTTCCCTATCAGTCTGTTGGCTCTTGTTTTGAGAGGGTTTTGGCGGATTGCAGACAGCAGCTTTTCTATCCTGTCCTATTTAGTTAGCTTGGGCCCCATCAATTGCTAAGCCTATCTTTCTATCTGTGTGTTTTTTCATCTTGCTTCACCGTCATTATATGTTGGGGGCTGCCTATTGCTTTGGGGTCTGCTCTGGGGCAGTTTAGATTTCCCTTTCTGTCTTTAGGCTATTTAGTTCTCCGGCTGTGATCGAGGGGTCTAGGGCACTGTAGGAACCCCTCACGGCTACTGCTAGTTGTTGATTTCTTCAGGGGTCTGCAATCCGATAGCTGCCAACTTCTCTGGTTTTCTGGACTTAGCTAGTATTTCTGTTTTTGCCTCCTACGGTGACTCATTCATAACAGGTGGTGGAACCTTGGAAAGGGGCAGTATGTGGGGGACATTATGGAGAAGGGGTGTATGGGGGATATTATGTGGGAGAGATTTTGGAGAGGGGCAGTGTGAAGGGGCTATTATACAGAGGATCAGTGTGTGGGATATTTGATAGGGGCAGTGAGGAGGGATATCATATAGATGGGCAGAGTGGGGGGATATTTTGGAGGGCAGTGTGTGGGGGTATTTTAGAGATAGGCAGTGTGGGCGAGTATTTTGGAGACCGCAGTGTGGAGATTTTTTGCAGAAGGGCAGTGTGTGTGGGGTATTTTGTGCAGAAAGCACAGTGAGGGGAAATTATTCAGGCACAGAGCATGAGAGATAGCTATTTTCAAAGCAGTATATATATTTTTTTAAGGGCACAAGAGCACCCTGTTGGTATATGCTGCTGAAGACCAAGAGGCATGCCTGGAGAGAGAAGCTCTGGTTATGAAATCTCATCATAACGTCTGTGCTTCATGGAGACAAAAGGCATTGGAATGTTTCCAATCAGAGAATGTCACTTATAAGGAACCTGAGAATAAATGTTTTTTGTGTTACGGACTACATCTCATCAGTGCTATGGTTTCTGTATGGTCCGCAGTCTGATGATGGCTGATAACTAGAGATGAATTAATCTGTTCGGTCCCTCCTTATTCGGCAAGCTATAGTGCTTACGGAATTAGCTGCATCGGGAACCCGGCTACCTGGATCGCTCCTGCTGATCAGCTGTCCAGTGCCGCAGCTGCATGTGTCGTGGCTGTTTCAGTGTAACAACACATGCATGGAAAGCTTGTTTGTTGGGCTGACCTTATCTGGTGATTCATTCATGTTCTGAAGTTGTTTTTAGGGCTGAATTCCTGTACTGATAGTTCTGGTCTTGCATTTATGTCCTGATGGTGGTTCTGATCTTGTATTCATGTACTGATGGGAGTTCTGGTGCTCCGTTCATGTAATGATGCTGCATTCATGCACTGATGGTGGTTCTGGTGCTGCACTTATGTGCCAACAGTGGTTCTAATCTTGTACACATGTAACAATCCATAAAGTGATTCATGGCTATGTTAAAATTTAAAGTGTCAAAACTTATAAATTTGAGATTATGAAGAGGATTTGTCAATTTGCTGCTCCAAAACAGCTCAGTTTAAGTTAACAAGTGTTCACACTGATTGTTTTGGAGCAGAAACTCTACAAATCCTGCTCGAATTCTCAAAATCTGGTCCTTGGCATGTATTAATGCACTGATGGTGGTTCTGGTGATGTATTCATGTAACTATCCCTTTCGAAAAAATTGCAGCGCAGTTGGGATTGGTTCAGTATGGCAATGTGGCAGTTGGAAGCAAAAGAAAAAAAAAGGCTGTCCATCCCCAACGTAGCCGGACAAGGCCTCAACTATATTTGTGTTTTATTATTTTTTTTTGTGAGACAAGTTTACTTTTGAGTGTAGTGAAATTGCATTAAAAAGGGCCACAATTCTAACATTTTTTGTGAAATGTTCTTTCTTCATACATGGTTGCATCATGGTTGTCTAGTATGATTACAGCAATACCAATCTTGTCCAGTTTTTTATTGTACAGTGGAGAAAAAAAGTATTTAGTCAGTCAGCAATAGTGCAAGTTTCACCACTTAAAAAGATGAGAGGCGTCTGTAATTTACATCATAGGTAGACCTCAACTATGGGAGACAAACTGAGAAAAAAAAATCCAGAAAATCACATTGTCTGTTTTTTTTTCATTTTATTTGCATATTATGGTGGAAAATAAGTATTTGGTCAGAAACAAGCAATCAAGATTTCTGGCTCTCACAGACCTGTAACTTCTTCTTTAAGAGTCTCCTCTTTCCTCCACTCATTACCTGTAGTAATGGCACCTGTTTAAACTTGTTATCAGTATAAAAAGACACCTGTGCACACCCTCAAACAGTCTGACTCCAAACTCCACTATGGTGAAGACCAAAGAGCTGTCAAAGGACACCAGAAACAAAATTGTAGCCCTGCACCAGGCTGGGAAAACTGAATCTGCAATAGCCAACCAGCTTGGAGTGAAGAAATCAACTGTGGGAGCAATAATTAGAAAATGGAAGACATACAAGACCACTGATAATCTCCCTCGATCTGGTGCTCCACGCAAAATCCCACCCCGTGGGGTCAGAATGATCACAAGAACGGTGAGCAAAAATCCCAGAACCACGCGGGGGGACCTAGTGAATGAACTGCAGAGAGCTGGGACCAATGTAACAAGGCCTACCATAAGTAACACACTACGCCACCATGGACTCAGATCCTGCAGTGCCAGACGTGTCCCACTGCTTAAGCCTGTACATGTCCGGGCCCGTCTGAAGTTTGCTAGAGAGCATTTGGATGATCCAGGGGAGTTTTGGGAGAATGTCCTATGGTCTGATGAAACCAAACTGGAACTGTTTGGTAGAAACACAACTTGTCGTGTTTGGAGGAAAAAGAATACTGAGTTGCATCCATCAAACACCATACCTACTGTAAAGCATGGTGGTGGAAACATCATGCTTTGGGGCTGTTTCTCTGCAAAGGGGCCAGGACGACTGATCCGGGTACATGAAAGAATGAATGGGGCCATGTATCGTGAGATTTTGAGTGCAAACCTCCTTCCATCAGCAAGGGCATTGAAGATGAAACGTGGCTGGGTCTTTCAACATGACAATGATCCAAAGCACACCGCCAGGGCAACGAAGGAGTGTCTTCGTAAGAAGCATTTCAAGGTCCTGGAGTGGCCTAGCCAGTCTCCAGATCTCAACCCTATAGAAAACCTTTGGAGGGAATTGAAAGTCCGTGTTGCCAAGCGAAAAGCCAAAAACATCACTGCTCTAGAGGAGATCTGCATGGAGGAATGGGCCAACATACCAACAACAGTGTGTGGCAACCTTGTGAAGACTTACAGAAAACGTTTGACCTCTGTCATTGCCAACAAAGGATATATCACAAAGTATTGAGATGAAATTTTGTTTCTGACCAAATACTTATTTTCCACCATAATATGCAAATAAAATGAAAACAAAACAGACAATGTGATTTTCTGGATTTTTTTTTCTCAGTTTGTCTCCCATAGTTGAGGTCTACCTATGATGTAAATTACAGACGCCTCTCATCTTTTTAAGTGGTGGAACTTGCACTATTGCTGACTGACTAAATACTTTTTTTCCCCACTGTATTAGTGGTGGAAAAAAGTATCGTAAGTTTGTAAAAAAAAATAAAAGTTTATTCTATCTAGATGGATAGACGCCTCTAGCGTCTTCTGTCTGCATAGAACTGTATCCATAGCAACTGCAATTTCCTATCTCAGTAATGGGAAAGTCTGTCTTCACTGAATACAGATTTTACCTCAGAATTGAACATCTTCATAACAAGTGATCAATTTTGGCAAAGAAAGCACATTTTTCTGATAATATATATTACAAAGTTGCTTATGTGCAGTCACTCATCCCCTCCCTCGCTCCCCATGCCCATCCTCTCCCTCACTTCGCATACTGTGTCCACATACATTCCCCATACTGTGTCCGCACCCATTCGCTCCTCAGACTCTGACCGCACCCATTACCCCTCATACTGTGCCTTCAATTTACTCCGACTCCCAATATTGTGTCCAAACCCATCCCTTCCTCGCTCCCCAAACTGTCCTCAAATTTCCCCCACCCACGATACAGTAAAACCTTGGTGTCTTCAGCTCCCCTGGAACACTTACTACTAATGTTGTTTGCAGGGTCGGCAAGCGACGTTAACAGGGTGACCACATTACTTGATCATGATGCAGCCGTCAAACTGACCAGGCGATCAGGGTTTCAATTGTACTCGCGTAAGAAAGTACAATTGATCACTGGGAGCAAGAACGCTGCTTGACAGCTGGCTCAGAGAACAGCTTTCTACCACTAAAACGAGCTGCAAAATGCAGTTGCTGGGGAGACACCTCAGACCACCACATCAGGTAGCCCGATGACAACCTCCCTGCTGGCTGCGCCTGGGGCACATGCTTCGCCTGCCCCTCTGAGATACGCCTCTGCTGTTTTGCAATCCTGTCTGCCTGCAAGATGGAAGCTGAGAGGAACCTGCATGTGTCAGTTATAACCACACACAGCTCTGCAATGAGATCAGGAGAGCGGCCAATACACATCACACTGGTAATGCCCCCTTTCATGTATAATAAGCTCTAGGGGCAGATTCTCAGGACTTGTGCAGACAACCGTATTAGCGGTTGCAAACACGAGTGCAATTCTCCATCTTTTTCTTCAGTGTGCTTCAATTCTCTCATCAGAGAGAAAATATGTCCATATGCATCTGGGAGATCAGTGTCTGACCAAGAAATCTTAACTTCTAATTTACGTAAAAGAAAAAACATTGATTTCTCTGGAATAAAACATCGGATCGCAGATATCAAGGTGTCATTTTATTCTGCTTACTATATAGCCAGTTTAGGAGGGTTGATCCCACAGAGATTCCCCTTAAACGGAGTTAAAAGTAATTAACAGGAAGCGAGCGGTCAGTTGTAGCTCTCACTTCCTGTTAACTATGTATATACATCTGAAGGCGGGGACAGTAACGCTGGCACCAATTGGGTTTAGGACTCACCAATCTCACGTGAGCTCCGGGAGAGGAAGTGCCGACACGGGAGGAGAGTATAAGCTTTTTTAATTTAATGTAGTCAAACATGGGAAAAGAGAAGGGATTGTCCCAAAAGTGGACAACCCTTTTAAATAGTTTACCCCTTTTGACAACCAAGTATAGTGTAGCATGCAGTAGTATGCTTGTAGTCAAAATGATAGGACCCTGATGAACCCTAATGGGGCTTCTTCAATATGCTGGTTGGCCGATATGTCACAGCATTATAAATGTAAACTTTGTGCCAATGTGACCACAGATGTAGGACAATAACAAAAGCTAACATAAAATGCACACAAAAACCACACCATTAAACAGCCAGACACGTGTATATGTTATCTAAACCATTCTGTAATTTTATTGATTTTGTGGAGTTCACATATTTTGTACAGCAAACACTGTAGGCCTCGAGAAGCTGCAGCTCTATTGTTTAAAATAGCAGCAAGGTATCTTTTAATATCAGAGAATCTGGACAATAAATAGTCTGTCTCTTTGGATGTAAATGCTCAACATGTCAACCTGCTGCAGCTTCGTATTGTGATTGCTATTTTACAGAGCTTATACACAAAAATATATATGCAATCTTTTTGTCTATATTTATACAAATACAACAGTAGTTTGTGAATACATTGTAAGTACATTTACATGATAAGCAACACAAATTCCCATATCTCTTGATAACTTTTTTTTTTTTAAATGCAACATACAATAAAATTCAGTCTGGAATGCAATTTCATCCACTTTGACATTTAAAACCTTTTATTGTATAAACTATTTTTTTTTAGCACTTGTATATCCAAAACATGTTTTTTTTTCTCCAATAGAACATAAAATTTCATCAAGAAGTCAGAAGAGATTCTGAAAAGGTTTCAAAATACCGAAATGCAAATGGCAATTCTTAACATACAGTGTGATCTTCACTCTACACTATATATTCCGTCCAATTTTAATTATTGTATATTTATTTTAGTGAACTAAAATCTGGGTGCATTTGACGAAATAAAATATAAAATCGGCATGCTCGCCGCTTTTTACTATTATTTTACTTTTTGCTTTTTTTTTTCTGCAAGTGCATATTAATACGCTGTGGTGTTTGTACAAAGTTCAATAAAAGGGTAAACTAGATCACAGTATAAAAATATATCATACAACTATTGCTATAATAAAATAGTCCTTTTTTCTATGGTAAAAATACATCTGTAAGTGAAAGGAAGGTTGTAGCACCATTAAAGAACGGTTTCCCTAGTTACATTAGCAGCATGATGATCCGATAGAACAATATTGCAGGAGTGTTTTTGAGAAGATAAACATTCATTCTTGGTTGCAGTGTACCAATGAAGCTTATACTGAAAAGGTTTCCCACGTGATTAGTAACAGTATGGCCACTTCCATGGCAAGAAAGCATATCAAGACACGTTGCCTTCGACCTAGGCAAGACGAAACGGCAGCCTTTTGAAGACCACCATTTGTTCAATGAGGTTTGCCTGATGTTGATCAATAACAGGTCAATAGGTCTGAAGAATAATGGACAAGCAATTTATTGAACTGGTAAATACCTAATTTAGAACCAGTCCATTAGCCTACGGTGGTACTTGTCCATTAGATCCTAGCGTAATGTGAAATAATTCACACCGGTGGAAAACGTACTATAACCAAAAAAAGAATAAGCTGGTACTTGTGTTTGAGGTAAAGTGGCGTTTCATTCTTAAGTGATGAAAACATGGTTTATAAATACACTATGGCAGGTATCTTTAACAGGTTACATCCTTTATAAAGAGAGAACTGCTGTGCAGTTACTTAGGTACTTTTAGTATTTTATATTTTTAATAATTCATGCTAAAATAAGTGCATACAAAAGGGTAAAAGTAGAGGATAGTAGACGGCTATTTTTTAGAGTAAATTTTGGTCAACTCAAATGCTTATGTACATATGGAAGATTCAAACTATACCTTAAAGAGACTGTGTCGACACAGAATGACGGTTTAATCTAAGTGCATCATGGCGGGGCCAAACATTTAAATACACTTTCTCGTCTGCAGGTTTTCCATCTATCTCTGCACTTATCTGCTTCTAGGAAGCCACACCTATCAAAGAAGATGAGATGGTGGAGATAAAAGGGAAAACGAGCAGGTCGGAAGGTGCATAGAATTGTTTGGCCAAGCCATGATGCACTGGGCGCCTGTACTTGCTTTTAACAGTCCTTCTGTGCTGACAATCCCTTTAAGGGCACATCACTCCCTCACTCTTCTGTGATTGACAGCTTTGGTTTCATAGAAGAATGGCAGAGATAGGGGGGAAACAAGTAGGTGGGAAGGTGCACTTAGATGTTTGGCCACACCAAGGGTGCACCGAGCACCTGTACTTGGTTTTAACCGTCACCCTGTGCTGACAGTTCTTTTAAAAAGATTGTCTGATTAAGACAACCCCTACCATTGGCCAACAATGTGCTGGGTGTGGAATGGCCAGCATAAGAGCTAACTAGTGTACATTTCCCTGCCCCTAGAATGATATCGGTAAGGGTCTCCTAAAATCTAATGGGTATGAGGTCAGCATGGCTCTTCCCTGACAGTTACAAATGGTGGGGGGGAAAAAGGGGTACAAATGCTGAGTTTTAACATGCCTAATTTTTTTTTTAATGGGAGATATGGACAAAGTTGTCTGACAGCAGCTTATCGCCCATTTTTCTATATATGCCTTTCTAACACAAACATTAATGTTTATGGGGAAGTAATGTATGGAGCCAGCTTGATAAAGGAGCATGTATATGACAGAAAAGTTGTATACGTATAATAAAGTGTTCCTTTTGTAGTGGGGGGCATGGGTAATGTGGGGTACTTAAAACAAAAGAATGCAATAGCATCCGATTGTTTTCGCCTTATGTACTCCATGTAATGTTATACATAGTAAAGATGTTGGGGAAATAGCGCTTGCGATGATCAGAAGCTTCTTTTGCACAAGGAAGTTTTCAAACGTTTTAAGGGAATCTGTCAGCAGGTTTTCCTATGGAATACGAGAGCAGCACCATCTAGAGACAGAGGCCCTGATGCCATCGATGTGTCACTTACTGGACTGCTTGGTGCTGCTCTAATAGAATCCTTGTATTATCTGATGTAGACGTAGCAGAGCTAAGACTTCTGGGCTGTGTATAACCTGGATCACACCCCTGACTGGCTGCTTCCTGTGTACACTTACATGTCAGCAAGCTGCCAATCAGTTGTGGGGCGTGGTTTCGCAGATTAGCCTGACTGGTCTGCACATGACACCTAGTCCTCTAGTGATAATCTTCTACTGGTAAAACACTGATTGTATTGAAACTACAATACCCAGCCTAAAAAGTGACACATCATTGGAATCGCGCATTCTTGCTCTATTTTATGCTGCTTTCAGACTAAAATTGCAAAAACCTTTGACACATTCCTTTAAGAAAAACCCCTTAAAAAAATAAAATAAAAAAATAAAAAAAGGTCAAGTCCCTCCCAATGTCTCGGAGATGAGGTAACTTACATAGTAAAGCTATATATAGCATTTGATAGCTCACTGTGTTGAGATTTTGTGATGTAATATACTGATAGATGTGCAAGTGTATATTGCAAAAAATGGGCAAATCTCAGCCTCTCACTGTGTGAACGTTTTATGCTGTTTTTTAATCTGCAAAGGTTTCTCCAATAAGAATCACTAATTTTCTACTAAAGATCGAGTGGTCTATACAATTGTATTGGGGGGGGGCAGCTAAGACTGTAGTACAGCAGCAACTAGGCGGCAACATGCAACCGATGCAATTTGAAGACTGTCATAGATCAAAAACATAACTACATTCTTAAATTGCTTGTGCGTGCCTGCTGTAATTGTACTGAAGAAGGCAGAGTGTCTTGAAATGTCTAATGGTTATCCGTAACCACTGAAAATAGCGATGACGGTTGTGTGATGAGAATCCATTGAGAAATTCTGCAATACTCCACAAGTATCTCTGGCAGCAAAACTATATAAAGAGAAAAAAAACAAAAACAAAACAAAAACACAACACAAAGATAGAGACATTGGTTTGTGCAATATAGCAAACTGATAAGCAAACACTGTAAAATAAAGTTGTACCTGTTCAAAACTAGGGTTTATCATTTTGTACACAAAGCATTATTACTAAATGTCCTACATACTTTTTCATCTAATGGAAATTGAACACATTATTAAGAGTCTATAATAAAAAGCGTTACCCTAATTTTTTCAAGAAAAAAAAACAAAAAAAAAAACAAAGTTTCATTGTTTTTAGCTTTTTTAAAATTTTACCCAAAAAGTGCTATATCTTAAAATATGTGTAACATAGAGGTCAACCAAGCTTAATTTTTTTTAATTATTATTTTTACAAAATATTTGCCTATGACACACATTAAGCTAACTAGTAAATGATTCCGAAATTAGGTCTTCTTAACATTCATATCCTCAACGCATAACAGCTCTGGCTCATGTATCAGTCAGCATATGATGATGAAAAAAAATAGAAAATAAAAAAAGTACTGGCTAAATTAATTAAATCTTTGTAATCCACAAATTAGAGCTTGGCTATGCAACAAACGTACAGAATAGCACAGAAGAAAATATGGTGATTAAACCTTTACGTAATGGACTCATCCAGTGATCCTATAAGTATTAGAATGCATGTCCACTACTTAAAAGAGGCAAAAGTGGACAAAAAAAAAAAGGAATTGGAAAATAAAATACGGATATGCTGCAGAGTGGGGCTAATTATTAAGGCATTGAGAAATTAATTTCTTATATATTTTTCGATTAGGGTAAGACAACTGTTACATAGCCCACCTTAAGCCATGATGACCTATTTAATAAGGTTCAACATATTGTTTTTTTCAGAATGAAATAAAATTCTTTGAAAGACAAAAAAAAAAATATTCTTTGAATAAAAATGCAACAATTTGGCTATTTATTCCATTAAGGGCATTGGCGCAAGTTTTATATATATAATATATATATACACATAAGTACATAAAAAAATTCTATATCCAAATAGTAACTGAAATATAGTAAACGATTACTATATAAATATGGCACTTTTTTTTTATTTGACCCCCGAAAATCCAATATAAAAGGCCATGAAGTAGATAAGTGGCAACATTTTTAATTTAGCCCACATAAAAGGAGGAATATAAAAAAAATGTATTTTTTTTTAATGAGATCTGACTAATTAGAAAGAAATGGGAATGAAAAGTCTGAAACTGGGAAATATTTGTTATAATCTAAACCATCTTGTGTACAAAAAAAAATATATATATAAAAAAAACAAAAACCTACAATGATTAATTTCAAACAAAAATACCAAAACACGTATCAACAATGTGTAGTATGTAGAAATTAAAGTACGAGTAGTAGGCAATATGAGCGCGTATTACCACAAGAAAAAAAATAAAATAACCTTCCTGCAAAAAGGTTACTAACAAATATTTCAGATATTCCCTTCTATATTTCATTTTTACTTTGAGAAGAAAAAAAAAAAATAAAATAAAAAATGAGGCAACGTTGAACACTACATGCTCAATGAAGGCCATTATTTTGTTTCATAGAAACCATAGGATGAAGTTTTAAATCAGAGCGGCGTGTGCAATTCATAAGCACAGATTTCTTATTTTTGTCTTTTTTTTTTTTTACTTTTTACATTTCTTGCTTTAAAACTCTGAAAACACAAAAAGCTATTTGCATTTTAAAAAATACTATTCCTACTATATAATGCCTTTAAAAGAAAATACTGTTAGACGTACACTGAATATTTACAGTTACAGGAAAAATATAGCTAAAAACGTCTTACTAAGAAAATAAAATGGAAATCTTTAAAATTTCCATAACGTTTATATTTATGCCCTGCCACATTTCATCTGGTATGCATTATTATATCTAATTTATTTTTCATATATATATTTATATATATTAACCATGTAACTCTTCGGCTATAGACTCTGTTTTTCTTCCTAATGCCTAACAGATAGCGGAGCATGTTGATGGGGCATGATATAACAGTTACCAAGCAAAGTGGTGTAAGCAATATGCTTTTACGCAACTCAATCGAGTCCTGATTTGAAATCTTGGTAATGAGAAAAAAGTATATATATATATATTTTTGCAAGTGCTGGCAGCATATATCTGATGAATGGCAGTACAGTACCATTCAAAAGGATAGTCGCATAGAATAAAACATATAGGTATAAAGGACACTGGCTTATTGAAGGCACATATGTAGTAGTCAAATACTACAGGTTGAGGCAATTTTCATACAATCTTCGGGCAAAAATTGGTACTTGGTGAAAAAAAAAAAAAAATGTAAAATTAAGAAACAAGGCACACGACAATTTAAATGCCAAATGAAGGGCGTGAAGGAACATTTTTGCCGTAGAATTAAATTCCTAAACCAACATTTTACAAACAATTGTATTACATAATACTTAAGTTGCTTGCCGGCCGGGTGCATATCATCCCTTAAATTTTGCCAAACTGAAAAAGGAGATGGATTTGACTCCTCACCGCTGATGTTATAGTAAGGGTTTTCATAAAACCATTGAATTTTCGGCCACAGATTCTTCTTCACGTGGAATTTCACTGCTAGGAAGTTGAACCAAAAAGATCTACCGGTATTTCTACAGGTAAAAACAAAAAATAAAACCAAGACACAGCTGGCAGTATAAAATACGACCACATATAGTAAGGCGTCTAATACCAAAGTAAACAATTAAGACAATGTACTGGCTTAACAAGATTGTTAATGAGTAGACTATGAGAGGTGTTTCAAAAGCCGTTTCATTGGCACGAATATATAAAAAAAAACGAAAACAATTGCAATCCATTGTATTTAGTTCTACTGGAAAGCTTGATGAAATCGTGGCAATGTTGTGGTTGTATTTAAGTTGCTTGTAAAAGCAGAGGATAGTGAGTGTAAAGAACCAAAACATATATTATTGCTCGGGTCTTGAGGATCCTGTGCTTGTGGGGGCAGCTGGGCCATTGAAGAACTGGCCTCCTCTTGTGAGTATCCCATTCCTAAACTCCCAATGGATACAGGCGCACTGTAAGGTGGACCATTGGCTGGTATGAAATTAAACAGCTGATTAAAATCCAATGAAGATGTGTTGAGGGGTTCGCTGATCGATACAGAACTTTTTGAGAGGGATACTCCATCACCACCATGACCTATCGGCCCTACTTGATCCAAACCTAACTTAGATGATGACGGAGACACCTGGGAGGAGGGCGTCATGCCACTTTGCAATTCCATAAGGTAACTTTCAATCTCCACTTTCAATGGTTGCTCCTTATCGGGCATTGAAACTGCATATGAGGTAGAATTGAGTGGGTACTTCAGAGCAAGCTGGTGAGAAGGATGGACAGGATCCATATCTATAGGGCATGGCATGCCTAAAGACATTGGTGGAGCGACCATTTGGTGTGTTGCTGCAGAACTCTGCATGGACTGAATGTGTGTGTTATAGAGGTTCAACTGCAAACTGTTTGTAAAGGGCTTTGATGTCAGCTCACTGGAAGATAAGGACATCACGGGAAGCAGCTCATCTTTTATAGGAACACTGCAGGTGAAATGATCTAACAGATCCATAGGTTCTGTTTTTACTTTCAGCAGTTCTTGATTGTGACTTTTCTTCATATGACGGGTTAGATGATCCTTACGCCCAAACCTCTGTGCACAATACTGACATAGGAAGTCTTTTCTCCCAGTGTGCACTACCATGTGTCTGCGGACGTCTTTGCGGGTGTAAAAGTGACGATCACAATGCTCGCATTGGTGTTTTTTCTCCTTCACACCACTGGAAGATTTGCCTGCATGTGTTTTTAGGTGCTCTAGCAGCACCACTGTGCTTTCAAAAGTCTGCAGACATACTTTACACGTGAGATCTCCACTTGTAGCAGCGTGCAAGGCCAAGTGACGTTTAAACCCCAGCTTTGTGTTGTAGTTCTTCCCACATTCTTCACACTTAAATGCTTCTTTGTTGGGATCATGTGTATGAAGGTGATTCTTTAGGTGATCTTTCCGGTGAAACATTTTCTCACAATAATTACACTTGTGGGTTTTCTCTGGAGAATGTGTAGCCATATGCCTTTAAATACAGAGAAAAATACATAAACAACTAATAAAAAAGAAAAATATAAATCTGTATTACAAACGTTATAAAGGGAACCTGCTATAGAAGTATAGGTGCAGATACCTGTATTGTAATAATGTGCTTTGTTGAAAAACATACATTTGCAAATGTAGACGGCCTAATCCTGCCTCTGATCATCTAATGACGGTTTCCTAAACGTGACTGCCAGCTGGCATAATGTCCCTATCCTGCCAAAAATTGTATGCAGACTGTCAATCATGCCCAAGACAGAATCGTCTGGTGGAAACGACTCCCGTTAGACTAGTGCATCTTCATTTGTGCATGCAGTTCTGTATATTAAATTTACATTCTTCAAAAACTATAGCATTAGTATAGTATTAGCATTCTAATTTTCTTGATAAAATCTGAATATATTAACATCTGAAAGATAATTCAATATACAGCTGTAAGTGCTGCAAAATGTCAGAAACAAGTTCAAAATACTGGGCAATGCTAATATATATATATATATATATATATATATATATGTATTTTAATAATGTCATTGTGCCAAAAGCATTGCGTTTCTCCCTACTTCCAAACACTGACTCATTATATCATCGTGTTTTAAAGTTGTACCTAGTAAACATGCCGTTAAACCTCCTGGCACAATACTTTTCTCGTCCGGCCACGTGTTAACGGGGTGGTCCAAAACTAAAAATTTTATTTTAATCTTAACTCTCCCTTGTGAGAGTGGTGCTGGTCTCTGCTTGCTTGTTCTCTTTTTACAACGTGCAAGACAGTGCACTCTGTTGCAGACTCATCAATTCTGATCAGAGCAGGCGAGAGGGCACTGTCACTGTGCACTGAGAACAGTCCACAGTGACAATATCCTACTGAGCATTGGTCAGAACTGACAACTGAGGCACACTCAGAGCAGGGACTTGCCCAGCTCCAGAAATAGACATCACTGGTGATGCTTTGCTTAAAGGGAATCTGTCACCCCTTTTTTCAAATATGAGCTGCCGAAACAGACATCAGCGGCTTATCTACAGCATTCTGTAATGCTGTAGATATGCCCCCAATGTAACCTGAAAGAAAAGAAAAAGGAGTTATATTATACTCACCGGTGGGCGGTCCGGTGCCTCCCATCTTCAAACGATGCCGTCCTCTTCTTTCCTTCCTGTCGTGGCTCCTGCGCAGGCGCACTGCTCTGCCCTGTTGAGGGCAGAGCAGAATACTGCAGTGCGCAGGCGCCGGACCTCTCCCGGCACATGCGCACTGCAGGACTCTGCTCTGCCCTCAACAAGGCAGAACAGATCGCCTGCGCGAGAGCCACGACAGGAAGGAAAGAAGAGGACGGCATTGTATGAAGATGGGAGGCGCCGGACCCGGACGGCGACACCCATCAGACCGGACGCCGGGGTGACTATAATATAACTCTTTTTTCGTATTTTCAGGTTTCATCGGGGGCTTATCTACACCATTACAGAATGCTGTAGATAAGCCCCTGATGTCAGTGCCAGCAGATTATATTCGAAAAAAGGGGTGACAGATTCTCTTTAAGGGAAAGAGCTGTGACAGTGACTGCAGCCTTTGATGACAACTCTTGAGTATTCCAGCATGTGCTGGGATTCTCAAACAAAGTGTCATGACAAAGGACATACGAAAAAAATAAAAAATAAAGCAGTTAGAGATAGAAGTGAAGAAACAAAATTTTTAAGATTAAAAGTATGCTGGAAACAAAGATTAGATTACACCAATAGAGAGATTTAGAAATAAAATAAAAATGTAGTTTCGGACAACTCCTTTAAGCACAGTTCACTTCATTCTACATGAAAGTTAACGTGCCCCAGCACTAAAAATGATAATACATTTTTAGTCATTACCTAGTGCCCTGGATTCTCTTTATTGTCTCCTTCGCTGAGATGGACATTCTGGTCTTCCTGCATCCACCTGGAAGTTGGCGTGCATGGGGAATGCAGTGATAAGTCTGAACCTGTATTTCAATTACTGCGTAGGCACAGTTTGGACCTACCAAGGCTCGCTATCCCAGTAGTCTCAATTGGGGAGACAGGAGGAGGCAAAAGGAGGGCATCAGGCAGTGTCATTATACAGTACATGAGAAATGTAGAGAGGTTCGCTTCAACAAACTCAATTATACTGTAGATATTTGAGCCATAATATTTCAGCTCCGGGTTTCTCAACCGACCATAGCATGTACTATTTTATAATACTTACATGTCTTCTTATGCAGAAGAGGGGCTTTTGGATCTTAGAGTTTAGTGCTAGCAGGCTTACTTTCTCTTTGGTATCTAATTAAACAATAACCCTGAGGGTAGGCAGATGAGTAGAGATGAGTAAATTTGTTCGGATTTTTGCCCCGAATCTGATTTTGACATATTTGGGTCATATTCAAACACTAGGCCAAATGTATGTCTTATGTTCGGTTCCAAACATATTCGGTGATTTCTACTCCCATTGACTCTAATGAAGCTCAGCTGTGTTCTACGAATATTGCAAAAACATATATTCGATTCCGATTGTATTCGGAACCGAATCCGAACAAATTCGCTCACCTCTAGTGATGAGCAAACGTGCGCGGATAACGTGTTATCCGAGCATGCTCGAGTGTTATCTGAGTATCTTGGGCGTGCTCGAATAACATCCTCGCGGCTGTATGTTTTGTGGCTGTTAGAGAACTGCAGCATACTGTATGTGGGGGTGGATTTCTTAAACGGGAAATCCCTGCATGTGTTCCGGCTGTCTAACAGCCGCAACTGCATGGATTCGAACATACTATCCGAGTACGCCCAAGATACTCGGATAACACATTATCCAAGCACGTTTGCTCATCACTACAGATGACTAGTAGGCACATGAGTAAAAGGGGTTGTCCGGCCTTAGGCTACAAGTCTGCAGTCACTATGTAACTGCAGATTTGTGAATCCTCACATTGTGTGCACTGCACGCTGTAAGGATTCTCCACTGCTGGGTGCGGCAGTCATGGGACCACAAGTATGTGATTTTCATACATCTGGTCACAAGCCAACTAGATGGGCGTGGCCATGGTCAATGCAAGTGTATTGAGTGAGGCCGGACCAGACTAGTCAGAATGTGGCTGGAAACATGCAAATTGCATACTTACTGTTAGATAACCGCCGCTCCCGGCACCAGAGAATCCTTATATCGCACAGTGCGTGCGCTGTGAAGATTCACAAGTCTGCAGTTACATAGACTCATTGTAGACTTTTAGCCTAAGGGCAGAGTCAGACGGTTGTATAACTCGGGCGAGAATTGCATCGCACTGCACTGACCAGCCCGGCACCTCTCCTGACCTGAGCAAGACAGCGTGATGGATTACTATGCAGCTGCAAAGCTCAGGTCAGGAGAGCAGACAGCAAGTACGAGTTTTACGATGCGATTCTCGCACGAGAAATACGGCAGTCTGTCTCTGCCCTAAGGCTGGACAACTCCATTAATTACAAGCACTTTATTCTAGCATATGCATAAAGGACATCTGAATGAGATAAGAGTTCAGAGGTACAAGGAGTTGCCAACACTTTAATGTAAGCAGAAAGATAAATAAGAATGTATACCTTAATAATTTGTATTTAGAAACAAAGGCCTTGGTGCAGTCTTGTTGTGTGCACTTGTAGGGCCTCTCTCCTGTGTGAGTGTATGAATGGACTTTTAATTTTTCAACACTGTTAAATGCCTTGTCACACAGTTGGCAAGGGAAGTTTTTTCTTGGTTTGGTTTCACCACGTTTACGCTTCCCTGAAGGGATTTTCTGGGTATCTCTTACTTCTGACAAATCACCGGGAATGACAGTGGCCATCGCAGTCTAAACCAGGCCTTCTTGTTGGACAACTGGCAATTGCCCAACTCCACTAAGTGACAGCGCTTTTGGTGGCTTCGCAAGTTCCATGTGGTCGGAAAAAAAAACAAATTGGGACTGAAAAAAGAAAAAAAATGATATAAAATAACTATGATATAATGGAGCTGTAAGCTAAGAAATGCTGATGTAAGCACTAGAAAAAAAATAAAGAAACCAATAAAAAAAGAAAAACTTTCACACACATAAAAGAGTATATTTGGTTCCAATCAAAGTCTAGAAATGTATTCATGATTAAGATATTACACAAGCTCTATAATACTAATGGTTATAAATACATAGACTTGTAATACAATACCATATACCGTATTTCTAGTCCTCACAAGGCATGACACATGGCAAAATATCTAAAGCTCTGTAGTATCTAACTAGGCATTGACCAAACACTAATCCATCCACCACCTATTTCTTTGGATTCCGCCATAAATGAGTACGTTTATTTCAAATG
The DNA here is from genome assembly GCF_039654945.1 of Dendrobates tinctorius. Classification (NCBI taxonomy): domain Eukaryota; kingdom Metazoa; phylum Chordata; class Amphibia; order Anura; family Dendrobatidae; genus Dendrobates; species Dendrobates tinctorius. Next base: position 23,284,165 of record NW_027361750.1, on the reverse strand, counting down.
TGGAAAAACTACTGACTCAGGGTGCGTTTTCATTTATGATAATCGGCTAATGTGTGTTCCTAGGACAAACGGCCATTGTAAACTGGCTGATAAATGAGCAAAAAAGCTCCTTAGTAGGGTGAAATAATTTTTGAGCCTGCTTAAAAATAATCATTTACTATATAAACCATGCTTGCGAGAACAAAGATTGTTCTGTGCACAGACTTTCAATTACTGATCATTCTGTACGCATCGAAAGAGTGGTTGGTTTGTCTAAAAAGTTAATTAAATGACCGACAATCAGTAATCATGTAGTTGACCAGTGGTCGTTTAGTGCCATAAGTTGCCCATTGTAAATCAGTCCTTAAGGCTGTGGCTGGATCTCATTTCACATGGGAATAATTGAACAGGTATTTTACTACTTTATAGCTTATATGTAAATCTAGATTTAAATATTTTGTTAAAAACACTTAGAAAAAGTGCAATATATGATGATGGGTCACTTTCAATCTAGAAAAAAGGCAATTGCCCTTAGGTTGGCCGATGCTTGCTTGTTTGACAGCTATTCTTGCTAACCACCACACACTGGTGGAATCAGTGTGGCAAGCATGTGGTTGGTGTGGGGAGGCAAGCAAGTCGCTGGAGGACTCTTCTGGCAGTAGCTTGTGTCCATTTAGAATAAAAGGACCGAGAATGTTGAAATCCAAATGTTTGATTTTCTCCCCTGACATTTGTCATCAGCGGAAGATCTTCTACACGTCATATGGTAGGATGGACACTCCAAATTCAGTGGGTATGGCTGACATTAATCAAACATTTATGGCCAGCTTTTGATGCCTATGAACCAATCCAGAACCACTCATTTACCTTTTAAAACATGCTGAAAAAAATTTCCATTAAAAATTAACAGAGCTTTGTTTAGGGTATTAAATCCAGAGATTAGAAAAATCCCATGAGTCAGAGTTCTGTGAATCAGCAGAAGTACAAAACTTTAAGGACTCTGATGTAATCTACCAATAAAAATCTATGACATGTCAAAAAAGGTCAAAGTGTAAAGACCACAACAACATGATGTAAACAGATAAAGGACACGTGGTGGTGTGCGGTGTGGGAAAAAACAGCAGAATATGTGGTTGGCAGTGGGCCCTACAGCAGTTTTTCACTGCACAAATTGTACAGCTGCTCATCACACTTTTACTGCTTGTAGGTGCACCCAACTACACATAAAGATGCCACGGACATGTGAATTATCCTACTGTTGTAATTTATTGCATTTTATTTTTAGAAGTCATATACTACTTATGCACCAGACAACATCGGATGCAATATAAAATAAAGCAGAAGCAAAATTAAAAGACCTGATGCAAATAAAATTACCATGATCTAGAAATGACGAAAGTCTATGATAGGTAATCGATTAGGGTATGCACACATGCTGGGGCAGCCAAAGAGTTTTCCCAGGCGAAGCAGCTTCAGCGAAACGCTGGTGATCATTTTCCTGTAGCGGTTTCGCTGCTCTTGCGGCACCTCTGCCGCCTTTCCCTCTGTTCTGTTTAAAAGTAACCGCAGTTTTATATTTTATTTCATAAATCAATAGTACACATGAAAATAAGCAACTTTGTAATATATCTTAGAGAAATCTGCTTCTTTCTGTCAAAATTGATCAGTCATTATCAAAAATCTCAGTTCTGAGGTAAAATCTGTATTGCGTGAAGACAGCCTGTCTCATTACTGAGATAAGAGATCGTGACTGCTTACCATTGACATCACTGATTTATGAAATAAAAAATATAACGACGGTAACTTTAAGTACAGTGATCGGGTATCTCCTAGTGGAAGACGCCACAAAAATGAGCAGGTCACTTTTTTTTTTTTAAAGGTAACCTGTCATCCCCCCAGGGCGTTTTTCAATTAAAGAGCCACCTTCAGCAGCACTAAGGCTGCATTCTGTGAAGGTGGCTCTTCTTTTTCTGACCCCTAGTAACGCTGAAATATCAACTTTTATAAATAGCTCCTCATACCTGTAAGGTGTCCCCATAGGTAAGATGTGCCCCCCCTTTATCAACGCCTACCATCCGTCCATCATGCCTGTCCGGAGTCTCGGCGCCGCCCACCATCTGTCCATCATGATGCCCCTGTGTGTCGCTGCCTCCTCCTGTTTTGAATGCAGGTGCCTGCGCTGTGACAAGAGTTCTTGGGCATGCGCAGTGTGCGCTGCCCGAGAACCGACATCAGCCTATTGCGCCTGCATGTTGCTGAGGCCCCAGCCCCGCAGTGTGAATACATCATAACACACTGTGGGGCGGGATCTGGGGCCTCCGCAACACGCAGGAAGGTGGCTCTATTACTGAAAAACGCCCTGGGGGGGGGGTGACAGGTTCCCTTTAACCACTTCAGGGTTTCTAAACCCTGAAATGGATAAAATAAATTATACAAGACATTGCTGTGCACTATGTACATTTTATAGGATTCTTTTGCAACACATTTTCAGGCAGATTCCCTTAAAGATGCCATGTGCACATACCCTTATGGTACCTGTACAAGAGCAGATTTTTTTTCTTCCAGCCAAAAATAGGAGTGTGATCGAAAGAAGTATCTGTCTTCTACACTTTCTTCCAGTTTAGGTTAAACACTTGATTTTGGCTTTAAAAACTGCATGAAAAACCCTGAATAAAACCAGCAATGAAGAAAAGCAGACAGTTCTCATTATGTAACACTCATAAAAGTCTTTTCTCGTAACTCTGTATTGTGCGGTTCCTCTGTTAAAATTTTTGGAATAAACTGGCAACTGGATGTTTTAATTCATCCTGGCAGAAGGGGTATTCCTCTACACAGTCTGCCACGGTCTGCACCAATTGGATACTGTCAAAGTAAGTAGGGAAGGACATACTAAAATTGATACCATCTAGAGTTGGCCTTATTTATCCAAGTGAACTTGATATGTTCTCGAATTCTACAAACATCTGTATTGTCCAGAAGGTGGATTTATCCTCATTTGCTAGCCGCCATTTTGCTGAACCACAGATGGCAGACACAAGGTTAACAAAATATGAACAAAAACACAACTAAGACTCACCTCACCGCTCACTTCTATGGCCACCAGCTACATATGGTCCTCAGCACTTCTCACCACTGCCGTGTGCTGATTCCACAGGCCTCTTTACTGACGTCTGTATATACATGTCATTACGATTGAACAAGAATGTGCAGGGATCCTAGGGCCTGGTCAAGGCCAAAAGTCTCAGTGAAGAGGTTTCAGCATGGGGTAGTGGTGAGAAGAGGTCCCGAGGACAATAGAGGGACAAAGGGCAGCAAGGGTGGTTGGAGAAGTGAGCCGTGAGGTATTAACTGTTGATTTTTCTACATCTTATGATTATTCTGTTGTTGGGTCTATCCAGACCGTAAAGTATAATATGGCACATTCAATTTGCAAAGAATAAATTGACTGTAAATTGAAATTCACATTAAAAAGTGCACAATTCATCTAATCTGAATCTCGGAAAATCCGCTCATGTCTAATAGCACCCCATTGTCAATATAGCCATACATTTTCAACATAATATCACAATAACAGCATAACACAGTGTTCTAATGGCAGTATGTAGTAAAACAAAGATATTTGGAGAGGTGAGTTTCAGATTCACTTTAACTGGCTGATTTTTGGATATCATGAGAGAAATTAGCTTCACGTTGTCTGTCACATTTGGTTGAGTACATTGGTTATTAATACTATCCTATTAAGAGAAACAAAAATCATACTTAAAAATTTTGTATTTGGATAAATTCCGATGCATTCACACCTGGATTCGCTTTAGCTTGTTACTGGTTTTAACCTGTCCCACTAGCACTTCTTGGAGGAGACCAAACGGTAGAAGTTTCCATTTTCTTAGATCTGTAATAGGAAAATAAGCACATTTTATATCTTGGAAAGAAAAATATTCATTAAAAGCAAAATTTTACAAAACGGAGAATGTGTATTGCTAATAGTCATCTTCCAACCACATAAAAAAGGATGTCAAACAGAAAAGGGCCACTTCAAGCCCTGTCACAATGAGGTCAATAAATGAGCGTGAAAGCATATTGGTCATCAAAAGAAACAAACAAGCTACCCACCTGAATTCTATTTACCCTTCTGTAGGGACATAGAATTTTTACAAGCTACAAAAGCTATGATCAGACGTCTAAAAATCAATTTAAAGCGATGATTTTCTTTAGTACCTGTAAAATACTGTGTACATTATTTATATGTTTCTTTCTTCTTCTCTTTTTCCTTTCTCTCTTTCCTATATTTCTTTTATCTAATTTAATATACATATATTTATTAAAAAATTCTTCTTCACAACAGTAATAGAAAACCCCATTTGAATTCACTTTGTGCATGTATGCACGCAGGGGTGTATTTATACGTATGTGTATATGCATTTGTATGTATGCATGTATATGTGTGTGTGTGTATATATATATATATATATATATATATATATATATATATATATATATATATCTCGATTGTGATAAAACACTCCGGGATCGCCTTTGCTGGGGTCAAAAGTCACATGCGTTCAGCATGAAACTCAGGCGCAGAGCTGGGATTCGGGTATATCTGACACTGGGACAGGTTTATTAACGGTGAAAGCAATGCATAAAGGAAATAAAACATAAAACAAATCCATGCCTGTCCGGCACTAACTAAACAAAATACAACCTAACTACCAACAGGCGGGCTTCTCCCGTCCAGCCAAACCACAGTTGCAGTGGGCAGTGCTTCCACTCACGTGTGTCTCTCACACAGACAGGCTCTCGGTGTTCCCAGGTTGAGACACTAGAGTTCTAGTCCTCTTCCTCTCTGAAGAGACAATTTGCATAATTAGCATATTTCCCAGAGGAGCATTGCGGCTTTAAGTCTCCTCACCTCGACATGCTTAGCATGTCATTCTCCGCAAGGAGGAATGATACTTCTTGGATATCGGTCAGACGCCTCTCTCTCAGCCAAACCAGATTCTCCATTTGCAGACACTGTGTTTCGGGGTACTGCCCCTCATCAGTGCAAAGTGGGAGATCTGGTTTGGCTTTTATCCTAAGTCATGTAACTAGGCTCATTAAAGGGTCAACATTGACTTTTAGGATTGCTACCTCCAATAGGTGGCACTAGAGTTCTAGTCCTCTTCCTCTCTGAAGAGACAATTTGCATAATTAGCAGGTTGAGACACTCACACAACCACCTGGCATCCTTTTATATCCGCCTCCCATTATTCATTAGTAACCAGGTGCGATACTGACCAGACTAGGCCACATAGGAAAGGTATCTGGGCGAGATATACCTGCCCTCATCCACTATGCCCACATGATTCTCACATATCCCCCCCTCTGCTCAGACCACTCCGGTCGAGCAATGACACCCGCCAAACAGTGCACTCGGGACAGGGCATCTGCATTCCCCATCTGTACCCCTGGGCGGTGCTCCACCGTAAAAGTGTAGGCCTGCAGGGCAAGGAACCACTGTGTCACCCGGCTATTCCGTTCCTTGTTCAAGTGCATCCACTTGAGAGGTGCATGGTCAGTGATCAGCCTGAACTTTCGGCCCACCAGGTAATATTTGAGGGCCTCTAGAGCCCACTTAATGGCTAGGCACTCTTTTTCTATGACTGCATACTTTTGCTCATGTTTGTTCAGCTTCCTGCTGAGATAGAGGACTGGGTGTTCCACTCCGTCCCTCACTTGTAACAGTACGGCCCCGATACCGGTATCAGAGGCATCCGTTTGTACCACAAACTCGCTGCAGAAGTCCGGAGTCACCAGTACTGGTTGAGAGCAAAGTGCCCGTTTTAGGCTATGGAAGGCTTCTTCAGCCGCTAAACTCCATTTAATCATGACGGAGTCTTTCCCTTTTGTAAGATCCGTCAGGGGGGTAGCGATGGCTGCAAAATTGGGTATGAACCGGCGATAATAGCCGGCGATCCCCAGAAAGGCTTGCACCTGCTTCTTGTTGACAGGTTGCGGCCAGTCCTGAACCGCCTGAATCTTATCGAGCTGGGGTTTAACAATACCCCTCCCAATTACATACCCCAAATACCGGGCTTCTTCTAGCCCGATGTGACATTTCTTGGGGTTCGCGGTTAGACCTGCCTCCCACAGGTCGTCAATCACAGCTTGTACTTTCTGGAGATGAGTCTCCCAGTCCAAGCTGTAAATGACAATGTCATCCAAATAGGCCGAAGCGTACCGCCTATGTGGCCTCAGGACTCGATCCATCAGTCTCTGGAAGGTCGCCGGTGCCCCGTGCAGTCCAAACGGCATATACACATACTGAAATAAACCTTCCGGCGTAGCAAATGCCGTCTTTTCTCTGGCAGCCTCAGCCAGAGGGATCTGCCAATACCCCTTTGTTAGATCTAGGGTCGTAATATACCGGGCTTTTCCTAACCGATCTATTAACTCGTCGACCCGGGGCACAGGGTAGGCATCAAATTTTGAGACCGCATTCAGTTTCCTGAAGTCATTGCAGAACCGGATGGTGCCGTCCGGTTTAGGAATTAGCACAATCGGGCTGGACCAAGCACTGTGCGATTCCTCAATGACACCTAACTCTAACATTGCCTTCACTTCTCGGGAAACGGCTTCACGGCGCGCTTCCGGGATTCGGTAGGGTTTTACGTGAACTGTGACACCAGGTTCCGTTACGATGTCATGTTTCATTAGCGTAGTCTGCCCGGGTTTTTCTGAGAAAACTTTTGGTTGTGAAGTAGAAACTGCCTGACCTCAGTCTTTTGCTGCTCCGAGAGAGTCTCTGCAACCCGTACTTCCGGTACGGTATGCGAGCAGACGGGACGGGCCAGCTCCGCTGACAAGGCAGACCGATCTTTCCAGGGTTTTATCAGATTTACATGATAAATCTGTTCAGGTTTCCGTTTACCTGCCTGGTATACTTTGTAGTTTACTTCACCAACTCTTTCCTTAATCTCAAAGGGGCCCTGCCACTTTGCCAGGAACTTACTGTCCACCGTGGGGACCAGGATCAACACCCTATCTCCGGGTGCAAATGTACGGATCTTGGCGCCCCTATCATAGATTCTTTTTTGGGCTCCTTGAGCCTGCATCATGTGTTCTTTGACGATAGGCATAACAGCCGCAATACGGCCCTGCATTTGTGTGACGTGATCTATCACCGTTTTAAACGGAGTGACCCGACCCTCCCAGGTTTCTTTTGCAACGTCTAACAGTCCACGAGGACGTCGGGCGTACAATAACTCGAAAGGCGAGAATCCCGTGGAAGACTGGGGTACTTCCCTGATGGCAAAAAGCAAATACGTAAGTAAATAGTCCCAGTTCTTCCCATCCTTGTCTATCACCTTTCTCAGCATCTGCTTCAGAGTTTTATTGAACCGTTCGACCAACCCGTCTGTTTGAGGGTGATACATGGATGTGCGTAACGGTTCGATTTGTAACAATCGGCAGAGCTCCTTCATTACCCTGGACATAAAGGGGGTCCCCTGGTCGGTGAGTATCTGTTTTGGTATACCGACCCGACTAAACACATGCACCAGTTCCTTGGCAATCGTCTTGGTGGCCGTGTTACGCAAAGGGATGGCCTCCGGGTAACGAGTGGCATAATCCAAGATGACCAGGATATGTTGGTGTCCACGTGCAGACCGTGGAAGGGGCCCAACTAAATCCATCCCAATCCTCTCAAACGGGACTTCAATAATAGGTAGGGGTACCAAAGGGCTACAGAACCGGGGCTTAGGTGCAGAGGCTTGGCAGTCAGGACAAGACTCACAATATACACGAATATCGTGATGCATGCCTGGCCAAACAAAACAGTGTAATATCCTTTCGGTGGTTTTCTGGACTCCCAGGTGACCTCCCATCACATGTCCGTGGGCCAGGTCCAGCACCTGCCGCCGGTAGGGTTTTGGCACGACTAATAGTTGCACCGTGTCTTCCCCCTTTTTCTCTCTGATAGAGTAAATCATTCTCCAGAACCATGTAAGGATATGCCAGCATAGAGCCAGGTTCTACGGGTACCCCATTTATCACTTTTACATTTGTCCTAGCCTGAGAAAGGGTAGGATCCTTTATTTGCTCGCTTTGGAAGTCATCTTTCAGAACTTCTAAATCCGGCAAACGGGGAGGTGGACGGCTGTCGGCCTCCTCCTCTTCACCAGTCTCCTCCGTATCACCTGCCATGTCTGAAAACGGGAACTGCAGGTCATTTCCAGCAGACTCTTCCCCCGAGTCTTCCGGGAACACCTCTTCCAGGGGTTCGGGACCCACACGTGCCCTGGGAGAAGAATCATGTACACTATTACCCTGGGGTATCAACTGATTCTCCCACAATTGCCAGAAGTGGGGAAAATTCTGGCCCAGGATAACATCATGCAATAACGCCGGGACGAGTCCCACTTTATGTTGCACAGACCCATAGGAAGTAGTAATGCATATGACCGTGGTGAGGTACGAACAGGTGTCTCCATGCACACACGTTACAGAAAATTTGTCTGATGGTCCAGTCGGGGCTGACACCAGACTGGCCTTCACCAGAGTCACCACACTTCCCGAGTCTAACAATGCCACCACATTTTTTCCATCAACAGTTAAATCACACAAGTATTTTTCCACATCCTTTTGACCAGCATTCACACTCACTACCATAGACATGCGGTTTTTAGAGTCTGTGACGTCGCACTGCATGGGTTCAGTAGTGAGCGGACAGTTCGCAACAATGTGTCCCATCTCTTGGCAGCAGAAACACCTAACGGGCCCCTTGCTTAGACCATAGTTCGTTACTCTCGGCCTCGCAGTGCGGGCAGTCCCGTTTTCCTCCCCCCACTGTCTTAGGGATTTTTCCTTCTCCCCTACTCCCAGGAACAGTCTTACTGGTTCCACGTGGAGACGATGAAGAACGAGGTGAGGTAGCGTCGTCTCGGAGTCCTTCCGCCACGGAGTAACGTTCAACCAGATCCACCAGTTGATCTGCCGTCATAGGATTTCCATGGCTTACCCACTTCCTCAGGGCTGGCGGTAGAGCTCTCAGGTACTTGTCCATGACGACTCTCTGGATTACACTGCCTACAAGTAGTATTCAACCCCCTGCAGATTTAGCAGGTTTGATAAGATGCAAATAAGTTAGAGCCTTCAAACTTCACACAAGAGCAGGATTTATTAACAGATGCATAAATCTTACAAACCAAAAAGTTATGTTGCTCAGTTAAATTTTAATAAATTTTAAACATACAAGTGTGGGTCAATTATTATTCAACCCCTAGGTTTAATATTTTGTGGAATAACCCTTGTTTGCAATTACAGCTAATAATCGTCTTTTATAAGACCTGATCAGGCCGGCACAGGTCTCTGGAGTTATCTTGGCCCACTCCCCCATGCAGATCTTCCCCAAGTTATCTAGGTTCTTTGGGTGTCTCATGTGGACTTTAATCTTGAGCTCCTTCCACGAGTTTTCAATTGGGTTAAGGTCAGGAGACTGACTAGGCCACTCCAACACCTTGATTTTTTGCCTCTTGAACCAGGCCTTGGTTTTCTTGGCTGTGTGCTTTGGGTCGTTGTCTTGTTGAAAGATGAAATGACGACCCATCTTAAGATCCTTGATGGAGGAGCGGAGGTTCTTGGCCAAAATCTCCAGGTAGGCCGTGCTATCCATCTTCCCATGGATGCGGACCAGATGGCCAGGCCCCTTGGCTGAGAAACAGCCCCACAGCATGATGCTGCCACCACCATGCTTGACTGTAGGGATGGTATTCTTGGGGTCGTATGCAGTGCCATCCAGTCTCCAAACGTCACGTGTGTGGTTGGCACCAAAGATCTCGATCTCTGTCTCATCAGACCAGAGAACCTTGAACCAGTCTGTCTCAGAGTCCTCCAAGTGATCATGAGCAAACTGTAGACGAGCCTTGACATGACGCTTTGAAAGTAAAGGTACCTTACGGGCTCGTCTGGAACGGAGACCATTGTGGTGGAGTACGTTACTTATGGTATTGACTGAAACCAATATCCCCACTGCCATGAGATCTTCCCGGAGCTCCTTCCTTGTTGTCCTTGGGTTAGCCTTGACTCTTCGGACAAGCCTGGCCTCAGCACGGGAGGAAACTTTCAAAGGCTGTCCAGGCCGTGGAAGGCTAACAGTAGTTCCACAAGCCTTCCACTTCCGGATGATGCTCCCAACAGTGGAGACAGGTAGGCCCAACTCCTTGGAAAGGGTTTTGTACCCCTTGCCAGCCTTGTGACCCTCCACGATCTTATCTCTGATGGCCTTGGAATGCTCCTTTGTCTTTCCCATGTTGACCATGTATGAGTGCTGTTCACAAGTTTGGGGAGGGTCTTAAATAGTCAGAAAAGGCTGGAAAAAGAGATAATTAATCCAAACATGTGAAGCTCATTGTTCTTTGTGCCTGAAATACTTCTTAATACTTTAGGGGAACCAAACAGAATTCTGGTGGTTTGAGGGGTTGAATAATAAATGACCCTCTGAATAAACTTTTCACAATTTGAAAAAAAATTAAACAAAGAAATAACATTCTTTTTTGCTGCAGTGCATTTCACACTTCCAGGCTGATCTACAGTCCAAATGTCACAATGCCAAGTTAATTCCGAATGTGTAAACCTGCTAAATCTGCAGGGGGTTGAATACTACTTGTAGGCACTGTATCTCTGGCGCTGTCAACACCTCGGGTTGTAGCCACTTCGTCACGTGGATCAGGTCGAACATCTGTGACCGTGGTGGTTTATCCGGCTGATAAGTCCATTGATGCACTCTCTGTGCACGGACAGCGTTTGCCACTCCCAGCCGGGCCAAGATCTCGGCTTTCAGTTTGTCAAAGTCCTGCGCAGCTTCAGGCTCTAAGTCATAATAAGCCTTTTGGGCCTCACCGGAAAGAAACGGGGCAATCAGGCCGGCCCATCGTGCCTTCGGCCATTTTTCTCGCACCGTCGTCCGTTCAAACGTGGTCAGGTATGCCTCAACGTCATCTTCGGTCGTCATCTTCTGCCAGTACCGACTCACGTGAATCACTCTCGACTCCAGGTTAACCTCAGGTAAGCTTGCCAGGCGCTGCGCCACCTGCTGGAGAAGCGAACGATCGGTAGCTGTCATGTCCACCAACTCCTTCAGCTGGGCCATCATCACCCGATTAGCTTCTTGCTGGACGGCGGTGGACTGTACCAGCGCTTTCACCACGTCCTCCATGCTCATGCTTCCAACGTGATGCCCGCGTTCTCCACCACAATGTGATAAAACACTCCGGGATCACCTTTGCTGGGGTCAAAGGTCACGTGCGCTCAGCATGAAACTCAGGCGCAGAGCTGGGATTCGGGTATATCTGACACTGGGTCAGGTTTATTAACGGTGAAAGCAATGCATAAAGGAAATAAAACATAAAACAAATCCTTGCCTGTCCGGCACTAACTAAACAAAATACAACCTAACTACCAACTGGCGGGCTTCTCCCGTCCAGCCAAACCACAGTTGCAGTGGGCACTGCTTCCACTCGCATGTGTCTCTCACACAGACAGGCTCTCTGTGTTCCCAGGTTGAGACACTCACACAACCACCTGGCATCCTTTTATATCCACCTCCCATTATTCATTAGTAACCAGGTGCGATACTGACCAGACTAGGCCACATAGGAAAGGTATCTGGGCGAGATATACCTGCCCTCATCCACTATTCCCACTATATATATATATATATATATATATATATATATATATATGTACATATGTGAATGTGTGTATATATATATATATATATATATATATATATATATATATATATATATATAATGTGTTTGCATCATCTCATATATTCAATATATAGTCTCATCATCCTATCCTTCATTAGGGGTAATTATGGGTATGTTTGGTATTTCACTTTTTTTTTGGGTAGCGCTACTTTGATAATGTGTTGCTTCTATACATAATATAACTTTATGTTCTAATTCCGATTTTGGCATATGTAATGCCCCACTTCCGTCCTAGCTCACTCATAAATATGCCCCACTTCCGGCCGCGCCTGCGCTCTAGCTACAGGAGCTACCCTTCCGGTGCTGTATATTATCAGTGCCCTACTTCCGTCCTGATTGAGACGGCGCATGCGCAGAAAGGCCCCCGTAGCGCGCACACACCTCTGCCCAGCTGAATTGCATTAATCAGTCACACAACATATAAAATGACCCTAGTTTGGAAGCTAAACACATGCATACCTCACAGACTGCGGCGCAGGTCCCCTTATCGCTTTTCCTTGGCACAGGTTGGTTTTGAGACATTATACATCTAGCGGTCACTCTTTCCTTTTATACTTACTTTGTTTCTTCTTTTTCTTTTCTCTCCTAGAACTGAGACTTCAATATAAGTTCACACAGGTATTTTTTCCCCCTTTTTTCTTTTATTCTCTTTCCCTTTTTTTACTCTGTGCTCGATGTATCAGAGTACCTCATGGCTGCATTAGGCTGTTTGTTTTTTCTATGGTTATATTGTTCATACATTATGACCTTTATCTCTTTTACAGTATAAACTCAATATCGGGATTTTTTTCTGATGGTGGATTCATGAAACCTACTTTGTTTAGTATATTATTCATTGCTGTGAATATGTCTTTCTGTAATGCAGTGGTCCCCAACCTTTTTTGCACCAGGGACCGGTTTCAAGCAAGACCATTCTTCCATGGCCCGGCAGGGCGGGGATGGAGGTGTGGCAGGGGCGGGGCTTTGGTCATAAGGGGGCGGGGCTATGGACACGGTTGTAGTGTAGCAGTGCATACTTATAATTAAATAACATTTATAATGTGACTCAACTCACCATAGGTTTTGAATAAGTGCTCCATCACCCCCTTCTTCCCATCATTGCCTTCACCCCATCACTCCCTTCTCCCCATCATTGCCTTCACCCCATCACTCCCTTCTCCCCATCATTGCCTTCACCCCATCACTCCCTTCTCCCCATCATTGCCTTCACCCCATCACTCCCTTCTCCCCATCATTGCCTTCACCCCATCACTCCCTTCTCCCCATCATTGCCTTCACCCCATCACTTCCTTCTCCCCATCATTGCCTTCACCCCATCATTGCCTTCACCCCATCACTCCCTTCTCTCCATCATTGCCTTCACCCCATCACTGCTGTCTCCCCATCATTGCCTTCACCCCATCACTCCCCTCTCCCCATCATTGCCTTCACCCCATCACTGCTGTCTCCCCATCATTGCCTTCACCCCATCACTCCCCTCTCCCCATCATTGCCTGCACCCCATCACTGCCGTCTCTCCATCACTCCCCTCATGGCCTTCTCCCCATGTCCCCATCTCCTCCAGGGCCAGGCTACACAAACACAGACCAACACACACACAGACACACACACACACAGACAGACAGACATACACACACCACCTCTCTCCTCTCACCTGCCCGCCGCCCGCGCTTCCTCGCTCTGACACAGCAGTGGCCACGCGCTCCTCTCTGTGTCAATCAGAGACAGGAAGTGCGGGCGGCGGGCAGGAAGCTGGACGGGTCCTTGCAGCTCCGCTCCTGCTATTCCCTCTTGCAGGCAGCGGAGCTGCTTGGATCGCTCCCTGGCCGCCGCTAAGAACTGCTGCGCGCCGCCCCAGCCCCCGCTACGCCACTGATCGCCCCTGGCTCCCCTTGTGTCCGCGGACCGGCAAGGGCACTGCAGCGGCCCGGTGCTGGGCCGCGGACCGGCGGTTGGGGACCCCTGCTGTAATGCATATAAGTCTGATTTGTCATATACTGTGTCAGTCAATACTTTGTAAAAAATTTTGTTTCAGAACAATAGTTAATTTTGTGTATTGTTATGTTTTATTTAGATAACACCCTTGATATAGGCCGGTTTGGCCGAAACTTTGGGTTTCTGCGTGACTGACATTCATGTATTACAATAAAATTGCATCATTTGAAAAATCCAATGTTTTAGCCTCAGGTTTACTATATTATCATTATTTATATACATACATATACACGTACACACAGGGTACCCCCCTCCCAAAAAAAAAAAACCCACAAATTGCCTATTTTTTTTTTTTTTTTATTCACGTTAACATCTCGAAAACATTAATCCCCTTTAAAATACAGTCCACTGACATGCACTTGTCCCAATGGTTTTTCCATTGTTTAAAACATTGTTATATTGTTCTGTACCAATGTTGTTAGGAGCCGCCTGCTATTTTTCTTCACCTCTTCTACGTCCTGAAAATGCTTTCCCTTTAGGTTTCTCTTCATTCTTGGGAATAAGAAGTCGTTGCAGGGGGCTAGGTTAGGAGAGTAAGGAGGGTCAGAAACCGTTGTCAGGCGGTTATTTGGCAAAAAAAATTTATTTTCACCGCTACGCGGGCATGTGCGTTGTCATGATGATGCAGCCTGTCCCCCAACCACCACAATTCAGTTCGTTTTTTTTTCTCACTGCCTCATGCAATCGCTTCAGCACCTGCAGATAGTAAAGTTGGTTCACTGTGGTGCTCTGAGGAACAAACTCTAAGTGAACAACTTAATTGATGTCGAAGAAACAAACCATCGCGGACTTCAAGTACGATTTCACTTGCTGAACTTTTTTTGGTTTGGACAATGAAGCGGTCTTCCATTGGCTGGACTTATGTTTTGTTTCAGGATCATAGGAGTAACACCAAGATTCATCCCCTGGGATGACTTGACAAAAAAAAACAAAGAAAAAAAAAAAAACAAGGGTAAACCCTCTTACTCTCTTGACCTAGCCCCCTGCGATGACTTCTTGTTCCCAAGAATGAAGAAAAACCTAAAAAAGGTGAAAACATTTTTTAGGACGTAGAAGAGGTTAAAAAAATTAGCTGGAGGCACTTAACTGCATTAGTTCAGAAGAATATAAAAAATGTTTTGAATGGAAAAATCATTGGTACCAGTGCATATCATCTAACCGACAGTATTTTGAAGAGGATTAATTGTTTTCAAGATGTCATCTTTAGTGATGAGCGCAAATGCTCATAACTCGCGTTTGCCTAGGGTGATATGGTATTCACAGAGTATCGCGGGTGCTCAAGTGACATGTTCAAGTCCCTGCAGTTGCATGTTCGTGGCTGTTAGGGTGTGTGCAGACGCTGCGGATTCTGCTGCGGATTGATCCGCATGGATTTTGCAAAATCCGCAGGTCTAAAGATTAGCCTGCGGTTTATCACCTCTACAATGGAGGAGATGGTAAACCGCAGCGGAATCAGCAGAAAGAATTGACATGTCAATTCTTTCTGCGGATTAGAAACCGCGGAAAAATCTGCACCGTCTGCACTGCGGTTTTCATTTCCCATAGGATATTATGGTACTGTACACCGCAGCAGAAACTGCTGCGGATCCGCAGGGCCAAAACCGCTGTAGATCCGCAGCGTGTGCACACACCCTTAGACTGCAACAAAACATGCAGGGATTGCCCGTGTCTGTCAGACAATCCCCACATGTTTACGGGCTGTCTAACAGCCTTGAAACATGAGGCTGCAGGGACTCAAACATGTCACTCGCACACCCACAACACTCGGTGCATACCAGTGCACTCGGCAAACTCTAGTGACAAGCAATTACACTCGCCACTAGTTTTCTTGACATAAAATATAAATAATTTTTTTTTGGTCACGCCTTTGTGTATATACACAAAGATTAAAAATTCAAGCCACAACATTCTGAGTAATCAGGGAACCATTAATTATTCTCAAAGCACAATGGATATCTGCTTTATATACGGTGTCTTTGGAAAAAAGGACAATTTCTATATGCCTTTTTCTATCCTACTGAATAGATTTGGCCATATGGACCCGTTCTGACAGGACCCTCCTCATGTAACGTCATCATAGATCATAAGAAACACTCTAATACTGAGACAAAAAAGTATTCTAAAAGTGATATCTTTATTGGGCAATCATAAAAACTATATTTGAAAGTTTTGAGCACAGACGCACAGCTTTTTCTGTCAAACACGTACCATGTTATTTTTTGCGCACTGATTTTTGAACTTTTGTGAATTCTTAAAATTCACATTTCTGCATAATTTTGAACTAAAACCATAACATTTTCACTCAAGTCCTAAAAATAGAAAACAAGTTAAAAATATTAGGACGTAGCCATAAATTGAGGAAAATCATCCAACATCACATCTGTGAGAGGCAAAAATTCGGGAACCTTTGCGTTTAGTATCTGGCGGGCAGCAATAATTGCATCTAAACATTTCCAATAATTGCCGTTTAGTCCTGCAAATCAGTTTGTAGGAATTGTGTCCCATTCCTCCATACAAAACAGCATTAACTTTTTTGGTGGGTTTTCGCCAACAAGCTGCTCACTTCAAAAACATTTGTATAGGATTATGGTAAGGACTTTGACTTGGCCATTTCAAACCTTCAACTTGATTCTTCTTTAACCGTTCTTTTGTAGAAAGACTTTTCATTTGTGCTTTTGGTTGTTGTCTTGCTGCATGACCCACATTCTCTTGACATTCAGCTCATGAACAGATGTCCTCACATTTTCCCAGGGCTGTGAAATCGGAATAAAAATGGACCGACTCCTAAAATATATACCGTATATACTCTCGTATAAGCCGGCATGGTCTCTGCAGCCCCCCTGCTTCTCCCGGTCTCAGGCTCCGTCCTTCAGTGGTCACATGGCACCGCTCATTAAAGTAATGAATATGCGCATATTTATGACTTTAATGAGCGGTACCACGTGACTGCTGAAGGAAGGAGCCTGAGACCGGGAGAAGCAGGGGGCTGCAGAGACCGTTCCAGGAGGGGGCAAGTATAAGCTATATTCACCTGTCCCCGGTCCATCTCTGCACGCTGCTGTCCTCTCCGCCGCGTCCTCTGTCTGTGATGTTCAGGTCAGAGGACGCAGTGACGTAGATAGTGTGCGCTGCGCCCTCTGCCTGAAAGGCACTGACAGAGGGACCCGGCAGACAGAGCGACGCGCAGCCATGGAGCGGGAATCGGGAAAAATAGTCAGTGTCGGGGCCCCGAGCCAGCGGTGACATCAGAACCTGTCACCGCCTGCTCATGACACTGGCACCGTGCCCCCTGTGATGAGAGGGGAGTATGTCATTTTTTTCTTATATGCAGCGGCAGCATCAGCAATATATGGGGGCATAATCTACAGAGCATCTTAAGGAGCATAATTATGGAGCAGCATATGGGGGCATAAGCTATAGAGCAGCATATGGGGGCATAAACTATAGAGCAGCATATGGGGGCATAAACTATAGAGCAGCATATGGGGGCATAAACTGTAGAGCAGCATATGGGGGCATAAACTATAGAGCAGCATATGGGGCATAATCTATGGAGCAGCATATGAGGGCATAATCTATGGAGTAGCATATGGGGGCATAATTATGGAGCAGCATATGGGGGCATAATTATGGAGCAGCATATGGGGCGTAATCTATGGAGCAGCATATGGGGGCATAATTATGGAGCAGCATAAGGGGCGTTATCTATCTAGCAGCATATGGGGACAAAATCTATGGAGCAGCATATGGGGGCATAATCTATGGAGCAGCATATGGGGGCATAATCTATGAAGCAGCATATGGGGCCATAATCTATGGAGCAGCATATGGGGGCATAATCTATGGAGCAGCATATGGGGGCATAATCTATGGAGCAGCATATGGGGGCATAATTATGGAGCAGCATATGGGGGCATAATTATGGAGCAGCATATGGGGGCGTAATTATGGAGCAGCATATGGGGGCATAATCTATTGAGCAGCATATGGGGGCATAATCTATTGAGCAGCATATGGGGGCATAATTATGGAGCAGCATATGGGGGCATAATCTATTGAGCAGCATATGGGGGCATAATTATGGAGCAGCATATGGGGGCATAATTATGGAGCAGCATATGGGGGCATAAACAATAGAGCAGCATATGGGGGCATAAACTATAGAGCAGCATATGGGGCCATAAACTGTAGAGCAGCATATGGGGGCATAAACTATAGAGCAGCATATGGGGCATAATCTATGGAGCAGCATATGGGGGCATAATTGTGGAGCAGCATATGGGGGCATAATTGTGGAGCAGCATATGGGGGCATAATTGTGGAGCAGCATATGGGGGCATAATCTATGGAGCAGCATATGGGGGCATAATTATGGAGCAGCATATGGGGGCATAATTATGGAGCAGCATAAGGGGCGTTATCTATCTAGCAGCATATGGGGACAAAATCTATGGAGCAGCATATGGGGGCATAATCTATAGAGTAGCATATGGGGGCATAATCTATGGAGCAGCATATGGGGCCATAATCTATAGAGCAGCATATGGGGCCATAATCTATGGAGCAGCATATGGGGGCGTAATTATGGAGCAGCATATGGGGGCATAATCTATGGAGCAGCATATGGGGGCATAATTATGGAGCAGCATATGGGGCCATAATTATGGAACAGCATATGGGGCCATAATTATGGAACAGCATATGAGGGCATAATTATGGAACAGCATATGGGGGCATAATTATGGAGCAGCATATGGGGCCATAATTATGGAACAGCATATGAGGGCATAATTATGGAACAGCATATGGGGGCATAACCTATGGAGCATCTTATGGGGGCATAATCTATGGAATATCTTATGGGGCCATAACCTTTAGGCTGTGTGCCCACGTTGTACTTTTTTAAGCGTTTCCGCAGCGTTTGTGCTGGCTCAGACGCTGCAGAAACGCTTAAAAGAAGCTTCACATTAAATTGCATGCGTTTTTGGCTTTGTGCGCCAATGCATGCGTTTTTAAAACGCTTAGGAATCGCTTAGCGGCTAAAAACGCAGCATGCTCATTAATTTCCGCATTGCTGAGCGTTTTTAGCCTTTTCCAATGTTCCCAGAAAACGAGAGGAAAAAACGTATCAAAAACGTGCGTCTTTTGTGCAAAAAACGAGCAAGAAACGCGCGGAAATAAAACATGCGTTTTCTGGGAAGGGGATCAGTTTCCTGAGCATTTAAAAACGTTAATGTGGGCACATAGCCTCATGGGGCAGCATATGGGACATATTATTCTATGGGGCATCTTATGGGGCCATTATTAACCTTTGTGCAGCATTATATGTGGCGTATTTTGTATGGAGCATCTTATGGGGCCATCATGGACTGTATGGCGCATTATATGGGGCTCCTGATTCAACATGGATATTCAAAAACATTTAACCTACTGATTTCTCAATTTTACTTTTAATGGTATCTATTTTTATTTTTGAAATTTACCAGTAGCTGCTGCATTTTCCACCCTAGGCCTATACGCGAGTCAATACGTTTTCCCATTTTTTGTGACAAATTAGGTGGTGGTGGTGGGGTCGGCTTATACACGGGTTGGCTTATATACGGTAATGAATTGGGTACACTAGTTCAGTGTGAAGGATGTGCTGTAGATTTTTTCATAAGAATTTGGTAAAGTTATTAAATGTCCTATAAATGTCTGTTCTATTCCTGATCTAAGGATCTGGGCCTTTAGTTGAGATGAATCTGTGCTGCACTTTATGTACATGCTCAGTACTGACCAGTGCTGTGGGGTCGGAGTCAGAAACGGGAGTCAAAGAAATTGAGGAATCTGAGGTTTGGCTTACTGACACCACAGCTCTGTATTTTACTATAGAATTTGCTGGTATAATGCAGAAATCATTGTTCCACCAATGATAGCAACCAGTTCTCATCCAGATATTCTCATCCAGGTAGCAATATAGGATCAAACCATGACACTACAATCATGGTACTTCACGGATTGAATGTGGCTTTTATATGCTGCAATGCAGTATTTTTCCTTTCAACAAACAGAACTCCTTTCATTCAAACCAAAACGCGCTATTTTGGATTCAACAGTCCACAAAACATTGTTCCAATGTTCTTCTTGCTTCTCTTTGTAATTTTTAGTAAACTGCAGATGGGGAAACATTTTATTTTTATTTTTTTAAAGCAGTGGCTTTCTCCTTGCAATCCTGACATACACGCCATTGTTGTTCAATGTCCTCCTAATGGTGGACTCATGAATATTAACATTGACTAATGTGTGAGAAACCTTTAGTTGTTTAGAGGTTACCCTGGGTTCCTTCTTGACCTTATGGACTGTTCTATGCCTTACTCTTGGAGTGATGTTTGTTGGTTGACTGCTCCTGTGAAGCATAATACTAGATTTGAATATGCTCCATTTATACATAATATGACTTTGGGTGGGCAAAGTACAAATTCTTTTAGAGAAGATTTTGCATCATTTTCCAGACTGATGAGCATAAACAAATCTCCCGATTACCTCAGAAATCTTCCTTGTTTGTGCCATCATACATTTCCAGGAACACGTGTTGTCACAAACAAAATTTGACACATTCGTATTTTATGAATAAACCAGGTGGTCCACTCACACGTGATTGTCAATCCATTAATTAAAAACACAAATCTCTAATTTCACCTACAAATGATGTGCTAATCCTAAAGGTAACCATAAGGTGACCACACTTTTGCCACTGAGACATGTAGATTGAATCATTTTCTTCATTTAAAAATGACAAGGTTTAAACTCTTTGACTTACTAATTTTATAAGGATCATTTAATCTAATTTTAGGACTTTTGTAAAAAGCGGATGTAGTTTGTATAAAATTTAGGAAGAAAACGCTGAAGGATCAAGCATGACTGTATAATAATAATAATGAATAATTTTATTTTATATAGCGCCAACATATTCCACAGCACTTTACAACTGATTGTATACATAAGCACTTTTGTATACACTAGTGTGCAAAAGTTTTAGGCAGATATTGAAAAAATGCTGCAAAGTAAAAATGCTTTAAAAAAAAAAAAAATTTTTCTCGGTACACCGTAAGGCTAGTTTCACACTAGCTTATTTTCCACGTAGCGCTTGGCGCCTCTAAGCCCCGCCCCCTGCCGGCTCCCTGCCCGCCCCATCCGGTCATCGCCGCCTACTATCGCACACGGCTTCATGCAATCTGCGCACCCTATCTTTAGCATAGGGTGCGCAGACCGTGCGCTAGTAGGATTTTAGTGTGCGCTGCGCACTTTTGAAGGTGTGCCGAGTGCGCCAAAATGCAACATGGTGCGTTCGGCGCACACCGGCGCACCTTCAAAAGTACGCAGCGCACGCTAAAATCCTACTAGCACACGGTCTGCGCACCCTATGCTAAAGATAGGGTGCGCAGATCGCATGCAGCCATGTGCGATAGTAGGCGGCGATGACCGGATGGGGCGCGCAGGGAGCTGGCAGGGGGTGGGGCTTAGCGGTGCTGAGCGCTGCGTGGAAAATAAGCTAGTGTGAAACTAGCATAACAGTTTTTGAAGGCAGGGAGGTTATTCCAAACATCTTGGAGAACTAGCCACAATCTTCTGTGGATGTAAAGCTTGCACAAAGCTTTCGATGTTGAGATCGAGGCTTTGTAGAGGACATATCATAGCTGCCAACACTCCTTGTTCTTCTTTACATTAAAGATAGTTCTTAATGGGGTCGTTATCCTGGCGCAGAATACATTTAGCGCCAATCAGATAGCTCCCTAATTGTATTGCATGATGGATAAATATCTGCCTGTATTTCGCAGCATTGAGGGTAACATCAATACTGACAAATTGGCCATGTGTTGAAATGCAGCCCCCAAACTTTCAAGAAACCTTCATCATGCTTCACTTTTGCCTGCAGACACATTATTGTACCGTTCGTGTCCTACTGCAAATTGCCTTATGTTACAACGAAACGTAATATTTTGACTCAGTTTAGAGAACCTCCTACCATTTTTCTGCATCCCAGTTCCTATGTTTTCATGCACATTTAAGTCAACTGGCCTCTCATGTCACAAGCATGGTTTTTGGCCACAATTCTTCCATGCAGACCACTTCTGGCCATACTTCTCTGAACAACAGATGCAGAGTCCTGAACCGATGGTACTGCTGGACACCTTCCAATTTTGAAGGGTGGGAATTAAGCATGAGAGAGGTCTAATCTGCAACGCTAAGCTTCCTTAGCCCGACCAGTGCATCTATGGTTCCCAATGCTGCCCAGTTCTCGGAGTCCACAATGCTGAATAATACTGGCAGATACTTAATCATGCAATACCATTTTCTACATACTTCTAAAACACTAACAATAAAGCAAGACGCTGTATGCAAGACTAGTCTTAAGGTAAATCGATCTTTAAATCTTTCCATGCAACAGGCAGAGATATAATGTTGTTATGACCTTGGGAACTTTGAGAGTTTTTCTCCATGAAGTTACACTCATTTATAGCACAATGTTAGAATATAAAGGTTTTAAAAATGCAGTGGCTTTTTCCACTGTTGCTTTGAGGGTATGCTGCAGACTTTCAATACGCATCATGCCTATTATGTTGCAAATTTGTAATACAAAAGGTCCAGTCTGTCAAATTCCAAGCACAAAAATGTGCATGTTAACACATGAAGATTTCGACTTGGATTCACAGCAAAATGAGCACATATGCTTCTATAGATAGCATTTACAAATGTGTGTCAACAGAAATGTTGGGTGCAAAGAACTATGACATGAGCATAATTGTCTCTAAAGTAGAGAAGCACAATCTGAATCAAATTAACTGCAGGTTGACAAACACTGCTCATATGTCATGCCCGGCCATGTGTACTACAACCTTATAGTTAGCTCATATTAAAGTATGTGCATATTTTAAAAGGTCTGGAAATTCCAGAACTTATAGTGTTCATTGTGTTTGTAATGCTTACAATGCCCTTCCAGGGCAAATCTTCAGCACTACTTTGCTATGAACAGTTTAGATCGAGCTAACCACTTCACAACAGGAAATGTTTTACAAAAATGGAAAAAAACAGGTCTTTAGTGAAAAACAAAAATGAGAAAAAAAAAAAAAACTATTTAAAAAAATACCATATACGAGCATTTTTTTTTTTTTTTTTAAACCAGACCCAAGCCAAGGACCCTGCTCCTAAAACCTAGGAGCCAGAAACCATGTAACCCACGTGGAGGATGTATTCAGAGGCTGTATGTCAATCTGTGCCCCTGTATATGACTATAAACGCCATTACACTAGCTGAATGGCTAATAAGCTACAGTATTAGATCTTAAGATACCATCTGCTCCTTCCTGCAATTACCTACTATAGGCCTCTACACCATGGACATAGAACTAGTAATCACTAAACATATCATATCTTTACTACCAGGCAGCAGTACAAGCCACCAGCCAGATTACAGGCAAGTAATCCAACCCCAGCCATCACAAGACTCAAGAAGTCTCTGCAATAGATTGGTTAATGTGAGAAAATGTAAAATTGTCTGTCTAGAAAAAAAAAACCATACCGTATATACTCATGTATAAGCCGACCTGTGTATAAGCCGACCCCCCTTATTTTGCCACAAAAAACTGGGAAAACTTATTGACTCGTGTATAAGCCGAGGGTGGTGCTGCACAAGGGTTAATGGTGATCCAAAAAGATGCTCCATAGATAAATACCCCCATAAAATGCTGCAAAAGGGTTAATGGTGGCCCAACAAAATGCTCCAAGGATAAATACCCCCATATATTGCTGCACAAGGGTTAATGTTGTCCCAAGTAGATGCTCCATAAATAAATACCCCCATATGCTGCACAAGGGTTAATGGTGGCCCAAGTAGAAGCTCCATACATAAATACCCCCCATATTATGCACAGGAGTTAATGGTGGCCCAAGTAGAAGCGCCATACATAAATACCTCCCATATGATGCACAGGGGTTAATGGTGGCCCAAGTAGAAGCTCCATACATAAATACCCCCATATGCTGCACAGGGGTTAATGGTGGCCCAAGTAGAAGCTCCATACATAAAATAGCCCCCATATGCTGCACAAGGGTTAATAGTGGCCAAAGTAGATGCTCCATATATAAACACCACCCATGTGCTGCACAAGGGTTAATAGTGGCCCAAGTAGATGCTCCGTATAAAAACAACACCCATGTGCTGCACAAGGGTTAATAGTGGCCCAAGTAGATGCTCAATATATAAACACCCCCATATGCTGCACAAGGGTTAATAGTGGCCCAAGTAGATGCTCCATATGTAAACACTCCCCATGTGCTGCACAAGGGTTAATAGTGGCCCAAGTAGATGGTCCCTATATAAACACCCCCCATGTGCTGCACAAGGGTTAACAGTGGCCCAAGTAGATGCTCCATATAAAAACACCACCCATGTGCTGCTGCTGCTTTAAAAAAAAAAAACCAAACAAAAAAACCACATACTCACCCCTCCGTCGCTGGGGGCCAGGCACCGGAGAAGCCGCTGGCTCAGGCCCCGGCACTGGCTATGTTTACCGTTCCCGGTTCCATCGCTGTCTCCTGGTCCTGTGCAGTGATGTTAGAAGAGCGTGCGCACTGACTACGTCATCGCACCCTCCGCTAATGTCACAGCGAGAAGACCCGGAGACAGCGATGGAACCGGGAGCGGTAAGTATTGCTCAGCTCCCCATCATACTCACCGCCCTCCTGGCTCCCGGTCTCTTCAGCCCCTGCTGCTTCCAGCATGATATCGGCGTCCAAGCTGTTCCTGCATTCAGCGATCAGGTGGTACCGCTCATTAAATATGCACATATTCATGAGTCACGTGACTGCTGAATGCAGTAACAGCTGGGACACTGTGATCATGGGGGAAGCAGGGGGGCTGCAGAGACTGCGCCAGGAGGGGGGGGGGGGTATGGTCTCTGACATCCCCCCACTCCCCCCTCCGACCCCCGTATATGACTCGTGTATA
This sequence comes from Dendrobates tinctorius, assembly GCF_039654945.1. Classification (NCBI taxonomy): domain Eukaryota; kingdom Metazoa; phylum Chordata; class Amphibia; order Anura; family Dendrobatidae; genus Dendrobates; species Dendrobates tinctorius. The sequence goes on along the minus strand of NW_027361750.1, from coordinate 23,259,452 downwards.
AGCCGACAGGGGGGGGACTTTCAGCCCAATCTTGCCTCTATCTACATAATGGGGAAAAAGTGTGTATCAAGCCCCGCCCCTCATTATGATGTCATAATGGTTGACTACGGGATGGAGGATGTGTGATGGGTATATGGGCACTGGACTATGGGATGGAGGACATGTATGACGGGTATATGGGCATGGGACTATGGGATGGAGGATGTGTGATGGGTATATGGGCACTGGACTATGGGATGGAGGATATGTATGACGGGTATATGGGCACGGGACTATGGGATGGAGGATATGTATGATAGGTATATGGGCACTCGACTATGGGATGGCGAATATGTATGAGTACATGTATGATGAGTATATGGGCATGGGACAATGGGATGGCAGATATGTATGATGGGTATATGGGCACGGGACTATGGGATGGCGGATATGTATGATGGGTATATGGGCATGGTACTATGGGATGGAGGATGTGTGATGGGTATATGGGCACTCGACTATGGGATGGAGGATATGTATGATGGGTTTAAGGGCACGGGCCTATGGGATGGTGGATATGTATGATGGGTATATGGGCACGGGACTATGGGATGGAGGATAATTATAATTTGTTATGACTAACCACAGTTAGTTACTATGCCCGGGCAGCGCCGGGCTCTTCAGCTAGATATATATATATATATATATATACACACTCACTGGCCACTTTATTAGGTACACCTGTCCAACTGTGTGTTAAGACTTAATTTCTAATCAGCCAATCACATGGCGGCAACTCAGTGCATTTAGGCATGTAGACATGGTCAAGACAATCTCCTGCAGTTCAAACCGAGCATCAGTATGGGGAAGAAAGGTGATTTGAGTGCCTTTGAACGTGGCATGATTGTTGGTGCCAGAAGGGCTGGTCTGAGTATTTCAGAAACTGCTGATCTACTGGGCTTTTCACGCACAACCATCTCTAGGGTTTACAGAGAATGGTCCGAAAAAGAAAAAAAATCCAGTGAGCGGCAGTTCTGTGGCCGGAAATGCCTTGTTGATGCCAGAGGTCAGAGGAGAATGGGCTTACTGGTTCGAGCTGATAGAAAGGCAACAGTGACTCAAATTGCCACCCGTTACAACCAAGGTAGGCAGAAGAGCATCTCTGAACGCACAGTGCGTCGAACTTTGAGGCAGATGGGCTACAGCAGCAGAAGACCACATTGGGTACCACTCCTCTCAGCTAAGAACAGGCATCTGATGGCTACTTTCAGCAGGATAATGCGCCATGTCATAAAGCTCGAATCATCTCAGATTGGTTTCTTGAACATGACAATGAGTTCACTGTACTCAAATGGCCTCCTCAGTCACCAGATCTCAATCCAATAGAGCATCTTTGGGATGTGGTGGAACGGGAGATTCGCATCAGGGATGTGCAGCCGACAAATCTGCGCCAACTGTGTGATGCCATCATGTCAATATGGTCCAAAATCTCTGAGGAATGCTTCCAGCACCTTGTTGAATCTCTGCCACGAAGAATTGAGGCAGTTCTGAAGGCAAAAGGGGGTCCAACCCGTTACTAGCATGGTGTACCTAATAAAGTGGCCAGTGAGTGTATATACACACACACACACACACACACACACACACACACACACACAGGTGCTTCTCACAAAAATAGAATATCAAAATTTTTTATTTCAGTTCTTCAATACAAAAAGTGAAACTCCTATATTATATAGAATCATTATAAACAGAGTGATCTATTTCAAGCGTTTATTTCTGTTAATGTTGATGATTATGGCTTACAGCCAATGAAAGCCCAAAAGTCATTATCTCCGTAAATTAGAATACTTTATAACACCAGCTTCAAAAATGATTTTAAAATCTGAAATGTTGGCCTAATGAAATGTATGTTCAGTAAATGCACTCAATCATTAGTCGGGGCTCCTCTTGCATTAATTGCTGCATCAATGCGTCATGGCATGGAGGCGATCAGTCTGTGGCACTGCTGAGGTGTCATGGTAGCCCAGCTTCCTTTGATAGCAGCCTTTAGCTCATCTGCATTGTTGAGTCTGATGTCTCATCTACCTCTTGACAATATCCCATAGATTCTCTATGGGGTTAAGGTCAGGTGAGTTTGCTGGCCAGTCAAGCACAGTGATACTGTTGTTTTCAAACCAGGTATTGGTACTTTTGGCAGTGTGGACAGGTGCCAAGCCCTGCTGGAGAATGACATTTCCATCTCCAAAAAGCTTGTCAGCAAAATGAAGCATGAAGTGCTCTAAAATTTCCTGGTAGGCGGCTGCGCTGACTTTGGTCTGGATAAAACAGTGGACCTACACCAGCAGGTGACATGGCTCCACAAACCATCACTGATTGTGGAAACTTCACACTAGACCTCAAGCAGCTTGGATTGTGGCCTCTCTACTCTTCCTCCAGGCTCTGGGACCTTGATTTCCAAATGAAATGCAAAATTTACTTTAATCTGAAAACAACACCTTGGAGCACTGAGCAACAGTCCAGTTCTTTTTCTCCTTGGCACAGTTAAGATGCTTCTGGCGTTGCCTATTGGTCATGAGTGGCTTGACACAAGGAATACAACACTTGTAGCCCATGTCCTGGATACGTCTGTGTGTGGTGGCTGTGGAAGCAATGACTCCAGCAGCAGTCCACTCCTTGTGACTCTCCCCCAAAGTTTTGAACAGCTATTTCTTAATCCTTTCAAGATTGCGGTTATCCTGGTGGCTTGTGCACCTTTTTCTACCACACTTTTTCCTCCCACTCAACTTTCCATTAATATGCTTGGATACAGCAGTCTGAACAGCCAGCTTCTTTAGCAAAGACCTTTTGTGACTTACCCTCAGAGATGTCAATGACTACCTTCTGGTCATCTCACAAGTCAGCAGTCTTCCCCATGATTATGGAGCCTACTGAAACAGACTAAGGGACCTTTTTAAATGCTTAGGAAGCCTTTGCAGGTGTTTCTTTGTTAATTATTCTAATTTACTTAGATAATGACTTTTGGGCTTTCATTGGCTATAAACCCTAATAATCAACATTAACAGAAATAAACACTTGCAATTACTTGGCTAAATACTTTTCTGCATTTCTTCTTGAAGCATGTGTGTAGTGATAATGCACAAATGGTGAGATATTTGTGCTTGGAACAAAAGTGTGCAGTCACTAAGTGCCTGCTGATTTGTGACTGGGTATAGTATGCATGCCTTCTTAATGCTGGTGTCAGCAGGCGGTCATGTGACTACATGTAAGCAATTTGCAAACTTGCTGTCATAGGTTTGTAGAAGTGAAAAAAAATAAACACAGCCGTTGCTTCTGCTGAGCATGGTTGACAGGTTGCATCAGTGACATCAAGACAACAGTACAGGTGACTGATGCAGCTAATCACAGAGCTCAATGGTCTTACCAACTACCTCTGCATCACCCCTGAGCCTAGTTATTAGTCTGTTACATGCACTGTAGTTATGTCATGAACACAGCAGCCTGTTAAAAGGGAACCTGTTTGTCCCCAGTAGAGATGGGCGGACACCTGGATGTTCGAGTCCTGCTAAACAGTTACTGTTTGGGTTCGGGTACCAGAACAGCACCAGAACCCCACTCATTTGAATGTGCATGACAACGCGGCAAACACAGTTTCTGATCGGTGGTGAAATCATCCCCGCCGGTCAGAGAGCCGCAGTTCCCACACTGTCAAAAGACAGCGGGAGCGCTCAGCTGTGATCGGAGGTATAAAGGTTACCTCCGATCACTGGTGTCAGCTGATAGGACCACTGATCCCATTATCCGACACCTGCAGCCGCTAATTACAGTTAGAGCAGGAGTGGCGGATGGGGGTATTCATCAGCCGCTCCTGCGCTGTAAATAATAATAATAATAATAATAAAAAAAAAAAAAAAAACAGCAAGGGTCCCCCTGTATTTTTTCCTAACCAGCCAGGCAAAACTCACAGCTGGGGGCTGCAACCCTCAGCTGTCAGCTTACGCAAGGCTGATTATCAAGAATAGATGGGTCCCCACACAATTTTTTTTTTTTCATTATTTAAAAAAAAAAAAAAAAACGGCACGGGGTCCCCCCTCCATTTTTCACAACCAACCTTGCTAAATCAGACAGCTGGGGGCTGGTATGCTCAGGCTGGTAAGGGGCCATGGATATTGCCCCCCCCAGCCTAAAAATAGCCTGCAGCTGCCCAGGAAAGGCATATCTATTAGATGCGCCAAGTCTGGCGCTTTGCCCAGCTCTTCCCACTTGCCCTGTAGCGGTGGCAAGTAGGTTTCACATTTGTGGGGTTGATGTCACCTCTGTACTGTATTGGTGTCATCAAGCCCACGGCTTAGTAAGGTCTATAAGACACATATCCATTACTAATCCTATAGTTATATGGTAAATAAAGACACAGCCGGAATAAAGTCCTTTAATTGAAATAAGACTAAAACACAGTTTTCCTTTTTTATTTAAACGCCTAATTCCAGCAAAGACCTCGTTTTTCTGTAATAAAAGTAAAATAAAAAAAATCAATATATCATACCTCTCCGTCATTCTGTCCCATGCTGTAATCCATGTCTGGGGGATAAACAGTTTTCAACCTGGACGGTGCCAAGATGCGACCATCCAGGCTTAAAACCAATGGTGACTGAGCGGCTGCGAGTGCAGCCTCAGAGACCAGTGGTGACGTCATAGAGGTTTCGTCCGGTCACTGAGGCTCCTTTCACAGCCGAGCTTAACGGTCGTGACCTCGGTGGGATCCCCCCTAGCACGGTGAGAAAATATATTTTACAGTTGAAACCAGAAGTTTACATACACTACAAAAAAAGACACAGAAGAATGTTTTTCTCACTATTGTGGAAGGATATCCCAAACGTTTGACCCAAGTCATTCAGTTTAAGGGCAATGGTACTAATGAAATGTATTGTAGCGCAGTGGGGATGGTACAGTGTGACAGACACTGGCAGAGCCCTCACCAGCCGGTCTACCACCACTCTCTACTATCTGGAAAGGGGTTAAAGTCTCCATCTGTAACCATTTTTTTTACTAGCTGCAGCAAGTCATATGCCTGAGACCTGGCGGGGCGAGACTCCGCAAAGGAACACTGGTACACCTGCTGAGCTCGCACATATATATTTGTAGGTAACAGCAGGTTCGCAGGATGCAGTGACAAGACGAGAGACTGGTTGAACTTTGAAAAGCAAACTCTTTATAATTTAAAGCCGCTAGGGCTATACTAAGCAACCAAAAAGGGGTAACAACAGTTGTCCTCGCAGGGACTCAGTACAACCAAACACTATTTGGAAAGAACACGGAAAACCCGGCCGAGGCCGTTTACTATGGGGTCATGGTATGGCCGTCTACAAGTCCTTATACTCTATAATGTCACTTATCCATCCTGACGTCCCTCGGCATCTCTGTGGAGTTTGCGTTGCTGATGAAGCTGCTTTGGTGTCTTTGATGAGGCTGCCGTGGCGTCTATGATGAGGCTGCTGTGGAGTCTTTGATGAGGCTGCCTTGGCATCACAGCCGCTGGGCCCAGCTGCTGAAGATTTGGAGTAGGAAAAAACACCGTGTGCACAACTGTGGTGGTGCCGAGGTAGGTTCCCAAACCATATATAGTATAATGAAAACTGGCACTGAACTTAAATGCTTAAATGGAACAGTTTATTTGTAGTACCAAACAAAACGTTTCGGTCAGTGCAGACCTTCATCAGTTATGTGCGCAAAGATTGTCTGTACTTAGATTGGAGGGCGCTTTTTGTATGTCCCTGTAAAGCCAAATGTCAGTGTGCTGCTGGAGCGCAGTTAAGTCTTATCTGTCTGGCAAGAAAAGCGCAAGCCTGGTACTCCTGGAAGCTGTGGAAACCAGCGCCATTTAAGCTGTTCCATTTAAGAATTTAAGTTGAGTGCCAGGTTTTCATTATACTACGAAGATTTGGAGTAGTCTTCGGGCGCCCCAGCGCCCAGGAGGAGTTGGGGCACAACAGGCCCTGATGGAGTCCTGAGATTAAGTAACCCCCTGTTGTAACAGCGGGGTTGCGCTTGTTAGTGAGTTCAATGGGACTCCTGCCCCTAAGCAGGGTGGTGTCGCAGTGCCCAAGAGTGGCGGTTTACTGGCGGCGTGCACAGCCTGGGGCTGTGTGCAGAGTGTCTCTGTTGACGAGGAACAGGCCCCCACTGCCGACTGCAGCGGGGTGAAGGCGGCTGTGAGCGGTGATAGACAGGCTGCAACCACGGGCTGACGTGAACCAGCAGCGTCCGCGGGTGGCAGCGGGCAGGCAGCAACCACGGGCTGAAGAGGAATGGCAGCAGACGGGAGAGGGAGCGGACAGGCCGCGGAGGACTCGAGCTCAGCGGTAATGGCCGAGGATAACCGGGGGCAGGCCATAACCCGAGATTGGGGTGAAGACTCAGTCCACTGTCGGTAAGCTCGGCACCTCTTTCCTGAGGGCCACTGCGTATCTACCCTCTGCTGCTGGTCGCTTCTCTCAACTGTCAAGTGTCCTTCCCGCTCTCTCACGCCCCCTCCGTCTCCTGCTCCATGTCTGACGTATCACCAACTGACTCCCCTACGCGCTCCCTGTCCCGTTTATACTCGCCCCTCCCTTTGCTGTCCTGTCACTCTCAGCAGCCCACTCTCCTCCTCTGCTCCCCGGGTACTGTTTCCTTAGGGAACTCAGATGGCAGCCCCTTGGTTCCGGCCCGGACACTCTGCGGGGGTCCTCCTCCCTACATAGTAACCCCCATTCGGGCAAGGATCTCACCTCTCAGATTCTCATAGTCCAGTGTATCGTCCCAACGGAGGTCCAGGTAGGCCTTCTGGGAATCTCCCGTCAGGAAGAGGGCTACAACTTCAGCCCACTGGGACATCAGCAAGCTCTTACGTTCTGCTGTGCACTCAAACACGTTGAGGAAAGCCTCCAAATCATCCTCAGGACTTCTCTCCTCAGCGCTGACCAGACTTTGCACCGGGCCTCAGAACGGATCGAGGTCACTGGTGAGGCTCTCACATAGCAGCAACCTGCTGCAGCTCATTAGTCTTTTGCTGCTGCTGATACAACAGCTAATGATGAGGATTGTGTTGCTCCTGCTGCCATTGCTGCTGCTCCAGCTGCTGTCGCTGAAACTGCAGCTGCTGCCATTGCTGCTTACTTACTGACATGCAGCGGGCTTTGGGTATGCCTCAATTCACCCTGCCCGCATTCTCCAACCATATGTAGTACAGCAGGTTTGGTACAGTGTGACAGACAGGCAGTGACCACAGGAAAGTTCAAAAACAAAGTGTCTTTAACCCCTTCCCGACCAATGAGGCCACATAGGCGTCATGAAAAGCTGTGCCAATCCGACCAGTGACGCCTATGTGGCGTCATGAATTAATTGCCCTCTTGCGGGTCGGGTGACCGGGGTCACTGAAAGGTCACCTGACCCGCACGTATTTGAGGCTTCGTACTTCACCACAGGGGGGATGGGTGGCTTAGCCCCCACGTGGCTACGATTGCTCTGATTGGCTGTTGAAAGTGAAACAGCCAATCAGAGCGATAGTAATATTTCACTAATGATATTTGGTGAAATATTACAATCCAACCATGACCGATGCTGCAATAGCATGGCTGGAGACAGTGATCTGATCCCACCCCCCACACCGAATGATGTCGGCGATGTCCCGTCTTGTTTCCATGAGCGCCGCCATCTTACAAATGGCGGGCGCATGCGCAGTGCGCTCGCGAATCTGACAGCCGGTGGATTCATTCATTTTACAGGTACATTTTGATCAATGTGATAAACTATCTCAGTGATCCAAATACAAAAAAAAAAGTAAATAAAGCCCCCCTTTATCACCCTCATAGGTAGGGACACACAATAAAATAAAGAAAATTTATTTTTATTTTTCGGTTAGGGTTAGAATTCGGGTTAGGCCGGGGTCACACTAACCGACGCAAAATACGGTCAGTATTTTACATGCGTAATACGGATGAATGGCCCCTAAACAGTGCTCCGTATGTCATCCGTAATCAAGGTGTGGTCGCGTATTTTGCGCATGTAAGCATCCGTATGTAATCCGTATGGCATCCGTATTGCGAGATTTTCTCGCAGGCTTGCAAAGTGGACATATAATGGAGCCCTATGACAGGGTTTCTAACAGAAACGAAAGAATAGATATAGACACACACACATACAGTGCCTACAAGTAGTATTCAACCCCCTGCAGATTTAGCAGGTTTACACATTCGGAATTAACTTGGCATTGTGACATTTGGACTGTAGATCAGCCTGGAAGTGTGAAATGCACTGCAGCAAAAAAGAATGTTATTTCTTTGTTTAATTTTTTTTTAAATTGTGAAAAGTTTATTCAGAGGGTCATTTATTATTCAACCCCTCAAACCACCAGAATTCTGTTTGGTTCCCCTAAAGTATTAAGAAGTATTTCAGGCACAAAGAACAATGAGCTTCACATGTTTGGATTAATTATCTCTTTTTCCAGCCTTTTCTGACTATTTAAGACCCTCCCCAAACTTGTGAACAGCACTCATACATGGTCAACATGGGAAAGACAAAGGAGCATTCCAAGGCCATCAGAGACAAGATCGTGGAGGGTCACAAGGCTGGCAAGGGGTACAAAACCCTTTCCAAGGAGTTGGGCCTACCAGTCTCCACTGTTGGGAGCATCATCCGGAAGTGGAAGGCTTATGGAACTACTGTTAGCCTTCCACGGCCTGGACAGCCTTTGAAAGTTTCCTCCCGTGCCGAGGCCAGGCTTGTCCGAAGAGTCAAGGCTAACCCAAGGACAACAAGGAAGGAGCTCCGGGAAGATCTCATGGCAGTGGGGACATTGGTTTCAGTCAATACCATAAGTAACGTACTCCACCGCAATGGTCTCCGTTCCAGACGAGCCCGTAAGGTACCTTTACTTTCAAAGCGTCATGTCAAGGCTCGTCTACAGTTTGCTCATGATCACTTGGAGGACTCTGAGACAGGCTGGTTCAAGGTTCTCTGGTCTGATGAGACCAAGATCGAGATCTTTGATGCCAACCACACACATGACGTTTGGAGACTGGATGGCACTGCATACGACCCCAATAATACCATCCCTACAGTCAAGCATGGTGGTGGCAGCATCATGCTGTGGGGCTGTTTCTCAGCCAAGGGGCCTGGCCATCTGGTCCGCATCCATGGGAAGATGGATAGCACGGCCTACCTGGAGATTTTGGCCAAGAACCTCCGCTCCTCCATCAAGTATCTTAAGATGGGTCGTCAGTTCATCTTCCAACAAGACAACGGCCCAAAGCACACAGCCAAGAAAACCAAGGCCTGGTTCAAGAGGGAAAAAATCAAGGTGTTGGAGTGGCCTAGTCAGTCTCCTGACCTTAACCCAATTGAAAACTTGTGGAAGGAGCTCAAGATTAAAGTCCACATGAGACACCCAAAGAACCTAGATAACTTGGAGAAGATCTGCATGGAGGAGTGGGCCAAGATAACTCCAGAGACCTGTGCCAGCCTGATCAGGTCTTATAAAAGACGATTATTAGCTGTAATTGCAAACAAGGGTTATTCCACAAAATATTAAACCTAGGGGTTGAATAATAATTGACCCACACTTTTATGTTTAAAATGTATTAAAATTTAACTGAGCAACATAACTTTTTGGTTTGTAAGATTTATGCATCTGTTAATAAATCCTGCTCTTGTGTGAAGTTTGAAGGCTCTAACTTATTTGCATCTTATCAAACCTGCTAAATCTGCAGGGGGTTGAATACTACTTGTAGGCACTGTATATATATATATATATATATATATATATGCATTCTATGTGTCTATATCTATTCTTTCGTTTATTTATTAAACCTGTCAGTGTGAGTTTACTGTATAGCGCACTGAATTACTGGCATTGCTAGAAAACACCTGGTGCATATTTCTCGCAAGTCACATGTGTGGTCCGTGTGTAATCCGTATTTTTGCGCACCCATAGACTTGCATTGGCGTACTACGGCCGTAGTACGCTGACAATCGCAGTATGCTGCGTTTGGCACGGACCGTAGAATACGGATGAGTATACGGCTGGTGCGAGGGACCCCATAGAGAATCATTGGTCCGTGTGTAATGCGTGCTTTTAGCGCCTCTCACTCGGCCGTATTCCTCGCCAGTGTGACCCCGGCCTTATGGTTAGAATTAGGGCTGGAATTAGCGTTAGGGTTGGAATTAGGGTTAGGGTTGGAATTGGGTTGGGATTAGGGTTAAGATTAGGGTTAGGCTTGTGGTTGGAATTAGTGTTAGGGGTGTGTTGGGGTTAGGGTTAGGAGTGTGTTGGGGTTAGGGTTGAGTTAGAATTGAGAGGGTTTCCACTATTTAGGCACACCAGGGGGTCTCCAAACACGACATTGCGCCGCCATTGATTGCAGCCAATTTTGCATCCAAAAAGTCAAAACAGTGCTCCCTCCCTTCTGAGCCCCGACATGTATCCTTTGGGGGTCTAATTTCTCGTTACCCTTGGGAAAATAAAAAATTGGGGGCTAAAAAATGATATTTGTGGAAATAATAATGATTTTTTATTTTCACGGCTCTGCGATATAATCTTCTGTGAAGCACTTGGGGGTTCAAAGAGCTCAGCACACATCTAGATAAGCTCCATAGGGGGTCTAGTTTCCAAAATGGTGTCACTTGAGGGGGGTTTCCACTGTTTAGGCACATCAGGGGTTCTGCAAACGTACAATTGGTGTCCAATCTCAATTACAGCCAATTCTGCATTGAAAAAGTCAAACGGCGCTCTTTCCCTTCCGAGCTCTACCATGCACCCAAACAGAGGTTTATCCCCATATATAGGGTATCAGCATACTCAGAACAAATTGCACAACAACTTTTGGGGTCCAATTCCTCTTGCTACCCTTGGTAAAATAAAAAAAATGGGGGCAAAAAGATCATTTTTGTGAAAAAAATATGATTTTTTATTTTTATGGCTCTACGTTATAAACTTCTGTGAAGCACTTGGGGGTTCAAAGTGCTCACCACACATCTAGATAAATTCCTTGGGCAGTCTAGTTTCCAAAATGGGGTCACTTGTGGGGGATTTCAACTGTTTAGGCACATCAGGGGCTCTGCAAACATAACATGTGAAGTATAGCGTGGCACTGCTGCAGGGTGCACAAGTAGGTTACCCAAACCAAGAAGTAATAATGAAAATAACTTGGCACTCAACTTCTAGTATTCATGAGATTGGAGAAGAATTTTATTTAGGCAGTCTGCAAAAATGTTTCGGCCAACAACCTGGCCTTCGTCAGTCCGACTGCTTAAGATAATTAGGTAAGGCGGTACTGTAGTAAAAGATGTGTCAATTCCTTTTGTGAGGACTGTGATGGTGAGCCATCCAGCTCACTATTAAGGTAAGGTTCTATGTAATAGTGTCTTGTAAAGAGATATCCAAATTCACTGTTTAGGCAAAAAAAATCTTTACTTATAATGGAATTGCCTGTATGATATGCCCATGGAAAGCCAAAATCCTGTTATATGCAAGAGTGTAGAAAGTAGTACAGCTGGCTGTTATAGCGATGAGCACTCTAGACAGCAAGGTGAGTATATGGAACTAAGTATTTGAATGGATACTGTCAGGGGAGGCTTTTACTTGCTCACTTCTTTTACATGGGTCTGCCAGTACAACAGGTCCTATTTAGGCGCTGGTGTGTAGGGATCCAGACGTGGTTTCCACCACTAGTCGCGTTGCTCCCCCTTTCACAATCCATCACCGCATTCGGGAGAAATTGCGAAATAAATTATGGGGTCCAATTTCACCTATTAACCCTTGTGTACATGACAAATTTGCAGAAAATACAAAAATGACATTTTTACAACTAAAATGCCAGGGGCTCTCCAAATGCGACATGGCAAATACAATCTATTCCAAACAAATAGTATTCTTTCCTTTCCTAGCCCTGACATGTGCTCAAACAGAAGTTTTTGACCACATATGGGGCATCTTCCTGTTTGGGAGAAATTGCAGAACAAATTATAGGGTCTGTTTTCACCTATTCTCTATTGTGAAAATTACAAATTTGGGGCCAAAACAACATTTTTGTGAAAAAAAAATTAAAATTTTCCATAGGATGACCTAATCTTATAAAATACTAACTAGAACCTGTGGGTTCAAATTGCTCACTATATCACTGGACAAAATCCTTGAAGGGTGTAGCTTCCAAAATAGGGTTACTTGTGGGGCATTTCCACTGTTTAGGCACATCAGGGGCTCTAAAAATGCGACATGAGACCAGCAGACCATTCCATCAAAGTATGCATTCCAAAATGTCACTCCTTCCTTTCCGAGCCCTGCCTTGCGCCCAATCAGTAGTTTTACCCCACATATGGGGGGTATCAGAGTGCTCAGGAGAAGTTGCATGACAAACTTTTGGGTCCCTTTTCTCCCATTACCCTTGTGAAAATATAAAAATTGAGGCTAAAATACATTTTTGTGGGATATATTAGATTTTTTATCTTCATGGCTCTACATTATAAACTGCTGCGAAGTACCTGGGGGCTCAAGGTGCTCACCACACATCTAGATACATTTCCTGAGGGGTCTAATTTCCAATATGGGGTCAATTTTTGGGTGTTTCCACTGTTTAGGCACATCAGGGGCTCTCCAAAGGAGACATGGCATCTGCTTTCCATTGCAGCCATTTTTGCGTTCAAAAAGTCAAACGGTGCTTCTTCCCTTCTTAGCTCTGCCATGCACCCAAGCAATGGTTTTCCCCCACATATGGGGTATCTGCAAAGTCAGGAGAAACTGCAGAAAAAAAAATTGGGGATCTATTTTCTCCCGTTACCATTGTGAAAATAAAAATTTGGGGCTAAAGGAAAATTTTGGTGAAAAAAAAAGTAAAAATGTTCATTTTTTCCTTCCACATTGCTTTAGTCTCTGTGAAGCACTTGAAAGGTTAATAAACTTCTTGAATGTGGTTTTGATCACCTTGAGCCGTGCAGTTTTTAGAATGGTGTCACTGTCGAGTATTTTCTGTCATATAGACCCCCAAAAATCACTCAAATGTGATGTGATCCTTAAAATAATGGTATTGTAAATTTTGTTGGAAAAATGAGAAATTGCTTATCAGCTTTTAACCCTTCTAATTTTCTAACAAAAAAATGTATGCTTCAAAAATGATTTAGATGTAAAAGTAGACATGTGGGAAATGTTATTTATTAACTATTTTATGTGACGGAACTCTCTGGTTTATGGGCATAAGACTTAAAAGTTGTGAACATTTCAGCCAAATTTCTGCTATTTTCACAAATAATCGCAAGCTATATTGAACAAATCATGCTACTATCATTAAGTGAAAAAAAAAAAATCTCAGAATCACCGGGATCCGTTAAAGAGTTCCAGAGTTATTACCACAAAGTGACACTGTCACATTTAAAAAATTTGGCTTGGTCATTCAGATGAAACTTGGGTTACTAAAGGGTTAAAAGGGATCATGTCAGAATGATTTTGTAATGGAAAGACAAAGCTGCAATGGCGCTAAAACAGGAAAGAGAAGCCCCTGTGCACTGAAATCTAATTGGCAGAGAACTTTAAATGGTGATTACTAGTGATCAGCAAGAATACTTGTGGCTCGGGTTTTTCCGAGCATGCTCGGGTGATCTCCGAGTATTTTGGCATGCTCGGAGATTTAGTGTTTGTCGAAGCAGCTGCATGATTTGTGGCTGCTGGACAGGCTGAATACATGTGAGGAATGCCTGTTTGTTAGAAATTCCACAAATGTATCAAGACTGTCTAGCAGCCGCAAATCATACAGCTGCGAGGACAAACAATCTCCGAGCACGCCAAAATACTCGGAGATCACCCGAGCAACGAGTATACTCGCTCATCACTAGTGATGACAGAAGAACAAAGCGGATTTCTTCACAAAAGGTATCAATGTAATCTGTTTTACAGCCATGTCCTTAATTTACACTTTTATATATAGAAAAATCTATTAGATTTATATATTACATGCATTTTCTAAAACGATTTTGGAAATTTTCTTCCTCATCACGATCTGTGTAGTGTGTGTGTGTTTTACAAAAAGTTAAAGATATTTGGCTTTACGGTAAAATCTATGGAAAACGTAAATGTTTATGCTACAGTAATATTTTATCATGAAAGTAGGGCATTTAAGTAGAAGCAGGCAATGAGGATTTCCTCTTCTCAAACAATTTATTGAAACAAAAGCCAACAGTGGTGGGTATACCCCCCCAAAAAAAAACAATGTATGAATAACATGTCATGTGGCCTTGAGCATCAATTACAGCTTGACAACGACATCTCATGTGGTTCACAAGTCATACCATTGTCTAGTAAACCATGAAATCACACTCTTCTTGAAGGGAGGACCTCAAGTCATTGAGGTTCTGGGGTAAGGAGTTACAAGTCTATACACGGCAACTCGGCTGATCCCATAGGTTTTCTACGAGATTCAGGTCTGGAAAAAAGTGCAGGCCACTCCATTTGAGGTACTCCAGTCTACGGAAGACGTTCCCTAAGGATGCGACTTTGATGAACTTGGGCATAGTCGTCCATAAAAAGATGAAATTAGGCCTTTGTTGTTCATGTAAGGGCATAGTGACTGGATTTTGTGATGTTATTCAAGTAGTAGGGACTTGTCACAAAGTGTAGGGAAGTTCTGTATTGAGTAGACATTGCTGCCTACGATGTAACACCACCACCAAAGTCTTGTCTGGTGGCAACAGTAACTGACTTTTATCAGTTAACAGCACTGAAGCCCACTGGTCCCTCATTCAGCATAGATGCTCCCTGGCCCATGCAAGATGATGGTCATGTGGTCAGGTACCCCTGCAGGTTGTTCAGCACACAGACCACATTGATGTAAAAGAGTTTATGGTCTGATGTGACACCTGGCTGCCTCTCACCTTCCTTAAGCGAGCCTGGAATTGTGTGGCATTCATCACCCAGTTCCGAGGGTCGTTTATTACAATGAAGTGATCATCATTGTGGGATGTGACCAAAGGACATCTACTTCCCTGCCTTTCTGTCACTCTTCCAGTCTCTGTTGCAACCTGCTAATGACACTGACACGCTAAGCTCAGTGGCCACTTCTATCTCAGAACATCCTGCTTGAAGCCTCGCAATGGAGAGGTACGGTTGATCAACTGTTAGGTGTTTTCTTGATCTCATGATTTCAAAATGTGAACAGCATGATGAGGAGGACGGATTAAATACAAATTCTAATTGAACACCAAAATTTCTTGGGTGATTCATGGATCAAGCAGCTATTGTGACATTTGCCATTAAGTTTCATCTTAGAGATCAGGTAGTGGTGCATAAAGTACTAAAACATTGAACAGTTGGACATGTGTATTCAAAAATTTAGAGATGGTCACATAAAGTTCACCTGAAAAGGTTACAGTGAATTTTAAGGTTCATCCTGAAATTTAATCCGAATCCTACATATCCCTAAGTTTTCGTGAGAAGTGTGTAAACATACATAACACATATCTATCTATAAACACACACCGAGACACACAATTGTGTGAAATAGTATTTGCCCCCTTCCTGATTTCCTATTCATTTGCACAATTTTCACAATTAAATGCTTCAGTCACCAAATTTAAAGGGAATCTGTCACCTAATTTTCAGCCTATCAGCTGCAGCCACAGCCATCAGGGGCTTATCTACCGCATTCTGTAATGCTGTAGATACAGTGCCTACAAGTAGTATTCAACCCCCTGCAGATTTAGCAGGTTTACACATTCGAAATTAACTTGGCATTGTGACATTTGGACTGTAGATCAGCCTGGAAGTGTGAAATGCACTGCAGCAAAAAAGAATGTTATTTCTTTGTTTAATTTTTTTTTAAATTGTGAAAAGTTTATTCAGAGGGTCATTTATTATTCAACCCCTCAAACCACCAGAATTCTGTTTGGTTCCCCTAAAGTATTAAGAAGTATTTCAGGCACAAAGAACAATGAGCTTCACATGTTTGGATTAATTATCTCTTTTTCCAGCCTTTTCTGACTATTTAAGACCCTCCCCAAACTTGTGAACAGCACTCATACATGGTCAACATGGGAAAGACAAAGGAGCATTCCAAGGCCATCAGAGACAAGATCGTGGAGGGTCACAAGGCTGGCAAGGGGTACAAAACCCTTTCCAAGGAGTTGGGCCTACCTGTCTCCACTGTTGGGAGCATCATCCGGAAGTGGAAGGCTTATGGAACTACTGTTAGCCTTCCACGGCCTGGACAGCCTTTGAAAGTTTCCTCCCGTGCCAAGGCCAGGCTTGTCCGAAGAGTCAAGGCTAACCCAAGGACAACAAGGAAGGAGCTCCGGGAAGATCTCATGGCAGTGGGGACATTGGTTTCAGTCAATACCATAAGTAACGTACTCCACCGCAATGGTCTCCGTTCCAGACGAGCCCGTAAAGTACCTTTACTTTCAAAGCGTCATGTCAAGGCTCGTCTACAGTTTGCTCATGATCACTTGGAGGACTCTGAGACAGACTGGTTCAAGGTTCTCTGGTCTGATGAGACCAAGATCGAGATCTTTGATGCCAACCACACACGTGACGTTTGGAGACTGGATGGCACTGCATACGACCCCAAGAATACCATCCCTACAGTCAAGCATGGTGGTGGCAGCATCATGCTGTGGGGCTGTTTCTCAGCCAAGGGGCCTGGCCATCTGGTCCGCATCCATGGGAAGATGGATAGCACGGCCTACCTGGAGATTTTGGCCAAGAACCTCCGCTCCTCCATCAAGGATCTTAAGATGGGTCGTCATTTCATCTTCCAACAAGACAACGACCCAAAGCACACAGCCAAGAAAACCAAGGCCTAGTTCAAGAGGGAAAAAATCAAGGTGTTGGAGTGGCCTAGTCAGTCTCCTGACCTTAACCCAATTGAAAACTTGTGGAAGGAGCTCAAGATTAAAGTCCACATGAGACACCCAAAGAACCTAGATAACTTGGAGAAGATCTGCATGGAGGAGTGGGCCAAGATAACTCCAGAGACCTGTGCCGGCCTGATAAGGTCTTATAAAAGACGATTATTAGCTGTAATTGCAAACAAGGGTTATTCCACAAAATATTAAACCTAGGGGTTGAATAATAATTGACCCACACTTTTATGTTTAAAATTTATTAAAATTTAACTGAGCAACATAACTTTTTGGTTTGTAAGATTTATGCATCTGTTAATAAATCCTGCTCTTGTGTGAAGTTTGAAGGCTCTAACCTATTTGCATCTTATCAAACCTGCTAAATCTGCAGGGGGTTGAATACTACTTGTAGGCACTGTAAGCCCCCGATGAAACCTGAAAGATAAGTAAAACGAGTTATATTATACTCACCGGGGGGCGGGTGTCACGGTCTGGTCCAGCGCCTCCCATCTTCATACGATGACGTCCTCCTCCTTGCTTCTCCCTCAGCTCCTGCGCACGCGTACTTTCTCTGCCCTGTTGAGGGCAGAGTAAATTACTGCAGTGCGCAGGCGCCGGGAAAGGTCAGAGAGAGGGAGAAGCAAGGAGGAGGACATCATCGTATGAAGATGGGTGTCGCAGTCCGATCTGGCGCCTCCCATCGGACCGAACGCTGGGGTGAGTATAATCTAACTTTTTTCTTATCTTTCAGGTTACAGAATGCTGTAGATAAGCCCCTGATGGCGGTGGCCGCAGCTGATAGTCCAAAAATAGGGTGACAGATCTCCTTTAAATATTAGGCTAGATTCACACTAGCGTTTTGAGGCGCAGCGGACACTCGCCGTGAAGCTCCGCCCCCTGCCGCGCCTCCTCCGGTCAGCGCCGCCTATGGACGCTGCATGTGACCTGCATACCCTATCTTTAGCATTGGGTACGCAGGCAGTGCGCAGGTATGCTTTTGCCGGCGCATGTGTCCTTTTGACGGTGGGCCGGCTGCACCAAAATGCAACACTGTCACGGTCACGTGTGTCTGGACACAGCGAGTACCGCAAGGTGAACCCATATGACACGGAAAAAGATAATTTCAGCTCGCCTCTTGTAAGTTCGTAAGAACTATTGAAAAGCTCTGAGCGCGGACACGTCTCTGCCAGGACGTATAATGACTCCAAGAAAAGGAAGAAAGGTCCAGCTCCAGAAATTTAAAATCCAGGATTTTTATTGTATCATGTTTAAAATACATTCATGGCTGCTTGTGATCAAGTAACGGCAACAAAGTCTAAGAGCATTTGTCCTCGAAACGCGTACAGAGACCTGGAGAATATCCCCATGCGATGAACTTTGTTGCCGTTACTTGATCACAAGCAGCCATGAATGTATGCACAGAAACCTCAAAACCCTGACTCGCCCTGCACCTAAACCCTCACTAGGGAATTGGTCGGTGCGGAAACTAATCCCACCACTGCACTAAACACACATAAGGAAAAATGACAATACACGGCGACACCACTTAGCTTTGCTCTGTTGCTTATGCTCCCCGCAACAGAGCCCACCACCTGCGTGCATCTTCTCCTCCAACAGGATCCATCACCATAACCGGATCCATCACCATAGTGCAGCCTTGGAGCAGAGTCCACCACCAGTTGCAGCTGCCCAGTAAACAGAGTCCCAAAGATGAGTCCAGCTTCTGCCAAGAAGTTCAGCATGCTTGAGTCCAACTTTTCTGCCAGAAAGTCCAGCATGCTTGAGTCCAGCTTTCAGCAACCAAGTCCAGCATGCTGAGGGCAACTCTCACCATAGTCGCCACTCACCAAGCCATGCAAGCACTTCCTGCTGACACCATAAACTGCGACTCCACCACGCCATGCCAGCCCTTCTTGCAGACCACATCGTTGGACTCCACCAATCCATGCCAGCACTCCCTGCAGACTCCATAGCTGCCACTCGTCCCCTCTGGCTGGGCTGCCCAGGACTCACGGTCAGCTCCATCCTTCACGCAGGCTTACTTGTGACTAACTATCACCAACCGTGATTGATACACCTTACACTCTTTTATAGAGCATTCACACCTGCATTATAATTACGTGCACAAACTAAGGTACTAGAGTGCAATACCGCTCACCACTACCGGGGCAACTTAGAACAAACGACACCACAGTGCAATAATCCTAATGGCCACCGGGGGCAAACACCCCACTTCGGCACACAGCCAAAGGAAAAAAGTTCACTTCGTCCATTTACTCTGTCAGATCCACCCTGGATCATGACAAACACAATGCGTTTGGCGCAGGTCGGCGCACCGTCAAAAGGACGCATGCGCCGGCAAAAACATACCTGCGCACGGCCTGTGTACCCAATGCTAAAGATAGGGTACGCAGGTCTCATGCAGCGTCATGCGCCCATAGGCGGAGCTGACCGGAGGAGGCACGGCAGGGGGAGGAGCTTCACAGCGAGTGTCCGCTGCACTTCAAAACGCTAGTGTGAAACTAGCTTTAGACAAAAATGACAAGTAAATACAAAATGCAGTTTTTAATCCCTTTCCGACATCGGGTGTAAAACTATGCCGATGTCGGACACCCTCCCTTTGATGTGGGCTCTGGCAGTGAGCCCACATCTTTTCCGGCACATGGCAGCTGTTTTGAACAGCTGACAAGCGCTCGGAACAGCCTCGGGTGGAATCACGATCCACCCGTGGCTATTAACCCGTTAAATGCCGCTGTCAAACTCTGACAGCGGCATTTAACATGCGCTTCTGGATATCGCGCCAGAAATCCTTCCAGCGGTGACCTCCGTCACGTGGTCGCGGGTCACTGGTGGGTTGGAATGACAACCAGAGGTCTCTCCTGTGGTCGGCGCCCATAGCAAGTGAGTAATTCAGCTATATATAGGCGATCTGATCAAGGCCTGTATGTATGTAGCAGAGCCGATCGGGCTATGGCAGCTTCTAGTCTCCCATGGAGACTATTGAAGCATGCCAAAAAAAAAAGTTTTTAAAAAAATATATAAAAAAAGTTCAAATCACTCCCCTTTCGCCCCATTCAAACTCAAACAAACAAACAAAAAAAAATCAAACATACACATATTTGGTATTGCCGCGTTGAGAATCACCCGATCAATAAAAAAAAAAAAAGAAAAGTATTAACCTGATTGCTAAATGGTGTAGCGAGAAAAAAAAAGTCAAACCGCCATAATTAAGTTTTTTTGATCGCAGCAACATAGCATTAAAATGCAATAACGGGCAATCAAAAGATCGTATCTGCACCAAAATAGTATCATTAAAAATATCAGCTCGGCATGCAAAAAATAAGCTCTCACCCAACCAAGAGATCACGAAAAAAGGAGACGCTATGGATATCGGAAAATGGCGCAATTTTTTTTTTTCACAAAGTTTTGAATTTTGTTTTCACCACTTAGATAAAAAAAAGAACCTAGGCATGCTTGGTGTCTATGAACTCATAATGACCTGGAGAATCATAATGGCAGGTCAGTTTTAGCATCTAGTGAACCAAGGAAAAAAGCCAAACAAAAAACCAAGTGTGAGTTGGCACTTTTTTTTGCAATTTCACCGCACTTGGAATTTTTTACTTTTTCTAGTAAACGACATGGTAAAACCAATAGTGTCGTTCAAAAGTACACCTCGTCCCGCAAAAAACAATCCCTCACATGGCCAAACTGACAGAAAGAAAAAAAAAAAAAAAAAAGTTATGGCTCTGGGAAGGGGAGCGAAAAATGAAAATACATCCGGGGGTTAAATGAAGATTTTTATTATTAAACCCTTCCTAACATCAGACGTACTATCCCGTCCATGGGACCCGGGCCCCTATGCCCATGGACGGGATGGTACGTTTCAGCGATAAGCGGCGCCGATGTGGTGAGCGCCACTGTTTGCAGCCGGGTGTCAGCTAATTATCACAGCTGACACCGGGCACAATGTGTCAGGGGCGGTCACGGACCGCCCCCGACACGTTAACCCCTTGCACACCGCGATCAAACATGATTGCGGTGTACCAAGGGTTAAAGGGAAGCATCGGCAGGGAGGGGGCTCCCTCCGTGCTTCCCTGAGCCCCCCACAGCAGCGCAATGTGCAGCGCTGCTGCGGGGGACTCCTTCCCTGCAGGCCCCCGAATCCAAGATGGCGACGGGGGCCTGCAGGGAGCCGGATTCCTCAGTGCCTGCAAAGAGCAGGCATGAGGAAGTCTGCAGCACTGCCTGTGACAGATTGCTGATCTGTCACAGTGATCTGTGATGTGACAGATCAGCGATCCGTCACAGGACAGTGATGTCCCACCTGGGACTATGTAATAAAGTTAAAAAAAAAAAAAATTGTTAAAATAATTTAAAAAAAAAAAAAAAAAAAAATTTCCCCCAATAAATCCATTTTTTGGAAATAAAAAAACAAAAAACAATAAAAGTACACATATTAGGTATCGCCGCGTCCGTAACGACCCGCTCTATAAAACTGTCCCATTAGTTAACTCCTTTAGCGAACCCCTTAAAAAATAAAAAACGAAGCAAAAAATAATGATTTATTATCATACCGCCAAACAAAAAGTGCAATAACGCGCGATCAAAAAGACGCATATAAATATCTTTGGTACCGCTGAAAACGTCATCTTGTCCCGCAAAAAACAAGCCACCACACAGCATCATCAGCGAAAAAATAAAAAAGTTATAGCGCGCAGAATAAAGCGATGCAAAAATAATTATTTTTTATATCAAATAGTTTTCATTGCATAAAACCGACAAAACATAAAAAAATGACAAATGAGGTATCGCTGTAACCGTACTGACCCGAAGAATAAAACAGTTTGATCAATTTTACCGCACGCGGAACGGTGTAAACGCACCCCCCAAAAGAAATTCATGAAACGCTGATTTTGTTCATTCTGCGTCCCAAAAATCGGAATAAAAAGCGATCAAAAAATGTCACGTGCTCGAAAATGGTACCAATAAAAACGTCAACTCGTCCCGCAAAAAATAAGACCTCACATGACTCGGTGGGTCAAAATACGGAAAAATTATAGCTCTCAATATGTGGTGATGCAAAAACTATTTTTACAATAAAAAGCGTCTTTTAGCGTGCGACAGCTGCCAAATATAAAAAACGCCATAAATAGTAAATCAAACCCCCCGTTATCACCCCCTTAGTTAGGGAAAAATAATAAAATTGAAAGAAAATGTATTTATTTCCATTTTCCCATTAGGGTTAGGGCTAGGACTAGGGTTAGGGCTAGGGTTGGAGTTATAATTGGGGGGTTTCCACTGTTTGGGCACATCAGGTGCTCTCCAAATGCAACATGGCGTCTGATCTCAATTCCAGCCAATTCTGAGTTGAAAAAGTCAAATGGTGCTCCTTCCCTTCCAAGCTCTGCCATGCGCCCAAACAGTGTTTTACCCCCACATGTAGGGTATCAGCCTACTCAGGAAAAATTGCAAAACAACTTTTGGGGTCCAATTTCTCCTGTTACCGTTATGAAAATAAAAAAGTGGGGCACAAATATCATTTTTGTGGAAAAAAATGATTTTTTTATTTTCACGCCCGGGCGTTATAAACTTCTGTGAAGCACTTGGGGGTTCAAAGTGCTCACCACACATCTAGATAAGTTCCTTAGGGGGTCTAGTTTCCAAAATGGGGTCATTTGTGGGGGGTTTCCACTGTTTAGGTACATTAGGGGCTCTCCAAAGGCAACATGACAACCGCAGACCATTCCATCAAAGTCTGCATTCCAAAACGTCACTACTTCCCTTCCGAGCCCAGACGTGTGCCCATACAGTAGTTTTCTCCCACATATGGGGTATCAGCGTACTCAGGACAAATTGGACAACAACTTTTGGGGTCCAATTTCTCCTGGTACCCTGGGGAAAATAAAAAAAAAATTGGTGACTAAAAGATCATTTTTGTGGAAAAAATATGATTTTTTAATTGTACGGCTGTATGTTATAAACTTCTGTGAAGCCCTTGGGGGTTCAAAGTTCTCACCACACATCTAGATAAGTTCCTTGGGGGGTCTAGTTTCCAAAATGGGGTCATTTGTGGGGGTTTCCACTGTTTTGGTACATCAGGGGTTTTCCAATCGCGACATGGTGTCCGATCTCAATTCCAGCCCAAAACGTCAAATGGGGCTGCTTCCCTTCCGAGCACTGCCATGCGCCCAAATAGTGGTTTACCCCCACATGTGGAGTATCAGCGTACTCAGGACAAATTGCACAATAACTTTTAGGGTCCTGTTACCCTTGGGAAAATAAAAATTGGGGGTGAAAAGATCATTTTTGTGGAAAAAATATGATTTTTTTAATTGTACCGCTGTACGTTATAAACTTCTGTGAAGCCCTTGTGGGTTCAAAGCTCTCACCACATATCTAGATAAGTTCCTTGGGGGGGGGGGTCTAGTTTCCAAAATGGAGTCACTTGTGGGGGGTTTCCACTGTTTAGGTACATCAGGGGCTCTCCAAATGTGACATGGCGTCCGATCTGAATTCCAGCCAATATTGCATTGAAAAAGTCAAACGGCGCTCCTTCCCTTCTGAGCTCTGCCATGCGCCGAAACAGTGGTTCCCACCCACATATCAGGTATCAGCGTACTCAGGACAAATTGCACAATAACTTTTGCAGTCCAATTTCTCCTGTTACCCTTGGTAAAATAAAAAAAATTGAACCTGAAGTATTTTTTTTGTGAAAAAAGTTAGATGTTCATTTTTTTTTAAATAGTGAAAAAATTCCTGTGACGCACCTAAAGGGTTAATAAACATCTTGAATGTGGTTTTGAGCACCTTAAGGGGTGCAGTTTTTAGAATGGTGTCACTTTTTGGTATTTTCTATCATATAGACCCCTCAAAGTGGCTTCAAATGTGATGTGGTCCGTAAAACAAAATGGTGTTGCAAAAATGAGAAATCGCTGGTCAACTTTTAACCCTTATAACTTCTTAACAAAAAAAAAAATTTTGGTTCCAAAATTGTGCTGATGTAAAGTAAACATGTGGGAAATGTTACTTATCAAGTTTTTTTGTGTGCCGTATCTCTGTGATTTAAGGGCATAAAAATTCAAAGTTGGAAAATTGCGAAATTTTCAAAATTTTCGCCAAATTTCCATTTTTTTCACAAATAAACGCAAGTTATTTGAATGAAATTTTACCACTAACATGAAGTACAATATGTCACGAGAAAACAATGTCAGAATCACCGGGATCCATGGAAGCATTTCAGCGTTATTACCTCATAAAGGCACAATGGTCAGAATTGTAAAAATTGGCCCGGTCATGAACGTACAAACCACCCTTGGGGGTGAAGGGGTTACAGGAAAAAGAAATCCAAACCTACAAAGCCCTGTATGAAAAGTGATTGCACACCCCCCCCCCCCCGAAAACATAAATTAACTGTGGTTAATCACTGATTTATAACTGTGGAGATCAAGTTCCCTAGCCACACTCAGGCTTGATTACTGCCACATGTGTTCTCAATCAAGAAATCCCTTAAATAGGACCTGCCTGACAGTGAACTACACTAAAAGATCCTCAAAAGCTACACATCAAGCCATGATCCAAAGAAATTCCGGAACAAATGAGAAACAAGGTAATTGAGATCCATCAGTCTGAAAAAGGTTATAAAGCAATTTATAAAGCTTTGGGACTTCAGTGAATCACAGTTAGAACCTTTATCCACAAATGGCAAAAACATGGAACAGTGGAGAACCTTCCCAAAAGTGGCTAGCTGGCCAAAATTACCCTAAGACTCATCTAAGAGGTTACAAAAGACCCCACAACAACATCCAAAGAACTGCAGGCCTCACGTGTCAATTTTCATAACTCCATCATAAGAAAGACTGGGCAAGAATGGCCTGCATTGCAGAGTTTCAAGACAAAAACCACTGCTGTGCAAAAAAAAAAAAAAAAACCCACAAAGGCTCATTTTTGCAAGAAAACTTCTTGATGATCCCCAAGACTTTTGGGAAAATACTCTGCGGACTGACGAGACAACAGTAGAATTTTTTGGAAGGTGTATGTCCCTTTACATCTGGTGTAGAAGTAACGCAGCACTTCAGAAAAACAACATCATACCAACAGTAAAATATGGTGGGGGTAGTGTGATTTTCTGGGGCTGTTCTTCTGCTTCAGGACTTGGAAAACTTGCTGTTGCAAATGGAACCATAAATTCTGCAGGATAATGTCTGGCCATGTGTTTGTGACATCAAGCTGAAGCGCACTTGGGATATGCAGCAGGATTATGATTCAAAACACACCCACAAGTCCACCTCTGAATGGCTTAAGAAAAACAAAATTAAAATTTTGTAGTAACCTAGTAAAAGTCCTGAGATGCAGTGGCATGACCTTCAAAAGGCAGTTCATGCTTGGAAACCCTCCAATGTGGCCGTATTGCACAGTTATGCAGAGATGGATGGGCCAAAATTCCTTCAGAGCGTTGTAAAAGACTTATTGCCAATTATCGCCAACGCTTCATTGCCGTTGCAGTTGCATAGGGTGACCCAACCAGTTATTAGGTTTAGGGGGTAATCACTTTTTCACACAAGACCCTGTAGGTTGGGATTTATTTTCCCCTTAATAAAGACCTTTATTAAAAACTGCATTTTGTGTTTACTTGAGCTGTTTTTGACTAATATTTTAATATGTTTGGTGATCTTAAACATTTAAGCAGGGCTGTGGAGTCGGCGTCAGTGCTCATTTTGGTGGAGTTGGAATAAAATGGACCGACTCCGACTCCTAAAATATATAATAAATTGGGTACAGTAGTTCAATGCAGAATGTTCTGAATATTTTTTCATAGGAATTTGGGAAAGTTATGAAATGTCCTATAAATGGCTGTTCTATTCCTAATCTAAGGCTACATTCACACACAGCGTTTTTGCTGCGCTTTTTTGAGGATACGTTTTTCAGCTGCAAAAGCAGATCAGCTTTTTAAAAAACTGCATCACCTGAAAGGTTTTTGAGCTCATAGATAATGGTTTCAATAGCAAAAGCAGATTAGAAATCTGCTCTTTCCATCCATTTATCCATATCTGTCTATCCATATCTATCTGTACCAAAAAGAATGAACGTCGGATAGCACACAGACTAACACTCCTCTTTTTTTTAGCACCAGTCAGGTACACCTCATACCTGCACAAAAGGACGCCCAGGACAGGCATTGCTCGTCTTCAGTAACACATCAACATCAATTGATAGTTGAAATAAATAGACTGCATTCACATCTTCTTAAGGTGCAGGCTTTATTTTCAAGTGTAAGGGTGTGCAGTATGAGGTTCTGCGGAACCGTATCAGGTTCTGCCCCCCTAGTTTTGATCCTGGCTATGCCCATGGTGTGAATGCAGCCCGAGGATCTAGGCTTTGTCTTAGCTGAGATAAGTCAGTGCTGCACTCCAGCACCAGTTAAGCTCCTCCTCTACAGACAAGGGTACAAAGTAAACACACTCAGAAAGAAGGAAGGCCTTCACTCATCTCAGAAGAAGTGCTAGAGTGAACAGGATAACCGGATTAAGGTAATTACTTCTTAAAGCATATTTCAACTTTCAATAAACTGTGCATAAATCAATAGTCCAGTATACTGTATGTTCTATCTGTATGCTTGAGGATTGTTTGTTTTTCCTTTGAGCTCATATACTCTTGGGAAGCTAGCTTTTATACAATATACATACAAAATACAGGGAAAATACAGCAACAGGATTGATGAGGACTTATATGAGGACTTGTATAGGTATAGTAGCCAAAACATCAAGTTATTAGCTCTGTTATCAGATTCTTTGTTCCTGGAGTATGATACACAACAAACTTGCTCCCTCCCTTCTCCCCTCTTCATAGACTGAAGCATTTAGTGAGCTGTACCCTAAGAAAAGCCTGAGATTAGAAATTCAAAGTAAAGCTATCTAATAACATTTTACAAACTTTATATTTGTCATCTGTACTATTGATTTATGAAAAGTTTGTTTTATTTCTATCTAAAATTATACAGTGGGGAAAGTATGTATTTGATACAGTGTTGATTCCCACCTACTTAATCATAGGTACACTTCAACTGAGAGAAACAGAAAGAACAGGAAATGTCTGACCTCTGTAATTGCAAACAAAGGTTTCTGTATCAAATATTAAGTTCTGTGTCTCTATTGTATCAAATACGTATTTCATGCAATAAAATGCATATTATTTAAATAATACAATGTGATTTTCTGGATTTTTTTTAGTCTGTCTCTCACAGGTGAAGTGTACAAATGCAGACCTCTCCATTCCTTTTTTTTGGGAAAACTTGCAAAATTATCAGTGTATCAAATACTTATTTTCCCCACTGTACATGGTTCCCTGTTCACGCTGGAATTATATCATACACTATTTTATGGGACAAAATTATTTGAGTGAATTTATGTGATTACAAAATGTCTAAGAAGCTCCCCATGAAGTCAGCTGCATTTTACCATTTCACAGTGACTCAAGATGAAAAATATTTTGTGTGTCAATGTATGACAAGTGACCCAGAGGAAAACAAATGCTGTGATGCCAAAATCAGTGCATACTCAGGCAGTGATAAAAATGCTCCTACAAGAACTTCCAATCTAAAAAGACATTTACAATGCTTCTACCCAGAAGTTTTCAAAGTTGTGACTGAGAAAATCGTAGTTACTTACCGATAACGTTATTTCTCTGATCCCATGACGGCACCACGGAGAGAGGGATCCGCTCTCAGGGACAGGAAACTTACAGATGAAAAAGGCGGTACCTCTCTCCCAAATCAGTTGGTTTACAGGGCATTACACAGAACTTCCAGCTGCAACTCAAATGGTTATAAAAATCCAAAATTAATCAAATTAAGCTTAATAGAGGTACCGCGTTGCTAAATACTAAGGCTAATTAACTCACTCTAATGTGCACACCTGTGTGTGAAAAGTAGGGGATGTACGGGTGCCGTCATGGGATCAGCGAAATACCGTTATCGGTAAGTAACTACGATTTTCTCTTTCCCCCCATGACGGCACCACGGAGAGAATTACAAGGATTGTACATCTAGGGAGGGACCACCGCCTCCAGAACCCTTTCCCAAAGGTGAGATCTGAAGAGGACGTCAATTCTAGACGGTAATGTTTGAAAAATGTAGAAGGGGGAAGACCAAGTGGCAGCTCTACATATCTGGTCTATTGAAGTGCAGGCTTTCTCCGCCCAGGATGACGCCACTGCCCTGGTTGAATGGGCCCTTACGTCCTCCGGGATGGCCGCCCCACAAGAGGAGTAGGATAGGGTGATGGCCTCTCTTATCCCATCTCGCCAGTGTGGCCTTCGATGCTTTTTGACCCTTCCGTGGACCCTGAAAACAGACAAACAGAGCCCTATCCTTCCTAAACTCTCTTGTGGTTAACAAGTATTGGACCAGGCACCTCTTTACATCTAAAGTGTGCAGTACCTCTTCTGTTTTGTTCTTGGGATTGGGACAGGAGGGTAAGGAGATCTCCTGGGTCCTATGAAACTGTGATGGGACCTTGGGGAGATAGGGTAATTCTCAAAACCGACACGGCCTGTCATCCAGTACTTGAGTGAAGGGTGAGTGGGCAGATAAAGCTTGCATATCACTAATGCGACGAGCACAAGTTAAGGTTACTAGGAGGGAGGTCTTAAGGGACAATATTTTTAGGGGAGCTTCCTCTAGGGGTTCGAAGGGAGAGTTGGTCAGTGCATTTAACACTAAATTTAGATCCCGGTTGGGGGGTGGTGCATAGAGGGATCGGCCTGGATCTACTTGAGGCTCTTATGAATCTTCTAACCCATCGATTTCTGGCCAAGTCATGGTTATACAAAGCTCCTAAGGCCGCCACCTGTACTTTCAAGGTGCTGGTAGCTAACCCCTTTTCCAGCCCCCCTGTAGGAACTCCAGAATTTTGTTTATTGGGATTTCTCCCGTTGGGTCAGAACCTGATGCTGACATGAATTTTTTCCATACTTTCCCGTATGCCTTAGTGGTTACTAGCTTTCTACTTTGTAGTAGCTTGGTTACCAAGTTTGACGAGAAACCCCTATTGCTTAGGAGTTCCCTCTCAAAAGCCAAGCTGTCATGTGTAAGTTTTTTATATGGGGGTGATACACTGGTCCCTGGGATAGAAGGTCTGGAGTTTCTGGTAGAACCCAGGGGTCTGTAACGGACATTCTTCTCAGCCAGGGGAACCATATTCTCCGGGGCCAGAAAGGCGCTATTACCACTACCGTCGCTTTGTCCCCCCATATTTTCCTCAGTACTAAGGGGATGAGAGATATTAGTGGGAAAGCGTAAGCCAGATGATAATCCCAGGGTATTGTGAAGGCGTCTAGAGCTACTGGCCCCCCCCCCGGGGATCGATCGAGCAGAAGGTTTCCAATTTCCGGTTCTGACTGTTCGCAAATAAGTCTATTTCTGGCCGGCCTCAGAGTTTCACAATCCGGTTGAAGACTAACTGACTTAGTTCCCACTCCGCCTGTTTTAGACGTGTTCAGCTTAGGAAGTCTGCTGTTGGTTTTCTGAACCTTTTATGTGGAGGGCTGTCAGGGATTCTAGATTGTGTTCTGCTATGTGAAAGATGGATTTTGTTACCTCCATCAGCGCTCGAGATCTGGTGCCCCCTGGTGGTTTAGATGCGCTACCACTACCCGGTTGTCTGAAAAGACCCTTGTGTGTTGTGAAGTGAATCCAGGAAATGAAAAAGAGCTAGCTTTACTGCCAGCAACTCCTTCATGTTTGAGGAAGCTGACTCTCTTCCCTGAGTCCAGGGTCCTTGCGCCACCTGGCTGCCTAGATGTGCACCCCACCACCAGGGACTTGCGTCCGTAGTTAGGATCTTTGTCACTGGTAACGCCCAAGGAACCCCCTTGGTTAGATTGGCTGGATCTGTCCACCATGTTAAGGAGTGTATTGTGTTTGATGAGATGTCTAATTGCCTGTCTAAATTCCCGTGTAGAGAAACGTCTGCGTCTAATATTTCCCACTGTAAGTCTTGAGTATGGCTTTGTGCCCACTGTACTGCTGGCATGCAGGCTGTCATTGACCCCAATAGAGACATTGCTTTTCTCATGGTAGTGACTGGGGAAGCTATCATTTGTGACACCATTAGTGTCATCTTTTGATTCTTCATCTGCGGAAGATAACATTTCTGTTCGGTTGAGTACAATATTATCTCCAAGTACTCCTGTATCTGACTTGGTACACATCTGGATTAGGGCAAATTCAACATCCATCCTAGACTTAGTAGAGATCTCATGACCATGTCCAATTGTTGTCTGCATTGGTGAAAGGTGACGCCTACTAATAAGAGATTGTCCAGGTATGGGACTTTCAGGATGTTTTGCTCTCTTACGTGGGCCATTACATCTAACATTATCTTTGTAAATACTCTTGGAGCAATAGCTAGCCCGAAGGGTAGAGTTCTGAACTGATGTTTTATCTCCCCCTGGATCGTCACCGCCACCCTGAAGTATTTCCTGTGGTCTCTGTGGATAGGTACATGGTAATATGCGTCTCTCAAGTCGAATACCGCCATGAAGCACGAAGGGGGAAAGCATTTTTACACAAGATTTTATTGTCTCCATTTTGAAATGCTGAACTTCAAGGAACTTGTTCAGTCTTTTTAGATTTATGATCGCTCTGTACCTGTACATTCCGTCTGGATTTCTGCGAAGGAAGAGAGGGGGGTAGAAGCCTTTGCCTCTGTCCTGGTAGGGGACTTCTTGTAATACGTCCTTCTCCCTTAGATTCGCGATTTCTTGTTGCAGAGCCAGCTGCTCGTGTGATGTCTTTTGGGGGAGTTATCACAAAAGAATTGTTTGGGAGTGTATTGAATTTTAGCCTCAGACCTTCCTTTATACTCAGTATCCACGAACTCGCGGATATTTTTTTCCCCCGACCCGGGGAGCACCTTCATTGTGGCTTTTTGTTGTCGGGGGGTTTGTTAAACATAAAGCCTTTGTTTTTATTTCTTTTATCCTCCCATCCTTCTTTGTTCCCTTTTGGGGGTCTTCGTCACATAAATCTTCTGTTCCGAAAAGGTTGTTTGTACGACTGACTAGGGAACCCGGGAAAGGATTTTTTCTTGTCTCCTGCCTTGTCCAAGATGTCGTCTAGCGTTGGCTCAAACAAAAATTCCCCCTCACACGGAATTGCGCACAATTTGGTTTTAGTCTGCAAGTCTCCCGGCCAGCATTTCAGCCATAAGGCGCGTCTTGCGGTATTTGAGAAGGAGGCTGCTCTGGCTGCCAACCTAGTCGAGTCTACTGACGCATCCGCCAGGAAAGCTGCTGCTCCTTTCATTAAAGAAACTGATCTCTGCATGGTTTCTCTTGGGACTTTTTCCTTTATTTGGGAATCTAAGTGATCCAGCCAGACCATTAGGGCGCGTGCCGTGCACGTGGCTGCTATAGCTGGCTTTAGTCCACCTCCTGCCGCCTCCCAAGCATTTTTTTTTAAAGTTTCTGCTTTTTTATCCATTGGGTCCTTCAGGGTGCCCATGTCTTCGAAGGGCAGGGCAAATTTTTTAGAAGCTTTTTTTTAAAGTTTCTGCTTTTTTATCCATTGGGTCCTTCAGGGTGCCCATGTCTTCGAAGGGCAGGGCAAATTTTTTAGAAGCTTTTGCCACAGCTACGTCTAATTTAGGTGCTTTACTCCATAGGAAGCAGGCCGGGTCATCAAAGAGGTATTTTCTCTTGGGTGTTAGGAGGACTTTCTTGTCTGGCTTTTTCCATTCTCGTTTAATTAGGGAGTGGATTTTCTCATTGACAGGAAAAGCCCTCCGTTTTTTTTGTTCTAGCCCACTGAACATTAAATCTTGGGCCGTTTTCTTAGGGCGTTCATCTACCAGCCCCATAGTTGTCCTCACGGCTTTTACCAGGGCGTCCGTTTCTTCAATAGGGAAGCAGCTGCGTCCCCCTTCTGAGGCTGATGAAGAGGACTGGGAGGATGATGAATTACTTGAGTCAGATAGTTCATTTCCTGACTCACTAACACTGGACTCTGGAGACCTATGCCTGGATCTACAGTACGTTTTTTTCTTTGAGGTTCTAATGCCCTTAAGGGCATCTTCGACCTGGGTCCTTATCAGTGTTTTGAGGTCCGAAGCAAACCTCGGGGATTCCTCCTGGATTGTCAGTTCTATGCACGCCGCACAGAGCTTTTTTTTTCCACGTAGGGGGTAGCTCCTCCGTGCATATAGCATATACCGTGTGTTTGGATTTGGCTGTGCATTTACGCCCCTGAAAGAAATTAATAATCGCACATTAGCGAGCGGACTTTCACGGAGATCACTCACCCTCCTTGTGTAACGAGATACCGTCTCGGGTATAGGGATTATTTCCACCGCTGAATCCACTTCTGGCTGTACCGCCAAGGTGGAGCTTTGGTTGCGCCGTGATCCTGCATGACTGCTGCAGCTGTGCTGCTGGGAAGAGGTGCGCTGGGGCTGTGAATGCTGGTGCTGCTCCTGCGTTTGCTACTGCCCCTGCTTCGGGGACCGCCACCGCGTCTCCTTCTCTCTCTGGCTTTTCACTCATGGTGATCGCTCCTCTCCCCTTAAGTGGGGATTTAAATATGGGCCCCCTTTTTTTTCCTTCTTTGGAGCGCGGCACCGCGTGCTTCCCCTTCCCAATGGCTCTCTGCGCCCCCGCCGGAAGTGGCCGCCCACGCATGCGCACTGTAAATTTCCCAGCAGTGCACTGCGCCTCCCTTTCTTAAGGGAGCTGTGCTCGTGCGCGCCCGATGCCGGCGTCCTGTATACAGTGGCTCCCGGCGGCCGCCCCACCCTCCACTCGCCGCACCAAGGCCCGGTGCTCGGTGGGAGGTTCTCCATTAGTGACCGCCGCCACTATTCTTGGAGGAGGCAGCACCCCCTTTTTTTTGGGGGGGGGGGGATTGGCAGATTTCTTCCATCTTCACTGCCTCTCCCGACTCGCCCTCGATGCCCGCCGACCCCGGTGGTGGTGCTTCGGGGGAAGCCAGCACATGGCCCTGACCCAGCCGAGGCAGGGAGCCCCACTGCCTGTTACCGCACTGGATCGGTCCCCGGCATCCCGCGTCGATTTGCAGGTACGTGCTGTAGGTTCCCCGTCAGGGACAGGAAACCAACTGATGTGGGAGAGAGGTACCACCTTTTTCATCTGTAGGTTTCCTGTCCCTGAGGGCGGTCCCTCTCTCCGTGGTGCCTTCATGGGGGAAAGAGAAAGATAACAGCAGCACCAAGAAACCCACGCCCAGTACTTCCTGCCAGGCAAAGGAGGAGGAAAGAGCATCTCAAACATCATTAACAAGATATTTTGTAAGTGACAAAGTTACTGTAACAATGACAGCAGATATGTCTAAAAGACAGCTCATACAGCATGTTGTGAAGGACAGTGTACCATTATCATTATTTGAATGACCAACTTTTACAGCTCTTAATGAAGAAATGGCCCGCAAACTAGGTGTTTCTCTGGGAAGAGAAAGTATTAGAAAATTAGTGATTGAAGAAGCCCTTAAACAAAAGGAAGATCTTAAAAAAAGACTCTTAAAAGACGTTTCATGTTTCTTAAAATGGATGCCTGCACACGTCACAGATTGAACTATTCTGCCATCAATGTTCGATATGTTTGTGACAACAAAGAAATTGTTACCAAGACACTGGCAGTAAAAGATACTAAAGCTCATCACAGCAGCCAGTTTCTCCAGACCTTAGTGGAAAAAGTTCTGCAAGATTACGAACTCAAAAAGGAACAGGTTCTTGCTATTGTAACGGACAATGCTACAAACATAAGTACAATTACACTGATGAATGAGAGTAATGAACAGCTAGAGGAACATTTAGGATTCAGTATGTTTGAGATGGAAGGCCACAGTGCTGTTCATGTAACTGAGGAACAAACAGATATTACAACAGAAGAACAGCAAAATTATACTGTAGAAATAGATGATCTTGTTGAAGCTGCTTCAAAACACTTTCATATTCATCACATGCGCTGTGTTGTGCACACGCTGCAGCTGGCAATAACAGATAGTCTGCAAAAGGGACATGCTGGAAGTCTGATTGGAAAAGTGAGGAAATTGGTTATTGCTGCCAGAACCCCTAAAAATAATTCCATCTTGAAGATACGTGCTGGGAAAGGGGCAATTGTTGATCAAGCCACTCGGTGGGGCAGCAATTATTTAATGATTGAGCAATTGCTTGAACTAAAACCGTTTCTTATAGATATGGCGAATCCTCCGGTAACCCTAAATGAAGGTCAATGGACACAGGTGGCTGAACTGAAGGAATTGCTTAATCCCCCATTTACCGTGACTAAAAAATGACAAACTGAGGATTTAACGCCTGGCATTTTCATAAGGGAGTGGAAGAACTTGATATTTTGCCTGTCCCAAAGAGGAAGTTTAAATCGCAGATGGCATTTCTGCTTCAATGAAATGGAGAGAGACATAGCTATTGGAAAATAAAATGTTTCTGGCAGCTATTTATGTGGACCCAAGTCATAGTATACTGCTTGATGATCAACAGCTTACTAAAGGAAAAGAAGAGCTGACTGAGGTAGCAGTTGTCACGTGCCCCGTCCTGAGTGACACGGCCAGCAGGCCGGTAACTGATACAACAGGACGCGGCACGTGTGATTGTCCTATGTGATGCGGCCTGCAGGCCGGTAACTAATACAATAAGACAAAGGTAAAGGGAAAACCTGGGTAACAATAACAATGGTGGCCCTGCGATAGGGAATAGGGATGTGGAGACCTCCTGCACTCCCCTGAGTCAGTGTATCTACACTCCTAACGTTCCCTAGGCCGGTTCCGCACCAGGCGCCGATCAGGAACCTCAAAACCCTGACTCGCCCTGCACCTAAACCCTCACTAGGGAATTGGTCGGTGCGGAAACTAATCCCACCACTGCACTAAAACATACATAAGGAAAAATGACAAAACGGGAACACCACTTAGCTTTGCTCTGTTGCTTACGCTCCCAGCAACAGAGCCCACCACCTGCGTGCATCTTTTCCTCCACCGTGTCCAAAATCTGGGTGCACTGTCCAGAAATGGACCTTCTCAGCATCATAGTGCAGCCTTGGAGCAAACAGAGTCCACACCTGCATGCAGCTGTCCAAAAACAGAGTCCGGCAAATGAGTCCAGCTTTTCTCCCAAAAAGTCCAGCATGCTTGAGTCCAGCTCTCAGCAACAATGTCCAGCATTTTGAGTGCAGCTCTACACCATAGCTGCCACTCCACCAATCCATGCACGAACTCCTTGCTGACACCATAGCTGCGACTCAACCATGCCATGCCAGCACTCCTTGCAGACACCATAGCTGACCCTCCAGGGATCTCTCTGAGCTGCCCGTGACTCCTTTAGCTCCATCCTTCACCCAGGCTTGCTTGCAAATACATTATCACCAACAGTGATTAACACACCTGATACTCTCTTATAGAGCTATCACACCTGTTACATAACTACGTGCACAAACCAAGATAACCACAGTGCAATGACCCTAACGGCCACCGGGGGCAAAACCACCTTTGGCACAGCCAAGGGGAAAAAAAAGGTTACTTTGTGCATTTACTCTGTCAGATCCAACCTGGATCGTGACAGCAGTTAGGATGAGTGGCCTATAGGAGGACTGCCAGGCGCAAGAGGACTTGGGTCCTGACAGTGCTACTGCTGCCATATCTTCATCCTCATCAGATGAGGAGTTTTACTTTGACAAGTATTTGGATGACATGGAGCAGGCAAAGCGTTGCCGCAAGGAAAAAGATTTCACTCCGTCTCCTATAGCAAGCAGATTGACCATATTTCAGCAAAATGTTTCACTTGCTCTCAAAGAAATAGAAAAATTCAACCGTTCATCAAAACTGACCGTGCATGAGGCAATTCCTTTATACGCGGAAATTGTTAGAGATGTTGCCCATGTGGTTACGGCTTTGCCTCCAACCCAAGTTAGTGTAGAGAGGTTGTTCTCTAGCCCTAAAATTATTAGGTCAAATTTGAGATCACCTATGAAGGAGGATCTGATGGAGGTAATTCTATTTCTTAGAACAAATTCATAGACTGCACAAATGTTATTTAGTATGTTTTTGATGAAAACGGTTTTTTTGCCACTTACATAGTTTATTACATAGTGAATATATTATATAATCGAATTTATTACAGTTTGTGTTCTAAAGTTGTATTCCAATAAATATATATCATGTTCTAAATATCTTGATTATTGTATCATAATAATGATTAAATATCTGATGTTCACACTGTACTACAATAATTTTTTCACTTAAATATAAGCAATATACAGTACAGACCAAAAGTTTGGACTCCCCTTCTCATTCAAAGAGTTTTTTCTTTTCATGACTATGAAAATTGTAGATTCACTCTGAAGGCATCAAAACTATGAATTAACATGTGGAATTATATAATTAACAAAAAAATGTGAAACAACTGAAAATATGTCTTATATTCTAGGTTCTTCAAAGTAGCCACCTTTTGCTTTGATTACTGCTTTGCACACTCTTGGCATTCTCTTGATGAGCTTCAAGAGGTAGTCACCGGAAATGGTTTTCACTTCACAGGTGTACCCTGTCAGGTTTAATAAGTGGGATTTCTTGCCTTATAAATGGAGTTGGGACCATCAGTTGTGTTGTGCAGAAGTCTGGTGGATGCACAGCTGATAGTCCTACTGAATAGACTGTTAGAATTTGTATTATGGCAAGAAAAAAGCAGCTAAGTAAAGAAAAACGAGTGGCCATCATCACTTTAAGAAATGAAGGTCAGTCAGTCCGAAAAATTGGGAAAACTTTGAAAGTGTCCCCAAGTGCAGTGGCAAAAACCATCAAGCGCTACAAAGAAACTGGCTCACATGAGGCCCGCCCCAGGAAAGGAAGACCAAGAGTCACCTCTGCTGCGGAGGATAAGTTAATCCGAGTCACCAGACTCAGAAATCATAGGTTAACAGCAGCTCAGATTAGAGACCAGGTCAATGCCACACAGTTCTAGCAGCAGGCACATCTCTACAACAACTGTTAAGAGGAGACTTTGTGCAGCAGGCCTTCATGGTAAAATAGCTGCTAGGAAACCACTGCTAAGGACAGGCAGCAAGCAGAAGAGACTTGTTTGGGCTAAAGAACACAAGGAATGGACATTAGACCAGTGGAAATTTGTGCTTTGGTCTGATGAGTTCAAATTTGAGATCTTTGGTTCCAACCACCGTGTCTTTGTGCGATGCAGAAAAGGTGGATGGATGGACTCTACATGCCTGGTTCCCACCGTGAAGCATGGAGGAGGTGGTGTGATGGTGCGTTGCTGGTGACACTGTTGGGGATTTATTCAAAATTGAAGGCATACTGAACCAGCATGACTTCCACAGCATCTTGCAGCGGCATGCTATTCCATCCGGTTTGCGTTTAGTTGGACCATCATTTATTTTTCAACTTAACAATGACCCCAAACACACCTCCAGGCTGTATAAGGGCTATTTGACCAAGAAGGAGAGTGATGGGGTGGTACGCCAGATGACCTGGCCTCCACAGTCAACAGACCTGAAACCAATCGAGATGGTTTGGGGTGAGCTGGACAGCAGAGTGAAGGTAAAAGGACCAACATGTGCTAAGCATCTCTGGGAACTCTTTCAAGACTGTTTGAAGACCATTTTCTGTGACTACCTCTTGAAGCTCATCAAGAGAATGCCAAGAGTGTGCAAAGCAGTAATCAAAGCAAAAGGTGGCTACTTTGAAGAACCTAGAATATAAGACATATTTTCAGTTGTCTCACACTTTTTTGTTAATTATATAATTCCACATGTGTAAATTCATAGTTTTGATGCCTACAGAGTGAATCTACAATTTTCATAGTCATGAAAATAAAGAAAACTCTTTGAATGAGAAGGTGTGTCCAAACTTTTGCTCTGTACTGTATGTGGGAGTCGGACTCGGTGTAAGGGAAATTGAGGAGTCAGAGTCGCAGGTTTGGCTTACCGACTCCACAGCCCTGCATTTAAGTGTGACAAACATGCAAACAATTAAGAAATCAGGGAGGGGGCAAGCACTTTTTCACAGAACTGTATAGTTAAAAATTTTTGACATGCACTTCTTGTCCTTTCAAGAAGTTTACAGCAGTTTCCTTATCAGCAGTGGCAGGATTACAAGGACTTGTAAAACCTCTATAGACAGCTGATAAACTATTATGAATGGTGCATCCTGAGTTATGTCACAGCTCACCTCCTCACCCTCTCTTCACATTGAACTTTACAAATGCTCATTATACCTCTTCAATATAAAAAAGAATGGTCAGGATCTTTTCATTACTGCTAGTTTACATGTAGATTTCCTAAAGGAACAGCAAGTTAAAGTGTAAAAAAGCCCCAACTGATAGTGTGAAAATTGCAAGATTTCAACTCCTTATTTTTAAGACAGATCGTGATACGGGAAGAGAAAAAAAAAAAAAAAAAAAAACACTTTCAAAATTTGAGTAAAAAAACCAAAAACTATATTTAAACAATAGAACATTTTCTGATGACGGATTCCCTTGAAAGTAAAATTAGATAAATGAACTACCATAACGAAAAATTAATAAACCCCTCTATCCTAATCTGCTGTAGCTGGTGATCACAAACTGTGTGATAAGTAATGTAAAAAAGTCACAAGTAAACCACAGCTTAACCCAACAATTCTACAGTGGGTATGGAAAAGTATTCATTTCATTGCAGCCATTTGGTAAATTCAAAAAAGTTCCCTTTTTTCTCATTAATGTACACTCTGCACCCCATCTTGACTAAAAAAAAAACAAATGTAGAAATGTTTGCAAATTAATTAAATAAAAACTGAAATATCACATGGTCATAAGTATTCAGACCCTTTGCTCAGACACTCATATTTAAATCACATGCTGTCCATTTCCTTGTGATCCTCCTTGAGATGGTTCTTCTCCTTGATTGGAGTCCAGCTGTGTTTAATTAAACTGATAGAACTTGATTTGTAATGGCACACACCTGTCTATAGAAGACCTCACAGCTCACAGTGCATGTCAGACCAAATGAGAATCATGAGGTGAAAGGAACTGGCCAAGGAGCTCAGAGACAGAATTGTGGCAAGGCACAGATCTGGCCAAGGTTACAAAAGAATTTCTGCAGTGCTCAAGGTTCCTAAGAGCACAGTGGCCTCCATAATCCTTACATGGAAGAAGTTTGGGATCACCAGAAGTCTTCCTAGACTTAGCCGTCCAGCCAAACTGAGAAATCGTGGGAGAAGAGCCTTGGTGAGAGAGGTAAAGAAGAACCCCAAGATCACTGTGACTGCGCTCCATAGATGCAGTAGGGAGATAGTTGACTTTGTGGAACTATCACTGCAGCACTGCACGAGTCAGGCCTTTATGGTAGAGTGGCAAGACGGAAGCCTCTCCTCAGTGCCAGACATATGAAAACCCGCATAGAGTTTTGCTAAGAAACACATGAAGGACTACCAGACTATGAGAAATAAGATTCTCTTGTTTGATGAGACGAAAGTAGAACTTTTTGGTGATAATTGTAAGCGGTATGTGTGGCGCAAACTATGCACTGCTCATCACCTGCCCAATACAATCCCAACAGTGAAACATGGTGGTGGCAGCATCATGCTATGTTTTTCAGCTGCACGGACAGGACGACTGGTTGCAATTGAAGGAAACATGAGTGTGGCCAAGTACAGAGATATCCTGGATGAAAACCTCTTCCAGAGTACTTTGGACCTCAGACTTGGCCGAAGGTTCACCTTCCAACAAGACAATGACCCTAAGCACACAGCTAAAATAACAAAGGAGTGGCTTCGGAACAACTCTGTGACCATTCTTGATTGGCCCAGCCAGAGCCCTGACCTAAACAAAATTGAACATCTCTGGGAGAGACCTGAAAATGGCTGTCCACCAATGCTCACCATCCACCCTGACAGAACTGGAGAGGATCTGCAAGGAAGAAAGGCAGAGGATCCCCAAATCCAGGTGTGAAAAACTTGTTGCATCATTCCCAAGAAGACTCATGGCTGTACTAGCTCAAAAGGGTGCTTCTACTCAATACTGAGCAAAGGGTCTGAACACTTATGACCTTGTGATATTTCAGTTTTTCTTTTTCAATAAATTTGCAAAAATTTCTACTTTTCTGGGGGGTTTTTTCAGTCGAGATGGGGGGCAGAGTGCACATTAATGAGAAAAAAAATGACCTTTTTTGAATTTACCAAATGGCTGCAATGAAACAAAGTGAAAAATTGAAAGGAGCCAGAATACTTTCCGTGCCCACTGGATACCAATGAGCGGTGGATACGTGTAACAATTTTTATTTTTATAGCATTATAATTTGTAATTGACATTTTTTAACACTTAAGTAAAAATATACATTAGAAGTAATTGCCAGACATAAGTTTTTTTGGCTAGAATTTCCCTTACTCAAATCACCTCTCACTCCATTAACACGTTCAGCAAAACGAGAATATTAACCTTCATGGAAGAGGAAGGGTGAGAAGCTGCTGCCAGATACCTCCGGTGCTACTTTTAAACAGGTGCAGTGATGAACAATCATATAATCACGTTTCAGACCGCATATTATAAAAGTGGGAAGACTTAATGCTCAAGTAGAATAACCACTGTATAGAAAAGTTAGAAAACACATATGAACAATTATACCTATATTCACATTAGCATCCAGACCAACAAGATAAAAAGGAGATCTAGCCTAAATGCAAAACTTACTAGTGAAACGGGATTTTTCATTTTGCCCAACTTCAACTATTTTATCTTTTTTATAATCACAACTGAAGCTTTATTTATGCTGAAATCATTTATAAGCACATTTCAAGAATAATTGCTTTTTAATCTAAAATTGATGAGCATTTTTGTACAATTAATCAAATTGAATTAGAAGCGAAATGGGGCATAACAAAAGATAACTGCGTAAATGCTTTCTAATTTCAATAAATGTATTAAATGGCAAACACTATTATTTTCTAATATACATTGGCAAGAAAACACTAGGACACCCTTGGTCAAGATTACTGTCATTGTGAACAGTTAAGCAAGTTGAAGATGAAATTATCTCCAAAATGCCTAAAGTTAAAAGATGACACATTTCCTTTGTATTTTAGGCACAAAGATATACGCGCATTTTTTTTATTTAAAAAATTACAAAAAGGTAAATGGACCAATGCAAAAGTTTGGGCACCCTTAGAGAATTTGTGTGCTCAGATAACATTGACCAAGGTTTCAGACCTTAATTAGAAGGTTAGGGTTATGACTTGCTCACTATCATTGTAAGGTGATGCAAATTTCCCAGCTTTATAAAAATCCAGCCTCCTCTAACCTTGCATCAAAAAACAGCAGCCATGGCTTTTTCTAAGCATCTGTCAAGTACTCTAAAATGAAAGTGGTGGTGACCCACAAAGCAAGAGAAGGCTATAAGATAGCAAAGTGCTTTCAAGTTACCCTTTCCTCAGTTCAAAATGTAATTAAGAAAAGGCATGTAACAGGAACAGTGGAGCTCAAGATAAGGTCTTGAAGACCAAGCAAAATTTCAGCAAGAGATGCTTGTAGGATTCCTAGAGATGGAAATCAAAAACCCGCTTGACTTCAAAAGACCTTCAGAAATTTTTAGCAGACTCTGGAGTTGTGGTACATCGTTCCACTGTTCAGAGACACCTGCACAAATATGGCTGTCATGGAAGAGTCAACAGAAGAAAATCTCTCCTGTGTCCTCAGCATAAAATTCAGAGTCTGAAGTAGCCAAAGAACATCTAAACAAGCCTGACACATTTTGGAAACACGTCCTGAGAACCGATGAGGTTAAAATAGAACTCTCTGGCCACAATAATCAAATGGTATGTGTGTAGAAAACGGCACACAATTTCATGAAAAGAACATCTTGCCAATTATTAAGCATGGGGGTGGATCAATCATGCTTTGGGGTTGTGTTGCAGCCAATGGCATAGGGAACATTTCACAGGTAGAAGGAAGAATGTGTTCAATTAAATTTCAAAAATTATTGATGCAAACAGAACACCATCTGTAAAAAAGCTGAAGTTCAAAAGAGGATGTCTTCTCCAAATGGATAATGATCCTAAACACACGTCAAAATCCACAATAGACTTCCTCAAAAAGCACAAGCTGGATTTTGTAATGGCCCTCAGTCCCACAATCTGAAAATCAATGAAAATCTGTGCCTAGACCTCAGAATAGCATGTGAATGAAAGCCGACCCAAAAATCTCACAGAACTGGAAAAATTTTCCAAGGAAGAATGGATGAAAATCCCTCAAACAAAAATGTAAAGACTTGAGGCTGGCTACAAAAAGTGTTTACAAGCTGTAATACTTTCAAAAGGGGGTGCAACTAGGTACATGCTGCATGCACACCAGTTTATATCCGA
This sequence comes from Dendrobates tinctorius, assembly GCF_039654945.1. NCBI lineage: Eukaryota > Metazoa > Chordata > Amphibia > Anura > Dendrobatidae > Dendrobates > Dendrobates tinctorius. Next base: position 23,217,250 of record NW_027361750.1, on the reverse strand, counting down.
GTTCATAACTTTTTTTTTTTTTAAGTCTGTTTGCATCGTGTGCATATACAGGTGTGGCCTGCCTTTTCTTTGCGTTGGGCATTACTGATGTGGTCTCCCTTGGCGGTGTGTCCACTAGCTGGGCCCAGTCCTTGTCAGCCCTTATCCACATGCATGTGACTTGACAAACCGTAAGGTTTTACATATTAGAGTTAAGACTGTCTCAATTATGGTCACCGTGAAGTGGTGGGATGGCTTTTGTATTTTTTTAATCCAAAAAACATGTTAACCAAGTACCCTATATTATTTTCATGCACTGTTGCGGTTTATTTACTGCAGGGCATTCAATCATTAGGTTTCTGACCTTTTTGCTGTTCAGTGGCCAGTGTGAAGGTGTGCTTTCATGCTACATAAGAAACGTCCACGAAACGCATAGTTTTATAGCCCTGAATAAAGTATGCAACTCTTCTGAACCCTGTGGTTCCCTTGCTCGATTTTGGAGGAGCGAGGACTTATCGGCATCTTGAATATCCTGTCCAGAATTACATGCAGCATGCACACCAGTTTATATCCCAGTTCATACCTTTGAGTCAGGTACTAACCATGCAGGGTGGCCAAACTTTTGCATTGGCTCATTTTACTTTTTGTAATTTATAAAATGGTAAAAGATGAAAAGATATTTTTTTCCTAAAATACAAAAGGAAACTTACTTAACTGTTCGCAACAACAGTAATTTTGAGCAGTGGTGCCCAAACTTTTACATGTCACTATATGATCATCTCTAGTCAGCATTTGACAATGCAGGTGGGAATGTTTTACACCGTCAGATAAAGCTTTAGCATCTTACATAGAACTGGACGCTAACCAGATATCTGGACTGCTGATCTAGAACTAAACATATTAAATCTGGGTTACAGCAGAGTTTCATGTTCACAGTCCTGACAACCTGTGTTCCTAGACGCCATCTTTAACTCTGAATGCTCAGATTACTGAATATGCTACCAGAATTAACACTCATTACCTTATAAAAACTACAGTGAAAAATCTTAATGAGCCATCACATTCCGGAACAATGCAAATTTCTAGCTCATCTGGGAAAAACTGGGCGATAACCCAAACGTGATCAGTTTTGGGTGGCGCACGGCACCTTTGTAGGAAAACAACGCAATATCAACTAAACCAGAAATTAAAGGAGTTCACATCATCACATCAGAGAAAAAATGAAACGACGTCTATTAGCAGCAGATATATTTTAGAGCATTACACTATTTCATCGGGTAGTAGAGTGACAGTATGAAGGTCAACTACCGTGAGTTATGGTATATGCAGAAATGACTAAATTGTTAAAATGTTTAACACTCTTTCTCCATTGAATATGTATCCTACATTGTGCTTGTTATCTGCTTTGCCTCAAGTCACCTGAAAAAAAAAAAAAGTGGTTCAAAATACTAAAAGTCAAAAGACAGCCAAGAGCATAAAAAATTTAGATCTTTTATGTCCTAAACAAGAGGTTGATAAAATACTACAGACTTTAGGACCCATTCTGTAAGAATTTGTCAGTGCAGGCAAAATATTTCTATAGAGAATAAAAGAAAACAACCAAACAATTAAAGCTGAACAGTAGAGATGAGCGAATCTTCTGAAATACGAATTCACCAGCATCGCCAATTTTTTTTCCCCAAAAATTATATTCATGACACATAGTAAATAATTTCAAGTCTTCGACTTCTCCAAAAAGAGTGTAACACTGAGGTCTACTAGGACTTTAATCACATTAAAGCTCTTTAACACGAACACAGACTTAATATCAATATAATCTCATAATATATGGATATGTGGAAATACCTGGTGGTATCCAACAGCCTGTTCCTCAAACACCGATCTTCCCAATTATGCTATTGAACACGCTATCTGAACAATTTTTTTTAGCGTTTTATGGCTTTCTTTTGTCATCTTCTCACTATCCAGATTCACTACCAAATGTCAGCTGCATTCCCGGCTTCTGTTTTTATACAGACTTTAATAGTCCCTCCGACTTGGCTGTCTTATCTCATATGAGGTGAGAGCTGCATTGCATTATGGGCGAAGCCTATCCAGCCACACTTGAGGTCAAGTGAGCCTTCTCTGGATGATGCAATGTTCTGCAATGGGTAAATACCTAGCAAATGGCAAATTGTTGGTATTCACCAGTTTCAGCAAACGCCTTAAACTTTGCTGCAAATTCTATATCAATCGAACTGATTGGCTACTGAATAGAGACTAACTATTTTCTAAGAATATTGGCTTCCTGATTATGTATTTATTCAGTCCTGCTCCAAACACATGGTAGAGTAGGGAGAGAAAGCATGTTCGGAATCTAACATTTCTTCAATGATACGAAACTGATTAAAATGTGTACAAAAGGGATATATTATATGTCCAGGATAAGTTCACTTTCTTTCTAAATAAAGCAAAACTTTAACTTGTAAAATAACTTGGATTTTATACATGAGGAAACTGTTATACAGAACCATAAAAAACCTGTCCAATCAGCATTTACGTTTCCCTCTGATGGACATGACTACTTCTAGCAAGAGCTGCAATTCCGTAATGTAGTAACTGCAGCCATGATGAAGAATACGGATTATCTGCAGTTATTCAATTATTTTATATGCTTGCTTATTTGCTATGCAGAAATATAGATGTCCTATTGCTAATACAAATGTTTTAAGACTTTGGAATTTCAACAACTTCTTTAATCTTATGCTTATAAACTTGTAAAATTGTCACAAAACAGTAAATGACTGCAAAAGAATGTTACTATAAAATTCCAACGCTTAATTCTTAAATCAAAATATAATCTTATACCTTCATAACTGACTTCTGTATTGACAATTTTCAGTCTCAACAGCAAATTTTTATCTGTTAATTTCCCAAAACTTTCTTCTGAAACCTGCTGAGCAGTAAAGAAATCAATGGATACTTAAATCAGTAAGACCTCCCTTGGCCCTAATAAAACAAAAAACAAAAAAACAAAAGACCAACTAAAGAGTCACTAAATGATGAGCCCATCCTGACAAGTGTCCTGAGCAATAAATGTCTTTCATAGAGTAGCAAACGTTCAGTAAAGTTTATAGATAAATTGCAGAAAATTACAGCCTTCATTGCCGTGCTGCAGCACAAAAGTGCAGGTAGAAAGATGCAGATACTAGTGAAATTGTAATTTTATAAGAAGCATATATAGCTCTGACAGCAACAATATTGCAATCTGTAACAGATTGGAGGTAAAGAGGAAACATCATGTATCCCTTAGATATTAAAATATTTCTAACGGTTGAAGATGAGAAAATAAACAGATTTTATACACAAATCAAAGCTCATTGAAACAGCATCTGTTGAATTAGCCTTGTCCCCATAGAGGTTCCTAATCATTCTATAGCTATTGCACCCTTTACCACCTATCAATACTAAATCAATGTCTGGATCTTCTGCAACACAGAAGAGAAAAACAAATGACACAAGTAGACCTTCTTGTAGGACACATACTGTATATAATTGCAGAAAGGGTCTACATCTGTATTTGTATAAGACTGCAAAGATTTTTTCATAAGTAGCTTAGGCAAATATTCTAAAAAATGTATGAGAAAAGGCTGTAATAAGAAAAAGATACAACAAAGTGTTTTAAACAAAAGTAAAAAGTGGCGTGACCCTTCTCTACAGACTACAATTTATGGTTGTACATTGTCTGATGTGACTCTAGACAATTATTCACACTGTCTCGTCAATGCATTTATACAAATCACTAATCTTCGTCCATACTCTAATCATTCAAACACTTCATTGACACATTTCATATTATTCGAGTAACCGGTTCTTAGGCTGATTAAAAAAAAAAAAAACAAAAAAAAAAAAACACACTGGAGATTTTAGTGGTTAAGTTTTGCTTTTCTAGATATTATACAACATCAATACCAGTTTATGAACATATATTAAAGTTGGGAAGTTGTAGTTACATACTTTTTAATAAAAATAAAATCATATTAAGGTGTTAAGTACTCAATAGTCACATTTTCTGTAACTCACTGCTCAAATTCATTTTTTGCCTTACTTTGTACATTAAAAAAAATATTTCTATGTGAGCAGAACCATGCACTGTTCTAAGCTTGTTACAACTAACTATAGAAAATGCTGCACTTTGTGGATTTAGAGTGCAACAACTTCTCAACCCTGAGCTAACATTACGGAGGAATATACAGCACATTATAAAGGAATATTATGGGCACTATATGAAAACTTTCCGGACCCTTATGAGAAACCCCTTCTCTTACCATGTTCTCTTTCAAGATCTCAAGATAAAACACCAAAAATCCCACATTATTTTATACAAAACATCAATAAAGAAGCCGCCCCGGATGAACTTCTATTCTTTAATGTGTTTCTGAACAGACACTTTCACTTGCATATATTGTATTTTTAGACCTAAATTATAGTTAAGATGCTTGTTTCTGCCAGAGGAAATCATTTTCAGTATTGCACATAGACACATGGTCTACTACACCTTTATAAGCTTTAAAAGGCTCCACATTGTGTTTGTTTTCCCTGTCTGGGGAATACTTAATGTGTGCACTGTATCAGCCCTCCCATTGAGTGCACTTCAATACTAAAAAATTCTTTAACTTAAGGAGGGGAAACAAGTTTTCCTTACAAAAAAAAGGTTCAAAACAACTATAAATATTTACAAATCTGTTATTTGAACACAAAAATAGGCTCAGTGGTGTCTTGTCTAGAGAGCCATACTTGGACTATAGGTTTTTTTATTTATCACTTCCACCTGCAATAACTCCAATAGTATAGGATACAATCGTGATCACTGCAACTAGTGATGCAGAGACAATGGCAAACAAAAAAAACACCAAAAACAAAATAGTGAAAAGAACAACTTGCTGTAAACGCTTTTGCAACATATTAATAAGAAAAAGATCATTTCAATCTAATAAATGTACGGAAAATAGAGATCCTAAAAATCCAGATAAAGGAAGCGGAATTTTAAGAAAGGTTTTATCTACATGTAATTTATTTGACAAAGTATATGATTTTTTTTTTCATTAGATTTCAGATTTTTAAATAAATAGGACTACGGACGAAGAGACGTGAAATGTATATGAGTTCCTAATGAACGATCAATGCTGCCACAGAGCGATTTTACAGGGCAATAAAATGATCAACTAGTCTCCTTTACAAGAATATATTCTATGCCTCAATAATGAGATGATTGCTGCTTTACCACGGAATAATGATAGCATACAGAAGGCTACATAAACTGGTAAGAAAAAAAAAAAATTTACGCAAAGGACAATAAGGGACAGTTACGAGCGTCACAGGTTGCACAGATCTGGTTTCCGGTCCCTGCTGCATGGCTGAAAGGCACCTTTCCATGAATGATGCTGAATACCCTTCAGGAGGCTCTGCCATGAACTTTTCTTGTTCTACCATACTGCAGCAGTGTCACATTACCAAACTAACGCCACTATCTGATTGGTAAAGGAAAGCTGCTAATTCTCATCTGAAGTCCACACACCGCCACCAATCAGATCTGAGCTCAGATCTAAAACCGGTTCCTCGCATCCTGAACCATAGCAATACACAAGAGTAGAAGGCAAACCCTATAGATCAGTGAACGCCATAGATCCCAGGTCTATTCTTTATAGAAAACACAATGTGTCTTATTTTATTCAACAAGTTTACATTGCTTTGATATAAAATGCCTCTAAAGTTCATTCGGTCCAATAATAAAGAAAATAGAAATATTAGTAAACATGTCTTTACTCTCTATTTCATGCTGGAAATGCATGAAATCACCCTCCGATAGTTTTAGCAGGTAAATGTAATGTATCCTTTAAAAAGTAAATCTGGCATTAAAGATTAAAATTCTTCAACATTTCTCTTCTTTCAATTTGAATAAAGATTACAAAGTCAAGAATAATATAGCTTATTAAATTATTTGTAGAATATGTAACCAGAGCAAAGAGCGAACCTCTGATTCAGGATACTGATAATATTGATTTATACTGGTTATGGTAAGGGGACAAATAGTAAAAATGTCATCACAAAACATCCTGAAGTCAACATAAAACTGCCTATATAAAAGAAAGTCAATCATTAGGCTAAATATATTGTTCTATCCAGATCTACAGAGCATCTCTCAATGCATTGGAAAAGAGTCAAAAGAGTTATTTTCTACGGGGCTATTACAATTTTACTATTTAAAAACAACTGGAATCCCGAGCAAATTGGTGAATCAATATTTATAACTACAATATAATAAACGTAAGATAATATTAAAACAATCATTCGGTTGATCAAAGATAGGGCAAAGATATTCTTAAAAAAAAAAATCCTTTTTTTTTTTTGCTTTAATCAATTTCCAAAACAATGCAATGATTTCCGCCTGTACATGTGATCACCGTTTAGTCGTGGTGCCTGTAATGCAGGTCATCTATAAATGGTTGCAATTAAAGGGATTGGAACAGGCCCAAGTTCATGTGGACATTTAAAACGTGTCACTCGGTCGACACAAAGCACAGACAAAAATGTGTACACATTACAACACACAAAGGCTGAAACCAACAGAAAAAGAACTCAACGCAACATCGTCACATCACCAAAGTAAAAGGAACATGGCTAACAGATCACTCCCCATATAGATGGCGGGGATTCCGCAGACTCCGGATGTGCAGACAAGGCTACAAGTTATGGACTTTAATGAATGGAACTGGGAACGTTCAGCTGTAACTTTTAATAGATATTGAACACTAATGAGACGCTTTAGGCATCAAACATGATGAATGTTATAAAGAACAACAACACAGAATAAACAAACAATACATTCCGGAAACATTTTCAGAACGTCCACAGAAATATAAAATGTCAGAACCAATAATACACGTTTCACCCAGTGTCATTCCTATCTGTACAAACGCTTAGGAGCCATTTAAAGAGACAGTACGACGCGTTTGTGATTAAGGTCACCGGGGTAACATTGCTCAACAATGACATGGCTCTTAAGCACTCCACGGTCAGATTTCAGCATTTTTACTTTGAAATATTATAAGCGGCACATCTGACCAGTTTTACACACTTTTCGGTACAACATAGGAGGCGGCATCCCCTGTCACCAGATTCCCACCGAAGACGCAGAAGTTAAGCGCGATCTTTTTTTAAGAACTGAGCATCACACCGGTAAAAGAACCTGAAACAGTTTCCAAAGGATTGCGCCGGCTAATGCCACAGAAAAAAAAATACGACCTGCAAATGTGATGGAGGGCACGTAACAATGGGGCATAACCCATGGATGGCACACTATATACTGGCATTGTTACAGAGGGACTCCCAGCAGCACAACTTATGGCAGCACTTGTCCTGGATGCCTGAGAACACACACAGGGCGTGATATAACGTGGGAGAGACCCCCAACCCCACACGTGGGAGCAGCAGCATCCAGGAGGGTTATTACAGACGCTGAACAAGCAGCAGAGGATGTCCCAGCAGGTGCACTGCGGCCGCCGGGGCAGATGACATGAAGCAAACACTTGAGGATGCCACTTTCCCCGCTCCCATCAGCTCAGCCCTCCACTATCAGGAGCACAGGCTGCAGCCGGCCATGCAGCAATGGCTGAGCGTTTCGCAGCAGCAGCAGGGGGTGGGGGGAGGCAAGAGCTTGCTCTGCAAAGATAAGTTGTTGTTTTTTTAGCCTGTAGAAAAGTGACAAGGGAGATAATTTACATCACCTCCAAAAAAAAACAAAAACCCCACATTCATTAATTACTGTCCTAAAGCCTGGACCTTGCCCAATCAGAGAGGTCCGGACTATTATAAAAAACAAAAAAACAAATTAAAATCCGGCAGAGATCCTCAGAATGAACCACAAATCGCCAGGAAAAGCCAAAACATTAACTTTGCTCTCAGGTCTGGGACTTCTATAAACTTTACACACACACTAAAAAAACATATGCAAAAATATTAAAAAAAAAAAAAAAAAAAAAAAAAAAAAAGGAGCAGCCTCCAGTTTGTCCTAAAATGCAGGGGGTCACTGGGGGCCACGATCCATTCACAAAAAAACCTTCCAGGAACCAATTGGACATTTTTAAGTATTTTTGGGGATTTTTCTTCGGTTTGTGCCTGTATTCTCCCTCCATTTTGGTTGTTTATGATCCTGACAACAAGCTGTCCCAGTGACCCGGCCTCCAGCCCCCTCGCTCTGCCGGGAGCCCAGGCACAGATCACAAGGGTTTGGGGGGCATCAAGTGAAATCAGCGACCCCCCCTTAATAAGGAGGGGGGGGCAGGCAGCTTCCTGACCTAACCTGCACCCCCCCTCCTAGGGAGAGCAGGAGACAGGAGCAGACCCCCGGGGAGGTGGATGGGAGCTGCACCGGGTGGAGGTGAAGCCCCCGGAGACCCTCCCTGGGAGGTTTGGGGGCTCTGGGGCGCCCGGGCGATTTCTGCGGAATTTCGGGGGATTTTTGCCCCTGCTCGCTCTTCCTCTTCCCCTCCCCGCTCCGCTCCTGTCACAATATTAAGTGAAAGAAAAACAAAAAAAAACTTCCAGCAAAACTTTGTTTTTTTTTGTCAAACTTTTCAGAACTTCTTGCAATTAACCCCAACCCCCCCCCAAAAAAGTGCCGGGAACCCCGGAACGTGGAGCAGTCATAACCCAGGAGCCCCTGTGCAGCAGCGCTGCCTCAATCATTGCCTCGCAGCTCCGGATTCGGGCTTCTCCTCGGACCCTCTCCCCGGGACCCCGCTCCCGATCAGCCCGAGCCCCCCGAGCACTGGAGGGGGGGGGCGCTCCGCTCACTTTTTTCCTCCTCTCTTTCTCCCCCCCCTCCTCCTCTTCTCGTCCCCCCTTTCCCATAATTTAAATAACCCTGATTTTTGAGGCTTCCGAGTCGGCGGCGCCAGCCCAAACCCCCCGCAAACTCACCGCGGGAGCCTTAACATCCTTCCTGCGGTCGATTTCCGGGGTTTAGGTGCCTTTCCGATTTTTTAATAATTTTTTTCCCATATTTTTGCCTGGACGCTGCGGGCCTGGAAATTGTTTGCTTTCCCCTCTCTCCAGCAGCCATTGTAGTGTATGCGCTGCGGTGCAGCCCAACTTGCCGCGGGAGACGCGCCCACCGCTATCCCCGCCTCTTTCTCCCTCCAGGTCACTCCCCTCTGCTTGATGCCTTCAGAACCTCCACCAATCGGCTTTGCGGTGCTGTCACCTTATCTGCCTGTGATTGGCTACAACGGACGTCGGTCATACGTGAGCTCTGTTTTGAGGCGGAGGCCTGGAAGAGGCGGTCACTTGTTTAATTGGGTGGATAGCTGTCAGGTTAAAAATACTGTTAGCTGATAGGCTATGCGAGATGTCAATGCTTCATGGGCGGGGCTTATCCAGCAGGTTAGTATGTCCTACTACTTAATGGGTTGTGAGGCTAAAAGTTGACGTATTTCGAATTGGAGTTGTCCGGCTACTTAGAGGGTGTAGTTGGCACCTTCCCGGCCGGCGGGCTTGTCACCGGTCTCACGGCCGCCCGGGACACAGCGGGGAGGTGAGTGCGGACGCTCCTCCGCTCCACACAGTGACACCCGGCCAGGCCATGTGTGCTGCCGGCTGCACAGTCAGCGCTGCCCTTGCCGCCTGTGTCAGGGTCATGACTCCTGGAGCTGCACATGGCTGTGTCCCGGCTGCGCTGACAGGAGGCTTTGTGCTAGGACGTGGCTGCTCAGCGCTGTGCACACAGGGGCCGGTGGCTGCTGACAGCACGTTATGTTGAGTTGTTCTGTTCTTCATCGTTTTTGGGAAGTTTCTTGTATGAATTGATATTTGTCTCACTTGTCCATCTTTCCACCGCGTCGGAGGACCCCCCCTCGGTGCCTATTGCGCGTCGGATGACCCCCCCCTCGGTGCCTATTGCACGTCGGATGACCCCCCCCCCTCGGTGCCTATTGCGCGTCGGATGACCCCCCCCTCGGTGCCTATTGCGCGTCGGATGACCCCCCCCTCGGTGCCTATTGCGCGTCGGAGGACCCCCCCTCGGTGCCTATTGCGCGTCGGAGGACCCCCCTCGGTGCCTATTGCGCGTCGGAGGACCCCCCTCGGTGCCTATTGCGCGTCGGAGGACCCCCCTCGGTGCTGCGTGTCTGCACCGTGTGCGATTCCTGGTACCGTGAGGGTGGAGCAGATCTCACGCCATGTTGTGTTCTCCGAGATCATCAGACATTTTGTTTGATGATCTTTGAACTTTCTTGTACTATGGGGGGCATCCATGCAGCGTGGCCCCTACAGGCCCACAGTAGTGAATGTATTCATGGCGTTCTCTATACGCACAGTAACGTCGCCCTCCCTACATTTTTCACCCAACAAAATTGCAGACCGGAGAGGTGAAAGCTATTCATTACCCCGTGACTGCAGTAAATATGTGGCACCAAGTGATCACTCCCTTCTTAAAGGGGTAATCTGGCTCCACTCACACATTGGAAGACCCGTGACATCACAGCTACACATACTTGCCAGATGTAGTGCACTTGTCCTATTCTAAGGGAGAGATCAGTGCAGGATACTTGCCGCTCGTGTGTCTGAGCCGCAGATCAGAGAGATGTGATGTCACAAGGCCTGTCATGATACGGAAGTGAGCGGACCTGTCATGCGGAGCCTAATTACCCTTTAGGGCTCATTCACATGAGCGTAAAACAAGGCCAAGTGCTGTCTGGTGTTATACTATGGGGCAGTGCTGATCTGCATTTTTTTTCTTTTCTCGCAGTGCTCCGGCATGAGAGAGAAATAGCAGCAAGTTGCTGGGCAAATCACATCACGCGCACTCATATAAGTCTATGGATGCGTGAAAAACATCAAACTGCAGCCACTTGGATGACATCTGAGTGCAGTCCTATTTCCATTGGAATACACAATGGAGAAGATGGGGGAAATCTTGATCACACAAAGATGACACTCTTATCAGAGTTTGAGCCGAGTGTCCTTTACATAATCAATCTGATGCTCTCACATGAGGGAATCTACACTTTTGTGAGTGTACCCTGAGGGTGTGTGCACACGCTGCGGATTCTGCTGCGGTTCCGCAGCGGAATTGGCCGCTGCGGTGTACAGTACCATTATTCCCTATGGGAATAAAAAACTGCAGTGCAGACAGTGCGGATTTTTCTGCGGTTTTGAAACCGCAGAAAGAATTGACATGTCAATTCTTCCTGCGGATTCCGCTGCGGTTTGCCTTCTCCATTGAGATGAAAAACCGCAGAGCAATCCGCAGGTAAAACCGCAGGTCTTTTGACCTGCAGATTTTACAAAATCCGCGCGTCCAAATCCGCAGCGTGTGCACGTATCCTTAGGGTATGTGCTCACGTCTCGGATCTGGCTGTTGATTTTTCCATGCGTATTTTGCTGAATCCGCAGGTAAAGTGACCTGTGTTTTACCAGCAAATTTTCTGCAGATTTAGTGTGGATTTCGCCTGCCTTTTTACACCTGCGGATTCCTATAATGGAAGAGGTGCAAAAACGCTGCGGAATCCGCACAAAGAATTGACATGCTGCAGAAAATAAACCGCAGCAAATCTGCGCGGAATTTTCCGCAGCATGTGCACAGCGGATTTGGTTTTCCATAGGGTTACATAGTACTGTACACTGCATGGAAAACTGCTGCGGATCCGCAGCCAAATCTGCAACGTGTGAACATACCCTTCCAGTTGGTATGTTAAATAGAGGAAAATTGGGCAAGTGTAAGGATTTCAGCAAATTTGACAATGGCCAAATTGTGGGTCGATTGGATACAGGGCTGTGGAGGTGGAGTTGGAGTCGGTATAAAATGGACCGACTCCTAAAATATATAATAAATTGGGTACAGTAGTTCAATGCAGAATGTGCTGAATATTTTCTCATAGGAATTTGGGAAAGTTATGAAATGCCCTATAAATGGCTGTTCTATTCCTGATCTAAGGCTACATTCACACACAGCATTTTTGCTGCGTTTTTTGTGGATACGTTTTTCAGCTGCAAAAGCCGATCAGATTTTTAAAAAACCGCATCACCTGAAAGGTCTTTGAGCTCATAGATAATGTTTTCAATATCAAAAGCAGATTAGAAATCTGTTCTAGCTATCCATTTATCCATATCTGTCTCCATATCTTATCTGTACCAAAAAGAATGAAAGCTGGGTAGGGTAGCACACAGACTAACCCTTCCTGCCAGGCAAAGGAGGAGGAAAGAGCGTCTCAAACATCATTAACAAGATATTTTGTAAGTGACAAAGTTACTGTAACAATGACAGCAGATATGTCTAAAAGACAGCTCATACAGCTTGTTGTGAAGGACGGAGTACCATTATCATTATTTGCACGACCAGCTTTTACAGCTCTTAATGGAGAAATGGCCCGCAAACTTGGTGTTTCTCTGGAAAGAGAAAGTATTAGAAAATTAGTGATTGAAGAAGCCCTTAAACAAAAGGAAGATCTTAAAAAGACTCTCAAAAGATGCTTCATGTTTCTTAAAATGGATGCCTGCACACGTCACAGAGTGAACTATTTTGCCATCAATGTTCGATATGTTTGTGACAACAAAAATTGTTACCAACACGCTGGCAGTAACCGATACTAAAGCTCATCACAGCAGCCAGTTTCTCCAGGCCTTAGTGGAAAAAGTTCTGCAAGATTACGAACTCAAAAAAAGAACAGGTTCTTGCTATTGTAACGGACAATGCTTCAAACATAAGTACAATTACACTGATGAATAAGAGTAATGAACAACAGCTAGAGGAACATTTAGGATTCTGTATGTTTGAGATGGAAGGCCACAGTGCTGTTCATGTAACTGAGGAACAAACAGATATTACTACAGAAGAACAACAAAATTATACTGTAGAAATAGATGATCTTGCTATAGCTGCTTCAAAACACTTTCCTATTCATCACATGCACTGTGTTGTGCACACGCTGCAGCTGGCAATAAGAGTCTGCAAGAGGGACATGCTGGAAATCTGATTGAAAAAGTGAGGAAATTGGTTATTGCCGCCAGAACCCCTAAAATTGCTTCTATCTTGAAGAGACATGCTGGAAAAGGGCAATTGTTGATCAACTAAAACCGTTTCTTATAGATACGGCGAAAAAATTACGAGCTGAGGATTTAACTCCTGGCATTTTCATGAGGGAGCGGAAGAACTTGCTATTTTGCTGTTTAATCGCAGATGGCATTTCTGCTTCAATGAAACGGAGAGAGACACCACTATTGGAAAATAAATTTTTTCTGGCAGCTGTTAATGTGGACCCAAGTCATCGTATATTGGTTGATGATCAACAGCTTACTAAAGGAAAAGAAGCTCTGACTGAGGTAGCAGATAGGATGAGTGGCCTACAGGAGGACTGCCAGGCGCAAGAGGACTCGGGTCCTGACAGTGCTACTGCTGCCATATCTTCATCCTCATCTGATGAGGAGTTTGACTTTGACAAGTATTTGGATGATATGGAGCAGGCAAAGCGTTGCCACAAGGAAAAAGATTTCACTCTGTCTCCTATAGCAAGCAGATTGACCATATTTCAGCAAAATGGTTCACTTGTTCACAAAGAAATAGAAAAATTCAACCGTTCATCAAAACTGACTGTGCATGAGGCAATTCCTTTATACTTGGAAATTGTTAGAGATGTTGCCCATGTGGTTACGGCTTTGCCTCCAACCCAAGTTAGTGTAGAGAGGTTCTCTAGCCTTAAAATTATTAGGTCAGATTTTAGGTCATCAATGAAGGAGGATCTGAGGGAGGCAATTCTATTTCTTAGAACAAATTCATAGACTGCACAAATGATATTTAGCTATGTTCTATCTAAATATCTTGATTATTGTATCATAAAAATGATTAAATGTCTGATGTTCACATTGTACTAGAATACATTTTTCACTTAAATATAAGCAATATATGTGGGAGTTGGAGTCGGAGTCGCAGGTTTGGCTTACCGACTCCACAGCCCTGATTGGATAACAGCCCGTCTTGTGAGGTGATCCCGATACACAGTGGTCAGTACCAAAAAATGGTTTAAGGAAGAGCAATATATGAGCCAGGAAAAGGGTCCTGGGCACAATGGCTTCTTGATATACTGTACATGGGGATTGGAGACAAACTTATCCAGACCTATACTAGTTGAGGTGCTGTAGCATGAGACGTTAGGTCTGGCTTTGAGAGACGGGTGTAGGAACACGGAGTACACTCACAGCACACAATATTGGGCAGCTGGGTAATGTTGTTCCTGATCAGTGTACCCATCATGCACATTAGGCCGGGGTCACATTTGCGTATGGCTTCCGAGGCGAGAACATCAGATGCGATATGCTAATGACCCTCGGCTCCTGCTCTGCTGTGAGCGTGAGCCGAGTGTCATGCGCCTGTGCTCTGAGCCTGTCGCACAGAGCAGATTGGAGCACAGCTGCGTAGGAGGCGGAGAAATGAATTTCTCCATCTCCTCCATTGCCGGCGTCTGCGTATATCGCACATCACTTGGATGATATTCGAGTGATGTGCGTTGTTTCACTCGCACCCATAGGCTTATATGGATGCAAGTGAGCCGAGACTCGGCTGAGTGTCGGTGACAGTCGCAGCATGCTGTGATTTCCCTATATGTCCTGACTGCCGAGATCTGGGTCATGGCTCCAGGCTTGGCCTCAAACCACAAGTGTGTCCTGGGGTGGGGGTGAGATATCTGGGTTAATTGCCGTTGCCTCTGAATTCACGCATTTTGTGTAGTTGGGTTTTTACACACAAAGGTTCATTTACTCTGTTTAATAATTTAAAATTTTCAATTGCAGTTCCAAAAAAAAAAAAAAAAATCTGAAAGAATAAAAAGAACAATAGAGGGGTGATTGATAGGAAGTGTGTAATAGCAAAATCGAGACATGGGAGCAAATTATAAAAAAAAAAACAAAAAACATTCCAATCAGAAATTTATGACATTGATATTTCTCATTGTTTGAAAAAGCTTTAAGGTCAGTCAGTCTGAAATTCTATGATCTAAGCAGGAAAGATGTATATCTTTGTACCGTGTTAGCCAGTAGATAGAAAAATATTCAGGATTGAGAGTCCTCAGTAGTTGATACCTTTTAATGGCTAACTGAAAAGATGGTAACACATTGCAAGCTTTCGAGACTACTCAGGTCTCTTCATCAGGCTAGACTAATACAAAATCTGAAGTCACATATTTATGCACAACATCACAACATCACAACACAGAACTAGACCCCAATCAGAGGACCATAAAACATCCGGACTCCTTATCTATGAACTGGTCCAATGTTTATATTTATGTTTCTCCCTCTCCCATATTGATAGTTCTGCTTCACGTCACTTGTCTTATCTATTGCATTTTTTCTAGGCTGTATTGTGCATAAATATGTGACTTCAGATTTTGTATTAGTCTAGCCTGATGAAGAGACCTGAGTAGTCTCGAAAGCTTGCAATGTGTTACCATCTTTTCAGTTAGCCATTAAAAGGTATCAACTACTGAGGACTCTCAATCCTGAATATTTATGATCTAAGCAAAAATTTGTTTTGGTTTCTTTATCTGATTCATGATGGGATACATTTTTTTACGTGTTTGTTTTTCTGGACTAGTAGTGGTCCCATTATAAAACCCTAGTTAAACTGTTTTTTCACTTTTTGAAGTTTTAGAATTTAATAATGAAACTATAGATTTGCCTTTGTAGCTTTTGGATGTTAAGCCTACGTTAGAATGCACCTACCTGAATATAGTCCAAGTGTCGTTCCGAGGAATATTGGTGGAAGAGAAGGTCATCTCCGCTCTCTACCCATGCCTGCATACATTAAAACTACAGATGTAGAGTGACTCTATGACTTGTGGATAAAGTAACTTAACTTTTTTTTAAATAACCTGTGTCCTGCATGGGAAGTTATAAAACTTTGCAAATGACTTTATTAGGGGATTTGTCTTAATTTATGTTAGATATAAAAATATATATGCACGTGGCTTCTAAACCCCTGCTTTCTCTTCGCCTGCCTTCAGCTGCACTGATATTAGAACATATCTATTTAGAGTACACCTGCTGGCAGTGAATGGGTTAGCACTAGTCTAGTTATGAGCGAACGTACTCTAAGTGTCCTCGCCGTGCTCGAAAAATGTTTGATTCTCCGCAGCTGCGTGTCTCGCAGTTCTTCGACAGCTCCAGCACATGCAGGGAATCCCTGTTTCTTAGACAATCCCTGCATGTGTTGCGGCTCTTGAACAGCCGCGAGACATGCAGCCACGGAGACTCAAAAGCCTCTTCAGCATGCTTGAAAAATACGTATCAGAGCACCTTTTCTCATCACTAGTTAGCACCTGTCTTCTCCTCTCAGCTTTCTGCTTATCCCCAGAGTTAGGGCTCATCCAGATGTCCTTTTTTATTTTTTTTTTTTTGTACGAGGGTTTTACACCGATGAGACTTGTACATTTAATAGTGAATGGAGCCGTTCATATGTCCATGTCAGATCAAAATCGGCAACGCAAGTCTATGGAAAAAAGTGACGTGAAAAAATGGGACAGCATTCTGATGTCATCCAAGTGCTGCCTGTTACTTACAGACTGCTAGATAAGAAACCATAGAGAAACTTTTTGTTTCTCACCTGAGAATGTTGCAACGCTGACCAATCTCAGTTGGTAAAAGCTTACACTAACCAAACTGGTGAAACCCTGGTAAAAAAAAACATTGATGAAACTAGGACTAACTTTCTTGCATCTGAATGAACCCAGGTGCTGACCTTTTCACTGCCATCATCCGTACTCTGAGTATGTTCTGATACCAATGCAGGGTATGGAAGCCATTTATATGTTTTTGTTTTGTTTTTTATTAGGACTAATTACAAATCTGCTTAAGTATATGATCCTGACTAAGATTGATTATCTTTTATAGCACGGTTGAAACTATTAATTATATTTCTATACCCTATTATCTATATCGCATTCTGTAACTGTCTAATGACAACTCCCCCTAATAAAATTTTAATTTTCCATGCTGGATAAAAAAATTTTTAAAAAAGTTACTCTTTAACCAGTCTGACTCAATAATATTGCAATTTTTAATTTGTGTTCATCCCTTTAAAATTGCCATCATTGTAATGGTTTTCTGCGCAATAATCGGCCCAGTACTGGACTTATAATAAGATGATGAGACTAGACGATGAATTGCTTCGACTTGGTGATTGTCTTAAAGTGTAAACTTCATTTTAATCTCCATTTTCATACATCAAAAGTACACATGAAAATAAGAAACTAATATATCTTATCAGAGACATCTGTTTCTTGCGCTCCCATGACTGATACTTTATTCTCCTAATTCTCATTTCATGGGTAAAAATCCGTATTCAGTGATATACATATGGAGGAGAGTAGCCAGAGGCATAGAATCTCATCAGCACCAACTGTCATCTATCCCAGTATTGTAACAATCTGTCTTCATTGAATACAGATTTTAGATGCAAATAGAAAATTTAATACTAAATGACTAGTCCTGGAGGAGAAAGTAGCGGATTTCTGATAAGAAATATTAAAGTTGCTTGAAAAATTAAAAAATGTAAACGATGCTTACTGTTTAATTTGCATTGATTCTTGATCATAACGTAAATTGATATGTACTTTGTATACAGTTAATCATTTGAGCAAGCTCACGATTTACCTTGTGGTTATTTTGGCTTTTTTTTCCTTCTATGTTTTAAAATACACAATACATTTCCTCAGATTTGTATTTGGTTGAGTCCCTTTTGACTAGAATAATCTCCGAAATGGACCGCCTTGTACTGGGGTCTCCAGAATCCCCATTTGTATATTTCTGACTTCTTCTTTTAAGAGTACAACCATTTCTTTGGTTCTTTATATTCCATGTTTCCTATGTTTTAGATTATTGTAATTTGCTAAATTGGATGCGTCATTTTATGATTGTGTAAGGTACAGCAGGTTCTCAGGATGCAATGACGAGACTGAGTGTGGTTTGTGAAATCAGCGTTTATAAATTGGAGCCACTGGGCTATGCTGAGCAAACAAAAAAGGTTAACAACGATGTGTCCACGCAGGGACTCAACAACATTAACAACACTTTTCTTATCGAAAATGCGGCTAATCCGGTTGTCATTGGCCACGTACGGCCCAAACTATGGGTCCTTATTTCCTATAGCCAACTTATCCTTTCAGGATCACAGGCGTGGCCGCCTAGAGGTCGCTGATGCGGCTGCCCTGGCGTCCCGATATCCAGGGATGGTTGGGGCGCAGCAGGCCCTGAAGGATCTGTGGCGTTGGGGCGCAGCAGGCCCTGAAGGATCTGTGGCGTTGGGGCGCAGCAGGCCCTGAAGGATCTGTGCCATTGGGGCGCAGCAGGCCCTGAAGGATCTGTGCTGGCTCCTGTTCCCAGAGCGCAGATATGTCGCAGTTTCTAAGGTGACGGTTGGCCGGCCTCTGCCTAGGGTCCCTGTATAGACGGGACGCAGGCCTCTACTGCCGCCTATGGCGAGATGGCGTCCCCTGAGGTCGGTGGTGAAAGGGGCGAAGGCAAGGAGGCAGTGTCCAGGCCGCTGCAGCGTGTCTGTGAAGTGACAGCAGGGGCTGGGGGCCGCGGACCAGCGAGGAACAGCGGGCACGGCTGTGACTGAGCGAAGACGGCGGGCGGCTCCCGGGAGGGATCGAGCACACGTAAGTTGTCGGTGAGCAAGTCGTTTACCCCTCACAGACCCCCGATAGTCTCTCGGCTCCACAACGCCCGTTACACCGTCTCTCTCCATATCACATGGACTCTTCTCTCCTGTCAGCCCCACTGCCAACTCGGTGCACTCCCTGCTCCTTTTATCCTCGCCCAACCCCTGTTGCCCTGACAACTTCCGTGGTCTGTTTCCCTTTGTTACACCCCCCCGATGTCGTTCCTTCAGGAACCCTGATGGCGGTCCCCTTTGGTTCCGGCCCAGTCACTCTATGGGAGTCCTCCTCCCCACAATTGTATGTCATATTAGGGCATATTGTCATTACTGAGGTGGGTTTTCCATTAGAGTTGCTCTGTATAACATGTCCTACGAGGATGGCAGATTCTCTGAATGCTACCTCATGCAGGGTAAATTTTTAGCGGTGTCTATCCAGAGTCAAATAAAAAATATATATATATATATATATATATATATATATATATATATATATATATATATATATATATATATATATATATATATATTTTTTTGGTAGCTGACACATTTTAAAGTGTTTCTGATAACCTTTAATGGCAATTTGGAAATATGTTTCCTAGGCTTCAGGTCATGTAGTAGAGTGGTGCTCCTATTTCCATCTTCAGTTCATGTGTCCATTGGTAGCGCTGCAAGAACCCCTACGTGGACACGTTGCGGTAGATCTAAAAAGTATACACATCTGTTAAAATTCCAGGCAAAAAAAGACACATCAAAAAGAATCATGATAGAACTTTTCTCACCATTAATGTCACCAATTCAATTGAAAAATAAACTTAAATCTTCTCAGGTGTAAAAAGAAAAATGACTAAATTTTGTTTCCATAAATATGCACATCCTTAAGCTAATATTTTGTTGAATACCCTTTGTAATGAATTCAAACTCCCCAAAAATCTTGAATGCTGTCGTTATGGCATATCGATTCGACAATCTTTGCCCACTTGCCCTAGCAGTAGTTCGAAAACTGTTAGATTGCGAGGCTGTCTCCTCAGTATAGCGCCATCTTCAGGTTACCAACAGATTTTCAGTTTTATGCATGTCTTGGGCTCTGCTGGCTGGGTCTATCCAAAACCTTGGTCTTCTTGGCCAAAGCATTCTTTTGTTGATTTGGAGGTATGATTAGAGTCGTTGTCGTGCTAAAAGGGGAAATTCCTGCAACTAAGAAAATGTCAAACTCCTCCTAGAGCAGCAAAACTTTATATGGGGTTAATCCGAATTACTGTGAATGATGGCAGCTGTATACTGACTACTATTTAAAGGGAATCTGTCACCTACTTTTGGTGGGCGATGAAAACGAGGTCGGTCCGGTCCGATGGACTGTGTTCCCAATGTGTGCCGCCTCCCCATCCTTGGCCGCCGTCCGCAGTTTTTTGAGGAATAGGAGTAGGTCTCCGCCATTTGTTGCGCGTGCGCTAAGCACATACATCCGGGGCTTTGTTAATCGGCGCATGCGCAGTCAGGCTTTTCGGCTTTGCCCGCAGTTGGGCAAAGCATACTGCGTGTGCGCTAACCAAGAATGATTAGCGCATGCGGAACAAATGGCGGAGACCTACTCCTATTCCTCAAAAAACTGCGGACGGTGGCCAAGGATGGGGAGGCGGCACACATCGGGAACACCGCCCATCGGATCGGACCGACCTCGTTTTCATCGCCCGCCAAAAGTAGGTGACAGATTCCCTTTTAACTTGAGTTTCAATTCTGAACAACCATATCCCTGACAATAATAGGGTGTTGACGCTTAATGCAACCATATTTTAGTTTTGTTTTTATTCCTCCTGACCCTTCTCCAAAATGATTTTTCTCAGTGAATTTGTACAGATTATAGGTGAAATTAAAGTACAAATTGCTGAAGCGCTTTACATGGCAGTATCCTGACATTGACCATGTCATCAGGGCTATCGAGTCGGTAAGCCAAACCTGCGACTCCGACTCCTCAATTTCCCCTCCACCGACTCCACGACTCCGACTCCAACATACAGTCATATGTTAAAGTTTGGGCACCCCTATTAATGTTAACCTTTTTTCTTTACAACAGTTTTGGTTTTTGTAACAGCTATTTCAGTTTCATATATCTAATAACTGATGGACTCAGTTATATTTCTTGATTCAAATGAGGTTTATTGTACTAACAGAAAATGTGCAATCTGCATTTAAACAAAATTTGACAGGTGCAAAAGTATGGGCACCTCAACATAAAAGTGACATTAATATTTCGTAGATCCTCCTTTTGCAAAAATAACAGCCTCTAGTTGCTTCCTGTAGCTATTAATGAGTTCCTGGATCCTGGATGAAGGTATTTGTGACCATTCCTGTTTACAAAACAATTCCAGTTCAGTTAAGTTTGATGGTCGCTGAGCATGGACAGCCCGCTTCAAATCATCCCACAGATGTTCAATGATATTCAGGTCTGGGGACTGGGATGGCCATTCCAGAACATTGTAATTGTTCCTCTGCATGAATGCCTGAGTAGATTTGGAGGGTGTTTTGGATCATTGTCTTGCTGAAATATCCATCCCCTGCGTAACTTCAACTTCGTCACTGACTCTTGCACATTATTGTCAAGAATCTGCTGATACTGAGGTGAATCCATGCGACCCTCAACTTTAACACGATTCCCGGTGGCGGCATTGGCCACACAGCCCCAAAGCATGATGGAACCTCCACCAAACTTTACTGTGGGTAGCAAGTGCTTTTCTTGGAATGCTGTGTTTTTTAGCCTCCATGCATAATGCCTTTTTGTATGACCAAACAACTCAATCTTTGTTTCATCAGTCCACAGGACCTTCTTCCAAAATGTAACTGGCTTGTCCAAATGTGCTTTTGCATACCTCAGGCGACTCTGTTTGTGGCGTGCTTGCAGAAACGACTTCTTTCGCATCACTCTCCCATACAGCTTCTCCTTGTGCAAAGTGCGCTGTATTGTTGACCGATGCACAGTGACACCATCTGCAGCAAGATGATGCTGCAGGTCTTTGGAGGTGGTCTGTGGATTGTCCTTGACTGTTCTCACCATTCTTCTTTGCCTTTCTGATATTTTTCTTGGCCTGCCACTTCTGGGCTTAACAAGAACTGTACCTGTGTTCTTCCATTTCCTTACTATGTTCCTCACAGTGGAAACTGACAGGTTAAATCTCTGAGACAACTTTTTGTATCCTTCCCCTGAAAAGCTATGTTGAATAATCTTTGTTTTCAGATCATTTGAGAGTTGTTTTGAGGATCCCATGATGCCACTCTTCATAGGAGAATCCAATAGGAGAACTACTTGCAAGTGGCCACCTTAAATACCTTTTCTCATGATTTGATACACCTGGCTATGAAGTTCAAAGCTCAATGAGGATACAAAACCAATTTAGTGCTTCAGGAAGTCAGTAAAAAGTAGTTAGGAGTGTTCACATCAAGAAAATGATAAGGGTGCCCATACTTTTGCACCGGTCAAATTTTGTTTAAATGCAGATTGCACATTTTCTGTTAGTACAATAAACCTCATTTGAATCCAGAAATATAACAGTCCATCAGTTATTAGATATATGAAATTGAAATAGCTGTTGCAAAAACCAAAATTATTATAAAGAAAAAAGGTTAACATTAATAGGGGTGCCCAAACTTTAACATATGACTGTATATTGCTTATATTAAGTGAAAAATGTATTGGAGTACAATGTGAACATCAGACATTTAATCATTTTTATGACACAATCATGACATTTAGATAGAACATAATATATATTTATTGGAATACAACTTTAGAACACAAACTGTAATAAATTGTAAATATTTAATATCGAATATATATATATATATATATATATATATATATATATATATATATATATATATATATATATGTATAAACTATGCAAGTGGCAAAAAACAATTTTCATCAAAAACATACTAAATAACATTTGTGCAGTATATGAATTTGTTCTAAGAAATAGAATTGTCTCCATCAGATCCTCCTTCATAGATGACCTAAAATCTGACCTAATAATTTTAAGGCCTGAGAACAACCTCTCTACACTAGGGTTGGAGGCAAAGCCGTAACCACATGGGTAACATCTCTAACAATTTCCGGGTATAAAGGAATTGCCTCATGCACAGTCAGTTTTGATGAACGGTTGAATTTTTCTTTGAGAGCAAGTGAAATATTTTGCTGAAATATGGTCAATCTGCTTGCTATATGAGACAGAGTGAAATCTTTTTCCTTGCGGCAACGCTTTGCCTGCTCCATATCAGCCAAATACTTGTCAAAGTCAAACTCCTCATCTGATGAGGATGCAGATATTGCAGCAGTAGCACTGTCACGACCCAAGTCCTCTTGCGCCTGGCAGTCCTCCTGTAGGCCACTCATCCTAACTGCTACCTCAGTCAGAGCTTCTTTTCCTTTAGTTAGCTGTTGATCTTCAAGCAATATACGATGACTTGGGTCCACATAAACAGCTGCCAGAAAATTTTTATTTTCCAATAGCTGTGTCTCTCTCCGTTTCATTGAAGCAGAAATGCCATCTGCGATTAAATGTCCTCTTTGGGACAGTCAAAATAGCAAGTTCTTCCACTCCCTTATGAAAATGCCAGGAGTTAAATCCTCAGCTTGTAATTTTTTAGTCACGGTAAATAGGTGATTAAGCAATTCCTTCAATTCAGCCACCTGTGTCCATTGACCTTCTTTTAGGGTTACCTGAGGGTTCGCCATATCTATAAGAAACGGTTTTAGCCAGGATCAAAACTAGGGGGGCAGAACCTCATACTGCACACCTCAACTGCTGCAGAACCTTATACTGCACACCCCTACACTTGAAAATTAAGCCTGCGCCTTAAGATGTGGTGAATGCAGTCTTTATTCCAACTATCAATTGATGTTGATGTGTTACTGAAGTCGAGCAATGCCTGTCCTGGGCGTCCTTTTGAGCAGCTTTGAGGTGTACCTGACTGGTGCTAAAAAAAAAAAAAGTGTTCGTCTGTGTGCTACCCGGCTTTCATTCTTTTTGGTACAGATAAGATATGGATAGACCGATATGGATAAATGGATGGATAGAGCAGATTTCTAATCTGCTTTTGCTATTGAAAACGTCTATGAGCTCAAAAACCTTTTCAGGTGATGCGGTTTTTTAAAAAGCTGATCTGCTTTTGCAGCTGAAAAACATATCCTCAAACAACGCAGCAAAAACGCTGTGTGTGAATGTAGCCTTAGATCAGGAATAGAACAGCCATTTATAGGACATTTCATAACTTTCCCAAATTCCTATGAAAAAATATTCAGCACATTCTGCATTGAACTACTATACCCAATTTATTATATATTTTAGGAGTTGGACCATTTTATACAGACTCCACAGCCCTGCATGTCATGGTTCCACCTCTAAGTGTGTCTGGGATGCAGTTACTGGCAGCTTAGCCATTCAAACTGGTACAGGGGTGTGCTAAGCTGTCAGTGTGTTGATTGACAGCTCGATTATTCAATCTGAGACTGGGAGGCGTCGGCTGTCTCGTGTTCATTATTCCAGTTAATGGCCATGCTTCTTAACTGAGCTGTGTTTCCCTGAACGCTGCCAGACGTACATTCATCTTGTGAGGTTTCTGCTGTGCTTACCTGTGCCTTGAGTTCTGTGCAGTTGTGGCCAAAAATATTGACGCCCCTGCAATTCTGTCAGATAATACTCAGTTTCTTCCTGAAAATGATTGCAAACGCAGATTCTTTGGTATTATCTTCATTTAATTTGTCTTAAATGAAAAAACACAAAAAGAATTGTCCTAAAGCCAAATTGGATATAATTCCACACCAAACATAAAAAAGAGGGTGGACAAAAGTATTGGCACTGTTCGAAAAATCATGTGATGCTTCTCTAATTTGTGTAATTAACAGCGCCTGTAACTTACCTGTGGCACCTAACAGGTGTTGGCAATAACTAAATCACACTTGCAGCCAGTTGACATGGATTAAAGTTGACTCAACCTCTGTCCTATGTCCTTGTGTGTACCACATTGAGCATGGAGAAAAGAAAGAAGACCAAAGAACTGTCTGAGGACTTGAGAATCCAAATTGTGAGGAAGCATGAGCAATCTCAAGGCTGCAAGTCCATCTCCAAAGACATGAATGTTCCTGTGTCTACCGTGCGCAGTGTCATCAAGAAGTTTAAAGCCCATGGCACTGTGGCTAACCTCCCTAGATGTGGACGGAAAATAAAAATTGACAAGAGATTTCAACGCAATATTGTGCGGATGTTGGATAAAGAACCTTGACTAACATCCAAACAAGTTCAAGCTGCCCTGCAGTCCGAGGGTACAACAGTGTCAACCCGTACTATCCGTCGGCGTCTGAATGAAAAGGGACTGTATGGTAGGAGACCCAGGAAGACCCCACTTCTTACCCTGAGACATAAAAAAGCCAAGCTGGAGTTTGCCAAAACTTACCTGAAAAAGCCTAAAATGTTTTGGAAGAATGTTCTCTGGTCAGATGAGACAAAAGTAGAGCTTTTTGGGCAAAGGCAACAACATAGAGTTTACAGGAGAAAAAAGAGGCATCCAAAGAAAAGAACACGGTCCCTACCGTCAAACATGGCGTAGGTTCCCTGATGTTTTGGGGTCGCTTTGCTGCCTCTGGCACTGGACTGCTTGACCGTGTGCATGGCATATGAAGTCAGACTACCAACAAATTTTGCAGCATAATGTAGGGCCCAGTGTGAGAAAGTTGGGTCTCCCTCAGAAGCCATGGGTCTTCCAGCAGGACAATGACCCAAAACATGCTTCAAAAAGCACTAGAAAATGGTTTGAGAGAAAGCACTGGAGACTTCTAAGGTGGCCAGCAATGAGTCCAGACCTGAATCCCATAGAACACCTGTGGAGAGATCTAAAAATGGCAGTTTGGAGAAGGCACCCTTCAAATATCAGGGACCTGGAGCAGTTTGCCAAAGAAGAATGGTCTAAAATTCCAGCAGAGCATTGTAAGAAACTCATTGATGGTTACCGGAAGCGATTGGTCGCAGTTATCTTGGCTAAAGGTTGTGCAACCAAGTATTAGGCTGAGGGTGCCAATACTTTTGTCTGGCCCATTCTTGGAGTTGTGTGTGAAATGATCAATGTTTTGCTTTTTGCTTCATTCTCTTTTGTGTTTTTTTTCCATTTAAGACAAATTAAATGAAGATAATACCAAAGAGTTTGTAATCATTTTCAGGAAGAAACTGAGTATTATCTGACAGAATTGCAGGGGTGTCAGTACTTTTGGCCACAACTGTATGCTTGATCTGTTGCCTGACCTTGGACTTCGTTCTGACCAGCCGCCTGCTAACCCCTTCAGCTCTGGTCCGGCATCTCCTGGTTTTCTGACCTCGGAACGTTACCTGACCACGCTTTTGTCTCTTCCTTCTGTTTGACTTACCCTCCTGGCTTCTGATCTTGGACTCCTTGACCACTCTGTCTCACGACTTGGCTGTGAGAAGTGGCTGGCGTCACAATCCTGGGTTCAAATCCCACCAAGGAAACATCTGCAAGGAGTTTTTATGTTATCCCCGTGTTTGCATGGGTTTCCTCCCAGTTTCTCCTGTTTCCTCTAAAGACATACTGATAGGGAATTTAGATTGAGCTCCAATGGGCTGTGGAATTAATGGCTCTATATACGGTGAATAAAATAAATTTCACAGGGGTGTGTAGACCTTTTATACCCACTGTATACACTGACCTTCTGCTCTACCAGGCCACAAGCTCTGTTTTAATGGATTAAAATGTTACATACGGTATTTATATATTGGCTTTTTCCTTTTATTCTAGAGGTTTTTTTCAAAGTGAGTTTTTCTAATGTAAGCTATAATATGGATGTGTTAATTCATACATTGACTGGAATTAATATTTGAATGGTCACACTGTGGTCATTAGGGTCCTTCTTCACTGGTTGTTACTGCAGTCAAGGTTTGATACCAGAATACCTCTGTCCTATAAGAACAACATTCCTATGTTTTTGGCTGTTGTGTTAATGGGGCTGTCCTATATAAGGTAAAAAGCTGCACACGGGCATCTATAAATGTAAAATCCTGAAACAATGTACAGTATACGTTCCGCTTCCCGGAATACTCCCTGATTGTCATCTGCCAAGGCCTGTATACCCGCGTGACCTCAACAATCTTGTGCTGTATACCACTGAGGCCATTGATTGGCTGCAGAGGACACGTAGGGTATATGGTCTGTGACAGCCAAAGGCAATATCAATAAATGATGAGCAGAGTGTCAGGGTCACTGCGCTAGAATGGCTGGAGTGAATCAGTTAGCAGGCATTTCATTATTTTACATATATTGCTGCCTGTGTGCAACTGTTGCATTATGTGGGACATCTATTTAAGTGAGGTCCTCGGAAATGGTCTTAAGCCTCTCCTAATAGTAATTGTCATTTGAGGCAACTATTGATCTTAAAATTCCTCATTGAGGCCACCCTCCAGACTTCTCCTTACGAAGGCTTATATCCCTCAGTATATGTGTTTGGTGGTTGGTTAATGGTTGATCTTTTCCCCACTAGTGGATTAGTAAGCTGTAATTTATAACCATTTTGCTCTTACTATGACATTTCGGCTTCCCTTGCACTGTACTTCCTTAGTGAGCTGTAATAAACTTGTGTTATACCTAGCACCCAATCAGAGGAGACAGTGGCCTGAACCAATGAAACGGGAGGCGTGTCTTACACTACCTGTAGGCACTGTAGCTAAAGTGTAGTTACAGATCAAGCCGCTGCACTAATATAGCGGAGCTAAAATGCAGCCAAGCAGCAGTGTCTGACGAAAATACATGGCAGCAATCACTAGCTATAGGTTCTGATTTGTATATTATTTATTTATTTTTTTAAGTCCATATGCCCTTTAATAGACATTTCTGGTACCTACATTTTGGAATAGTTTTGTTGTATTTATTGGTCCACTAAAAGAAGAACTGACTTTTGATATTTGCAGGATTTTGTTCCGCCTGATTTGGATCACATGTTTATCGTCCACAGAATATTTTGAAGACCCAGTTTGTTCCAATCCATTCTGCAACAACGTGGTAATTTCAACTATTAGGCGGTTAACCTGCGTAATTCCATATCAATTATTTGTAATTGCTCACCTCTGGTTTCCTCGCAATTTGACGGATACCTTTGATAACAGATCTTGATGGATCTTTTCTCCTGTAATACCTAAATAAAACTTTTTGGTAGTGCGTTTCGCTACTGCTTTCACCTATATAATTTATCTTTACTCAGTGTCTGTTATCCCATATACATAACATCTTTTCATGGTATACCCCCCCCCCCCCCCGCCACCATAGGTTGTTCCTCCTTTTGTTCTTAAGACCCAAAACTTTGGTACTTGATATTTTAATGTATTTTTTTCAATAAAGTTCTATTTTAACTTCACTTCTGTGGTTTGTGGCTACTCCGCTTCTTTCTGTAATCATTTGCATCTGAGTATTAAATCATTATTTTATTTAGATTCATTTTATTGTCCAGTCAGTTTTCAGCCTGAGAAAATGGAGGTGCCGTAATTCCTAAACAGTTGATGGAATATTTTGTAAATCTCTTAAAATAATGCTGAAAGTCCACACTCGAACCCCATCTTGGTGGTTTGTCCATTGTGCTGGTATAGATTGATAAAAAGTCTAAACTATGAACATTTTGTTACACAACGCGCTCATTGATTGCTGGTTTCATAATATTGAAACGTTTTATCTAGTCTTTTCACTTGCTGGCCCTAGTTGAGACCTTGGAGTGTAAAAGGATTGGGAGGTTTGTATATTTACATGGTTTTCATGCTTAATCTTTGGTGTTTTTTCTTTTTATGGAGAGGTACCAATTCTGAAGAACTTAAACTTTTATAGATACTAGAGTGATTTGAGATTATTTTTTTTTTTATACTTAGTTCTTGAACAACATGTCTTCACAAAGAAACACGAGAGCTAGTGATATCAATCCATGTTTGGAGGTTGGTTGAGATCTTTGTCTTAAAATGTTTATACTTCTGTGACTGGCGTAGTAGTAAATTATCTATATTGCTCCAACAATTAAAATAATCCCCTTTTTTACCCCCTGATGGTCTCTTCTGCTCTCCTTTAGAGGGGTATCCTGGCTTTGCTCAATTTGACGTTGATGGGTAAGCGGGGTCATGGATGGCACATCTACTGATACTTGGCAGGTATTATGCACCTGTCCTAGAATGATGAAGGGGCAAGTACATGATACCTGTCAGGCGCCCACGCAACGCAGTGAGTATAACTTGATGTGCAGTCACTGGCTGCACTCATGTCGTATTTCGATGCAAGAGTGAGCGGAGCTAGAGTACCCCTTTAGTGCTTGATGGCACACGTCTGTTTAGAGGAATTTTTGCTTTCTTTAAAGCCGTAATGAAATATTATGAAAATTCAGATCTACGATAGTAATGGAAACGAGAGCAGACTTGTCCATTTACTGAATGGTTTTGTACCTAAATGAAAGTTACCTTGTGGATAATGAAAGTCTCTCCAATCTCTTAAAGGAAAGCAATGCGTCATCAAAGTGCATGGATGAAAACAACTACCGAAGAGAAATGTGTGCATTATATTTTCACCGATATAAACAGTGCAGGAAGTTTTGGGTAAGTTCAGATGTTTTAAAGGTAAGGCCTGTTTCACACTTCCGTTTTTTCAAATCCGTCAAAATCCGTTGTTTTCCGTAAAAAAACGGATCCGCCATTTTTTGCAGGATCCGTTTTTTTGTCCCATAGACTTCCATTACGGTTACCGCGGATCCGTCAAAAAAACGGATCCGTTTTTAAAAAAACGGATCCGTTTGCATCAGTTTCCGTCAAAAAAACGGAAACGGATCCGTTTGGCGGACACAAAAACGGAAGTGTGAAACAGGCCTAATACATCATATTTTATATCATCATATAAACAGGAATAAAAATGTCTTGTGTGTATGTACATAATATATAGGGTGATTTAAAGACTTTTAGACATAAAAATGGGAACTAAATATTTTAATTTAGTACTTGATTGTCTTTTGGTATTTCTACAGTGGTTTTAACAGAGCTTCCATCTGTTGCCCTGCAAAAACAGGATTTGGGTGTAACTCCTGATGGGACTATTGACTTTAGGGAGGCAGAAGGGGTCACTTAGTTCTCTTGTCTGCCTAATTAAAGTCAATGGCCCCGTCGGAGGTTACACCCGAGTCCTGTTTTTCAAAGCTTCAGATGGAAGCAACACAAACCTACTGATGTATAGCCCAAACACAATGTATATCCGGCCTTAGAAATACCTAAACACATCAGTGGAGGTTGTTGTGTATTTGTGAGGCTAGTTGTCTCTTTGGTCACCTTTTTATATGTAGCCAACAACATCTTATTGAATTGGGGGTCAGGTACACCCTTCATTTATTAGACGGAACCTGGCTGGCTGCTGCCTTTACTGATCATTGTGAGATTTCAGCAGCAGAGAGGTTGACAACTTGATGTTCAGTCTGGATGAATGAAGTTTGAACACAAACTTTCACAAAGCACTATCCAACCACATGGAAATGTAAGTACACCAGCCTCAATGGATCAAAGATCTATTCATGGTATTGTGAAATTCGATGATGACTCCGCTTTGGCCATGTGCCCACTATGAGTTTTTGACGGTGCGTATTTTTGCAACATGTCACTTTCTCTTACATGAAAACCTCAAAAAAAAATAAGTGGAAAAAATCCTCCAAAAAATTCAGATACAAACCAGACAGGCCTAAATGCATCTGCACTAATACAAGGTGCAGCAGACTCAAGTAAAATGGCAGCTGCACAGGTGCATAAATACCAAATGAAACAACCAGCCTACAATCAGGGATTGGCCGTGTGGTACACCAGTGTAGAAGAAATGATCCGCATGTGGCAGTGTTCACACAGGGAATGCAGGGCTTAGGCTACTTTCACACATCTGGTTTTCGGCGTCAGGCGCGTTCCGGCGTCGTGCCGGAGAGCCGGATCCGGCAAATGTTTTGTAAAACCGGATGTAACGGATCCGGTTTTCTGCCGGATCCGTCTTGCGCTTGACAGACAAAACCGGATCCGTCTCATCCGGTTTTCAATCAGTTTTTCGACGGATTACGCCCGATCCGGTTTTTAAAATCGCCCCTTGTGGCCTTCCGAAAGGGATTGGCTACTGAAAAACTATATATAGCGTGTTCCTACAGCCCTTCTTTGACAGGTTGTAGAGGAGAAAGTGCAGGTTGGAGAGAAGAGCAAGTTACTGGCGAAGATGGATGTTGTGATTGGAAATATTTTGAAGAATTTGGCGGATTTTACAGCGGAGGCGAATCGTTTGAGGGTGATTGTTCTGGAGAAGGAGAGAGCGAGACAGCAACGCATCAGGCATCGTAGACAACGTTTGTGGATCCACCCTATCGCAGCCAAGAGAATGACGCGTGGGGTCTATTCTACACTCTGCATGGACCTTAGACGAAATCCGGATACATTTTTTGGATATGTTCGGATGAAAATGGAGAATTTTGATTACTTGGTGGAGCGCATTGCACACCTCATAAGAAAATCGGACACCTATTGCCGCTTCTCTGTTTCACCCGCAGAGCGTCTGATGGTGACTTTAAGGTAAGCCACATTTATTGGATATGCTCGCATCAGAGCACACTTTCACTGCAATCTTGTTGGTGGTAGTTTGCAGCTCCAAGTGTTATAGCTGACTTTTGGTATGTAATGCTGTGATTTTAAACTAATTGATTGTTTTTTAATTCCCCACAGATTTCTTGCAACTGGAGAATCCCTTTCGTCACTGCATTTCCAGTACAGACTCGGGATTTCCACCATATCTGGAATAGTGAAGCACACATGCCGTGTACTGTGGGACTCCTTAGCTGAAGAGTTTTTACCAGAGCCCACAACAGAGGTGGATTGAAATTTCTGAAAAGTTTCAACAGATATGTCAGTTTCCGAACTGCTTGGGCGCTGTGGACGGGAAACATATCCGCATTGTAAAGCCAGCCGGATCGGGATCGGAATATTTCAATTACAAGAAATATTTTTCAATTGTCCTCATGGCCATCGCTGACGCGGAATACAAATTTATTGCTGTTGATATTGGGGCCTATGGCCGCTCAAATGACTCTCAAGTTTTCAAACTGTTTGCCATGGGGCGTAAACTGTATGGAAACACCTTCCAGTTCCCACCCCCTAGACCGCTGCCGCAAACATCTGGCTCACAAATGCCATTTGTCTGTGTAGGGGATGAAGCCTTCCAGCTGTCAGAACACCTTTTGAAACCGTACGGTAGCAGAGGATTGTCAAGAACAAAACGCATTTTTAATTACCGCCTCACAAGAGCAAGAAGAATGGTTGAATGTACCTTTGGTATTCTGACAGCCAAATGGCGGGTCCTATTGACTGCGATCAACCTCAAGACAGAAACTGTGGACGAGGTGATCAAAGCTTGCGTGGTACTCCACAATTTTGTTATCTGCAAGGAACCCATTTCCATTGAGGACACCTCTGAAGAAACCACCTTGCAAGATTACCAGGACATTACCACTAGAAGTTCTGTGACGGTTTCAGTAATGAGGGACAATTTTGCACTATACTTTGTCACCTCAAGGCAGAGTACACTGGCAGGATGACAGTGTGAAAGATTTGTGCCCTAACCAAACTTGTGTACCTTCTGTACCAACAGTATATACCTTTGCCAACCAAAGTTGGCTATCTTGTCATGGTCTTACTATTTTTACCTTTAGGCCACAGGTGTGTACCTGGTTGTGTTTTATGCAAAGTATTTCACCTTTTAACAAAAGTTGTGTACATTGTTAGGAAATCACCAAAAATAAACACAACTTTTTAGGTGAAATACTTTGCTTCAAACACAACCAGGAACACAACTGTGGCAAAAAGCTAAAATTTACCCACAGTTATATACCTGGTTTTGAATACCTTTTTACCTTTGAAATACCCTGTATTTAACCTTTTTTTTAAACATAGTTCGCCGCAGAAAGAAATGACAGACAACCATTGTGAATCGATAATTTAGCTTTTATTTAAAATATATTATATTTTTTTTTTTTTTGTAAAATGTTTTTAAAGTGCAAAAAACTTTTTTAATAAAGGTTTTAAACCCAATGGGCATTTTTATTAAAAAACACATTACAAATCTGTGTAGTGTGGGGTGGAAATACTGCTGGAGGGGCTGCGGGACACTTCGACACTGGGAGTGTGGAGAGAGGACTGGGATCGTGGTGGGGAAGGAACAGTTAGAGGTGAAGGTGTGGAAAAAGCTACAGAATGGGTGGACATGTGGGAGGCAGAAAGGTGGTGGGCGGTGGAGGGTTGGGCAGGGACTGTAGGATCAGATGATGTTGATGGAAAGTTGTATGGGGAAGGAGTTTGGTACGGGGCAGGTTGCTGGAAGTGGGGAGGTTGCTGGTACTGGGGAGGTGGCTGGTATGTAATAGGAGGGGGAGGATGGAAAGTGGCTGGAGGGGGTGCAGGTGGAGGAACTACTGGGGTGGGAGGAGGTTGGGAGGTAACGTGCTGTAGAGCACCGTGGCACGAATGCATTACATGCATCTGCTGGGTAGGAGAGAGCGTTGCCATGCGCTCCACAACAGACCTGAAAAAGGTGTGGTTTGGCGAAGATCTTCTGAATGCATGGTTTGCAGAAGTGTCTTCACCTCCAGAATGCTGGAGTTGATCTGCTGAAAGCCTGCGGAGATTTGCTCAGACAAGACTTTTAGACAATTCTGGAAAGATGCATTCAGATGCAAGAACTCTGGCGCATAGCTCTTTTCCTGACCCCTCTGCGGGTACTGGGCGGCAGCAGCAGGTGTACTAGAGGTGGCAGGGGCAGAAGGGTGGGGTAAAGGGAAAGCGATCTCACCAGCAGCTTCATGTAATGTAGGCGGCCACGATGCTCCTGTGCTGGTGGATGGGACAGATGGGTCGAATGTGTGGGAAGGTGCAGATGTACCGGGGCGGTCGAAGTGTCCCTCGGTGCCGGTCTCCTCAGGGATCGCCTCAGAAGGGTCCAATCGTGCAGGCTCCCGAGTGCTGCTCACCGTGCTGTGGAATAAAGAGGGGAAAAAAAAACAATTAAAATAGTGACATGGCATGGCCCTGGCTGAAAAAAAAATTGTTACATCTAAACATTTTTTTTTTTCACATGTGTGTAATATTTACCTTCTGGTGACCATTGTATCCCGGAGGAACGACAGTGCTCGTGCGTACTTGCACTTGCTCCTGCGTCCTCCAGATCCACTCGGGGCCCGCATCTCTTTATTGAACTCCTTCTTGAAACGATCCCTCACAGACCGCCACCGCTTCACAATTCTGTCCCCTGAAACGACAAAGTGGTTAGTATACAACATCAGTGTTTCCCAAACTCCAGTCCTCATGGTCCCCAGGGGTCATGTTTTCAGGATTTCCATAGTAAATAGAAATCCTGAACACATGATCCGTGGGGACCACGAGGACTGGAGTTCGGGAAACACTGGTTTACATCAAGCAACCAGTACTGTATGTACTTACGCTCTTTAATCTGGGCCCGAGCATCGAGGTCCTCCCAGCGGGCCACAAGGAGCGAACAGATTTCCTCCCAGAGTCGTCGGGTAACGATCAGGTCAGCATGGCGGCGGTCAGCCATATTCCATAGCGGCTCCCTTTCTCTGACGATATCGATGAGGTGGTCCACATCTATTCCTCCATCCTCACCGTCTGAGTCGGGAGCACGCTGTGAAGGCTGTTAAAGTAAAAGAGAAAAATAGCAAAATTAGTCACCACACTTAAGACATGAAATAAAAAGTGTACCAAAATTTCACTTAAATATTATACTTACACGCTGGTGACCGCCGCGTTGCTGTCGCCGACGACCCTGGGAGGCACTGCGAGGACCTCTTGGCCGAGCACCAGATTGGGAAGACTAGAGAAGAAAAGAAGAAAATTTATGTGTTTGGATGTAGGCATTTGTTTGCTGTGTGTGGTCTGCAGAACATTGTTTTCTATGTGTAGTGTGATGTTGTGTTTCTGCGTTTGATGCAAAACTTACCAATTGTGAGCCCACTACAGGTGTCTGTCCACCCCTTCCTTCTTCTTCTGGGAGCTCCTCTTCAGCTTGTGAATCCTGTTTTGAAATAAAAGGCAATGAATAGACATATATTCCAGAGATGATGGATTTTGGAAATAAAAACTTACCGTCAAACGCTGACGATGCGAGGGAGGGCTCCCAGAAGATGATGTGCTGTCCTCTTGCTGGCCAGACTCAATGGCTGTGGGTGGTGCTGTTGCTGCTGCCAGTGCTGCCACTGCTGCTGCTGCTGAATCTCTTGGGCGGCTGTTGAATAAAGAGAAACAAAGGGCCAATGAATATCTTGATATTCCATGGCCCTAGTTTTGAGGAATGGGGGATTTGATAATTACCTTCTCTCATCTGTTGCTGGACTCCCCTCCCGTTGTTCAGCATGCTGCTCCATTTGGGTGGTGGTGGTGGTGCTGATGGTGCTGCAGTGGTCTCCTGCCTTCTCCTGCGCCTGGTTGCTGTCTTGGGTGGCATGTTGGGTGTGACTGAGGGTCCCACTGTCATGCTTTTATATATGTGGCTTGTGGGCAGAGCTACTGAGCATGCTCAGACCCAAAAAACCGGATCCGGCGCATTGCGGCGCTCAGAGGCTTTCATTGTGTGAAAAAGCCGGATCCGGCGTGTCCGGCTTTTTTGCCGGAGACAAAAAACGTTACAGTAGCCGTTTTTTCCAGACGCCGGATTGCGACACATTGCCGGATCCGGCGAAAACCGGATGAAACGCATGGCCATCCGGCCCGATCCGGCACTAATGCAATTCAATGGGGGGAAACCGGATCCGGCATTGCATTTCGCCGGATCCAGTTTTTGTCAAAAGTGCCGGATCGCGCCTGACGGCGAAAACCTGATGTGTGAAAGAGGCCTTATGGTTCACAGCCTCTTAGTAACACCATATAGGGGGGCTGCCCAGTGCCAACTAGAATGCATCCCGTGTCAACAGAAGTCACAAGTTTGCAGAACCATTTGGGCCCAACTGCACCCTGAAAGAAATATAAAAAGTGCACAAAAAACATATCAATATATGTAAGGTATTGGTTGATATTAAGGCCTTAATACGGAAGCTGGCAAACTGTGCAGCTGCCATTTTACTTGGGTCCGCTGCACCTTGTATTAGTGCAGATGCTTCTAGGCCTGTCTGGTTTGTACAGTTGTGGCCAAAAGTATTGACACCCCTGCAATTTTGTCAGATAATACTCAGTTTCTTCCTGAAAATGATTGCAATCACAAATTCTTTGGTATTATCTTCATTTAATTTGTCTTAAATGAAAAAACAGAAAAGAGAATGAAGCAAAGAGCAAAACATTGATCATTTCACACACAACTCCAAAAATGGGCCAGACAAAAGTATTGGCACCCTCAGCCTAATACTTGGTTGCACAACCTTTAGCCAAAATAACTGCGACCAACCGCTTCCGGTAACCATCAATGAGTTTCTTACAATGCTCTGCTGGAATTTTAGACCATTCTTCTTTGGCAAACTGCTCCAGGTCCCTGATATTTGAAGGGTGCCTTCTCCCAACTGCCATTTTTAGATCTCTCCACAGGTGTTCTATGGGATTCAGGTCTGGACTCATTGCTGGCCACCTTTTAGAAGTCTCCAGTGCTTTCTCTCAAACCATTTTCTAGTGCTTTTTGAAGTGTGTTTTGGGTCATTGTCCTGCTGGAAGACCCATGACCTCTGAGGGAGACCCAGCTTTCTCACACTGGGCCCTACATTATGCTGCAAAATTTGTTGGTAATCTTCAGACTTCATAATGCCATGCACACGGTCAAGCAGTCCAGTGCCAGAGGCAGCAAAGCAACCCCAAAACATCAGGGAACCTCCGCCATGTTTGACTGAGGGACCGTGTCTTTTTCTTTGAATGCCTCTTTTTTTCTCCTGTAAACTCTATGTTGATGCCTTTGCCCAAAAAGCTCTACTTTTGTCTCATCTGACCAGAGCACATTCTTCCAAAACGTTTTAGGCTTTTTCAGGTAAGTTTTGGCAAACTCCAGCCTGGCTTTTTTTATGTCTCGGGGCAAGAAGTGGGGTCTTCTTGGGTCTCCTACCATACAGTCCCTTTTCATTCAGACGCCGATGGATAGTACGGGTTGACACTGTTGTACCCTCGGACTGCAGGGCAGCTTGAACTTGTTTGGATGTTAGTCGAGGTTCTTTATCCAACATCCGCACAATCTTGCGTTGAAATCTCTTGTCAATTTTTCTTTTCCGTCCACATCTAGGGAGGTTAGCCACAGTGCCATGGGCTTTAAACGTCTTGATGACACTGTGCACGGTAGACACAGGAACATTCTGGTATTTGGAGATGGACTTGTAGCCTTGAGATTGCTCATGCTTCCTCACAATTTGGTTTCTCATGTCCTCAGACAGTTCTTTGGTCTTCTTTCTTTTCTCCATGCTCAATGTGGTACACACAAGGACACAGGACAGAGGTTGAGTCAACTTTAATCCATGTCAAGTGGCTGCAAGTGTGATTTAGTTATTGCCAACACCTGTTAGGTGCCACAGGTAAGTTACAGGTGCTGTTAATTGCACAAATTAGAGAAGCATCACATGATTTTTCGAACAGTGCCAATACTTTTGTCCACCCTCTTTTTTATGTTTGGTGTGGAATTATATCCAATTTGGCTTTAGGACAATTCTTTTTGTGTTTTTTCATTTAAGACAAATTAAATGAAGATAATAACAAATAATTTGTGTTTGCAATAATTTTCAGGAAGAAACTGAGTATTATCTGACAGAATTGCCGGGGTGTCAATACTTTTGGACACAACTGTATGTCACTTTCTCTTGCTGGAACATTGAGTTTTATGTGCCGATTCTCTCCGTAGACTTGCATTAGATGCGGAATCTGCAGGTAAAAAAAAAGCACCCCCGTTTTTAGTGCATGTCCGCCGCAGAAGCACATGAAAAATGCATGTAATCCGCACATGACTATATCATTAAAGTTTTGATGAAGTCAAATATTAGGAAGTATCAAAAACAAAGCAGCTTCATTTAACCCCTTAACGACCGCCGATACGCCTTTTAACGGCGGTAATTAAGGGTACTTAAACCACAGCGCCGTTAATTCACGGCGCTGTGATTTAAGTGAATAGCGCCCCCCAGTGTCGGATTTTCTCCGGGGTCTCGGCTGACATGAATCGGTCGGTTTTTACCGACCCCCGCTTTTGCGATCGCCGTTATTAACCCTATAACGGCGACCGCAAAAAAAAAAAAAGCCGAGATTTTACATTTAATTTCTCTTTCCTCTGATGTGATCGCACATCAGAGGATAGAGAAATAGGGTCCCCGGTCCCCTCCCGGTACCTCTCCCTTGTCCTCCGTCCCCTCCCGGTGGTCCCGCGCCCGCCGGCGTCATCCGATGGGCGCCGCCGTCTTGAAAATGGCGGGCGCATGCGCAGTGCGCCCGCCGGGAATCTGCTGGCTCCGGCTGGCAGATTCCATTCATTATTTTGATCACTATGATAAACGATCATAGTGATCAAAATAATAAAAATAGTACATAACCCCCCCGTTTATCACCCCCTTATGTAGGCACACATAATGAAATAAAAAAAATATTTTTTTTTTTCAGTTTTCCATAAGGGTTAGGGTTAGGTTAGGCTAGGGTTAGGCTAGGGTTAGGGTTAGGCTAGGGTTGGGTAAGGGTTAGGGTTGGGCTAGGGTTAAGGGTTAGGGTTGGGCTAGGGTTAAGGGTTAGGGTTGGGCTAGGGTTAAGGGCTAGGGTTGGGCTAGGGTTAGGGCGAACTAGGATTAGGGGTGTGTTGGGGTTAGGGTTGGAGCAAGAATTGAGGGGTTTCCACTATTTACCAACTTTGGGGGTCTAAAAATTGGGGTCTAAAAAATCACTTTTGTGGAAATAAAAGACTTTTTATTTTCACGGCTCTGCGTTTATAAACTTCTGTGACGCGCTTGGGGGTTCAAAGTGCTCACCACACATCTAGATAAGTTCCTTAGGGGGTCTAATTTCCAAAATGGGGTCACTTGTGGGGGGTTTCCACTGTTTAGGCCCATCAGGGGCTCTGCAAACGCAGACCATTCCATCAAAGGCTGCATTCCAAAATGGCACTCCTTCCCTTCCGAGCTCTCCCATGTGCCCAAACAGTGGTTCCCCCCCACATATGGGGTATCAGTGTACTCAGGACAAATCGCATAATAACTGTGGGGGTATGATTTCTCCTGTTACCCTTGTAAAAATAAAAATTTGGGGGTGAAAAGATCATTTTTGTGGAAAAAAAAATGGATTTCTTATTTTCACGGCTCTACGTTATAAACTTCTGTGAAGCACTTGAAGGTTCAAAGTGCTCACCACACATCTAGATAAGCTCTTTCATGTGTCTAGTTTCCAAAATGGAGTCACTTGTTGGGGGTTTCCACTGTTTAGGCCCATCAGGGGCTCTGCAAACGCAACATGATGCCCGCAGACCATTCCATCAAAGTCTGCATTCCAAAATGGCACTCCTTCCCTTCCAAGCTCTCCCATGCGCCCAAACAGTGGTTCCCCCCCACATATGGGGTATCAGTGTACTCAGGACAAATCGCATAATAACTGTGGGGGTATGATTTCTCCTGTTACCCTTGTAAAAATAAAAATTTGGGGGTGAAAAGATCATTTTTGTGGAAAAAAAAATGGATTTCTTATTTTCACGGCTCTACGTTATAAACTTCTGTGAAGCACTTGAAGGTTCAAAGTGCTCACCACACATCTAGATAAGTTCCTTAATGGGTCTAGTTTCCAAAATGGGGTCACTTGTTGGAGTTTTCCACTGTTTAGGCACATTAAGGGCTCTCCGAACGCAACATGGCATCCGATCTTAATTCCAGCCAATTCTGCGTTGAAAAAGTCAAACGGTGCTCCATCCCTTGCGAGCTCAGCCGTGTGCTGAAAAAGTGGTTTACCCCCACATTATAGGGTATCGGCGTATTCAGGAGAAATTGTACAACAAATTTTGTGGTTGATTTTCTCTTTTAACACTTGTGAAAATAAAAAAAATTGTTTCTGAAGTAA